>NC_081765.1:15677551-16877551 GCF_963082965.1 Carassius carassius
AGAGTCGAGGCTGTCTAGAGAGTCTTCTCTGCTGTGTCTGGCCCGTAGTGGGAAGAGCTCTTCTTTCTCCGAGTACCAGCTCTCTCTACAAGAGCTGTATCGCACACTGCCCTGTTGTGTTGTGCAATCCTCTAGTGCCTGTCAAACGCAATGATGTGAGTGTGAGGGACCAACACAGCGTGCAGAAGGGAAAAACACAAACACAGCATACAGCCTCCATCAGTCTTGCTCGGGAGAAGCTCCTGTCTCTTCCATTGTAAGTCATGCCACTGAAGTCGATCAAGTACACAGAACTCATGTTTTGTTATGGGTGTGTATTAAGATATGCACGGCTGATTCTGACCACAAGAACTAAAAAGTATACCGTCTTAAATTTAAATGGCAGGTTTAATGACAATTATTTTGATGCCACTTCTATACAATAATCATTGTAATATTTCATTTAAATTCAAATAAATGTGTTTCATCCATACGTAAAAGTCAGTATCAATGCAATCAATTGCTATTGGGTGACTGTGTTCTTTAAATGGGTCATGAACTTTCCCTTTTTTTTTATTTTGTACTGTTCTCTGAGGTCCACTTATAATAGCTTTTTTTTTTTTTTTTTACATAAAAAACATCATAATTCAGAAGTGATAGGCTATTTTCTCATCTGAACGCTCTGCTTAAATAGGCGTGGCAGATTGTCGACTTGGAAGTAAACGCCCACTGCTATGATTGGCTAACAGTTGTGTAACATTTTGAGAGCCTACATCCTCCATAGATGGATACTGCTTTGATTTAGGTAAAAAAAACGCATGAATACTCAGTACATATCAAATGATCTGTAATAACTTACCAAACAATAGTGACCACATAAAAACAGTTACTCACACTTGTGTGGTGCGACATTACTGTCAGATCTAATACAGTCGGCACAGTTTTGTCGTTTAGTTTCAATCCTTCTGAAAATCCTGTCAAATTGTGCCTTGTTTGTAAATGAGTCCGTGGTAAAAGGAAGTGAACTGCATAGAAATCTGTGTAGACCTGCGTTTGCCTCTATATCTTATTTACACTTTATGCACAAATCGGTGGGCGGGGCTAAACAGACAGTGGTTTAGAAGCAGGCATTGATCTTCTTCTGCAGAGGCAGGTTTAACCAAACTATTACGTCATAAAGCTGCACATTTTTAGACTGAAGAGAACGTTTTAATTTCTGAAACTTGTAGGATGTTTTATAGTACAATGACCTATTAGAGTATGTCAAAAGATCAAGGGTAATTTGATTTCTCAGTTTATGACCCCTTTAATATTTAATTAAACCATGAGACCAGTATGATACATTCTTAGAAAGATATTTTAAATACCAGAATGGATAAAAAATGAGATTTTCATGGTCAGCTAGTCTAGAAGAATCTGCAGTATTCAATAACTACTAATTTAAATACTACAGTCAAATACTGCATAATGTCAATACATATCTTACCTTATATAGTGCTGTGCCAAGTAATTCCTCGAAAGGCTTGAGTTTTAGGGTCCATTGTAAAAATGATCAGCATGTGCCTTTCTGCCCAGCCAGTATATGGTGATCAGAATCTAGGACACAAATCAACACAAATGTATTGAAACATATTGCAACAAAGATTCATTTCAGTGATAAAATAAAAGGACACTCCATCCCTGAGATATTAACAGAAACTAGTTAAATCACATTGCAAGATTTTAGGCCATTATGTACTTTGGCACCCAAAAATATTGGTATATTTTTTTACGCTTTTTGCTTAAAAGATGCTTTTTTTCCTTCTCAGAATTACTTTTAATGCATGAATAAAGTTAATTCACAGATGTTTGACACACACAAAGTGTTTAAATATATATATTTTTTTACAAATCATGGTTTCCACATAAAAAAAAAAAATAAAAAAAACGCATTACCACTGTTTTCAACTGTGATAATAATAATAAATGTTTGTATGATTTCTGAAGGATTATTTGACACTGAAGACTGCTTTGTTATCACAGGAACAAATTATTTTCAAATTTATTCAAATAGAAAACAGCTATTTTATTTCAAATATTACATTTTTGTATCAAATAAATGCAACCTTGTTAAACATAAGAGATGTCTATCAAAAACATTAAAAAAAATTGTACTGACCCCAAACATTTGAACAGTAGTTTATTTTATTACTTGTTGAAATAACTTGAAATCTAACCAACATTTGTTCTCTAGAGAGGTGAGGGATGTCTTGAGCAGTGTACTTGAGTTTTAGATAAAGCCTCTTGAAATGTCACTATGATATACTGCTACCCAGCTACTTTAAGAGATAAACAGACAACCACAAACCACAATGGGAGCATTTTATTTGACACTGCGCGAATGAAGCCAGACTCCCAAAGCTCACAGCATATTTCAGATGAGCAACTTAGGAGATAATCATGATTTCACACATGAAAACACACATGAAAACAACCTGATGATCAACAGCCAAGCAGCTCTACCAACACTAGCTCCACTCTAAATTGACAGTACATGTTTTGTCAGAAATTCAACAAGCAACATACACAATAAAACAATGATAAGACACAGTACATGTACTGTGTACAGGGGCGGACTGGGGCTAAAAATGCCCTGGACTTTCTGGCACAGAGCGGCCCACTACAACCGATCCACAAAAACCCACCAGCTCATTATGTACAGAGCATTTTTTAACACCTCTCTTACTAACCTAAACCTATAACACAAAACAGAAAAAAAAAAAAATGTCATGTGTTCGTTTTTGTTTTTAATTGAAATTCTTATATCAATATCATTAATGAATGACTGGCATACTTCTTTACATTATAATTTGACACAAATGTATGCTCTCATCTCAGCTTGTCTAACAGACATTTCTTACTGGATGAAGGAACATCACCTTCAACTCAAAATTGCCAAGACAGTGAAGAAACGCCCTGTTTCAACACAATTTCACCATCCAGTTAGGCACATCAACCATAACTCCTTCAAATATAGCCAAGAACCTTGGAGTTATGATTGATGATCAGCTGACTTTCTCAGACCACATTGCTAAAACTGTCCGGTCCTGCAGATTTGCTTTATTCAACATCAAGAAGATCAAGCCCTTTCTTTCAGAACATGCTGCACAACTCCTTGTTCAAGCTCTTGTTCTGTCCAGGCTGAACTATTGCAATGTTCTCTTGGCAGGTCTTCCAGCCAGTTCTATCAAACCTTTACAATTAATCCAGAATGCGTCAGCAAGATTAATTTTTAATGAGCCAAAAAGAATGCATGTCACACCTCTGTTTATCAGTTTGCACTGGCTACCAATAGCTGCTCGCATAAAATTCTAAATTCAAACCCACCACTGGGTGCCTTCTAGAAGTTTGCTTTCTGCAAGTGAACGTTGCTTCATTGTGCCATCCCAAAAAAGCACAAAGTCACCATTACATACTTTTAAATGAAATGTTCCCTCCTCTTGGAATGATGCCCAACTCAATCCGAGCAGCTGAGTCCTTAGCCATCTTCAAGAATCGGCTTAAAACCCATCTCTTCCATCTTTATTTGACCCTGTCACTTTAGTACTCACTATTCGAATTATATTCTTTAAAAAAAGTCCCTTTTAGACTTGCACTATTCATTTGCTGCTTGTTTTATATATATATATATATTTGTATTCTATCTGCTTTCTTTACATTTATTATACAATTAACAAAAGCAAAAAGACCTTTAACACTAGCTTGATCTATTCTTTTTCTATTCTATCGGTTTTCTTTTTATTTATATTATATTATATTATTTAAAAAAAACCTTGCTATGTGTAAGCTAACTGAGACTTGTTTTAGCACTTGTATATCATTGCTCTGTTATTGATTTTGATTCCTTCCATTGTCCTCATTTGTCATTAGTGCCCAGAATGACACTGGGAGCATTCTCGGAACACCATCCTACAGTCTCTAATTACATAATATCTATAGAGGACATTCTTACAGTACTAACAATACACTTTCAAAGTGAATACAATACATTTTTAGCTGTGACAGCCATGATTCAAGATTTATGACACAAGTTACAGAGTTCAACAGCTGAGAGGTTGGAGAGCGATTATGCTAGTCAGCGACCTGTGTGATCTTCAAGCTGGTGAACCTGTATGACATGTTCAACTCGCTGAATGAAGGCGTTCACTGCTACCGATAACAACAAATTATTGCTCCAATAAAAGTCGTAAGAGGGGGAAAAATGTATGTGTCTGACATTGGAACAAAGTCCACATTTACACAGCTGCTGGAAAAAAAATGTCAAGATCATTCTGCCTTAAAAGCTTGTTACCTAATGATAATTTATGAGCCCTGAAAAAGTCAAATAACTCTTTGTTGAGGGGGGGAGTATATTATTTTGGGAACCTCAAGGGTGTATTTTGTTTTCATGTGATCAGCCATTCACTCATATGAATACGAGGCATTTATTTATCAGTAAATCCTTTGTGAGAAAGCAAATATCAAAGGACACTATCCTATTGTGAAGGCACTGATCTTGAAAGAAAAAGTTAAATCAGCAAAATCAGCATTACTGATCCAATCTGATTAAAGAGAAAGAAAAACAAAAATTCTGTCATCATATATTCGCTCTCATGGCGTCATGAACCTATATGACTTTCTGTATTCTGATAAACGCAAAAAGATCTTTGGAAAAATATTGTCCTTGCAATTACAATGACTAAACTTTTCAAACATTAAAGTCCCTGCAATGCAAACACACCATAAAACAATGAAAAGCATAATAAAAATATTCAGTAACATTTACATTTTGGGTTTCCTCTTCACAAAAATGTATAATATGTAGTTGTGGCTTTGCAAGATATCCACATAAAACACATGAATATATGGGCCACTTTTCTAATACTTTTATGGTACTTTTTACAAATTATTTTGGGGCTTGACAGCCTCTGTTTTAAGTCATCATATTAAAAATAGTGGAAAGTATATTTATTAGAAATTCACTTTAAATGTTAACTTCAAGGGGGTCGCTTTGAACTAATGTGTCTAAACAAGTACAAGACTGTATCAAATTCCTTATAATCACCCGTCTGTTCCCAAGGCCAAAAAAAAAGAACAAAAAAAAAAAAGAAACAAAGGTTCTTTGCTAATGACCGTTTGTAAGGATATAATGTTTGCACTGTTACATTCTCACAAAGGACAACATCAACCCGCTGCATTCTGTAATATATTTAGAATCTAAGATACATTCCCAAAAAATCATAACAAATGCTGTACTAGTCCGTGGGAAAGTCACATGTGTCACTCTCAAAAAACCAAACCATTTCTGTATGTGTGATTATTGTGTCACTTCAAAGTACTGTAGAACACAATGAAAGTTTCCAAATGGTACTATGCTGTTTCACTCTAAACAATGCCCAAACCACAGAGGCCGATACAGATTTTGTGCGGGGAAAAAGCAGAATGGTCTATTATAGAGATAGAATAATGCCTACACATAATCTAAAATGTTTACATACGGAAAAAGTCAGCCCTCAGTTACACAAAATCCAATTAAGGCATATTTCTGGAATTTTTTAAGGCGTACATCCATCTTGAATATGAAATGATTCATGTCCATAAAAATCTTGTAAAGACCTGCCAGTCCTTTTTGGGCAATGCAATAAAATGACACAGCGACAATGGTCGGGCAAGTTCATGACACATCAACACCCATTATTTAAAAAGCCTTATTACTAATGGGTGTGTGTGCATAGCTGGCATATTAAGACCTCACAGCCCAGTTCAGTAACATTCAGTGGGTAAAGAATGTTTTTGGTTTTATGAACAAATGCTAATAATGAGTCATGTCAGAATACATCAATCATTCTTTGCGTCTTTACATTTTTATGAAGACTTCACTTGACCCTATGATGCAACATTTAAACGGAGGCATCAGCTGTGATTGATTTAAGACTTGATACATTCTCCGAATCACTAGCTATAATCCACAAGTAAACACTGTAAAGATATAATTTTCACTAGCCTGATGATCGTGTCGAGCAAACGCAGCTCTTGTTTGTCCGTGTGGACAATTAAGCAATTCACAATGTAACAGTGTCCCTGTCATGGACACCACTGATGCCATCCAGTGCCACACGCCATTGAGAAAATAACATAATCATTCTCCCACAAACTCTTATAATTACATATAAAATCTTATATTACAGTGCACAACACTGTGAATCTAAAGTGGATCTTTTACACTTTGAGCATGCAACAGTGCACCAAAAGTGCTTCTTTACTGGTGTAATGGACTTATAATACCATGTAACTCTTTTGGGATACGATTTATTTAGGATTTTTAAAGAAGTCTTCTATGCTCACCAAGGCGGCATTTATTTGATAGAAAATGCAATAATATTATGAAATGTTAGTATAATTTAAAATCAACTATTTCAATATATTTTAAAATCTAATTTATTCCTGTCAATTTTTTCAGTTTTCAGTGTCACACGATCCTTTAGAAATCAATCAAATTTCTTATTATCAATGCTGAAAGCAGCATTTTGGATTTTTCCCCCTAGGTTTGTTTTGATGAATTAAAGTGGCAAAAGAACAGAATTATTTGAAATCGAAATCTTTTGCAACATTATGAATATCTTTACTGTCATTTTCAGTCTTGCTGAATAAAAGTATACTTTTTTTTTTGTTACTTTAAGAAATTATACTGACCCTGAACTTTTGAATGGAAGTATATTTAAATCTAATAAGATAACATTCAGTATATCCATTTTGCAGTATTTTTCCACTTAAATACAGCTAAAAATATCCAGAAGCCAACCTCAAGCAAAGCATCTGCATGAACTAAGAGAAGAGTATGGAAGCATATGTGTAGCAATATTCAATTTGGGATGTAATATGCAAAATGACAATGCAATATGTAAAATGGCAATGCATTTCTGTATTTACATTTACATTTTCCAATACATTTGTGCAACGTTTGGTGCAAAATGAAAATGAAAATTAAATTACAGAATTTTAATTTGCCATTTCAGACACCAGTTTTAATATGTAAAATGAATACTTATTGTAACGCTTTATAAGTTGCAAAATTAAAATGAAAATGTATTACAGAAATGATAAGATATGTATAACATGTTTAAGCAAAAACTGTGGCAAAATGATCATTTAAATGCTATTTTTCTTAAATGCATTAACACTCACAGTCAAGACACATACGATTGCATTTTCATTCAGTGTCCCGCAATGAATGTAGCAAAATTCAATGTGCACATTGAAAATGCATTCTGAGCCGATCATGTCTCCGCCCCCTCCCGACATGTCAATCACTGCGTGAACAAGGCGGGGCTTGCAGAAGGTCAGAGACTCAAATCTCAAGAAGAGGATTCAAGTGAGAGAACATGGACAAGAAAGTTGGTCCGTGTACGTTTTGATCATTTCGGTTTATGGCTTCAATATTTCATTCGCACTTGTGGGCGGAGCTGAAACGCTGCTTTCATCTGATTGGTCAAATCGCTCCACTTTCAGCACAGTCTTTTCATTCTTTCAGGCAGAATAAGAGTCAGTGCGAGTGTGACACTGTAATGTCTGAAACTACCGCTCACTGTTAATTAGCATAATATTTGAATCAGATGTAGCTGGGCACATAATTCGTGCTGCTGAGACCTGCAAATTATTTCTAGGTTGTAGTATTGTATGAATATTGTCCCACTGATAAATACAGTGCAAATAGTTCTGTCTCTTTGGATAAAAGTGAAGTGGAAATAAAAATCAATAATAGACTGAACAGTTCCATGTCTGTAACATTTACCACTCTCATATTTTAAGTCATAAAGCACTAGGCATGTGTGTGTGACTAATAAATAAGTGTAAAAAATATAGTTACATTTCTAAATAAAAATAGTAAAATTAGCTCTATGCTGCTCAGTGCTCCTGTAGCCTACCCCAGAGCGCCCTCTCGCAGCTGTAGACGGTAATGTTTTCTCTTGGTTCTGAATAAATGCGACTTGCATATGTTTTTTTCCTCGTCATGACGTATTTTTGGACTGATGCAACTTATACCGAAAAATACGGGTAACATTATTATTATTATTATTATTATTTATGAGAGTAATTGACACAGACTAGAACTTTAATGTTTCACCAAATTCAGCTCAGATCTTCAGACTCGTCTGACTCGTATTGCTGTATAACTGGCCAGACTTACCTTCCCAAAAAATCCTATTTAATTTTATTTCATAAATTTAACTATATTTATTTCCACTTCACTGTTATCCAAGGATACAGAACTATTTGCACTGTTTTTATCAGTGGGACAATATTTATACAATACTATAACCTAGAAATAATTTAATTTAACTGGCCAGACTTACCTTCCCAAAAAATCCTATTTAATTTTATTTCATAAATTTAACTATATTTATTTCCACTTCACTGTTATCCAAGACGACAGAACTATTTGCACTGTTTTTATCAGTGGGACAATATTTATACAATACAGTATACAACCTAGAAATAATTTAACAGGGTCTCTTGCAAGTCGCAGCAGCACGAATTATGTGCCCAGCTACATCGGATTCAAATATTATGCTAATTAACAGTGAGCAGTGGTTTCAGACATTACAATGCTTCAAGCCCCGCCTTGTTCACGCAGTGATTGACGTGGCGGGAGGGGGCGGAGACGTGATCGGCTCAGAATGCATTTTCAATGTGCACATTGAATTTTGCTACATTCATTGCGGGACACTGAATGAAAATGCAATCGTAAGTGTCTTGATTGTGAGTGTTAATGCATTTAAGAAAAATAGCATTTAAATGATCATTTTGCCACAGTTTTTGCTTGAACATGTTAGACATATCTAATCATTTCTGTAATACATTTTCATTTTAATTTTGCAACTTATAAAGCGTTAAAATTAGTATTCATTTTACATATTAAGACTAGTGTATGAAATGGCAAATTAAAATTATGTAATTTATTTTTCATTTTCATTTTGCACCAAACGTTGCACAAATGTATTGGAAAATGTAAATGTAAATACAGAAAAGCATTGCCATTTTACATATTGCATTGTCATTTTGCATATTACATCCCAAATTTAATAATGCTACCCATATGCTTCCATAGAAGAGAAGTGGTTTATCTGGGAATCAGTTCGGTGCTGGAGCATGAGATAAACAATCTTTTTAATGCCACACTGTATAACTGCTGTAAAACCTCTGAAACAGATATAGAATGACATGAAGCAAGAGCATTTGTGATCGCATTTCTTTTATGATTTGGAGCTTTGTATGACTCCTCTTGAAATCAATAACTGAGGATTGTCCATAATTATTAACACTGTTTCAAATAAAGAAGTGAAGTTTTATCAACACTCTAAATCACTCCATAAACTTCTGGAATGCAGGAAGAGACTCTTTATCATTAGCTTTATGTAATCGCTAGTAACATGGCAATACATTCATTGGATGAGACAATAACAAAACACAGAGACAAAGTTCACACAACTACAGTGACAAGTAATGAAATCTTCTGAACCCCACTAGTACTAGCTGCCATCTACAATCAAATGTGTTACCCATTCCATGACAAATTTTCAATCCTGCGTTTATGAGAATATTTATAAAGTAGTATGTTCAATACATTCTACATTTACACAGAACTAATAAAAAAACAAATCTGCCACCAGTACTTGTACAACAGCAGTCATGACAATCACACTTATGTTGGACTTGAAAACTGTTTTCCTGAATCCTGTTCATCATTTAAGTTATTTTTACAGTTCTATATATATTATATATATATATATATAATAAAATTCTATTTAAAAAAAAACTAAAAAAAAAAAAAAAAAAAAACCACAAACAATAACAAAATTGAAAAACAGAAATTGTATATAAAAACCAATCCAAATCACATTGGTACTATACAAGGGGATGTTGGCATGTTTTTTAAAAAGCAAATTATAAAATTATAAAACACACTGGTGACTGGTGTATTTGCATCATTCATTTAAATAATTTTGAATATACAAATGAATAACGAATAGTGTTTCTTCACATTACCACAGCATTTAAAAATACAATAAAATAAATAAAAAATATATATATATCTAATATTATTTATTTTATTGTATATATATCTAATATTATTTATTTTATTGTATATATATATATATATATATATATATATATATATATATATATATATATATATATATATATATATATATATAATATTATTTATTTTATTGTATATATATATATATATATATATATATAACCCCAAACTTTTGATTGGTAGTATATATATATATATATATATATATATATATATATATATATATATAAATAAATAAGTAGTATTAGTAAGTAAACATTGCCCATGTTTATTAGCAGACATAAACGGGCCACAAAATGAGCAGCTGTCTCGCTTGAAGAGGAGTCGACCTGGAGTCGTTTCCCTCTCTGAGACACTTGCTTTTCATGAACTTTTGAGTAACAATGAATGCAGACCCTGCTTATCTCAAGCCTATAGCAACAGGCTGCAATATCTCCTCACTCTTCTGTGTGACTATGAACGTTCTGCGCCAAACTCCACAAGGGTTATAAACCACACATCAGTGTGAGAGATCTTACCATTTTAATGTTGCATAGAAACCATTCCTTCACATTGCAGATAGTTTCCATCAGTATTAGCAGTTGGTAAGAGAGCACTGAAGCAGGAAAGCTGCACAAACAATGTATCGCTTCAGAACACAAAAAAACAATGCATTGCATAATATTTGACCAAATATTTTACCAAATATCACTGCTGGACAGTGCTGAGCAGGTCTAGTCTAATGTCTGACCGGCTTACAGTTAGTATATGCAAACTGCACGACCTACACAAACCCTACAACAGAGAATACAAGCCACATACTGAAAACACAAACATGTTCCTGAAGGATGTAAAGTTACACCAAGAGAACGAAGGTGAAAACAAACTATAAAAAGTAACAGTCAGGAGTCATAGCACTGCTGAACTTCATCTAGTGTTAAAAAGTGACCTTTCAATTCAAAAATTAGAACCTTCTGGAACACTTCCGACAAATGCCTTTCAGTGGACACAGATAAACCTTCACTTCATGCTCACACATACCCACAAACACACCCCCTCAGACATGAACAAGTGGAGTGTGATTATAATTATAGCCTATAGGGATTGGATGAGTCCTGTTTAATCAAAGCCTCTGTACGGTTGCCATGGCTGTGAAGGTGTGGCATGGTAACCGTAGTTCAGTTTGACTTGCTTTGTTTAATCTCAGTGTCTGACGGCACTGTCACTTTAGCTGAGGTAACAATGACAGGCTCGATAGAAACAACCAGCCCTCCCTTTCCATGTTCAAAGCATTCTTATCAATACGGGCAGGTTGATTATACATATTTGAATCATTACTAATTTGTATGTGACGTGATATAGCTTTGATAGGATACAATGGTCTAAAACACACCAATAATTTGTGCTGTACTAGTTCAAGCCAGAGCTGAACACACCTTAGTCAAATGAAGCAGTTCAGGGATCAACCATAAGAAAACAAAACAACCTGATGAAAATCAAGTGCAGACAGTCCACTAAAAGAATAGTTCACCCAAAAATGTTCTGGAGTTTTTTTCTTCCTTAAAAGACATAACTCGAATTTTTGAAGAATATCGTTAGATCTCTTTTTGAACTCATTAAAGTGAATGAGAACTGAAGCTGCCAAGTTCCAAAATGACCCCCCCCCCAAAAAAAAATATTACCATAAAGCTATGATTAACGTGGTTCAGACTGTGACTTGTGTGGTGTATTTCTTTCCAAGTCTTCTGAAGTCATATTATAAGCTTGTGTGAGGAACAGACCAAACTTAAGTCGTTATTCACAGAAAAACTTGACATTCGACATTCTCCTTGCTAGTTTTATTATAATTTATAAGAGCGTATGGGAGTAGCAGTGTTTCCCAATTCATGAATGAATCATTTTACTGAACCAGGTCATGAAAGCGTTCTGAATGATTAATTTACAATAAAGCTAATTGATCCAGTTTTCAAGTTATCTGGTTAACAATCCACTAATGGAGAAGACTGTCAGTGAATGACTGATCTGTTAGTCACAGCTCTCGTATAACTTCAGAAGACTTGGAAAATAGCACACAAATCAAGCAAACTACTTTTTATTACACATTTATGGCCCTTTTATTTCCTTTTTTGAAGCTTGAAAGCTTTAGTTCCCATTCATTGAAACTGCAACCAGCACATTATTCAAAATTACTCCTTTTTTATTCAATATAAAACAAAGTCGGTTTGGAATGAGATGAGGGTAAGAAAAAGATGACAAAATCATGTTTGTGAATTGTTGAACCTGAATAACAAATGTTCTAGTTCATTTAAGTGACTTATAAAATATGATAGCCTAGTACTTAGTGGTTTTGTTCGCAAATATCAAAATGCTATTGCGGTTAATGCTATTATGAACATGTTATAGCTGGTCTGACAGATCTCATGACGTAAACATACAAGACACACCTGTGAGAATATGAACAGGTTGATCAACATGCCATGTTTTTCCACCCTTGTCACAGGTGTGGGTTGAGCCAAAACACTGAAACCATAATAATATAGCATGATTACAGCTAGCATATGACAAACGCCTGTGAGTGGCAAATTCACCCTTAGCAAACACATGCAGAAAGCCCTTAATCTCTCTTCATCTGGGATTTACATATACACAAGCCAATTGTCAGCATCTATTTCAGCGATAGTGAGAGTTTATGCTTCAATGATGAGGGTGATTCTGCTGTTTTAAGATCAGATTATGGTTTAATTGCTACTCACCTCTGCTCCTCTTCATTTATTGACTCTTATCTAACTTTAATTTTTTCACTTGACAAAAGGGAATATTTAATTCATGACTTTCATTTAATATTCAATTCATTTTCCCAATCGAAACAAGCTCATGCATGCCGGGCATGATTGCATGATAAATGTTATAAAGCTACTATGTCAACAACCACAACAATCCCATAAATGTATTAAAAATAGCCACTCACAAGGAGTATCATACGTTGAAATCAAATAACTGGCTTGGTAATACAAGCCTGTTTTACAAAAGTATGTGGATATGAGACCAAAGGACAATAAGATCTACCAAAATCAGCATCCAGTGAGCCCTAAACAGTGGTTGGACACATTCTGTTACAGCTAAATCACTGCTATTTTTTACACTGGTGAAGGGTCAAGCATATTGCCTAACATTGAGAAAAGTTGAGAAAACCAAAACTTACTTGACAGTCACACGTGTGGATAAGTCTTGCAGGTCTCCTGGGTGGAAAAGCTGAGCCTCTTTTAGTCCAAGCTTTGCACAGGCTTTTAAGAAGAGGTTGATGTTGTCCTGTCGACAGAGAATATGTGTCCACCTTGTGAGTTAGACAGCAGTCATATGGGAACTCTTTGGCACACACAGTCTAGAAATCATTGCATCCAAAGTCCAGTGAGCTGAAGCAGTGGGAGGAGATGAGAGAAGGCACAACAAGAGCAAAGAATTTAGGCAGGAACGTCACTGATTGAGCTGTGACAGTACCTGTGAGAGCAGGACTTTGGCTTCGGGGAGGTGCAAAAACATGACAGAGAGTGTCAACTTCACTAATCCCCTCCCCCACACATGTAGGGCAGTCACACAAACTCTCCCTTTTCACTCACTCTAGACTAACCCAGACACATACCTACAAGCGCACAAACATCAAGCATACGCTCCCTTTTCACACCCAGAAACCGCCACTCAAACATCTCGGGCAGAACATTTGAGGAATTTTCAGGGTGGTGGATTATTTTGGATACAGGGTTGCCATGAAACACAGGTGACTGAAACAACAAACTATTTCCAAGCATGTATTAAAATCTTTTGGTGGGTGGTTAGGGAAATGCTTAAAGATATTGTGTGTGTGCATTCACATACACATCCGGTATGTTGATGACTGCAGACTATCATGGCACCGGTGTCGTGTTATGACATAATTTCATTAAGATTTGATCAACCATCTGGAATACATGTTCAGAGCATGCAGCCCACCCTGTCCTGCTTTCCCGTTTGCTCTAAAATAATCACAGGGTGCTCTGGTCTATATTTAAACAGCAAACATGCTTATTAGCAGAAGGCAATGAGGAGCTCCACTTCTGAATCACCTCCTTGCTTAAACTGTTAAATCCTACGGCAAAGGGTCAAAGCTCTCACCCTGAACTACGTTTCATCTGTGTTTAAAAGTGACAAATGCGTCTTTCTGAAATGCAGTGCACAGAAAATGGATGTCAACAAGATGTCTCTAAGCGTTCTGTCCCTCAAACAAATTCTCACACCCCAACAGCTTGATCAGTGTCCTTAAAGGGATAATTCACCTTCAGTTGCTGGTCCCTACTGACTTCCATAGTACAAAAACACTATGCAAGTCAATGGAGACCAGCAACCGAAGGTGAACCTTTAACCTAAATTTATGCAAAATATCTGAGATATGAAAAAGTTCCACTAGTCACCTTTTTACCTGAATGCTAAATTTCTTGGAGCAGGTGGCTAGGAACAAACAAACTCTTACATGTTTATCCTTTACTGGGAATTAAAAATTACCTACAATTTGTAAACAGGACACATTAATCAAGCCATAAATATATGTAAATAACTTTGCACAGATAGCTTTGGGAAAGTGACATAATCTCTGGCTAGAGCGTGTCACAGGTTCTATAGCTTTTGTGTCCTTGAACAAGGCGCCTAACCAAGGTTGCTACAATCAGCATACTGTACATTATGTTATTAAGCATAAACTTTTAAATCAGAGTATTACTAATTATAAATAAATAGAATACATACATTTATGTGAATGTTTTAGTGAAAAGGGAAAAAAAACCTTAATAATATAAGTATGTTAACAAGTAAAATCGATTAGATAATTCAGTTAGCAAAGGCACAGAATCTTAAAACTGCATAGCTTTGGGTCAAACCAACTGCTTAGTTAAAAAAAAAAAAACAAAAAAAAAATTTGTTTACATTTTTAACATTTATTAATTTTGCATATTAGAATAAATCTCAAGAGCCAAATCATGCAGACAATATGATGCTGAAAGAATGTCTAACTTTACAGTCAGTGCACCTAATCCTGTTAGAAATTCTCATTTAGTGATTACGATCCTCTGACAGAACTATCAAGCCTCCTGTCAAACACTGTTTTGCGACTGCTGGTTGGTTGATTGATTATGATTTAGGAATTTCAAGGTGTTGTATACCATATATTCATAATTGTATGCGTCAAAGTATGTAATCTAAGGTGCTAAAGTAAATTCTTCTGATAAAGTATGTCAGCAGAGATCAAGTTCTCATATGAAACATGTCCTTTTCAGTAAACTATTATGGGGAATATGGAATGTGGCAGTTCATAAAAAAATGTACACTTACACATTATAGGTTTAATAAAAGTAAATAATATAATTAAATGCTTAAATGCACACTTTTGAGAGAAAACAGGCCTGTGGAAAATTCTATTCAAATAATCAGCTCTGCCAATTCTCGTTTCACAGTGGTGAGGCCCATTGCAAATATATCCATCCTGCTTAGTTATGGGGGTTTATGAAGAGCTATGCTCTGAGGAGTCATCTCTCAGCTAAACCTCAGGCCAAAGCTCTACCAGAATGTATTTTCTAATGTGGCCGACCAATGTGCCACACAAGAGTAGGCTTCCTCTCTTCAAATTGTTTAAAGGAGGATCAGCTATCCGGGGAAACACAAGGGTAAAACCATGGCTCTGAGTTTGATGGAGCTATGGGAATGTGATCCAGAGATCAGCAAAAGCCAAACCCTAAGTAGAGTTTAGTGATCCAAAGCCAGAGTCACTACACAGTCCACAAAACCAGAGATATCCGCTCTTGCACTAATGAGCCTTGATTTAACAAAATCTAAAACCTCTTTATTAGAATGAAACGGTGTCGAACAAAAACAAAGCAGCCAGAAGGAACAATAATGGTGCTGGTAAGATTTCAGAGTGTTGTGAATGAGCCTGGAAAAATATCTTTCATCGGTCATGAACATAACTGGATAAGAGCATCATGTTCTTTTCCATCTTACAGTTTGCTGGTAGCTCAGGAACAGCTCTCTCTTACAGACAAACTTTACAGGCTCAGCAGTATTTATCAAAACTAAAATATACCCCAAACTATGTGTTTTTCTTAGCATGGCTTTGCTTAGCTCTTGCCATGTGAGGCCAAAATTGTGAGTTTAGGATGTGCTCGGTAGGTAAGTTTACCTGTGTCAAGAGTTTTAAAGGGCAATGGGAAATAAATGAGAAGGTTTCGCATAGATTAGACCAATACAGCTTCAATAGCTTTATTCAGGCCCAAATGCCACTTGTCCATGATCTTAAATTAAAAAGTCCACAAAAAAAAAAAAAAAAAAAAAAAAAAAAAAAAAGCATATATAATTTTTTTTTTAATTCACACTTATCACCCTTGTACATACACACCTTTTAGTAAATCATTCAAACTTCTTTGTAAGAGTTAAGGTTCTTAGCCAAGGTGGGATACTACAGACTAAATAATATATGCATGTCAAAGTACAAATAATAATAATAATACACTTACCAGGCCAGCAATAGGTGTGGATAATCTGTTTAGTTTCTTGACGACACCAGGCCTGATCTTGTTGATCAGACTACAATGAGAAAAACAGAACAAAAGTCAACACAAATAATTAAATCGTGTCGGTTGCCTTTTTTTTGGCTTCCTTTAATTCTGACTATCTGGCTTCAGTTTACAAAGCCATCTAATGCCCTGAAGAAAATACAAACAACTCTCTGTGAAAGCAGACATCAGTCAATAGCCTCCAAGTAAGTCTGTGTGAAAAACTGGTTTAAACATTGAACATTTATTTGCACAATCAAAGGTGTGTAATGAGCATGAAATATACTATGTGACAAACTTGATTTATGGCATTTTTGGTTCTGTGTAATAAAGGGAGAGGCATTAACATTTTAATGAACTGAATCACACAGTGTATCTTCTCTCATTTAGGGACATAAAATGACTTTTTTTCATACAGGTTTGAAATGTCATGACGGTGAGTAAATGATTAATTTACATTTATAGGTATAACAGAGCTGCTATTTTTCTAAACAATATTGGCAATATCTTCCCTGTTCGTGATCTCTAAAACACTAAAAATGTGTATTCTGCACAGCCACACTGAGAAACCTGTTCACACATCTATGAAGCATTTGTACACTCTTTAGGTTCAAGTCAAGACTTTTTTGTGCCGACCCCAGCGGCAGTTTCACAGGAGTCTTTGTTTAGACGTGAGATCCAGAGTGACAGTATCCTCAGGTAATGTGTGCCTTTGTCTGCTCATGTGGAAAAGGCAAAGCTGATATCTTAGTACAGACTGTAACAAAGAAGCATGAGGGTGCAAGAGCAGGACGTTGAGATTCCGCACTGGACTGTGGTAATTAGTCTGTTGAGACACTCGACTGACACCAACATGTCAGACTGGCCCACACACTGCCCCAGAACCATCTGGGGAATATGCTCAGAATGTTCAGAAATATGCTGAAATCCCTGAGCTTGCAGCATGTCACTCCCAGTCCACCGATTCAATGCTCTCTCTGCATAAACAGCACACCAGAGCTGCTGTACAAGAGGCCTGAGTGCCCCCACTCACCATGTGCATGATTTTTGCAGCAAAAAAAAAAGCAATCCTTTACCTATACATTCAACTGAAATGAACACTAGTGGCAACATTTATTCCTTTTTATACAAATTATGATTACATGGGCAGATTCACACTCACATTATCAATAATAAAAATTTTTTTTTACTCAAACAGAGTGCATGATTTGCAAACAAATTTGTTTTGACATTTAAATCTCCATATGTTTGGCTTTTCTGACATAGTAAACTTGCTCTGCAACTTCCCTGGTACAGCATTGCACTTCCGCAACACGTTACGCAAAAGAGCTCAAAGACTTGTAGAAACGGGCTAAATTAGTATGGTTGCTTGTTTTGATATCACACTTGCTTTTATTAACACTATTGATTAGATTTAGGGTTGGGCTTAGTCTAGATGGCATATTACTTTCAAATGCGTTATAGCATTAACCTTTTAGTGGCACTCAGTGGACATTTCATTTCTGAATTGCAGAACTGTACAACAACCAACAAAGTAAAATGCTGACAGATTTCACCTTCATCTGCTTGGGTTGGACAGTTCAAAAGTCCAAAAATTAAAGGGATAGTTCAGGCAAATGTGTACAACTGTTGGCACAAGCTACATCAAAGTGATTACTGAGTTTTGAATATGGATATTTTTCTTAAAAAAAAAAAAAAAAACATATAGATTCGCTACAGGAGGCCTTTGTTCACCCCCCCGGAGCCGTGTGAGACACTTTTTTTTTCAATGAATGAGCTTTATATTAAACTTCTCATGGACCAATGGAGTGCAACACCTGCTAAGTTGCATCAAACAGCTTGAAAGATCAAAGACAATTTTAAAAATAACTCAAAATGAATTCGCCTGAAAGTAGAAAGTCATATACTCCTATGATTCCAGAGTGAGTAATTTATGGCTTAATTTTCATTTTTGGCTGAACTAACCCTTTAAGGTCCAAATCCATATTAATGTTTTCTTCTATAAAACAAAATATATTTTGCTGAATATTTTAACTGTTTTTGACGGAAGGTCAATGGGGTTCAAAATTGCAAGCAACAAATAAGACTTGAAACATAAACACTAATATTATTACTTAACATCATGACACAAGCAACAATGAGGTGTTACTGAAATGTCACTATATTGGATTTAGGCATGCATATCCATGAGTTGCTCAATGTTATTTCTTGATTTGAGATAACCACTTCATTTTTGCTTTTTACATAATATAAAGGGAACTTTTTTGACCCAGGACACTCGATTTAAACCACATGAGTTGTATAGATTACTTTTACATATATTTTGTTCAATGGAAGAAAGAAATCATACAGGTTTGGAACAACATGAGGATGAGAAAATGAAAACAGAATTTGTATTTTTGTTTTAACTGTCCCTTTAAGCCTTACATTATATTATGTTGGTATGCACAAAGGAGTTATGCAATAGTTATTATTAAAAGCAATTATAAAAGGTATCGACACAAAGTTATAGCAGAAACCTTGCCAAACATTAAGCAATAAAAACAGTAAAAGAAAATTAGAGAAGTGCAAGTAAAAACAGCTACTTACTCGCACAACAGAAGTCCATTTACCAGAGAACTCCGGAAATTACTGTTCCCAAACTTCTTCTTAGTGAATGCCTGCGAGACGAGGACAAACACAGGAAGCACTAAGAACCAGTGAGTGGGAAGTTTAGGATGTCCAGGGAAAGATGAAAGTAGTTCTTCCAAGCTTCAAGTCCAAGAGATTAGCAAAACAGTACAACGCAGCCTCTTTTGAAGAATCGTGAGTTACTCTGTGGTTTGGCTGCTGGGCTCCAACCCTGATTACTGAGAACGAGAGTATCTGGAGGAATGTCACAGTTCTACACACAGTTTCATGCCAATGATCTCAAACTACTCCTGCAAGACACAGAGGGCAGACAGCCCATTGTTTTTGCTCACACACAGGAAAGCATTTATGTTGTATTTATATCCTCAGACTACACTCTCACAGTGTGAGCCCTGTTGCTCTACACCTCATATAACAATCTATGAGTAAAGCCTTTTTTTGGGAATACAAAATATCAGGCCATACATTAATCTTGATATGTCAATTAAGTGTAACCACTTATCAACAACACAAAATCTGTTGTTCAGAATAGCACACTCTTAAGCTGTTTTTACTTGGCTGTCGCTCAGGAACATGGCATGAAATCAGAGGGTGTGGTGAGCCTTACATGTAAAAGGACACTGGTTATGTTGAGATCAGTATTGACTGAGATTTGAACCGCAATTGTTCTCTTTTAGAAGCCGAATTTCAAAGGGCACATTCTATGTCTGCTGAACAAAATAAGGACAAAAATAATGTGTGGACAAATACTATCCTAATACTAAATCGAGTTACACTGCAAATTACAAACTGAAGCTAGATCATTTAAACAGGAATTTTGTATCCTATTTTGTAATATTGTAAATAATAAGATAATCTTCTAATATGGCCAAAACGGTCCGTTATGAATACATACTATTAAATAATATTACATTTAATGTAACCATTACAAACCCTTACAGATATGGATTGTGAAGAGACAAGAGGTTAATCTAATCTATGGAGCACATTCACACAACATGGTGCAGTAAACATCAGTTCAATAACATATGAAATCCTGACCCCTGCTGTTCTTGTCATTGTAAAGTCCAGGATAGTTTTTGTTTTAAAAAGTTATCTGTAGCAGGTGAAAGACTATTTAAGAGCTTGAACAAATCACTTACATGACCAATAAACATAATATATAAATAAACAAATGAATAAATAAATCCACTGACTCATGCTCTGCAAATTTGAATTTAGTTTGGGATTCCTCATTACCTGATAATCTTGCATTGTTGTAATCCACTAAAATTAAATGGCAGAAGAAGGTACGATTTATGAAATATAATAGAATATAGGAAAAAGACATTTAAATAAGAATTATTCAGCAAGAATCCATTAAAATCACGGTTGGAAAAAACACAACTGTTTTCAACATTGACAATAAAAAGAAATGTTTTCTAATCCCAAAAACGCAACAGGTTTTCATTTTTTTATTAAAGCGTTAGTTCACCCAGATAGCAAATTTATGTAATTAATAACTTACCCTCATGTTGTTTCAAACCCGTAAGACCTCCGTTTATCTTCAGAACACAGTTTAAGATATTTTAGATTTAGTCTAAGAGCTCACAGTCCCTCCATTGAAGCTGTGTGTACGGTATACTGTCCATGTCCAGAAAGGTAAGAAAAACAAAGTAGTCCATGTGACATCAGAGGGTCAGTTAGAATTTTTTGAAGCATCGAAAACACATTTTGGTCCAAAAATAGCAAAAACGACGACTTTATTCAGCATTGTCTTCTCTTCCGTGTCTGTTGAGAGAGTTCAAATCAAAGTAGGCTGGATATCCGGTTCGCGAACAAATCATTCAGTTCACCGAATCAAACTGAATCATTTTAAACTGTCCGCATCTCTAATACGCATTAATCCACAAATGACTTAAGCTGTTAACTATTTTAATGTGGCTGACACTCCCTCTGAGTTCAAACAAACCAATATCCCGGAGTAATTCATGTACTCAAACAGTACACTGACTGAACTGCTGTGAAGAGAGAACAGTATTGTAATTTGTTTCTTGTCAGAAGGATTGGCTCCACCAAGATTTTTTCCTCTCAGCTAAACATGCTAAGGAATCATTTTACTTGCCACCATCACTTATGTGAAGTGGGAAAGAAATGCTTATACAAATAAAAAGACTCTAGAAACCAACACTTTTTGACCGGACAGCAAAGGCAAAGTATGGCAACCCATAATTGAAATAGTCCTCCAGTTTTAATACTTCCAAGTTACTGCATGCACATTAGAAGCGGTGAACACACCCAGTGCAGTTTGCACTGTGGTGCCTGGGGAGCAACTGGGTGTACTGAAAGTGGAACGGAGCACGGTTCATTCAATCCCTAACCTACATTCCCTACTGGTTATGGAGTATTATACCTTTAGGTCACAAGTCTGACTCCAACCATTAGGCCACAACTGCCCAGTTTGCAACCACATCTTTCCCCATATATGCAGGTAGTACTAGGATGACTGAGACGCATCCAATAAACCACAAGCTGTGGTGGTGGAGTCTTAGTCCAATGGTTGAATAGTCAGACTTGTAACCTAAAGTTAACGGTTTCAAGTCTCAGTCCCAGCGGGAAGCGGGGGGTCAGGAATTCAGCTCAATACCCACAGCTGAGGTGCCCTTGAGCAAGACACCAGACCAGAGGGGAACCTTGTGCTGCTCCAGGTTAGCAACTGGAGGATGGATAAAGCAGCTTACAGAAGCTTGTGGAACCTTGGCTTAAGAGGAAAAAAAAAAAAAAACCTGGCAAGAGGGGAATTTAATACCAGATTCTACAGAACAATACAAATAGACAAGATACCTTGGGGTTCTGCAAAGTTTATTAAAAACTAGATTTACATGACCAGAGTAACTGCTCCACTAGAAACCACTGTCTGCTCCCCAGAGACAGCCTTGATAGGAGTATCTCTTCCTGAAAGAGAAGAGTTAGAAGTGAGGACACTTCTGAAATGCTCAGTTCCTCTTGTCAAGAGAAAGTGAGAACTCACGTTTCCTGGTGCAGCTTTGCGCACAAGAGCCAGATGGATGGCACACCTCTGTACTGCAATGAATGAAGATCTGACAGGGAAGAAAGAGGCTCAAGTCATAGAACCCACAAGTAGTAAATACAAAATATTCAAGTAAGGGGGAGGGGCATACGGTTTCCTGCAGAGCAGCGAGTGAGGCTGGGTCTACGAATGTGAACATCTTCACAACAAAGCGCTTGTAGTGGGTTGGAAACTGAAGACCAGACGACCCAGTCACTGGAACCAGTGTGGTCAGATAACGGTCGTCCTGGTAAGGGCATCTGAAGACAAGAGAAGGTTAGAAAGGGTCTCCCAGCAGACTAACAGGATAAAAGATAGGCTGTACACTTACCCATCGATCAGAAGGTCCCACTGGGGGAGACTGAGTGGACTGGGGGTTGAAGTCGTCCAACAACGTCCCAGCATCAGGACAATGTTGGGGTCAGTCCTCTCCATAATGTGCACCTCAACATACACAGGCTCTCGCAGGACTTTTGTGATGGGATAATCAGCGTCACTGTAGTAGGACGTGTAGGCCTCATCCCCTGAGGAACACCGGGGTTTAACCAGACTCAAGTTTGTAAGGCTTTAGGCAGACACAGGACAAGACCTTACCTTCAGCACAGCCTTTGGTGACACATTGGCCATTGGCCAGTCTGAGCTCCACCCTGAGAGGTCCAGGAGCAGCTACTGGTAGAGGTGGAGGAACAGAGTTGACCTCAACAACCAGAGCTTCCACAGAAGTTTCAGAGTATCTACACTGGAAGAGTAACCTGGACAACACACAGTGAGCGTGTAGCATTTATCAGGGATTAATGTTCACACCAAGTCATAGATCACCTACTCAAAATGACTGTCCCTTGTGATGGAACCATATGGTCCAACCCCCACTTCATAGGAGGAGGTCATTCGGTTTTCATACACCACATATCCGCCGTCCTCCTGTGAACGGGAACAGTGGCAGCATCCAGTCCATCAGAAGCAAATGCAGAATAAAACCAGTAGCAGCTGCTCACCATCACACTCGTGCCACATGCGGTCACAGGGAACTGGTATATGGCAAAGGAAGGTGTGGACCCCACAGGAGCACAAGGTGGGTCGTTTCCACCCAGTAGATGAACCGAATCCAGACTCAGTCGAGGCAGAGTAACATCTCTAGACACCACTACCACAAACTGACCATCTCTAATACATTGGACAGTTACTAGAACAAGGTACAAGAGCAGGTTAATGCAGAGAATCTGTTTAACACGAACAGAATAAGATTGAGAACACTTACCCGTCCTCCCATAGAAACACTGCTGTGCGTTAAAGCAGCAGTTGATGGCTTCACACTCAGCACCACTGATCCCAGGTAGACCACATTGGATCTGCTCAGAATCAGCTACAGCACATTTATCAAGGGGATCTGCCTGCACTACTGGCTTCTGAAGCGGAAACTGTGGTTTAGGTAGTTGTTGAACTGGCTTCCGAAGTGGAAACTGCTGAGGAAACTGCTGGTTAGTTGGTTGTTGAACCAGCTTCTGAAGCGGAAACTGTGGTTTAGGCAGATGTTGAACCGGCTTCTGAAGCGGAAACTGCTGGTTAGTTGGTTGTTGAACCGGCTTCTGAAGCGGAAACTGCTGGGAAGTTGGTTGTTGAACTGGCTTCTGAAGTGGAAACTGCTGAGGAACATGCTGGTTACTTGGTCGTTGAACTAGTTTCTGAAGCGGAAACTGCTGGGTCATCAGAGATTGAACATCCTGAAGCGATTTACTCCAGTGTGGAACAGCATGGCAGAAAGCACAAATCAGCAAAATCTGAACCAAACACCAACTTCCAGCCATTGTTTAACAGCTAAACACAATGTGGAGATACTGCCCTTTGGTCTTTTTGTATTCTACAGATTTCAGCTAATTAACGATAGTCCCTCCCTCTTCATTAACACTAATGGTTCTCATGAATTGCAGAAAGAGGAGCTTATGCAGCTGGGTGATTCTCATTGGATCTCAAGATAGAATTCTTATTTTTCCTATTTTGAACATAAATGCACAAACTGAATTTGAAAAATCTTACTATCTTATCGGATTGTAATTGGTTCTCAAATTCTGTTAACATGGTGTTTCTGGAGTCCAATGTCATATTGACAATAAATAAGAATGGTTCAAGTCCAATGTTTTTCATGGAACTTGCCAAAAGTAGAGGTTTTTCTTTGGTGCCGTTGTCCTTACCACTCCCCACAGACAAGTGTGCTCTTACAAATAGGAAAATACTATATTAAGCAGTAAATGATTTTAAGTATATGGAAGCTTATTTCCACCACAGAATTAAAAAAATAAAAAAATAAATAGAGAAGAAAAAAAAAGGTCATTTTGACTATTTATGTCACGACTGATCTATCTCACAGTTCGCTAATATCTCTAGGTTGCTGACTTTTTTTCTCCAAATTAACCTTTTTGATTCCTTGGGGGAAATAATTCCATAGAATCCATAGAAGTTTGTCAGCAAGTTTATTGAAAGCACACACACACATAAAACATTGTTAAAGAGAAACCCTAACAACCTTTTATTCTTTATGATCAGACCTCAAACTTTCTTTAGTAAAACATGACTGCAAAAAGAAAAAAGAAAGAAAAAGAAAAGAGCAATCTGAGTTAACATGACTAAATCAGTTGACACTTAATGGACAAGTATAATAGAAGACCCCAGCTGCAAACACCAATTTTGGAATGTTTATTTTTTCCGTGATGCAAGCTATGTCAATTAGCATTGCAATTGTGTGTTTATTGTCATTCAAAGTTATCCGCTCTTTAATAGTGTTCTCAAAACGTTGGCACAAAAACATTATTCATAGAATCTTTTTAAATATTACTACTTGTTTCACAATGTTCAGAGAACATTCAAAAGTTACGTTTCCATAATGTTTGGAAAATGATCAAATGTTCCCTTAACCTTCTCATAACCAGGAAAAAACATAAAAATAAAAAAACACATTCAAAAATAAAATTTTAATAACTTCATGGACAGTGGTGTCAAAAGTATTGGCATTCATTACTCAAGTAGAAGTATAGATACTAGGGTTTAAAAAGACTCAAGACTCAAACTCAAGCTTTTTACTCAAGTAAAAGTGTAAAAGTACTGGTTTAAAAAACTACTTAAAGTATAAAAGTAAAAGTAATGTAAGGAAAGAAATGCCATTAAGAAAAAAAGCTTAGGCTGCGCCACAGGGCCTATTGTGCACTACCCCACCTCCTCAAAAAACATTTTTCTAGAGGCCATAGGCCATAATGACTATAATGTTATATTAAAATGTTCATGTTGAAAAATTTGGGATACACTAGGCTACCCTAACCGCATATGAGCCCATTGAAAATGAACGCACTTTAGTACAATGCAAATACCATAAAGGACTAGAGATATGATGACAAAATGAATGATTAATCCAAGTGATTAATCAAAAACTAAAAATGAACTCATAATCCTAATACCTTCTTGATTGATAGCTTCCTGTATTCGGTACATACGTCTGCTTTGTCCAGTGTGTGTGTGTGTGTGTGTGGGGGGGGGGGGGGGTTGTTAACGAGTTACAAAGTTGGTATAGCCTACTTATCACAACATTGTCAACCGCAAACGATAATTTATTAAAATGTCTCGCTACCGAAAAAGGGTTTTAAGCCAGTTATTTATATCTTTTGCTGCAGTGTCAGTAGGAAATATCAGTTTGCCATTAATTTTAATAATAATCTAGTGCGATTTTGAATGCACAAGCAGTCTGACAACGGCAAAATGAATGTTTGGAAATGTAAACTGATATTTTATACACCAAGTTCCTGGGTGTGTACATCACAGAGGACCTCTCCTGGACTGAAAACACCGCAGCACTGGCCAAGAAATCACAACAGTGTCTCCACTTCCTCCGCAAACTGAGGAGAGCCAGAGCCCCACCCCCCATCATGTACACTTTCTACAGAGGCACCATTGAGAGCATCCTGTCGAGCTGCATTACTGTGTGGTACGGCACCTGCAACGCATCCTGCCGAAAGACTCTGCAACGCATAGTGAGAGCAGCTGAGAAGATCATTGGTGTCTCTCTCCCCCAGGACATTTATGGAACACGTTTCACCCGCAAAGCCCTCTGCATCACAGGTGATCCCACTCACCCGTCACACAGCTTCTTCACCCTGCTACCATCAGGGAGGAGACTGCGGAGTCTCCAGGCCGGGACCAGCAGACTGAAGGACAGCTTCATCCACCAGGCTGTCAGGAAGCTGAACTCACTCCTGAACTTGCCCCCCCTTCCCTCTTCTGCCCCAGGCACCACTGAACTATGAACCCCCCCTCCCTACACTAATTATATGATGGCATGCACTAGTCACTTTGTGCATCATTGGTCTGCTCACTACCTCATTCAGCATGGAACTGACATCATTCCACTTCCTCATCAGTCAGTTAAATAAAATAACTGCTCTTGAGCCCTTTGTCACTTGTCACTTTAATTAGACTTAAGATATTTTTAATAAGGGTTTTTTTGCACTAAAAATCTTTTATCTGCACTGTTGTTCACTTCATTGATTTGCACTTTATCTGTCATTTGCCTTGCGCTGCTTTATTTAACTTTATTTTTAATTTTATTATATGCCTTTTTTTTTTACATTCCCTTATTGTATAGTTGTATCTACATTTTATATTTGATCAAGATTTTTTTAGGCTTTAATGTTAATGTTATCTGTATGCACCGGGGTCTGAGAGTAACACAATTTCGATTCTCTGTATGTATGTACTGTACATGTGGAAATTGACAATAAAGCAGACTTGAACTTGAACTATACTGACACACTACAGCAAAATATATAAATAATTGGCCGAACACCATTCTTTTAAGTGAAAATACTAACGTGCCTAAGACTTTTGCACAGTAGCTAGTGTATGTATAAAGTACGTATGATTAAATTAAGTATATTTAAATAAGTTTAAAGTATGTGTTCGTTCATATGTGTTAAGGGCTAGATTTTCGCTGGAGGAAACAGTTGTGGTGCGATGAGCGGTGAACAGAATGAAAACTTTACAGTAGATGAGAAAATTACTGCTCCCTTGTGACCTTTTGTAAACTGTATTTATGACAAAGAATACGGATCTTCTAACAATCTATCGATAAACACATACCTTGTGTTCTCTGTTTGTGTTTAACTGCGCTTGCGCTGCTCCGCCACGGTCTGCGGATAGAAGAGCGCACTGAAAGACGAGGAGGAGACCGGTCTGACGCCGGTTTCATATGAAATTTAAGGGGACTGACTCTGAGACCAAGAGGAAGAAGAAGAAGACCAAGAAGAAGACTCTGAGGCGATCAGATACCGGTTCCATACCCAACCCTACATTTAAGAAATATATTTTTTGATAAACAAACCCAAAACTGTCCAAAAATGTCCTTGCAGGAGTGTGATGTGATTTATGTCATGTGCAGGTGCGATGGATCGCGTACAAACCAATAGGGTGTCAAAATGGTTATGTTTATACTCATCCAACCACAATCAAATTCACTCCATCCAGATGGCGCGATTTATCTGGATAGGTTTTTTTTTTTTTGAATGATGACAAGCCGGAATGAAAACAAGCCGAAATGGAATAGCAGTAACGAAGCTATTTTTAAAATGTAAGGAGTAGAAAGTACAGATACTTGCGTGAAAATGTAAGGAGCAGAAGTAAAAAGTTGGCTGAAAAATAATTACTCAAGTATAGATACCCCAAATTTCTACTTAAGTAAGGTAACGAAGTATTTGTACTTTGTTACTTGACACCTCTGTTCATGGAAAAGCTTGCAAAATGATATTTGAACATATTTCTGTTAAAGGTGCCACAGAATGGAAAACTGTATTTACCTTGGCATAGTTGAATAAGAGGTATGTACATGGAAATGATCTTGAAATATTGTGAGCCTCAAACACCATTGAAAATCTTGTGCTGCAATAGTCCACTGAAAAAGAGGCGAATCCAAACAAAACACCAACTGTGACGTTACAGTAGGGATCATTAATTTTTACACCCCCAACCTTTGCATAACGTTTACCAGCCCATGTTCTAGGCCAGCCAGACCTGCACATCGATGCAATATTACCAGATATTGCTATTAAAACTGATAAATAAAAAAAAAATAAACTGAAATGTTTTCAAATATTTAGCAATTAAGATAGATAAAGATATTGCTGACCCTAAACTGCAACATCCTACTTTATTAACTTACCAAAGTGTCAAAAAAAGTGGAAAAGACAAGTGCAAAAATGCTTATAACAGCAACACAGAGGCTGCGTCCACATCTTCACTGACAACTCTCTCAAGCCTCGTTCACTCGGACGCTAAACATTCTTTCAAAATCTCTTAAAATTTGTATCTTTGTCTGATACAGGCTCAGACATATCAGGTTGGATGCCTAATCTCTCCATCGTTCACGCTGGACAGAAAAGATTTGTGCCATGAATCAGCCAATCAGAGCAGAGCTCAACATTATTATTCATGACCCTTCCAAATAATTCTAGGAACAAATCCTAAATTTGTAAATGGACATGTAAAACCGTTTCAGGATAATTTTTGCCCTTACCCAAGACACATACCTTTTATGTAGATATAATTTAAAATATTGTATCAATGCATTCTATGGCACCTTTAACTGGGATTATGAACTCCTATTTTGGCCAGAAGCAATAGTTTGAAGTTAAAAACGTCTTAACGCTTTAGTTTTTGTCTTCTCCAGATGTGAACTGATGGACTGGAGTGGTGTGGATTATTGTGATGTTTTTATCTCTGTGGATTATTGTGATGTTTTGACTCTCATTCTGTCAGCACCTATTCATGCAGGGCATCCATCGCCGAGACACTGATGCAATGTTACATTTCTACAAACCTGATGAAGAAACAAACTCATCCTAATCTTGGATGGGCCGAGGGTGTGCAACACTCTTCTTGTCCCATGCAGAGGACAGGAGTCTCAAAGCTTCGGCCGTGCCTTTCTTTGCTCACCTCCTAACCAGGTGGTGCAGTTGGGTTTAGCAAGTGGGCTGTGGGGATGCTCTTGGTAGCCAGAGCATTGCGGTACTTGAGTTTCTCCACAAGCGAGTGGATCTCAGACAGGGGTCGGTGCAGGAACACGGGCAGCATGAACATACCGCCGATTATCACACCGCTCTCTGACAAAACCTAACGAGTGTCAATGGCCCAGGAGAGTAAGTCTGGTCAGGTAGGACTGAAATAAAGAACATGAACAGGTTAATGGCGGCCTCCGTGGCCATGATGAGATGGTAGAAACAAGAAGAGAGCAACAGAGCGTCACGTTTGGATGAGTACAGATGAGACATTATGTACTGCAGCCTGCAGACGACGAATTAAAGTAAGTAAATCTTCACATACGTTTTCTTTATACTTAATTTAGTCTTGCCATTCATGTGGCTTTCACTGTAACGCGGCTGTTGCTATATAAACTCAGGAGGTTGAATTAATCGCGTAATTTATCTCTGACTGCATTCTGATATCGGAATGTCATCGCGTGTGTGGACTAAAACAAATTGGCACTACTGATCAAAATTCAGAGATCTGATCTTGTAATATTTAATTTACATAATCGATATCATAACCACCAGTAATATTTAATATATCAGCCACCTCTAGAAATAATGCTGTTTTTTCTTTTTGCATTTGAAAAGCGAGATGTTCCGTTACTGCTTGTGTTTGTAATGTAATATGTTTTTTTCTTCTATGGTGTTATTCATTTTTGCAGGATCAGTACAGTTTTGTTACTGAAGATACAATGTGGAGACACAGACCAGTACTGAAGAGGTGATGTTAGAAGTTTTTAATGAACTGAGTAGATTACATACAAAGTCAATGCAAAGACGCGATCAGACCCGTCCTCGCGCGGGTCTAGAGATGCGATGCCACGCGTTTGGCACCCCATAATACTAATCTTGTTGATAGTTATAATAGCATACATTTTTTTTTAAGATACGAATCAAAACAACTCAACTGTCGAGTAAACACAAACGAGATCGGCATCTCTTTCTAGTTGAAGTTTATCGCGAAGCTACTTCCGCAATGTCCACGACACTGTTGTCATGTGGTTTCTACGTCAGTAAAGGCGGTAACAAAGGGTAACTTACGTCATCGACAGGCGACTGCACTGTCCCGTGTCGCTATTTAGAATGTGGGAATTTTCTCATGATTTACAAGTAGTTGAAAACATTAGAGCTATTGTCAGTAACCAGCTGGACAAAATATATAACACCTAGTGGGTTTTGGATATTTTACTGCAAAAATCTTACAAATTGTACCTTTAAGTCATTATCCCTATGATTTGAACCGCTTTGAATCTTTTTCCTTTACAAGTAATATATTCCATTCTGTGCATTTACAGACACCCTTCTAATCAACATATATTTTACATGTAACAAACCAAAGGATGAGGACAGTAGCTTTTCTGTGCCAGCCGTGGTACATACAGGAACATCCTTCATGAAGATGAGTGAGAGAAGCTTGCAAGACAAGATGATTTTTTTTATATATATAAGAAAAAGGGATATTTATATATTTTGGTAATTGGTAGAGTTATGTTTTATTCCCTGTAAAGTAGGAATAATGTTTGTAAAAATGTTATCTATTTTTTTAGCCCATTGTCAGTGAAGATGGTGTGATCAGGAATTCTCCTGTTTAGATTGCTGGGAGATGTTCTCCTGAAAGAACATCTCCCAGCATTCTACCACCATGTTGCCCTGATGGTTGAGGTAACGTTAATTCAGCTCTTAGGTGATGCAGATGTTATCAAAAGTTTACACACTCCTTGCAAAATATACTGCTTCATTAGAGTAGTAATTGTATTTTTTGTTTTTAATTATTTTACCTCTCTACCCTCTTACTGCTTAAATTATTAACATTTTGCTGATACTGGTGTATATAAACTTTTGACTGCAACTGTGTCTATTGCCTTCACTCAACTTTACCATTTATAGAGAGCAAGTTCATTTGGAGTTCTTTTTTTATTAATTAATTTAAATTGTCGAACTTGCATTCACTAATGCTGGAGCAAGATTTCAGAAGAAAACTTTCAGTCCTGTTTAATGTTGGTGCTAGTAAAGGTTTGAGAACTATGGCCTGGTTTCACAGACAGGGCTTAGACTAAGCCAGGATCATAGTTCAGTAAGGACATTTAAGTCATTTTCCTTGACATGCTTTAGAAAAAACATTACTGGTGAGCATCTTGAGACAAAACAAAGGCACTGGTATTTTTAAAGATCAGTCAGTGCAAGGTTCTATCAGTTGAAACAGCTCAGAATTACATTTTAGTATTGAACTGGTCTTAAGCCTGGTCTGTGAAACCAGGGGTACAAGTAACCCACTTTGGTAATGTTTTACAATAAGGTCTCATTTGTTGTACATGGATAGGTAATTTTCTTTTTTTTTGTGTATTAAATGTGTCGTTTGTGTGTTAGTAATCCTATATGTTACAGGGGCCAAATGACTCTACAAGTATAGTAATACCAGTCAATTTTGACCTTGTGGACATTTTTAGGTCCCCAATGAGGAAACCGGTTTACACATCTTACAGAATGATGTTTTCCATGATGGTGAAATTAGCATTGTCCTCCAGACTCTTTCTAATAAGTGAGTTGAAGTGTTGTAACTGTATAGTGTTGGGTTTTTCTTGTGCATCAGCAAAAAGCATTTTTGTGTATTTGTTTTAGAGATTGATTTGTCAATAAATGTAAAGGGTTTACCATCTTGTGTTTTTGCTTTGAGTGTAACTAGGTTATTATTATTATTTAATATACTAAATTTCAACCATTCAACTTAAGTATATTTTAGTTCACATTAATTGCTTATTCAGAAGTACATATTTACCATATTTACGCATATAAAATATACTAAAGTCCCACTTAAGTGGTTCAAAAATATCACTCAAAAGTTAAACTAATTGCAATTAATGTAATTTTAAATTGTAATATATTTGAAATTAATTACAAATAATGTTATTTTCTCACCTCAGAGCATCCAGTATACACGAGTTCTCTTAAAATTTCAAAGGATTCACAGAGAAGCACTTTTGCTATTTGAGCAAATGAAAACGCAAAAAAAAATATTTGTGGTACTCTCCTATTCACTGTTCTCAAAGTTTACCCAACTATGACACCTTCCACTGCTGAGAAAACTGGAAATTTGAAAAAGGTTTATTAAGCTACATACAGCTAGCTTGAGGCTTATCAATTTCTTAAAATATCCTGTGTGAATTTACCCAATCAGTGACCTCCATTTAGAACAGGAAAAAAATTTTTAACTATTGATTGCACTGTAAATAAAATTTTAATAAAATTTGTAATTGAATTTATTAATTTAAATTGTATTATTTTTGAGGTACATGAAGTGTGTTTTAAAGTTCGAAGATGTTTGAGTCACATTTATTTGTTTACAGATTTGTCAAGGCATAAATGTTTTATTTTTTGTTTATAACAGTATTAACACTGATGTTTCCATGAATGGTATTGTGATGCACAGTACTGATTATTTAAGGTGATTATTTATTCGTAACTATGGATATTGTTGTTGTTTATCAATAAACAATGTTTTATATGCATTTGTTTTTTTAGTTTTTTTTTTTTATATAATTAAAAGTGTCAATAGCAGGAAAAATAAACTAGTGGAAGGGGTGGAGGGTGTAAATATTATAGAACCGAAATTATGGAAATGGTGCCTCGAAGCACCCAATTAAGGTGGTTCCTGGACATCCTAATAAAAGGGTTCCTCCAGGAACTGTTAAATGTTCCTCAGAGAACCACCCCTTTTAGAATGGTGCCTAGAGCCTCTACAGAGGGTTCTGTTGGTGTGCAAAGTGAAGAACCCCAAAGGTTGCCTCCAGGAACCTTTAGTTTTTACAGGCACCTGGTGCAAGAATGAGCATGTGACAAACTCCAGATCATTCAGGGGACTATAACACTCAGACTCCAGCACTGCTCAGTGCGCCCTCATGCCTGACAACCCGCTAGTCTTTCAGATCGGATGCTAAATGGCACATCACCTTCCTCTGCAGGGGAGCAATCGGCTCGGGGCTGAAACTGCCCTGCCAAGGTCCACTGCCTGTGACAATGAACCAGTGTGCATGTGTGAGAGAATGATGTCACACTGAAAGAATCCAGATTCAGCCCCTCATGAATTAATATTTGTTCAGTTACAGCCAGTGCTTTGGCCCTGCCATCTCCTGCTGAGAAGGGAATTCACAAGGGTAGGAAAGTCCTAATCATTTGTGCCCTAGATTAAGAGCGTTGCAGAGGGTATAATAAACTAAGTAAAGCGTGTGAAAATTGTTGCAGGACTACTTTCCACAGTGAGCTTAACAGAAAAATAAAATAGATTAGTTCTTTAAAGGTATACTCCACTCAAAAATATTCATAATTTACTTTGCATCATTTCAAAGTGGCTTACTTTGTTTCTTCCGTGGAACACAAAAGCAGATATTTTGACAATGTTGGTAACTAAAAATGTTGGTCCCACTGACTTACATTTTATGGACACAATAATACAATAAAAGTCAATGGGAACCAAAACTGATGGAATTCCTACATTTAACAGTAGATCTTCTTTTGTGTCCCGATGTAGAATTCCAAGTCATTCAGGTTTGGAATGACATGAAAGGAAGTATAAAAAGACTATTTAAATTTTGGGTCAACTATCCCTTCAAAGGGATAAGATTAAACAATGCATTTCTCTGTCCTCCTCACAATCACAAATTTGTTCATTAATTGTGGACTGGAAGATAGCAACAGCCAAAATATTAATCTAACTATTATATATATATACATACATATACATACATATATATATATATATATATATATACATACATACATACATAAATATATATATATATATATATATATATATACATATATATATATACATACATATATATACATACATATATATATATATGTATACTTTTTTAAAAAATTTTTTACAGTGCTCAAAGAAACAATTTATCAAAATTAAAGAGCATCCATGTTTTTCGTTTTGACAGTGATATAGGCTAAAGTGTCACGCAACCTTTATTTATTTAAATACACAATTACGGTAAAGCAAAAAAAAAAAAAACAGCTGAAAAGCAAAAGGGAGCTGATCTTATTGAAAATATGAGACTAACATGCCTACCTATCACAATTTTGTAAATGTTATATTTTACCCAGGTTTTACAAATTCTCATAAACACGAATTCAACAGGTCTGGTGTATTCAGCACGAGTTATTGAATAGAATCAGAATTGCCTTTTCATTTTGGCTGCTTCATAATTTGGCAGCATCAAGTGTCATTTCCCTGAACTATCTATATCTAAATGAGAACAGGTGTGTAAGTTCTTACCCTCAATCCATCTCTGTGCTTCTGAGTAAGCGGCCTCATAACCCACTGCAGACTGCGGTCGCCAGTCCATCGCCGGCTTTAAAGGGACACTTCACCCATTTGCATTTAGCTTTGTATTGTTAGAAACCCAGTCATATATAATAATGATCATGGATTTTCCCTTTATTTTTCCCTGAGATGGGAGAAATAAGGATTTAAGTGTTTTACTTCCTGCTTATTATGACGTAAAAATCGTCATTTTGCGTCATAATAAGCAGGAAGTCAAAATTCATTGAAAAGTGTAGAGACTACAGAGACTAGCTTATTATTATTCCAGGGGGTGGGACCCACTCACCCTACAGGCCTATTACAGATCAGTGGGTGGGACTAAACTTACAGAAACGAAAATGAAAATCCGCCATCTTGTTTGGAAGCTATGTAGCTAAGCTAACAAGCGCTTATGGAGTCAGATTTACGAGAATGGCTGGAGGAACAACTCATGATACGGAAGAAGAGGATTTTCAAAGTCTGTTGCTCGAAACAGATGTTCGTGGCTATCTATACGAGCCACAATATAGCGCAGAGCAGCTGAGGCTGATGGAGGAACAGGAGGCGGCGGCTGCAGCCGAGGCCGGAGACCTGCCTGTCGCGTCCGAGGAGCCCGGGCGTGCTCGAGCTAGTGCGGACTGGTGGTGGCTGTGCTCTCGTTGTGCGCCGTCTGCTGCAAGAATTTGAAAGATGCCAATTTCTCCTCGAAGAAATGTCTGAGGCAGACAAGGACACGGATGTTTGCGTTGTGAACCATCCTAGTTTCGCCCCGCATATGGACAGAGGCGTCCTGGAGACATACTTCAGAATTCCGAAGGTAAACTGGAAACGCCAGCCGAAGCCTGCACAAATGGACGTCTAACTGTAAAATAAGTGTTTCAATTTTATTTATTATTCATTTCGTGAAATGTACACAATTTCTTCAAGCATTATTATCACGAAATGATTCCCGGTTAATAAGTTACGTAACGTCAACTGTAAACTGTTTGTGCAGTACCTTTTTTAATGCACAAAAAGCTTACTGTGGCATTGTTTACTACTGTGGCACGTAAATACCATACATCGCTAACTGTGTCCTCAATGTCTTGTAGACAATATCGCCTAACAGCCTAACAGCGGTGTTCTGGATTAGTGGGAGTGGCTTGTGGAGCTGTGCAAATGTGTTGCATTGTGGGAGTTGTGGTTTTACATACAAATGAGCCCTAAAGTTACTTTCTGTAATAACTCGGTCAAAAAGGCACCAAATTTGAAAGTTTTAATAGATTTCGACTACATATATGACCCACTTTCAATGAAGATCAATGTTCCCACGGGTGAAATGCTCCTTTAAGTGCGCTTCTTGGTGAGGCTAAAAGGCATCTACGTTGCAAAAACGCGAGCAAGACGCGCGTACAGTTAAACCGCGAGCGTTTTGTTCTGCCGCGTCTCGTGATAATTTTGTAACACGACCTGCTTTCTTAAAAACTGAAGTCAGCAGGTAAACGCTTTTTGTATTCGACTACAAGTATCACTAACTAGCTCTCGAACGTCACCGAGCAGAGATCTTAGAACAGCCGTGAACTGTTAAATCTTCTCTTGTCCTTTTATTCCTGAAACTTCAGTTGCTTTGTGTACAGTCGTGGCCAAACGTTTTGAGAATTACATAAATATTAGTTTTCAAAAAGGTTGCTGCTAAACTGCTTTTAGATCTTTGTTTCAGTTGTTTCTGTGATGTACTGAAATATAATTACAAGCACTTTAAAAAACGTTTCAAAGGCTTTTATCGACAATTACACGACATTTATGCAAAGAGTCAGTATTTGCAGTGTTGGCCCTTCTTTTTCAGGACCTCTGCAATTCGACTGGGCATGCTCTCAATCAACTTCTGGGCCAAATCCTGACTGATAGCAACCCATTCTTTCATAATCACTTCTTGGAGTTTGTCAGAATTAGTGGGTTTTTGTTTGTCAACCCGCCTCTTGAGGATTGAAGTTCTCAATGGGATTAAGATCTGGGGAGTTTCCAGGCCATGGACCCAAAATTTCAACATTCTGGTCCCCGAGCCACTTAGTTATCACTTTTGCCTTATGGCACGGTGCTCCATCGTGCTGGAAAATGCATTGTTCTTCACCAAACTGTTGTTGGATTGTTGGGAGAAGTTGCTGTTGGAGGGTGGTTTGGTACCATTCTTTATTCATGGCTGTGTTTTTGGGCAGAATTGTGAGTGAGCCCACTCCCTTGGATGAGAAGCAACCCCACACATGAATGGTGTCAGGATGCTTTACTGTTGGCATGACACAGGACTGATGGTAGCGCTCACCTTTTCTTCTCCGGACAAGCCTTTTTCCAGATGCCCCAAACAATCGGAAAGGGGCTTCATCGGAGAATATGACTTTGCCCCAGTCCTCAGCAGTCCATTCACTATACTTTCTGCAGAAGATCAATCTGTCCCTGATGTTTTTTTTTGGAGAGAAGTGGCTTCTTTGCTGCCCTTCTTGACACCAGGCCATCTTCCAAAAGTCTTCGCCTCACTGTGCGTGCAGATGCGCTCACACCTGCCTGCTGCCATTCCTGAGCAAGCTCTGCACTGGTGGCACTCCGATCCCGCAGCTGAATCCTCTTTAGGAGACGATCCTGGCGCTTGCTGGACTTTCTTGGACGCCCTGAAGCCTTCTTTACAAGAATTGAACCTCTTGTCTTGAAGTTCTTGATGATCCTCTAAATTGTTGATTTAGGTGCAATCTTAGTAGCCACAATATCCTTGCCTGTGAAGCCATTTTTATGCAATGCAATGATGGCTGCACGCGCTTCTTTGCAGGTCACCATGGTTAACCACGGAAGAACAATGATTTCAAGCATCACCCTCCTTTTAACATGTCAAGTCTGCCATTCTAACCCAATCAGCCTGACATAATGATCTCCAGCCTTGTGCTCGTCAACATTCTCACCTGAGTTAACAAGACGATTACTGAAATGATCTCAGCAGGTCCTTTAATGACAGCAATGAAATGCAGTGGAAAGTTTTTTTGGGGATTAATTATTTGGGATTAAAGTTAATTTTCATGGCAAGGAAGGACTATGCAATTCATCTGATCACTCTTCATAACATTCTGGAGTATATGCAAATTGCTTATAAAAACTTAAGCAGCAACTTTTCCAATTTCCAATATTTATGTAATTCTCAAAACTTTTGGCCACGACTGTACTTTATACGCCCCCTGGTGCGTCAAGATACACACATAAACTCCTGTCAGATTACTTTACAGGTCCAAGGGACAATAAAGCTCTTCTGGGAAAAAAAAAATGTCTGTAGATTTAGTTAAATACGTGTTTACAAGTAGCCGACACAGGCAGATCAAATGGTACTCAAGCTCGGCAACTTATAAAAGTTAAATACAAGACAGCTTTGAATTACTTTAAATATGAATAAAAAGAAATCACAGCTACAGTATGTAAGCAACGCTTTCCTGATTTCCCCTGGACAACTTTCATTATTAATTTAACTGAAAGCTGCAACTGAGCAATTAGAATCAAGTATTCAACAAAAGGCATGTACTGTAAGTAATACATTATACAAAATAATTACATATTTATCTTAAATATAACTATAATCAATGTGTTAAAATAAAATATAAATCTGAATCCATTATTTATTTTTATTTATTTATTTGGGGGGGGAGGGGGGGTAACTGGATGTAAACAAAATATGCACATTAATCATTGCTTGTTGTCACTCATAACACAGTAATGAGGTCACCATGAGATGAAAACATTGGAAATTTGTTCTTTATTGTTTTAGCCTCATCTGATTTTTTTGCTGTATTCTTGAGAAAAACTGTATTTATAAGTAGGCCACCATATGCAATGACACTGGCACACCAACAGACTCCTGTTAAAAGAGCATTTTTGTGTCAAAACATGGTAAAGTCTACATATTCCTCAGGAGAGCTTATATTTTAAATGGATCCTCTTTTCCGGCAGAAAATAAGAACCCCACCATTAGGTGAATTAATGTCATCAAGAAAACTTTTTTTTTTTTTTTATATATAATTCAGGAGAAATTAACACAAAAATTAGTTCAATCAGATAGTTGTTAACATTCAGATACAACATTTTCTACGTGCATGTACACTTTTTAATATTAGCTAATTTGCTTCTCATTTGCTTCATTCCTTATGGTCAAAACCTTTAACAAACTTTTTTTTTTTTTTCAAAGTCAAAATCATACCTATAAAGGTTTAAAGTATTCGGCACTTCTGAATGATTGGCAGTTTTTCCTCTTAGGTTAAATTACATTTTTAATATTTATACTTTAGAAAGAGCCACCACAGTGAATCGGAGCTCCTGGGGATCACGTGCCATGAACTTCTTGCAGACCTCTGCAGAATCCTGTAGGATCAGGCAAAACATATACCAAATGCATAAAAATGGGGTGCCAATCCACAATGGTTTAAACAATAGCTACTTTTACATGCAACTAATCCGTTAGTAATCAAACTGATGGCTCAATCAGACTGGAAATCCTTCATGTTAACACCACAAACGATTGGATTGAGCTTGATCTGAACGAAATTTTGATCAGATTGAAAGGGGTTGTGTAGACCTTTTCTAATCTAATTGAGAGGACACTTGACTGGATTGAAAACGGAAACTGGAAAGTACAGTGCACGTGCCGTGACATAGAAATGGCGTAATGACATATGATGCCATAAGTGTCAAAAAATGACTGTCATGTTATTCTAAATTTCTCCTTCCACTCACTGTTTGTAAAGTGGAGCAGAATAACAGCACATCAGTCCTCAATTTTTACTCTCATCCACAGACGGCTTGTTTTAGAATTGAGTTTACTGCTAAATCAATATAAGCAGCATGGCTAAAATCTTCATGTACTCCTCGTCTCCTATACTGAACAAAATTATAAATGCAACACTTTTGTTTTAGACCCCATTTTTCATGAGCTGAACTCAAAGATCTAAGACTTATTCCATGTACACAAAAGGCCTATTTCTCTCAAATATTGTTCACAAATCTGTCTAAATATGTGTTAGTCATCACTTCTCCTTTGCCGAGATAATCCATCCACCTCACAGGTGTAACATATCAAGATGCTGATTAGACAGCATGATTATTGCACAGGTGTGCTGTAGCATGGCCACAATAAAAGGCCACTCTACAGTGTGGATTATCTCGGCAAAGGAGAAGTGCTCACTAACACAGATTTAGACAGATTTGTGAACAATATTTGAGAGAAATAGGCCTTTTGTGTACATGGAATAAGTCTTAGATCTTTGAGTTCAGCTCATGAAAAATGGGGGCAAAAACAAAAGTGATTCATTTATAATTTTATTCAGTGTAATTAGGACCAGAAATAGATAGATTTTAAGTCTGCTCTTTAAAACAAAGAAAATAAGTGATGGTAGGAGAATAGTATGTGCAAACAGCGGGAAACTGTATATTCACACAGTATGCACGTCAAAAGATCAAATTTGATTTGAAGCTTGTGACACAGAAATGTGTACATCAACACTACATGTAAACACTCCCAAAGAAGCACAAAGTCACTTTTACGGACTTTTAAATTAAATGTTCCCTCCTGGTGGAATGACCTCCCCAACTCAATCCGGACAGCTGAGTCCTTAGCTATCTTCAAGAATCGGCTTAAAACACATCTCTTCCATCTTTATTTGACCCTCTAACTTTAACACTCAATATTCTATTTTTTTCTATTCTATTCTTCAATTCTATTCTTTAAAAAAATCTAACTACCTTTCTAATCTTTTTATATTCTATTTTCTTTTCATTAATTATGAAACTGTATGTGTGTGTGTGTGTGTGTGTGTGTATGTGTAACGACCTCTAACACTAGCTTGCTCTATTCTTTTTTTATTCTATCTGTTTTCTTTATATTATATTATTTAAAATCCCATGCTAGGTGTACTGTGTTAACCTAACTGAGACTTGTTATAGCACTTATATATCATTGCTCATTTTGTTGTTTTTGATTGCTTCCACGGTCCTCATCTGTAAGTCGCTTTGGATAAAAGCGTCTGCTAAATGAATAAATGTAAATGTAAACACTACGTTTTGATTCATCAATCAGAATGATTTAATTCTGACTGAAACAAAAGGTATCCATGTATATTGCTAGAGATAATCTTAGCCAAGGAATGAGAAAAATCCCACCTCAAGAAATGTGTCCTCTGTTGTTTTACCATGAACAATAGGAAAAGGTTTGCGTCCATCTGAAACATGAACAAAATATGAACATCTGTGATATCTCCCTTCATAATGCTGCACATGATAATAATGTATAAGTGCTGATACTGTATATCTCTAGATTTTGTGTGGCAATTTCCTAAAAAAAATACAAAATTCATCATGTAAAATTACATTTACCTACCCAATTCATATAAATGTCCCTCAACATTTACAAAGGCGATAAAATGCAAATCCACTTTTTCGTCTAAACTTGGGGCCTATAAGGGTAAGCAGAGTAAATAATTAGCATGATAGAATTTTTCTCTGACACTGGAACAGCAATTAAAAAAAAAAAAGAAGAAAAAAAAAAAAAGAGATCCAACACAATAATAGCTCTCAAAATTAATAAAGAATTAAGAAAGCATCTCAGTCCTGTAGGAAGTGAAAGTGACGTGACATACAGACAAGTATGGTGACCAATACTCAGAATTCGTTCTCTCCAAAGTACACACACACACACACCTGGAGCAGTGGGCAGCCATTTATGCTGCGGCGCCCGGGGAGCAGTTGGGGGTTCAGTGCCTTGCTCAAGGGCACCTCAGTCGGGTACTGCCAGCCCAAGACTCGAACCCACAACCCAAGGGTTAGGTGCCAAACTCTCTAACCATTAGGCCAGTCTTCCCCCACCTAGTTTCACTACTTCAGAAAGTAATGAAACTAGATTGGAAATGTCTTAAATGTTATACTGTATGTAGATGTGACTGCAACAATAATTCTTGCAGTGGCCAAGTTCAAAATGATCTAAATTGAGAATAGGATGGTAGCTCACAAGACATTTAGATAGATTGTGGTGATTGAGTAGTTAAGTCGAGCAAAAAAAAAAGAAGAAGAAAAAAAAATTGTAGGCCAAGACTTGATTTTGTCCATTGGGAATTGATTGGGTCATTGTATATTTAAAGTGAAAAGTGAAGTGACGTGACATACAGCTAAGTATGGTGACCCATACTCAGAATTCGTGCTCTGCATTTAACCCATCCAAAGTGAACACACCGTGAACACACACCCGGAGCAGTGATCTTGGAGCAGTGATCAGAGATTTTTTCTGCGATCTTATGTAAGTGTCAGGTTGCAGGAGGCGAGGTATTATATTCCCAACCTCTCACCTGTACACACATCATCAAATATGTTTTTGCAAGGGGTGAAGAGAACTTAATGGTTTTGATTAAAGATAACAAGAATTTATATATTTAATTTATAAGAAAAACACTGCAATATTAATTTTTTTTAAAATAAACATTGTCAAGTTTGACTTTATCTGCCTCAGACATCCCAGATATACAAAATCTATAGTGTTAATATATAGGTCCAGAATTAATTATTAAATAAACAAGCTGTGCCTCTTTGCCTCTATTTTTTTCTCTTGCCTTTTTTTTTTTTTAAAGAAACTGTGTATCAAGGACTAACATTCCAATATCTTCAGCATGTTCCAATTTGCAAAATTCTGTTACTTCAACATTAACAAAACAATATTTCATGGAAAATTCATCAATGGGAATAAACCAAAATACTCTGTACTGTTTTGAATGTTTTATAAGAAATTGCTTTGTATTTAGCAAATACAAACCTCTGTTTGTCCTTCCTGGGCGCTTGATTCATGTGTTACTCGGATACTCTGAAATCATAAAAAATATCAGTACTATGAAGAAAAGTTTAGTTCTGTTAATTCCTTCATTTAGTTGCAATAAATATATACTATTTTATCACCTCATCTTTTTCAAGGAAAGCTGCCTTTTCTTCTGGGCTCATCTTTGCAGACTGCAGTAAAAATGCCTTAAGCGGTGAATTAGGCTCTGTCAAAAAATACAATAAAAGTCATGGCCATACCACAATAAAGTACACCAACTAATATTTTTCAAAACGGGAAATTACTCCAAAAAAAAAACCAGATACTTACCAAACTCCAGACACCTTTGATTGTTTGCCACAGCATGAATCAGCCCTATTGTACCACAAGCATTGCCGATGGTTTGTTTCATGAAGTAAACATCCGAGGAAATCTCTTGTCCTTGCGACTTAATTCTTTCCTCCTCCTCCTGTCTAAATGTTTCATACTACATTGAGGAAAAAAAAAATATTACAACATTTTTATTGACATTAAATATCACTTAAAGGTCCACTTAGCAATTATGAAACACCACTGTGTCAGACAGAGTCCCAAAACACACTCGCAACCAATCTCCAGCTGTGGAGAAACTCATGGAGCAGAAGAGAATAGGACACCAAGGTTACTCTGTTTCTTTTTTATATGTGAGGCACATTGATTTTGCTTTTCCACAGAACTTTTCTGTGTTGCCTTCTACTCGAATATGCTGTGGCCAGCCGGCATAGCAGATTCCTCCATCATCGCTGCCAGGGTTGTGAACATACATAATAGGGTGAGGTCCTGTGGGATATGATCGTGTTTTTTTTTGTTTGTGCTTTCAAGTATCAACATCATTTGTCAAAATTCTGGTAAAATACTAATAATAATTTACAAGAATGACAAAGATGCTTTATTCATATGACTGGAATCGGATTATGAATATAAAACTTACTCCTCCAGGACTTAGAGGTAAGCTAGTTACATAAAAAGATATAATTGATTAATTGAATAAAAAAATTAAATAAATAAATAACAAATAGAATTAACATAAGAGTCTAAGTTTATGGCCACAGGACTGTGTAACAATTTTTCTGTCACATCCTGAGTCATGCTGAAACCTAACTACCCTCACTATATATATATATATATATATATATACATAAAACATTCACAAGTTTTTATACTCTCATGGTTACGAACACTAACTGCATAACCACAAAATGATTATTGGTAAAACTATCACTTCACACCAACTGAACAAAATGCTCAAACCATCATAAATATCATTAGAAATGATGGTGCAGCAAATTGAGTTGCATCATTTCATTTTGGGTAATGGTGAAGAAAGAAACTCATGATGAGACTTTTCCGTTCCATTTTATTTAGACCAAATCTTTAGTAAAATAATTCAGCTTTTTAAATATATATATATATATATATATATATATATATATATAAAGGAAATTACCATTTCATGTCAAATAAAGAAAGAGCCTTACATAAAAATAAAATCTATAAAACTATGATCTGATATAATTTGCAAGTTCAGCCAGCAACAGCTGTATCCAGTTGCAACTTCATCATTTAAAAAAACATCATTTATAAAAAGTCATCTATAAATAGAGAGCTTGTTTGCTGACAAAGTCAATATGGGTATAAACTGCAGTCATACCTTCTCTGTTATAGGAAACAGCAAAAGTACAGCACACACAGGCCTCGGCACCAAACTGAGAACTTCAGCTTCCAAACCGTACACATCCCCAAACTGCCAGGTGGGTATCAAGCCAAGCTGCCGTAAAAACTTAACAAAAGTATAACACAACACATACATATTAAATTTAAATCATATATCACAAGACTAGTAAAGGTTACGTTAGATTTGTATGGTTAGAGGCACACAAGGGCCTACACAATTCAAATCGTTTCTATTTAAACATATCAACAATAAATTAATGTGGAACATAAAATACATTTCACATTAGTACAACAGTACAGTTAAACACAGATATTAAGCGAAGTATTGCTTATAAACATAATAAACCAATGTTGATGCAATTAGCTTTAACACAGACGTGCTTTAATGAACCTGATTCATTCATTTGGCACAAGTTTTGAATCCTAGACACACCCAGACAGACGAGACCTCAACTCACTTGGTTCATAACCTGTAAAGCAGACACAGAACACAAAACAGTATCATATAAAATATGACGTCAAAGACATAAGATGCAGCTTACCGTTTCTGCTAAAAGATGCCTATGAAAAAATTAGCCCATGAACGATATAAGTTTGGATTGCCGACAAAAGATCGTAAGAAACCCATACCTCTGGGTTGGCTTCAAGTGGTAACCAGCGCTGGCCCTCCATCTCAGATTAAGCCCTGTCTGATATCCTAAATAAAAAAGAGGATATTGCTAGCTCGAGCAACGGTGTGCAGACGCTTTGACAGTTGAGAGGAAGTTCAATGGAAAGTGCGGGTGTGTGAATTCAGCGACTGGCGTCAAACCGGAAATGCAGGCTCATATTCCAAAATAAAAGTATCCGCTTCATCGTCTGAGAAACGCTCTCTTACGATGTTTAGTGTCACGAAGGTATTTGATGCTCTGACCATGGTTACATGAAAAAATATTTTTATATTATAGTCGATATTGTGTTCAAGCATTTATTCTGAAATACACATAATACCCTCTCTTTTTGTATTATGTGATTGATTTAGCATTTATTTGTTTTTTTTTTTCTTTAAAACATTACTAGTTTATGTAATTGATATCCTCCTTAGAAGCTAGAAAAATGGTTTGTGATTTTGTTTTTTGCCATTACATCGATTTGAGCAAAATGGAGAGAAAAAATAATAATTCTTAAATATATATATATTGAATATATTTATAAAATATATATTTTAAAAAAGTATATTTCACTATATGTCCTTTGTAGAGGACGCTATTACTAAGTTATTTAAAAGATAAATCAACATGAAAAGGCATGTAAGGCAAAAACTATGTTTTATTCCTTCATCTATGTTATGAAGGATGTAAAAGAATGGTTTGGTATACTACTGTACTTTATGGAATATGTGCATGAAACCATTCTGTACAGTGTTTCTATAGCTTGCATATAATTTGCATAATGATGTGTTCTTGGGGAAAACCATAATGAAAAAAAAAGAAGTGTAATAATGGGAGTAATAACTTGGCAACATTTTAATAGGAATATCTTATTTCATAGGAATATTGATCTATATATTTTCCCCCTATTGACTTGTTGTGTCTCTCCAAAATGCCTGATTAACATGCCGTTTGTACTGGTGTCCTCTACAGGAGATGTATGAAAATTATGCCGTTTTGTAACAAAAAGTCACATTGCGATTTGCAACCCCATAACATTTTTCTGAGATTTTTATTTACAACAAAAACTAAAAAAAAAAAAAAAAAAATGTTAAATTGATTAAATGATAATTACCAAACATTATCAAATTTCCCTAAGAGTGCTATATTTGAACATTCTGCCAATATCAAGACCAAAGAGAGGGAGTGTTTATGAACAAACCTCCAAACATCTGATATCTCTAAAAAGCCCTGAATGTGCTCTGTACAGACTGTGGCGTGTATAGTCTCAGAGAAATTCACTAAATATAATGTCTTCTACATAGTACAGCAGTCTATGCCTCCTCGCAGTAGCAGTACCTGGCGGAGGATGGTAAGCTGCAGGTGTCACGATGCAGATTTAGTTCAGTAGGTGGCGATACTTCAGCAGTTGATTCTACAAACAATATTAAAAGTGTGAGAAGAAGAATTTTAAGATTCCGCGGCGATGTTTGGTTTTAAATAAGTATAAAACGATTTTATGCCAAATACTTTTTATCCGAGCAGAAATGCATTTTAACAAGTATAAAGATAAACATAATCAACAGTCGAGTTTGTCGTCTTCTTTTATTACCGGTGAGTAACGTTAGTCGGAAATATAGATTCATATTGTTTACGATGTATTATTATCATCAATCATGTCTTCATTACAGCTCCCAATGATAAAACGCTAATAATGGCGTCTAAAGAGAAGAAGGAAAACATAAGAATGGACAAACAGACGGCATCTGTATACGCAGCGAAGATAAAGACCAAGATACACAGTAAGAAATGCTAAACAGATTTACCTGTATGCATCAATAGTAGTTTGTGTTACTGGTTTTAAGTTGTGAGTTGGCCAATGGCTATACCCAGACCTTCTTCATTATCTCGCAGATACCTCATCATTCTTCAAGCTTTCTTTGAAAAGTAACAACAAGGCTCTGGCTCTGGCTCTAGTAGCTCAGAAGCAGAAGAGCAGAGAGTTGGAGGCAGAGGTGGTGCGACTGAGGAAAGAAGCGCAGACGACTAATTTTGATCTCGCTCAACAGCGTCACAGAAACAAACAACTGGTATGTCTGTGAAAGTGTGACTTGTTCATGCTGTACAGGCACAAGTCATTACAAGTCTTATTGAACTGTCTTATATTTAACAGACCTTATACTGTACTTGAAAAACAACGAACATACAGCATTATTAATTATTCATAACAATATATGTAGTTATTTTCATTTTTCGGACTCTAGTTTGCCAATATACGAGAGTTTTATGACTCTTCCCTTAACTGGATGACAAAGGCAGTTGATATTTTTTGCAATGAGGAGGTAAGCTGTTGGTATATTTTTAAAATTAAATTATATTACTGTTTTTGTTGTTGTTGTTATTAATAATGGTCAGCATAGTAGTTATTTTTTATTATTGTCAGGACTTTGATTGTTTCACAAATAGCTAGGTCTAATTGTCAACCCTCTGGTATTGTTAATTTGGGAGTCCCACTTGTGTTGTTTAATACTACATTTCATTTTAATGTTTTTTTCTTTAATATTTAGCATTTTGAGTGTATTTCATGTTATAAATTAATATTTATATCCAAATTATGGACTATTCGCAGTATAAAATGTAAAAAAAATAATAATAATACGCAGTACAGTATTTAAGTAAAAAAAATAGAGCAAAAGTATTTAAAATCCATTGAGATTTATTCCACCTTGTGTTTTGATTTAAATGTTGTCACCACTTCATTGCTGTGCACTTTTTTCTGCATTTTGGCTTATTTGGAGATTGCTCACACAAAAACAACTTTTGAAATTTTGACTATTTTCCATTCGTTTCTTATGGTGGTCACTGCGAACAACATAAGTGTGACTATTTTAGAATTTTTCAAATCAAGTCCACACTTTTTTGGAGGGGTGGGTTGGGGGGGCGGGGGGATGGGGGTCACCTAGCGACTGCTTTTGTACCATTCCGATGAAGTGATTTTTAAAATTTCCAAACATTTTAAACAACTGAACAACACCAGAGGGTTAAATAGACACAACATTATTATGAACTATTTTCATTATAATCAATTAATATTAATACTCATTATTATTATTATTATTATTTTTTTGTTAAAGGATCCAGACTCTGAACACAACACCAGTGAAGGTATGGAAACACATTGTACAGTAGACTGCTCATTGATTACAAGTTTCCTTAAGTATGTCAGTCAAGTTTAATTAAGTTTGAATGATTGGAACTGTAATGTCAATTTATATAAATTCCTTGTACTTTAAAGCTTAATATGTCTTGATGATTATTAGTATTTTTTTACATTTGTGATTTTTTTTTTTTCAGACCAAATGATTGAAATAGAGAAAGAGGTTGGGAGTCTGCAAGGCAAACCATTGTGTCCACGGCAGGATTATGAGAATTCTGAACCAGTGAATACAGCCGTTGATGATCCCAGCCAAGAGAGTGACAGTCCAGCACAGCAAAACACCATATATGACTCTGAAATGGAGGTGTCCATTAGTGACAGTTCTGCTGAAATAGTAACAGTTGAAACAAATGCAAGAAAAACCTCTAGAGTTACAGAGGAACATCAGGAAAATAAGGATTTGTGTCTGTCAGAAAAGGGTAGCGAGGTTATATCTGCAAAGGTGGACTCACCAGTTGAATTTAGTAGGTTAGACAATACATCAGCTGTGTCTAAAGAGACGGCCGCTATGACTCCGCAGTGCTCTCTCACTGTTCAGAATGAGGTGGAGAATGGGCAGCAAACAGAGTCAATAACTGCACGCAGGAAGACTCATGTCACCTCTCGTTGTACCAAAAGTAGGAGACGTACATGTAAACGGAAAGAACCAAACCCAGATCCTAGAAAAACGCATGTTATCTCCCAAGATCCTCCTAATTACACTTTTAAAGATTGTTTTAGTGATCTCGAGCTTCAGAATTCTGAAAGAAACAAGGCAATTGAAAATACTTCAAGTAAAGCTGTTAAAAACAAAGCTAAAGAGTCCCATGCTACCCAGGAACCCAGGAGAACATTTATAGTTCAAGATGAGCTAAGACCTCAGAAGAGCAGGAAGACCAAAGTCTTGTCCCTTATGATGGATCAAAGTTTATCTGATGTGCATGAAACTGTTCAGTCTGCCAGTACTCTTTGCTTGGAATCTGCTTGTACTGATGTGCATATCGTTGAGACCGCTGTTCAAAAACACAAAAACAAAACTGCAACACACCCACTTTCTCAGTCTGAAAAGTGCGAGACACAGAAAAACAGAGGAATATTTATGATACAGGCAAGTCAATTATTAATCAGCAGGAATTCATTTTTGAATGAAACCAATAAATTAGAGGATCCCAACAGACCGGAAGGTTTACAGGAAGTAATATCAGAAACCCAAACAACACCTTTCGATATTAATTCAGATAATGTTGCACAACAGCACAAGGAGCCAGAGCATGATTTTCATAAGATATTGACAGAAAACACCTCTCATCCAGAATGTTCACAAGAGGCGAATACCAGCCTTGTACAGAAACTCTCTGAATTAACGCCATCAGTGACTGGTAAAGCCAAAAAACAAAGAAATGAGGGGAAAGACAAAATAAAAAAGAAGAAAGCTGTATCAAGAGAAAAACCCAAAGCATTAGCAAAGAAACAAAACAGTCGTGCTGTGAGTATGGATGAAAACGTGTTGACTGGAAGGCAATATATGAATGATCTTCAGAATGGAGCAGGAGGCAGTTCTTTGTCTAATACTTTACAGTTACCAGTAATATCTCACTACTCAGTATCAGAGGAGGGCTTCAGGGATGAACGTAATGCCGAAACCCTTGGAATAAGCTCTGCTACCTCTGTTGACAAGCTTGATCAGGATGACCATATTAACATGGACTCTTTTAGCATAAATCTAGATCAAACCAACCAAGCTCTCGAGGGCAGGTGCAGGAAAACATATGTTGTTTCATCTTCACATAAATCCCTCATTAAGGAAAAGACTGACAGTGGAGCTTCCAGTGACATTTCTGAACATGATCTTTTTACTAATGAAATGGATAATGTTTCATCTGTCATGAACAGAACCATGTTTGTCGTGGAAAAATTTAATGTGACTTCAAATGGTTTTAGTGGACACACAAATAACCTTCAATTCACAGAGGAGAGGCCTCCCTGTGAGACCCTTGATGGTTACACAGAAACACTCTCAGATGAAAGCTCTGCCCACAGCCCTCAACCAAAGACCCACTGTCAAACTATGAACATTTGTCAGGACCAGGACTCAGACTTGAGGCACCAAGCTCCAGGTAAGCCTTATAAAGTCTAAATGCTTTGCCAATACATGTTAGTACACTTTTTAATACAGATTCATTTTCATTTTCCCCTTTCTTGCTTTTCACATGTCTTATGTTTGTTTTTATCTTATATATATATTTTTTATTTTGTGAACAGAAGAAGGCAGGGTTATGAAGAGTCTAACAAATACAGAGCATAACACTGATTTTGGGAAAAAAAGTAGAAGAGCAGCACCAGTCTCTTACAAAGAACCAGCTCTCAACTGGTGAGTTACACTCAAATAAAATAACACAGACTAATGTAATGCAATAAAATATAATGCATCTCTGTCTTAATTTCGTTTATTTTTTAACAGCAAGATGAGGCGTGGGGACAAATACTCGGACACAAAATTATTAAACTCTCCGGTGTTCAAAGACAAGAAGAAGAAGAAATGAACATAGTGATTTTTTCCATTTATTGATTTCAGACTTTCATTAGTTTTTTTCTCATTACTTTGGCTTTTTTTTATGTAATGCAAATTTTAAATAGATTGATATTAAAGTATTAAATAATTTTAATCACAGCTGTTAATTTGCCTTCATAACTCATTTTTGAATATAGGAAATATTGTTTTTATTTTATCGTTTTAATGGTTGATAAAGAGAACCCTTACAGGTCGTATATAGGAAAGTTGAGTCTGTGTGTTATGTAACCAAGCACTGGCCGACAGTGTTATAGTGATTGAAGGACTGAATTAATAATTTAGAAAACTGTTCACCTGAGATGACCACAATTCTGAGATCGAGTAGGAGTGTGTTTAACCAGTTTATATTGACTGAAAGTTGATTAAAACTTCTTATATATATATATATATATATAGTTAACTTATTGTGCTGTTGGTATCTGAGTTTTAGGTAAGTTTCAATGAGATTTCTTTGTTTAAATAGTTTCTATGTGTTTTTGTGAAATTTTTTTATAAATTTCTATTTGTAGAGGTGATCAGTCTTAGAAAAATGCATTGAATTTAAATGTAATGAGCTTATAGCCACATACTGTTTTATATTTTTTTTTTTAGAGAATCCAACTTGTATATTTCAAATGTTAGTCTCATCAGATATCTTTGGTAACCTAACATTTGTGAGTTAGACATCCTCTCTCACTTTTCCTGTTAGAAGCCAAAATATAGTTTGCTTCCTGTGTTTAGTGTTGCCCCTTGCAGAGGATTAACTACAAGGTAAAGCTATGCTTGTTTTACGTGTGTTTTTTTATTATTATTATTTGTAATGTTTGTTTTTGCTAAATACATTTACATTTTGTAATACATTTTGAAATAAAGACGTTTAGAATTAAGTGTTTCAACTGAGTTTCAAATAGAGGCCAAGCGAGTTAAGAGAGATGTTAAAACTTTGCTGTAAGTAGAATTAAAATAAATTTACTGTACTCTATCAGGATAAATGTGATCATAAATTGTTCATAAGTAAGGACACACTTTCCGAACAAAGTTTTTTAAAAACCTTTTTAGTGGTGAATATATTGGACAGCGACTGAGAGAAAATGGTTATGATCCAAAGGGGAAAAGCCCTGCTACAATGTTAGATGATCTGGTAAGAGATCAGTATTAAAGGGAAAGTTTTATATCAAAGGTTAGGGTTGTCCTAATTAAATAGTATAAATATTAGTTGCTATTGTTCTTTTTTCTCTTAAAATTTTTATAGAAAAACAAGATTCAACTATCTTAGGGCTTGTATTTCTAAATATGTTCTAAATACATTCATATAGGCTAATTATGATTTGGCTATAAGTGTGGCTTTGTGGTGGCTCAATAAAAATGATGGGAAGAATGCAGCTGAGAATGTAAGTAGTAATTATGATGCTGCTTATGTCATGATGATTTATGACTTTGACCTTTGACCTTTTGACAGGTTGAACTTCCGGTGACCTTATGATGGATGGGTTGAACTTCCGAAATGAGTTCAGGGGCTAACCTATGACCGTTTCCCACGCATCGATCATGTGGTTTTGACAGAAAGTTTTACCCTATTGACCTAGTTAGTACTAAATTATGATTTGTGATTATTGTGATTATATGGCTTCTCCCCCCTCCCATCACATTCCTGAGCAGTGTATAAATGGGATCGGTGTGTTCTACGTTTATATATAAAACATTATATAATTTATATAATATAATAATTATGCTAAAGTTGGAAACATTTTAGTTATTTCATATATGTGACATTCAGTTATTTCACATTTATATATAAAACATTCTATAATTTATATAATATTTATATAATTTATATAATATAATAATTATCATGCTAAAGTTGAAAACATTTTAGTTATTTCACATTTATATATATATATATATATATATATATATATATATATAAAACATTATATAATTTATATATAAAACATTATATAAATTACTAAAACAATTAAAGGTTTAAAACACATTTTAGTTATTTCATATATGAGACATTCAGTTATTTCACATTTATATATATAACATTCTATAATTTATATAATATAATTAATTAAAGGTTTAAAAAACATTTTAGTTATTTCATATATGTGACATTCAGTTATCTCACATTTATATATAAAACATTCTATAATTTATATATTAGAATTATCATGCTAAAGTTGAAAAAGAAAAACATTTAAGTTATTTCACATTTATATATAAAACATTCTATAATTTATATAATATAATAATTATCATGCTAAAGTTGAAAACATTTTAGTTATTTCATATATGTGACATTGTTATTTCACATATATATATATAAAACATTATATAATTTATATGATATAATTAATTATGCTAAGGTTGAAAAACATTTCAGTTATTTAACATTTATATATAAAACAGCCTATAATTTATATAATATAATAATTATCATGCTAAAGTTGAAAACATTTTAGTTATTTCACATTTATATATAAAACATTCTATAATTTATATAATATTTATATAATTTATATAATATAATTATCATGCTAAAGTTGAAAAACATGCCGTTCTTTATATTCTATCTTTTATATAATATACATAATCTGAAAGCAATTTAAATAAGGTTGAAAAACATTGTGTTCTTTTAAAAAGGTTATACATGAAACGTTCATAAAAAATATACTGAAACCGACTGTTTCAGATAAAACAAGATCCATTTTTAGGGGGCAGAAGAAGCTGTTTTCATATCAGCTTTGATCCTGACCCTCTGTGTCCCACTGTCTACGTCTGCACGCTACAGTGCACACTCGTCCGAATTTACTACAAAATCACAATATCTTCAAAGCCATTGCTAATTAAAACTAACGTATCTCACGCAGGAGTACCGTGTTTTGACAGTTTTCTGACGGTTCACCTATGAATTACGGTTGGTGCGCGGCTAGCATCTCTTGTACCCCTCTCTCTCTCCCTCTCATACATTCATTCGTCTCCAAGTCTTATTTTCTTCTTTTAATGAATATAAACACATTATACATTTGCAAACAATATAAAACAAAACATTTACATTAGTTTTAGTCATCACTAAAAATATACATTTTACCAGGATCAGGGAAAAAATATATAATTAAACAGAACAAAGAATATGGTCTATTGAGGAACCCGGATGTGTCGTTGACACAATTCAGTTAAATTCATTTCACATTAATCGTTGCAAATCATTTTCTATATTATATTTAAAACCTTTTATATCCATCTTTATATCATATCTTTTTCAAAAAACTGTTTAATTATTTATTTTAACCGTACACCTACAGTAGCACCACACACTAAAATGCTGCATGCACGTACATTTTTTTTATTAAATTTAGTTTTTAAGCGATCTGAATTATGACTACCCTATACATTTAATCATAAACCACACGTACCGTGTTATATCACTATAATATCCATTCCACTATACAATTTTGTATTCTGATAAACCAAATAAACAAGCGGACATACGCATGAACATATCAAGTTAAAAAGAGACTTATCTCTATTTTAAAAAATATGAAAAAATAAATAAATAAAATTATATATGACAACGTGTTACTAAACCAGAACACATGTTTTAAACAAGTATTCATCATGTTTATAAAACACATCGCAGTAACAGACATGTTACTAAACCAAACCAAATCATTTATCATACATTTTTAATCATGTATTCAACATATACTTATAACACCAATGTCTGGGGGAGGGCAAAATACCTCCAGTCACCCCAAAACCCACTCAGACTCCAGGGGTTAAAGAATATGGAAATAAATAATTATATAATGACATCATCATCCTAAAGCAATTCATTAAACAAAAAAAGTATAACTTAAAAAAAAGATCACTTATTTTAAATGTGATAGCATAGTATATAAAATAAACATTTCTGATGATACATATAAAAAATATCCCTTACATATCCCTTACATAGACCGGGGAGAGATGTCCAAACATGAATGAAATATCCCAAAATAAAATAATACGACTTAAAAAAATAAAAGTAAAATGTTTAAATCATAAACAGAATCTCACAGGTCCAAGTTGGGGTATTCTCCTGTATGTGAGACCTGAGGGGGGTGCTTCCCACACCCCGCGCGTGGCGAGGGTGGAGTTCCAGACCGCATGATCTAAGCCAGAGGGGTACATTATTTCAAAGTTAACATTAATGTAATGTTTGAATAATCAGTACCCTCACTACATCTGATGTAATTCATTACATCTGTTTAAATGTTTCTTAATTCAACAAAATGATGATATATATTACCTAAAATATTTAGATTTTTATATATTATATAATAATTATTTATATCATATCATATATATATAATTATATTATATTAGATGCGTTATGCATTAATCACTTTAGATTCTTTAAAGTTCTTATTTTTTGCATGATCTTCAAAGTTTTTAATACCATCTTTCTGTCTCCCTCTCCCTCTCTCACACGGACACACACACACACACACACACACACACACACACACACACACACACACACACACACACAGACAATGAAACATGATGCCAAAGTCTTTCTGTATGTTTTAAAAATAAAGCTAAAAATATTGATTTTGCTTTAAATGTATGCTACATTTGTTTGTCGCAGCATAGACTGTGAAGTTTAGATGAAGTTGATTGATCTTTTAGAAGAATTCTTTCAGAGAAAGACCCTCGATCGTATTCACCCATTAAAGATGGTTCAGGAGAGATGGGTTTCTGGACCCACGCATCCTAGAGATGTAATTTATGTGCGTTGCTACGGTCGTAAACCTTTCACATATCTACGGTACTTTCAGACACAGAGCAGGAAAGACATTTGCAGGGCCTCTGTTTAACCGTTCCAAAATACCTCCATTTAAAAGCAAAATTAAAATATAAAAATGACCGCCTGTACAGCTGTAGTTCTATTTTATATTAAAAGTATCCTTACTATCCATATTATATTCTTTATTTAAAACGATATATTTAACCGGCAGTATCCCCCCAACGTGTTTTCCATCAGTTGTTTGGCCTTCGGGCTTTTTACGTAGTGCTTTTCAGTTACTGTAAGATCGCTTTACACTAGTGTAATGAAAGTTAACTTTTCTTAAAGTTTATAGTTGTATTTTACTGTATCCGCATCCTTCTATCCTGTAGATTGTATGCGTACTGTAAAATAACAAATATACATTTTGCTTAAAGTCAGTAAAATAATTACACCTACGATTTGAAACGTGTTTAAACACATTGTGTGTCACTAAAGCAAGGCACGCCGTCTATCGTCTTATTTTTTTAAATAACCTGATGACCAGCATTGTTTCTTCATATAATTTATGCCCCCGAGTGCTTTTCTCACACGAGTAGAAAACTCTTTCTCTTTGGATGTGTTTGGCAGAAACATAATTTCTACATCAGAAAATTTTTTAAATGTACGACTGAACTTTTCTCATTCGACAGAAATACTATTTTCAAATTATTTACCCGGCCTATGACACTAGGTGTAAATGTTCTTACCTAGAACAGAAAACATACGCTTTGATTATTTTGTAGGCATCGTGTAATGTTAAATGGTTTACTAAAAAAATTAAAGCACCGGCAGCTGTGATTTTCAAAATGAAAGACATGTACGAGCTAAGGATGTGTCAACTATTATCATCATTTCCTTTTGACCCGGATAATACGGTAATTAATTTTCTATGCGAGTGACACAATATACAGTTCTCATACTATTGGTGTAAATAGCCGTGCTAAAACATTTATGACTATTTTTGCAGGCCAGCAGATCATGTCAAGGGTGTTTCACATCTAAGAATCACAATGTTTTGTAAATGACATTTTTCTTACACCTCGAGATTTAACCGTATCAAGATTTTGGGCGACCGTTCGCAATTTCATCATTTCGTCATCGTAATAGGAATAAATGAAAATTAAGAAATTAAGTTACAGTTTTTCTCTTCGAGATATTTCTTTTAGCGCAACTTTGTGTCTGTCCAAAAAGTGTGATCGCATGAAGCATCGACGCAAAAATGAAGTCTAGCTGTTTTACACTTAAAACTATTACAACATCAAACGTTACACTCGTTTAAGTTTCCACACTCTTGTTGAGATACATTTTTTTATCCATAACCTTTCGTGTATTCGAGCGACCAAATCACTAAGAAAGACAGTATAGCAAGAAAACTAACGTTTACAACGCATATAGAATTTAGGTTTTTTTTTTATTTGTAAATTATATTTTTATTACTCCGTTAGATTTAGTCATCGTGTTCGGATAGCCGATGACACAATTCACATTCTGTTTTAAGACTCCTGTAAGTTCGTGCTAACTCTCGCGTGGGAAAGAGAGCGGGGTGAGCGCATTCTATTCATTTAAGAACAATTATTAAACATTTGCCCAAACTTTTTTATTATTTTGACAAAACACAACACGACGACATTAAAGATTGTTATCAGTTCCTACGGCCACCTTCTTTGATTCAAATAAAGCAACATCTCTGGTGTACGTGTGTATGTGCTAAACATCTTTGCTTCTCCACTTCTGACAGATTTGTTAGATGGGCTACCGTTGTAATACAAACACATTTGAGAACTACGATGTTCTCACTTTTGTAACGGTTATAGAAAAATGCCATACACACTTTTGCATTTCATAATTCAGTGATTTTAGCTGTAATGAGCACATGAGACAAATTGTCAATGTGTGACTCGTAAACATGAATAATTTTATTTATTTATTTATTTTTACCAGAGATAGTCGACCGATCTGTTGACACGTTGTTTTGCAGTTTTCTGATGAAGAGTTTTCTCTGACCGCGGTCAAACATACACTGCCTGTTCATAGGAATTTTACAGCATAAAAATATCACCCCTACATCTAGAGCTCTTGTTCATATAGCCGATGACGACGTTCACATTTTACTCGTCGTACTCGTTTCAACATTTCCGCTTGACATTAAAGAGTAGACCTATGCGTACGCCCCTTCGGTCGTAAGCATTATCATCTACCGCGTGCTGAGATTTTTCTGCTTTGTCCACTTTTGACGGATTTGCTAGAGGGACTATGTCACCTCGTTGTAACGTGATTACGTTTAAGATCCATAAGATTGCACTACATTCACCTGAAAAGGTTATAGACATACTCTTTTATACAGGAAAACGCGTATCAGAATAACAAATACCTAATAGTGAAATCCAGTATTCTAAACTATTGTGAAAGTTTTAATGCAACTCTGTAAATAGCTTTTTTTTTCTACTACTGTATACATTATTGTTTGGTTGTCTTTGTACGGTATTTCAATCAATAAACCACTGTTGATAAGTCGTTCATTTAAGTGAGAGACGGGATGATTTTGACTGTTTCAGTCATTCATCGTGTTTAAGGTCTGATCCGGAAACTGCGCTACGACTGGAACTGCGCTCTGTCACGTCTAAATAACCCGTTGTTCTTTAAGAAAACACGAGGCGACCAGTTTCTGACATCTATTAATTCACTTCATTTTTTCACAACCGCAAATGTTTTGTTTAGCATACATATTAGTTTTAGTCAGTTACATAGGCCTCACGCATGAAGTTTATAGTTATTTTAAATAATTATGATAGAGTTACAGGTTTAGGTTAGTGTGGCGCCTGTAAGCGGTGAAAACTTCATCGACGACGGTGTTACTCAAACAGCCCATAGCGTTATCTTTTAACAAACTATTGTATTGCGCGTTACTAAGACAAAATCTGTAACAGCGTTCATTAATATGTTGAAATGAAAATAAACATACAAAACTTTATAATGACCGCGAGTTTAGTATAGCCTAACACCGCATAGACAAATGTTTGTTCTAACTCTTTCGCCCTAAAATTGCGAGATTTCTTGACTTTGCCGTGTTTAACGGACTCTAGATCTCATCGCGCCGTAGCGAACTGTAAACCACACACTTTCTCATCGCATTACGCTAAGAAAACAGCACATGGTTAAAGCTATTACACCATAAACTGTCTAAAGTTGTTAATGTACAAGCACAGTAAACTATTTCTACAAAAAATATCATCGCACCAGTTTTTTTTTTTTTTTTTTTGCGTATGATACATCGTTCAACAATACTTTTGCACACTCATTCGACTGTATTTATTACCGCCGTTCTCACGTTCCTGCTGTTCATAATGTATATATAATCCTTCATTGCATTCATATTTATATTCTGTATATACTCCGATCGATATTGTACGTATATAGCAACTACACTGTACTTTCTGTATGTCATAGCTTTACTTACTCTGCACTTTTATGAATATAAAACACTATATTCTCGCGCTTCTGGTTAGATGCTAACTGCATTTCATTAGCTCTGGACTTGTACTCTGCATAATGACAATAAAGTCGAATCTAATCTAAACAAGTACAATCGTACGCTTCCAGGACTTTGCTCATTCTTTCTGTTTAAATTTGTTTAAACGGACTTTCACATTCTTATTTTCACCAACTAAGTGTAATTTCCTAGGCCTCGCGGATTGTTTTTCTAGTTTTGCCGTCAATCCCTTTGTTCATACGCAGCGATATCTCTGTGAATCTGCTTGATTTCATAAAATATTTTATCTCTTACGTTATATCATTATACTATCCTAGTTTATATCAGATACAAGTTTGTTTCTTCATATTTCTCTTACATCTACTCCCGTCCATTCTACCCCGTTAGAGTATCCACGACTGTATACTCATTTGTAAGTCTCTTCGAACGTATGCTAAATCATTAAAATCCAAAAAATGAACTCGGTGAAAGAATATACAGTGAAGGGATTCAAACTTTTATTTCAACAATACAGTGTTGAATTTACATGCATACAATGAAGTAATGAAGAAAGTGATCAAATTGTTATTACAAATAATAGTGATGACATCACAAGTTATCTAGCCAGAAAAGAAAATCTCGGCAGGCCCTCAAGTTTTGTTCTATTATGAAATTGACGACGGTTTCAATAATTTCATGTATCGCGAACCCATAATGTTTAGCGACTAACATCACACACAAATCCGTTATGCACGTACACAGACAGAGAGTCTCGTTAATGTACATCTCGTCACTACATTCGGCCGTCACATACAGAATCTTTCTGGTCGTTACACAAATCGGTGCCTTGCTGGTCGTATACAAGCTCGACAAATCGGGCCATGGATTATTTTTCAGGCTTCTTACAACGTCCATTTCTTTCTTGAGATTTGTTACGCGCTTGGAATCCGTCGTACAATCATGATTCGGATCAGACGCATCGTCTATGATTTTACGCATCAGATCGATCATTTGCTCTCTGTAACATTGTTTAAACATAGAGTCTATGTTGGCTTTTACAGGACACATCTTTCCTTCGGCACAGCCGCACTCCACTCGCTCATCCGCACCAGCGCTGGTAGTGGCAGACATCCTTTTCAGAATTTATTCCAAGACGTAAACCGAGTGTTTTTAAAATCCACGACGATCCGGGCCTTGTGCAATTTTTTGATCGTTTTGATCGCTGAAGCCGATTCTGTCAGTCCACGTAGATAATGTTTTGATTGACAAGATGTTGAAGTTTGATTGACAAGATGTTCGCGGATCATAAGAAAACCTGCGATAACTGCAGAGTTTATGAGGCCAGCCGCTCACAGGGGATAAAGACTAGCCGTAGTCACGAGGAAGTAGTGGCGGATCTTCTGTACATTCGAACAAAAAATAAAAATGAGCGGTCTTGTTTCTACGTATCAAATGTTGCTTGGTTGATTGTTGAAATGGGGGTGTTGCACACAAAAGCGGAGGAGGGTGAAGGGGGCTTGGTTACGGTTTGACTCGCGAGAAATATGAAGAAACAAACTTGTATCTGATATAAACTAGGATAGTATAATGATATAACGTAAGAGATAAAATATTTTATGAAATCAAGCAGATTCACAGAGATATCGCTGCGTATGAACAAAGGGATTGACGGCAAAACTAGAAAAACAATCCGCGAGGCCTAGGAAATTACACTTAGTTGGTGAAAATAAGAATGTGAAAGTCCGTTTAAACAAATTTAAACAGAAAGAATGAGCAAAGTCCTGGAAGCGTACGATTGTACTTGTTTAGATTAGATTCGACTTTATTGTCATTATGCAGAGTACAAGTCCAGAGCTAATGAAATGCAGTTAGCATCTAACCAGAAGCGCGAGAATATAGTGTTTTATATTCATAAAAGTGCAGTGTAGTTGCTATATACGTACAATATCGATCGGAGTATATACAGAATATAAATATGAATGCAATGAAGGATTATATATACATTATGAACAGCAGGAACGTGAGAACGGCGGTAATAAATACAGTCGAATGAGTGTGCAAAAGTATTGTTGAACGATGTATCATACGCAAAAAAAAAAAAAAAAAAACTGGTGCGATGATATTTTTTGTAGAAATAGTTTACTGTGCTTGTACATTAACAACTTTAGACAGTTTATGGTGTAATAGCTTTAACCATGTGCTGTTTTCTTAGCGTAATGCGATGAGAAAGTGTGTGGTTTACAGTTCGCTACGGCGCGATGAGATCTAGAGTCCGTTAAACACGGCAAAGTCAAGAAATCTCGCAATTTTAGGGCGAAAGAGTTAGAACAAACATTTGTCTATGCGGTGTTAGGCTATACTAAACTCGCGGTCATTATAAAGTTTTGTATGTTTATTTTCATTTCAACATATTAATGAACGCTGTTACAGATTTTGTCTTAGTAACGCGCAATACAATAGTTTGTTAAAAGATAACGCTATGGGCTGTTTGAGTAACACCGTCGTCGATGAAGTTTTCACCGCTTACAGGCGCCACACTAACCTAAACCTGTAACTCTATCATAATTATTTAAAATAACTATAAACTTCATGCGTGAGGCCTATGTAACTGACTAAAACTAATATGTATGCTAAACAAAACATTTGCGGTTGTGAAAAAATGAAGTGAATTAATAGATGTCAGAAACTGGTCGCCTCGTGTTTTCTTAAAGAACAACGGGTTATTTAGACGTGACAGAGCGCAGTTCCAGTCGTAGCGCAGTTTCCGGATCAGACCTTAAACACGATGAATGACTGAAACAGTCAAAATCATCCCGTCTCTCACTTAAATGAACGACTTATCAACAGTGGTTTATTGATTGAAATACCGTACAAAGACAACCAAACAATAATGTATACAGTAGTAGAAAAAAAAAGCTATTTACAGAGTTGCATTAAAACTTTCACAATAGTTTAGAATACTGGATTTCACTATTAGGTATTTGTTATTCTGATACGCGTTTTCCTGTATAAAAGAGTATGTCTATAACCTTTTCAGGTGAATGTAGTGCAATCTTATGGATCTTAAACGTAATCACGTTACAACGAGGTGACATAGTCCCTCTAGCAAATCCGTCAAAAGTGGACAAAGCAGAAAAATCTCAGCACGCGGTAGATGATAATGCTTACGACCGAAGGGGCGTACGCATAGGTCTACTCTTTAATGTCAAGCGGAAATGTTGAAACGAGTACGACGAGTAAAATGTGAACGTCGTCATCGGCTATATGAACAAGAGCTCTAGATGTAGGGGTGATATTTTTATGCTGTAAAATTCCTATGAACAGGCAGTGTATGTTTGACCGCGGTCAGAGAAAACTCTTCATCAGAAAACTGCAAAACAACGTGTCAACAGATCGGTCGACTATCTCTGGTAAAAATAAATAAATAAATAAAATTATTCATGTTTACGAGTCACACATTGACAATTTTTGTCTCATGTGCTCATTACAGCTAAAATCACTGAATTATGAAATGCAAAAGTGTGTATGGCATTTTTCTATAACCGTTACAAAAGTGAGAACATCGTAGTTCTCAAATGTGTTTGTATTACAACGGTAGCCCATCTAACAAATCTGTCAGAAGTGGAGAAGCAAAGATGTTTAGCACATACACACGTACACCAGAGATGTTGCTTTATTTGAATCAAAGAAGGTGGCCGTAGGAACTGATAACAATCTTTAATGTCGTCGTGTTGTGTTTTGTCAAAATAATAAAAAAGTTTGGGCAAATGTTTAATAATTGTTCTTAAATGAATAGAATGCGCTCACCCCGCTCTCTTTCCCACGCGAGAGTTAGCACGAACTTACAGGAGTCTTAAAACAGAATGTGAATTGTGTCATCGGCTATCCGAACACGATGACTAAATCTAACGGAGTAATAAAAATATAATTTACAAATAAAAAAAAAACCTAAATTCTATATGCGTTGTAAACGTTAGTTTTCTTGCTATACTGTCTTTCTTAGTGATTTGGTCGCTCGAATACACGAAAGGTTATGGATAAAAAAATGTATCTCAACAAGAGTGTGGAAACTTAAACGAGTGTAACGTTTGATGTTGTAATAGTTTTAAGTGTAAAACAGCTAGACTTCATTTTTGCGTCGATGCTTCATGCGATCACACTTTTTGGACAGACACAAAGTTGCGCTAAAAGAAATATCTCGAAGAGAAAAACTGTAACTTAATTTCTTAATTTTCATTTATTCCTATTACGATGACGAAATGATGAAATTGCGAACGGTCGCCCAAAATCTTGATACGGTTAAATCTCGAGGTGTAAGAAAAATGTCATTTACAAAACATTGTGATTCTTAGATGTGAAACACCCTTGACATGATCTGCTGGCCTGCAAAAATAGTCATAAATGTTTTAGCACGGCTATTTACACCAATAGTATGAGAACTGTATATTGTGTCACTCGCATAGAAAATTAATTACCGTATTATCCGGGTCAAAAGGAAATGATGATAATAGTTGACACATCCTTAGCTCGTACATGTCTTTCATTTTGAAAATCACAGCTGCCGGTGCTTTAATTTTTTTAGTAAACCATTTAACATTACACGATGCCTACAAAATAATCAAAGCGTATGTTTTCTGTTCTAGGTAAGAACATTTACACCTAGTGTCATAGGCCGGGTAAATAATTTGAAAATAGTATTTCTGTCGAATGAGAAAAGTTCAGTCGTACATTTAAAAAATTTTCTGATGTAGAAATTATGTTTCTGCCAAACACATCCAAAGAGAAAGAGTTTTCTACTCGTGTGAGAAAAGCACTCGGGGGCATAAATTATATGAAGAAACAATGCTGGTCATCAGGTTATTTAAAAAAATAAGACGATAGACGGCGTGCCTTGCTTTAGTGACACACAATGTGTTTAAACACGTTTCAAATCGTAGGTGTAATTATTTTACTGACTTTAAGCAAAATGTATATTTGTTATTTTACAGTACGCATACAATCTACAGGATAGAAGGATGCGGATACAGTAAAATACAACTATAAACTTTAAGAAAAGTTAACTTTCATTACACTAGTGTAAAGCGATCTTACAGTAACTGAAAAGCACTACGTAAAAAGCCCGAAGGCCAAACAACTGATGGAAAACACGTTGGGGGGATACTGCCGGTTAAATATATCGTTTTAAATAAAGAATATAATATGGATAGTAAGGATACTTTTAATATAAAATAGAACTACAGCTGTACAGGCGGTCATTTTTATATTTTAATTTTGCTTTTAAATGGAGGTATTTTGGAACGGTTAAACAGAGGCCCTGCAAATGTCTTTCCTGCTCTGTGTCTGAAAGTACCGTAGATATGTGAAAGGTTTACGACCGTAGCAACGCACATAAATTACATCTCTAGGATGCGTGGGTCCAGAAACCCATCTCTCCTGAACCATCTTTAATGGGTGAATACGATCGAGGGTCTTTCTCTGAAAGAATTCTTCTAAAAGATCAATCAACTTCATCTAAACTTCACAGTCTATGCTGCGACAAACAAATGTAGCATACATTTAAAGCAAAATCAATATTTTTAGCTTTATTTTTAAAACATACAGAAAGACTTTGGCATCATGTTTCATTGTCTGTGTGTGTGTGTGTGTGTGTGTGTGTGTGTGTGTGTGTGTGTGTGTGTCAGTGTGTCCGTGTGAGAGAGGGAGAGGGAGACAGAAAGATGGTATTAAAAACTTTGAAGATCATGCAAAAAATAAGAACTTTAAAGAATCTAAAGTGATTAATGCATAACGCATCTAATATAATATAATTATATATATATGATATGATATAAATAATTATTATATAATATATAAAAATCTAAATATTTTAGGTAATATATATCATCATTTTGTTGAATTAAGAAACATTTAAACAGATGTAATGAATTACATCAGATGTAGTGAGGGTACTGATTATTCAAACATTACATTAATGTTAACTTTGAAATAATGTACCCCTCTGGCTTAGATCATGCGGTCTGGAACTCCACCCTCGCCACGCGCGGGGTGTGGGAAGCACCCCCCTCAGGTCTCACATACAGGAGAATACCCCAACTTGGACCTGTGAGATTCTGTTTATGATTTAAACATTTTACTTTTATTTTTTTAAGTCGTATTATTTTATTTTGGGATATTTCATTCATGTTTGGACATCTCTCCCCGGTCTATGTAAGGGATATGTAAGGGATATTTTTTATATGTATCATCAGAAATGTTTATTTTATATACTATGCTATCACATTTAAAATAAGTGATCTTTTTTTTAAGTTATACTTTTTTTGTTTAATGAATTGCTTTAGGATGATGATGTCATTATATAATTATTTATTTCCATATTCTTTAACCCCTGGAGTCTGAGTGGGTTTTGGGGTGACTGGAGGTATTTTGCCCTCCCCCAGACATTGGTGTTATAAGTATATGTTGAATACATGATTAAAAATGTATGATAAATGATTTGGTTTGGTTTAGTAACATGTCTGTTACTGCGATGTGTTTTATAAACATGATGAATACTTGTTTAAAACATGTGTTCTGGTTTAGTAACACGTTGTCATATATAATTTTATTTATTTATTTTTTCATATTTTTTAAAATAGAGATAAGTCTCTTTTTAACTTGATATGTTCATGCGTATGTCCGCTTGTTTATTTGGTTTATCAGAATACAAAATTGTATAGTGGAATGGATATTATAGTGATATAACACGGTACGTGTGGTTTATGATTAAATGTATAGGGTAGTCATAATTCAGATCGCTTAAAAACTAAATTTAATAAAAAAAATGTACGTGCATGCAGCATTTTAGTGTGTGGTGCTACTGTAGGTGTACGGTTAAAATAAATAATTAAACAGCTTTTTGAAAAAGATATGATATAAAGATGGATATAAAAGGTTTTAAATATAATATAGAAAATGTTTTGCAACGATTAATGTGAAATGAATTTAACTGAATTGTGTCAACGACACATCCGGGTTCCTCAATAGACCATATTCTTTGTTCTGTTTAATTATATATTTTTTCCCTGATCCTGGTAAAATGTATATTTTTAGTGATGACTAAAACTAATGTAAATGTTTTGTTTTATATTGTTTGCGAATGTATAATGTGTTTATATTCATTAAAAGAAGAAAATAAGACTTGGAGACGAATGAATGTATGAGAGGGAGAGAGAGAGGGGTACAAGAGATGCTAGCCGCGCACCAACCGTAATTCATAGGTGAACCGTCAGAAAACTGTCAAAACACGGTACTCCTGCGTGAGATACGTTAGTTTTAATTAGCAATGGCTTTGAAGATATTGTGATTTTGTAGTAAATTCGGACGAGTGTGCACTGTAGCGTGCAGACGTAGACAGTGGGACACAGAGGGTCAGGATCAAAGCTGATATGAAAACAGCTTTTTCTGCCCCCTAAAAATGGATCTTGTTTTATCTGAAACAGTCGGTTTCAGTATATTTTTTATGAACGTTTCATGTATAACCTTTTTAAAAGAACACAATGTTTTTCAACCTTATTTAAATTGCTTTCAGATTATGTATATTATATAAAAGATAGAATATAAAGAACGGCATGTTTTTCAACTTTAGCATGATAATTATATTATATAAATTATATAAATATTATATAAATTATAGAATGTTTTATATATAAATGTGAAATAACTAAAATGTTTTCAACTTTAGCATGATAATTATTATATTATATAAATTATAGGCTGTTTTATATATAAATGTTAAATAACTGAAATGTTTTTCAACCTTAGCATAATTAATTATATCATATAAATTATATAATGTTTTATATATATATATGTGAAATAACAATGTCACATATATGAAATAACTAAAATGTTTTCAACTTTAGCATGATAATTATTATATTATATAAATTATAGAATGTTTTATATATAAATGTGAAATAACTTAAATGTTTTTCTTTTTCAACTTTAGCATGATAATTCTAATATATAAATTATAGAATGTTTTATATATAAATGTGAGATAACTGAATGTCACATATATGAAATAACTAAAATGTTTTTTAAACCTTTAATTAATTATATTATATAAATTATAGAATGTTATATATATAAATGTGAAATAACTGAATGTCTCATATATGAAATAACTAAAATGTGTTTTAAACCTTTAATTGTTTTAGTAATTTATATAATGTTTTATATATAAATTATATAATGTTTTATATATATATATATATATATATATATATATATATATATATATAAATGTGAAATAACTAAAATGTTTTCAACTTTAGCATGATAATTATTATATTATATAAATTATATAAATATTATATAAATTATAGAATGTTTTATATATAAATGTGAAATAACTGAATGTCTCATATATGAAATAACTAAAATGTGTTTTAAACCTTTAATTGTTTTAGTAATTTATATAATGTTTTATATATAAATTATATAATGTTTTATATATATATATATATATATATATATATATAAATGTGAAATAACTAAAATGTTTTCAACTTTAGCATGATAATTATTATATTATATAAATTATATAAATATTATATAAATTATAGAATGTTTTATATATAAATGTGAAATAACTGAATGTCACATATATGAAATAACTAAAATGTTTCCAACTTTAGCATAATTATTATATTATATAAATTATATAATGTTTTATATATAAACGTAGAACACACCGATCCCATTTATACACTGCTCAGGAATGTGATGGGAGGGGGGAGAAGCCATATAATCACACACACACACACACACACACACACACACACATAACCGTATAACTGGGATAAAGTTCAAACAAGTTAGCTGGCACAAACTTCAAACAAGCTAACTGACACAAAGTTCAAACAGCTTCTGTCAAAACCACATGATCGATGCATCGGGAGGGTTTCCTAAAACCATGATTTAGAACTAACTAGGTCAATAGGGTAAAACTTTCTGTCAAAACCACTTGATCGATGCGTGGGGAGTGTTTCCTTTACCGTTTAAACTAGCCGTCAAAAACTATAATTTAGTACTAACTAGGTCAATAGGGTAAAACTTTTTGTCAAAACCACATGATCGATGCGTGGGAAACGGTCATAGGTTAGCCCCTGAACTCATTTCGGAAGTTCAACCCATCCATCATAAGGTCACCGGAAGTTCAACCTGTCAAAAGGTCAAAGGTCAAAGTCATAAATCATCATGACATAAGCAGCATCATAATTACTACTAATGTAATTTGAATAACTGGCATTTATGTGTTTGTTCCACAGATTGACTTATTTATGCTGTATTTTTCCATATAGATTTTTGTGGCTCACATTTGGCAATGATCTGTTGTCTGTAGAGGAATTAGCAGTTTAAGATGTATTAGCCAGTACCCTAATCTCCTGGAAACAGAAGCAATGATTCTTCCTTCATATGCTGGAATGCTTCTGGTAGGGATAAGTAACTGGTTTCAACAACAATTGTGTTTTTGCCCACAAGTTGTATAATTGTCCTCTCATTCTCAGAACAGCTTATCCATAGAAGACATTCTGTCTCTGTACAATTGCAAACCAGTGGTATCATACCCTCATAGCTAAGGTATGTTACAATATTTAGTATAGTATGATTGTCATGTGAGTGAGTGACAAGTTAATCTAACTGAGGTAAAATGGCAAATAAATTAATAACGCAATGATATTGAATTGAGGTTGTTTAAATATCAATACTCTAAATTTTTGTTAAAAAAAGCAGCTTTTTCATAATTACAGCAGAAAATTTAATAGGATTCAAAGCAGTAGGCCACTCAAGAAAACACAGTATGTTACTTTATAGCACTCAAATCCACTAATATGGATATACAGTATTAAAAAGTGAAAATATAAAACAGAAAAAATGCTTTCTTTATCCTATTAATTTCATTTTTATTCTCTTCACCAGCCCAGGTACTGAAAAGCTGGATCAAGGAACACAGTTGACAGGAGGTCTTTCCAGTAACAGATAAACTGGAGTCCCCCTCCACCTCCTCTTCTAGCTCCTCATTTAGTGTGAGTGTCAGTCAGCTGTTTCTCAAATACGTTTTACCACAATCTACAAACCCGATTCCAAAATAGTTGGGACACTGTACAAATTGTGAATAAAAACAGAATGCAATGATACAACATAGATGACATATCAAATGTTTAAACTGAGAAAATGTATAATTTTAAGGGGAAAATAAGTTGATTTTAAATTTCATGGCATCAACACAACTCAAAAAAGTTGGGACAAGGCCATGTTTACCACTGTGTGGCATCCCCTCTTCTTTTTATAACTGTCTGCAAACGTCTGGGGACTGAAGAGACAAGTTGCTCAAGTTTAGGAAGAGGAAGTTTGTCCCATTCTTGTCTTATACAGGCTTCTAGTTGCTCAACTGTCTTAGGTCTTCTTTGTCACATCTTCCTTTTTATGATGCACCAAATGTTTTCCATGGGTTAAAGATCTGGACTGCAGGCTGGCCATTTTGGTACCCGGATCCTTTTTCTACTCAGCCATGATGTTGTAATTGGTGCAGTATGTGGTCTGGCATTGTCATGTTGGAAAATGCAAGGTCTTCCCTGAAAGAGACGACGTCTGGATGGGAGCATATGTTGTTCTAGAACTTGGATATACCTTTCAGCATTGATGGTGCCTTTCCAGATGTGTAAGCTGCCCATGCCACACGCACTCATGCAACCCCATACCATCAGAGATGCAGGCTTCCGAACGGAGCGCTTGACAACCTGAGTTGTCCTTGTCCTGTTTAGTCCAGATGAATTGGTGTCCTAGTTTTCCCCAAAAAATCATCAAATTTTAATTAGTCTGACCACAGAACAATTTTCCACTTTGCCACAGTCCATTTTAAATGAGCCTTGGCCCAGAGAAAACGCCTGCACTTCTGGATCATGTTTAGATATGGCTTCTTTTTTGACCTATAGAGTTTTAGCCGGCAACGGCAAATGGCAGAGTGGATTGTGTTCACCGATAATGTTTTCTGGAAGTATTCCTGAGCCCATGTTGGAATTTCCATTACAGTAGCATTCCTTTATGTGATGCAGTGCTGTCTAAGGGCCGAAAATCATGGACATCCAAGTATGGTTTTCCAGCCTTGACCCTTAGGCACAGAGATTGTTCCAGATTCTCAGAATCTTTGGATGATATTACGCACTGTAGATGATGATAACTTCAAACATTACCTTTCTGATATTACTCCACTATTTTTTGCTGCAGCATTGGGGCAATTGGTGATCCTCTGCCCATCTTGACTACTCAGAGACACTGCTCCTCTGAGAGGCTCTTTTATACCCAATAATGTTGCCAATTGACCTAATAAGTTGCAAATTGGTCCTCCAGCTGTTCCGTATATGTACATTTAACTTTTCCGGCCTCTTATTGCTACCTGTCCCAACTATTTTGGAATGTGTAGCTTTCATGAAATCCAAAATGAGCCAATATTTGGCATGACATTTCAAAATGTCTCACTTTCAACATTTGATATGTTATCTATATTCTAGTGTGAATAAAATATAAGTTTATGAGATTTGTAAATAATTCCATTACTTTTGTACTCACAATTTGTACAGTGTGCCAACTTTTTTGGAATCGGGTTTGTATTATGACCCATATATCATGATAAACTTAATAATATAATGCACTGAAAAAGTACAAAATAAAATACTGCCATCATGTACTATGATTGTGTACTGTAATTGTTGCACTTATATTTTGTTGAATACAGGATAGTGAGGACTTCTTAAAAGATGAAGTGGCTCACTATGAGGGCTCACAAGAATCTCTGCAGGACTGAAAACAGCCACTGTACAACAAGCATATATATATATATATATATATATATATATATATATATATATATATATATATATATATATATATTGGTTTATGTGAGGATTTCAGGCTCAAAGTCGGCTGAGAAGGAAGGAGAAGGGAGTTGGCGTTCTGAGGCTCGTGGGAGATTTTTATTATTTCAAAAGAAACAAAGTCGCGCCACATGCGAGTATATTCAAACGTCATTCAATACGATTCACTGCTCTCTGGTTTACGATCTCTCCAGCACGTCTGCTGCTTCCTCCCACGAGTCCTCAGCTCTCTCGTTCTCTGCCGGTTCTTGGGCGGCTTAAATACCGCTTCCCCACGCCAATCACTGCAACGAGAACCAGGTGTTACTTGTTTCTCACTTGAACCACTTACCACCGCTCGTCTCTTCACTCTCTCTCCCGCCACATACCCCCACCACCCGACTCAGGCCGGGGAGCAATCCAGCCTGGACCGTATCTGGTACCCCCTTTTTAGTGAGGTCAGTCAGCGGGCTGGTGAGGTCCGAATAGTCAGGGATAAACCTCCTGTAATATCCCGCCAGCCCCAGGAACGTTAGCCCCGCCCGTCTCAGCGCCCCAAGGACGGCCCTCACATGCTCCACATGCCGCTGCCAGTCTCCACTATAGATGATGATATCATCTAGATAGGCCGCGGCATATGCAGCATGGGGTCTTAGCACCCGATCCATGAGACGCAGAAATGTAGCAGGGGCCCCAATCAAACCGAACGGAAGCGTCACAAATTGGTGCAATCCAAACGGCGTGGGGAAGGCTGTTTTTTCTTTGGACATTGGAGATAAGGTGATCTGCCAATATCCCTTTGTTAAATCCAATGTTGAATAAAAATGAGCCGTGCCTAACCGATCGAGCAACTCGTCAATCCGCAGCATTGGATAAGCATCAAAATTTGCTTCTGGCCCGAGATCTTCCTCTCCGCTCACTGCCATCGCTAACAGCACTGACGCCTCCGCGCTCCATTTTTTGAGGAGGTTGAGGTGGTAAATTTGCCGTGCGTTGCCTCTATCCGTTCGTACTACTTCATAATTGAGATCTCCTATCCGCTGTGTGACCTCAAAGGGTCCTTGCCACTTCGCTAATAATTTGGAGCTAGAGGTGGGCATTAAAACGAGCACTTTATCTCCCGGTGCAAATTCTCGTAGCCAAGTTCCCCTGTTATACGACTGGCTCTGTCTGCCCTGGGCCTGAAGCAAATTCTCCATAGAGAGCCGCCCCAGTGTATGGAGTTTTGCCCTCAGGTCCATGACATATTGAATTTCGCTTTTACTCTCCGAACGTCCATCCTCCCAAGTTTCTTTCAGGACGTCCAACACTTCCCGGGGCTGGCGTCCGTAAAGAAGCTCAAAGGGGGCAAGGGGGCAAGGGGGAAAACTCCGTGGAGGCTTGGGGGACCTCGCGCACAGCGAATAAGAGGGGTTCCAGCCTTCTGTCCCAATTTTTTGCGTCCTATTGTACGAATTTACAAATCATCGTTTTCAAGGTGCGATTAAAGCATTCAACCAGTCTGTCCGTTTGTGGGTGATAGACGCTGATACGTACCGCTTTAATGCCCAATAATTCGTACAATTCGCGTAACGTGCGCGACATAAATGCGGTGCCCTGGTCCGTGCAAATCTCTTTTGGGATTCCCACGCGGGAGATTAAACAAAACAGGGCGTCCGCCACACACTTTGCCGAGATGTTGCGGAGCGCCACTGCCTCGGGATATCGGGTTGCGTAATCGACTATGACTAGCGCAAACCGATGTCCACGTGCCGATCGCTCTAATGGCCCGATGAGGTCCATACCAATTCATTCGAAGGGGACCTGCACTAGAGGAAGAGGGCGCAATGGGGCTTTTGGGGTGGCCGGTGGGTTTACCAACTGACATTATTCACGACAAGATGCGCACCATCTGCGCACGTTCTCGTGAATGCCCGGCCAAAAAAACTGGGTCATAAGGCGTCGCTGTCATTTAGTGTCGCTGTCATTCCCAAATGCCCTGCCATAGGATTACAATGCGCCGTCTGGAATAGCATTTCCCAACGGCTTCGAGGTACTAACAATTGGGTTGTATGCTCCTTTGTTTGAGTGTCGTGGGTCACTCGATACAACCGGTCTTTAATAATGGCAAAATATGGATAGGAGAGCGCGCGGTCAGGATGGAGGACCTGTCCATCGATGGCCTGGACCTGTTCAAATGCATGTTTGAGGGTTTCATTCTGGGACTGTTCCAGAGGAAAGTCATCGCAACTGAAAAGGTTCAGCCTCGCCAAGCCGCTCAGTTCCCCTGGAGCCGTCCCACTGGGTCCTGGCCCAGATTCTCCCACCTGAGCGCTCGCTCCCCCGTCCTGCCGACTCTTATTTCCAGAGGTACCCACTGTTAAACACTCCAATAATTGTTCGAAACCTGGCTAATTGGTTCCCAAAATTAGCGGGTGCCGGAGGCGCGGACTAACGGCCACCTCCACATAATGCTTTTGGCCCCTAAATTTAATAGCTATGGCTTTTACTGGGTATTCCACTATATCCCCGTGCACACACCTCACTTTAACCATCCGGCCCATATCCAATGCCCCAGAATGTATCAGGCTTTAATGAATGGAGGTCTGGTTACAACCTGAATCCACCAAAGCCCGATAGATACCCCCCTTAATACTCACGGGTATTTGGTACAACCCGGCTTGATCGGGGGCAGCCTGCGTGGGGAAGCAACAGGAGGCTCCTCGCCCCCTTCCCAGCGCGGCGACCCCGTTCCCCTGGCAGGGCCCCGCGACCCGGCTGCCAGTTCCCAGCTCCGTCCCCGTCCTCCAACGCGACGCGGCCCTCGGTGGCCCCACGAATCGGGTCCTGGGAGAAGGAACAGGTTTTGGGGTGGGGGAAGAGAGGGAGGTAGGGGAAGAGAGAGAGAGAGATAGATGGAAGGGGTTCGCCGACCCCGGAACACGTCGTCAGCTGGTCCTCCGCCAGTTGGATGGCCAGATCCAGCGACTCCGGTCGGCTGGGCCAAGACAAAGGGCAAGCCTGCTTCCTCCCGTCCTCTCGAACAAGTCAAGGAATGCTTCCGGATCGTCGGTTGGCCCCATCTTCGTGAGAGGCATGTGGGCAGCGGGGCTGGCACTGGGGGCAGCCAGCCGCGTCCGAACCTCCCGGTCCAGCAAGCTCCGGAACAGCTCGCGGTGGTGGTGTTCTTGGTGCAGGCCCGCGAGTGACGTGATGATCTCCGCAAACGACGACCCCGATGTTCCCGGCGGAGTCTGCATGGCGGTGTGATTCTCCTTCCTCCCGGGTTTCGGCACCAGTGTGAGGATTTCAGGCTCAAAGTCATCTGAAAAGGAAGGAGAACGGAGTCGGCGTTCTGAGGCTCGTGGGAGATTTTTATTATTTCAAAAGAAACAAAGCCGCGCCACATGCGCGTATATTCAAACGTCATTCAACACGATTCACTGCTCTCTGGTTTACGATCTCTCCAGCACGTCTGCTGCTTCCTCCCATGAGTCCTCAGCTCTCTCGTTCTCTGCCGGATCTCGGGCGGTTTAAATACCGCTTCCCCACGCCAATCACTGCAACGAGAACCAGGTGTTACTTGTTTCTCACTTGAACCACTAACCACCGCTCGTCTCTTCACTCTCTCTCCCGTCGCAGACCTCGCTGAACAACGCCTCCCCCGCCACAGTTTATTAAACATTGTTTTCAGCATTATACATGTAACGTCCTTTCAAGTGTTTCCTCATTTCCCCTATAATGATAGTGATTAATATTTTTTATAAGAGTACTTTTTACTTGAAAATTGTCCAGGGATTCAGTGTTAATTTTACAGTAACCAATTAAGTTCTTGAACTTTTACTTTCTGAACTCTGCAACATGAAGTGTGTTATAGACAATTTTGGAAGTGTTGACGCATTCCATGTCATAAGCAAATTTCTATCACATAAAGCATTTCATTAGTGTCTGGATCACAACAGAAGGAGGGCAGCTGAGGTCAGTAATTTGCCAGCTAGGAATTTTGATTTGATGAATCAGGGGTTTTAAATCTATGGATGGGATTAAGAGGTTGGCACCACCATCAGAGTGCCAAATCCCAGTCATTGAAAGGACAAATAAAGTTTGATCCACTGTGTTGATGGCGGGTTATAAAGCAGACCTCGTGCCCTAGTTTGTTTGACTGTTTCTCATGTTTAGGATCGTTTTCAGAGGCTCACATCAAAATGAGTAAGGTAAATAAGATGTCTGATAACTTCTTTATTTCTGCGTTTCTTAAGGAAAGTTTAGAAATGACTATAAACAGAACAATGGAACTCTTACATTTGTCTGTATTGCTTTAATCTGTGACATCTCTTGATTTCAGATTGTCTTTTATGAGGAGAGAAACTTCCAAGGTCGCTCCTATGAGTGCGACACAGACTGCCCAGACATGCACCCTCATTTCAGTCGATGCAACTCTATAAAAGTGGAGAGTGGCTGCTGGGTCCTCTATGAAAGACCCAATTACTCTGGTTTCCAGTATGTGCTAACCAGAGGTGAATATCCTGAATACCAGCGCTGGATGGGCTACAATGACACCATTCGCTCATGCCGTACATTTTCCTATGTGAGTAATATGTATGTTAATGATTTCATACTTTTTGTCGTGAGATCCATTTCGACATCTACATTTATTATTTTATTAATCCATTTTTGTTGTTCACTGTTCTGCCGCACAGAAAACTGTTGTTCTCAGTATCCACACTTGTATGTTGTGTTGTTGTACATATTTACACTGTAGACATTCAAGCACTAGGACTTAAATTTTTTTTTTTAAAAGACCTTTTGAAATGTTTTGCAGCAAAGTGGTGGATCCTACCGTGTCCGGATCTATGATCGGCCAGATTTCCAAGGTCAAATGATGGAATTTAGTGATGACTGTGAGTCCATTCATCAAAATTTCCAATGCCGCAGCGTTCACTCTTGCAATGTCATGGAGGGCTACTGGACCTTCTATGAGCATCCCAGTTATCAAGGCCTTCAGTATTTCCTGCCCCCTGGCGAGTATCGCAAGTTCATTGACTGGGGTGCTGTTTGTGCCACCATTGGCTCCTTCCGCAGAATCACTGATTTTTAGAGTTCATGTTATGAAAATAATTGTGCCTTTTCTGACATTGACATGTCAATAAAATGCCACAGAATCAAATGCTTGGCAGTGTATGTATTCATGCTGCAGGTGTGTTTATTACCACAGCTGTCCATGATCAAACATATAGATTTCAGTCTGTATGCCATCTGTAGGGACATGCTTTGATTCCTAAAAGATTAGTATTCCCTCATGTTTGCCCGTGTAAATGATTTAAAAACATACTGTAGTCATATCCATTGGATATCCATATCAATAAAAATGTATAGTCTTCTTTTGCTTTTAAGTCAAGCAAGTTATATACAGTATGGACAGTAGGAAGCCACCATTGGCTGTGGTAGATTGTAACAAAGGTTTTGATCACTACAAATCCAACTTTTCTAATGGCAACCATACAGAACTTTTCATTCTGGTAACATGTTCAGTCACTGACAAAGCCTTGATGTCTGGTGTTAAGCCTTATTTTGATTAATTAGCCATCTTACACTGCCAGCTTCCTGCAAAAATCTAGAATATTTGCTGCAATACACTTATTAGTGAAACAAATTATGGCAGTGGAACATACATAGATTTCTTGAACAGATTCCCTCATAAACATTCACTAATACCAAAGGCATTTCACAACTTCAAGGACAAAACCTTTTAGTTTCAGGTAAATGTTCTTATTTAAACAGTCTTGTGATGTGTAATGCTAAAATATATGCAGAAAAATAACACTAATGTGCTGTTTCCCCAGAACTTTCCAGCAGCTTTCAACAGAGCAGCTATTGCTGGACAAACTTATGTTACGGAGGCAATCAAAGTGATTGTTTAGCATAAAACTGCCCATGTTTGCAATATTCCTGTACAGTTTCTGCTAACACGAGTACACTGTCATTTAAATGACAACACGAACAGTAGTACCATTATTTTCTTGGATATATATTTATAGTTCCAGCAGCATTTGGCAACTGAACAGGAAAAAAGTTCAATGCCAATACAAGCATGGGAAAGGGCTGTACAGATTTGAATATTGTATTAGTCACATATGAATTATTATAGTGCTGCTGTGCTGTCATTATCTAAAATGTTTCCTCTAGATTATCTTTTATGAGGATAGGAACTTTGGTGGCCGTTACCATGAGTGCACAAGTGACTGCGCTGCCTTCCATTCCTACTTCAATCGCAGTTACTCCATCAAAGTGGAAAGCGGTTGCTTCATGGTCTATGACTGAATGAATTTCATGGGCCGCCAGTACTTTCTGAGAGCAGGGCGAGTACCCTGATGACATGCGTACGATAGGAATGAATGATTGTGTCAGTTTAACATGTCCAACTTCCATTCCTGCCACATGATGGACGATCACTGGCTTGTTTATGAGCAGCCCAACTATATGGGCAGGCACTTCTACCTGAGGCCTGGCGAGTACAGGAGGTACAGTGACTGGGGCGGCAGTTCAAGGATGGGCTCCATCAGACAGATCATGGATCTCTAATGAAAGGAGTCCTCGTGAAATGTCTGCTGTATGCCCTTTTTCACACACTAAATAAAATGGTGTCTGTACTCAAGTGTCATGAGTTTTATTCTTGCACCCTCTACCTGGAGGGGTCACTGACGACACTTGCTATAGGCTACCAGACTGACACTGTTCGGAGAACTGAATAAAACTAGAGACATTTTCATCATTGAGACAGGTTTTGAGTGTTCTCTCTGATTGTGCTGTATATTAACGCTCACTTGTGGTAAATAATTAATGATAAACAGATGAAGTGTAGAAAACCTGCTTTATAATATCATAGCTTATAATATCATAGCTATCATAGCATGTTTAATACAATGTTCATATATATAAAAATTAAAAAGTATGACTGTTATAACAATGTAAATATGGGGTAAACCCTGTTCTAGGTGAAATTGCTATGGATTAAAGAGTAATCAATTATATTTATAAAAAGTATACAGTATATATCAAAAATAGTCAAAGTACAGTTAAACATATATATGTATATATCAATGATATCAGAATTTTGACAAATTTTCACTGCACAACCTCTATATAAGCTTATGATAAGGATAAAGTAAAAAAACGCAGTAACATAAAAATGAGATAAAATTTGTTTTGAACACATGATTTAATTAACAATACATGCATACATTTACATTTAACATTAATCACTTCTGTGAGTATGCAAATCCCACACAATTGGCCAATGTAAATTCATATATTTAAGTTAATATGACATGATGAGCCTTACATGGAACATACAATTTATAATGATATTTGGTATAAAAGTTTCATCTGTTCATTATGTGATTACAACACTTTTTTTTCCCACTGCATTCATGTACAAAATGGCAGTATTGACAATATTTTTAACAAAAGAATCATAACAATAAACCTTTTTTAAAAACCAAATGGCAAAAAAGCATTTTTTTTTTTGTGTCTGTGTAATTATAATATGAAAGACACATACAGTGTCGGCACTTCATGTCTATACACCAAACACTCACACTCATGGTACAGCAGCAGACAAAAATGGGCAAGGTAAAGCAATACTGTAAGGAAAGTGAGAAAAGTCACACAAAAATATTTTTTACCTTAAATTCAAGATATTTAGACTGGATTTACTGTGAACTGTATATGTATATGGACTTTCTTCTCTCTTTTTTTAACAGATAATTTTCTATGAAGACAAGCATTTTGAGGGTCATCAATATGAATGCAGTGGGGATTGTTCAGATATGCTCTGCTATCTTAGCTGCTGTAACTCCATCATGGTGAAGAGTGGATGCTTCATGATCTATGAACAACCACCTTACAAAGGCCATCAATTCTTGCTCCGTAAAGGAGAGTACCCAGACTTTAAAAGCTGGTTGGGCAAAAATGACTGCGTCTGCTCCTGCTGTGAAATTTCCATGGTGATAATACTATATTAATTATACTATATGCTTGAGTGTCAGGAATGAGTGAAAAATGAGAGAAAAAGTTTTGTATTGAGATAATAGTAGATTTATACATGTTTTGTTCTTCTCTCTATCAGACACAGGGATCTTCTCATGAGGTGAAACTGTTTGAGAGAATGGAGTATGGAGGTCAAATGATGGCTCTTGTGGATGACTGTCCAAATGTCATGGACATGTTTCAAACAAATCACATATTCTCCAGCAAGGTGATCAGCGGAAGCTGGCTCTTCTTTGAACAGTCCAACTATAAAGGCAGGATGTACCTCATAAGGCCTGGAGAATACACAACATTCACTGAATGGGGAGGCTTGAGTGCCCGTGTGGGTTCCATCAAACGAATAACTGATAACTAGAATTAGCATTCATTCAGGTTGCTCAGCAGATTTTATTCTTTGTTTATTTTTATTTTTTATGTAATATACACTTTTGTTAACATACACACCAAACCTAAAATTAATATTAGCTTCTATTACTTAACACGGGTCTGGCATGTTACACATCACAGGCAATCATGTTGAATAACAACTTATCTGTAGGGCTTTATGCTTTAAATGCTCTTATATGTTTCCTCAGAAATAAATGTTTATACATTCTGAATCTATAAATGTTTATTATTTTTGATAGAATGTTTTACTTAATATTTGACAGTATAATTTTCATAATGTAACTGTGTTTCTTATAGCAGACTAATTAAATACCACTGCTTATAAATCAGCTCATTTTATAGTTATTATTATATATTTTTTATATAATCCACTTAATGTTAGTTTATTGGTATTTTAGTATGGTTATTATATAAGATGAATCATATAATAATACTGCAGCTTCATCCAGACTTAAATGAGCCATCCATTTCTCAACTGATTCAGTGTAAGATCTTTTGCTTTTGCTTTTTTTTTTTTTTTGCTGATTGCAGTCAGACTGAAGCTTCTGCTAGCAGGACAGGACAGGACAGGGCATTTTGATGAACAAGGAAAAACTGCACCAGGGCCAAGCCAAATATAATCAGATTGTTTCATTGACCCCCTGATTCTATCCCCTATTAGTTTCTCCCTGAGCTAGATTTATTTGAATGACAATACTTTATGCTGTGCAATCACAGAGCAGCTTCTATAAAAGCTTTTATAAAAGACAGTGATAAACTGGATGCCTGTGTTGAGCAGTAGCCCTGCCAGATGCCAACATGACTATCGGAAAGGTAAGATGGTATCTCTCATTCTCATAGACTAATAGACGTATAGTGGTTTTCAACTCTATAAAATGAGTTCACATTTTTTCATATTTTGTATAGTAGATTTATGTTACCTTTTACCATTAACAGATAATCTTCTATGAGGACAGGAACTTTCAGGGCGGCTATCATGAGTGCATCAGTGATTGTGCAGACCTGCACCCCTATTTTACCAAATGCAATTCCATCAGGGTAGAGAATGGGTGCTTCATGGTGTATGAGCACCCAAATTATAAGGGACAGCAGTACTTCCTGAGGAAGGGCGAATATTCTGACTGTCAGCATATGATTGGGTTCAGTAACTGTATGAGATCATGCCGTATGATCCCCATGGTAAGTGATGTATGGGAATGTAAATCAGCAAATAAACATAAAAGAAAAATGCACTAGCTCATCAGTTCTAATAAACAGAATTATTTTGACTACAGAAACACACTTTGATATTCTTGCCGCATCAAATGCTAAATGTGTTGCTTTGTATATCCCAAATCCATGTTTCCTTACAGTATACCGGTAGCTACAGAATGAGACTATATGATAAGGCTGATATGGGAGGTCAGATGCTAGAACTCACAGAAGACTGCCCTAACATCACGGACCGCTTCCATACATCTGACATTCACTCCTGTCATGTGATGGATGGTCACTGGCTTCTATATGAGCAGCCCAACTACAGGGGACGAATGTACTACCTCGGACCAGGTGAATACAGGAAGTACAGTGACTGGGGAGGAACGGCCCCAAGAATTGGGTCCCTCAGGAGAACAACCACTTTCAACTAGACAACATGAATTGAGTGAATTAAATAAAATTTCTTGACTGAAACTTTTGCTTAATCAGTTATTATTTCTGTTCTTATGTGAAATTAATAACATAAAAAGTCGAGTTGTTAATCTATAACTTATTAATGTACATTTAATTGACCTATCAGTGACATTTTCTATTGCAAATCTGGTTACCAGACTGGAAAACATTAATTAAAAAAATTTGGTAAAGCAAAACTGAGAGCAAACTGTCTCTCGCACTGTTTATGCTTTTGACCGAACAATGTGGGGCTCAATCTGGATTAACTGTCCTCATTGTAGTTGAATCTATCATTACCATGACTGTCAAAAAACAAAAGCACCCTTGCTATTTAAAGACACATTGACCTCAGAGAAATTAGAGGATGCTTTTAATCCACATTAATGTTTTAGTGCTAATAAAACAAATGACAAGAAAAAGTGAAAATACAGAAGTATAGCTTGATGGACGTACAGCTTTATAATGTGAAGAGTGAATAAGAAGATCTTAATAAGTAATTTGGATTTATAGTAAAAGTAAGTAATTATGTTATATATAAATTGGATGGTTACAGGTAATTTTATTGTCAGTTGTTATGGCTGTTGGTTTTAATAAAGTTTTTTTTTTTTTTTTTTGCTAATGGAATTTTGACTCTATTTTAGTACTTTTAGATATAGTGTTCTGCTTTAGATATAGTGTTCTAGCCATACATGCATTGCCATGTATGGCTTTGCGATTAAGGGGTAATGTTTCTTGCTGAAATACTGCTACTACTTTTTATGATTTGAAAAATTATTATTTGTAATTTTGTGTAATTAATGAATTCCATTTGCACATATAGAGTCAAATGGTGCTTTACAATATCACAAAAACATTAAATGATATAATGCTTGTTTTTTACTGTCTACAGTAAGAGACCTTCTTATAATTGTATTTGTCTTCACACAAGTAATTTACAAAAAGCATGTAAATAATAATTTATATGTAATAATCCATGTTACAGGAACATGTTGGACAAACTTAATGCAAATAGAATATTTCTACAATGAAACTGGTCACTTCTGCTTTTGCTGTCATATGATTAAACAAATCTAAATCATTGCAACTTTTACATACAAAAAAAAAAATAAAAAAAAATTAATGATTAATATTGCCTGACTAAAAGCTGAAACAAACTAGAAGTTTTACAAACAAATATCAACAATTTTTTTTAGAGCACAGAGTACATTCTGTGTACATCAAATGTTGCATTTGAATATCATAGATAATGTTCAGATAACATCTCCAAAACACTGAGTTAACTCTGAATTGATGAATATTATTTTGTGTCAAAGAAACCATAATATAAGTATCTCTTTGTAATGTCTCCTGCTGTATTTTTTTTTCTTCACAGGAGAAAATTCAGTATGTCAGTACAGTTGACAATGCTGCTGAAAATAGAAACTCAGTAACTGCTCCCTCTGTTGAACAAGTTCTTTAATGCAAAAGGGATGTTCCATATTGTTCTGTGCATTGTGCTGCTGGGAATGTGTGGGTGCCATACCAGTCCTTTCCCAGGACCATGCAAGAGAAAACACCGAACATGTAATCATATACCCTTTTTCAAGTAAAATCCATATTTTTGAACCCAATTTTGTGCTCTAACAAAAAGGTAAACATGTGACATATTCCTGTATTCATTTGAATAACAATACATTATTTGTGAAGAGGCAGTATAAAAAGCTCGGGAAGCATATGGAATCTCTCCAACCGAGACCATGGGCAAGGTAGGATTTTTTACATTGAATTGCACCTCCCCTATGAATGTTAGGCTTTGACGTAGATGGATTATTCTCCTAATCGCTGCACTAAAACAAAGTGTTAATTTTGTTGGCTTTTTCCGATTGTTTTTTACGAGGATAAACATTTTCAAGGTCGTAATTATGAGTGCAGCAATGACTGCACAGACCTGCACACTTGCTTCAGTCGCTGCAACTCCATCAGAGTAGAGAGTGGCTGTTTTATGATCTATGAACGTCCAAATTATATGGGCCACCAGTATTTTATGAAACGAGGCGAGTATTCTGACTACAAGAGATGGATGGGCTTCAGTAGCTCTATTCGATCCTGTCGCCTGATTCCAGTGGTGAGCTTCACTGAATGTGCTGTTTTGTGGAGATACGTATATTACGGTTTCTTTGACATCAGTGTACTGAATCATTCATTTGCGTCTTGACATCTACAGTACAGTGGACCATACAGACTGAGGATCTATGAGAAGGCTGACTATGGAGGTCACATGATGGAATTCACAGATGATTGTCCCTGTGTGTCTGATCATTTCCACCATCGACATGTGTACTCCTGTAACGTGATGAATGGCTACTGGATCTTCTATGAATATCCCAACTACAGAGGGAGACAGTACTTCCTGAAATCTGGGGATTACAGGAGATACCGAGACTGGTGTGCTTCCTGTGCCATTGTGGGCTCCTTCAGACGAGTCACTGATTATTAGCCATTCTGCTTGCACTTATTTATATAAACTGTTCATTTTCTGTTTATAAGCATAAGTGTTTATAAACATTTAGATTGTTCACTTCTTGTACAACAAACAAACAAACAAACCAACAGATAAGAATAAAATGATATTTGTAATAAAGTACTCAGATTTTACTGAATTCTCAGCACTAAACCAGTCTCTCATAACGAAATGAATTGGCTTTTATTCACCATCTCACTTTTACACATTAACAAATCTTACAATGACTAAACAAAAACAATAATTACAATACAAAACTGGATTTATGGCAGTATATAGTGGTAGAAACACAGAATATAGAATATGAAAATATTCACCTGGATTTTTCCACAAACTGCTCATAAAAACCTGATCTAAAGCCACTATCTAAATTATATCTATATCTATATCTATATCTATATCTATATCTATATCTATATCTATATCTATATCTATATCTATCTATCAATTTTACATTTAATCATTTAGCAGAGCATTTTTTTATTTAGCATATATATATATATATATATATATATATATATATATATATATATATATATATATATATATATATATATATATATATATATATATATTATAGTATTATATTTTATGTTATAAATTAAATGTGTCCAGAATAGTTATCAGAGTTTTAGTGACAATGACATAAATTAAAGTATGAAAAATGTTGTATTAGAATTTTTATAAAAATGTAATTTGTACCAAGGGGGCGTTTTGCCCCACAGGTGGGGTAAAATGTCTCACGCTGACAAAGCAATTTGCTTTATACATTTACAGCAAAATCAGAGTACAGGCAGTATCAGCTTAAAATGAAAAATAATATAATAAATAATTATGAATTACAAAATTATATAATTATAGTAGCCTATTTGAAAAATATGTTTAGCTGATGCTAACTGGATAGTCCAAAATGGTACAAATATTTTTATTCAACCAACTAGTTACAATAGATCTGATGTTCAGAAAAGAGTAATTACAGTGATTAAGCGCCCTGGGGGCGTTTTACCCCGTTTTATGTCATTCTGAAATAGAATTATATTTTTCTTAAATAACAAGTACTTCCTATTTATGTTAAATGTTGCACTGGAAAATTTTGTTTCCTCCAAACATGCACATTACAAGCAGGATTGCTCCTGCAGGGGGGTAATTCAATTTACCAGGTAGGTAACCATTAAATTAAGCATTCAAAAAAAAAAAAAAATCCTAATAATACATTTTATCAAAATAATAAATATTATTCTCAAACAACTGTAAAACAATATTAAACAATTAATGTTTTTAATTTTTGAAATGGTATTAAATATACCTGTTATATACAACATTGTGTTTCTTTCACCTGTAGTCAAGTACATGTCATATATATTATTTAAAATATAATCTCATTTTGTTATTTTCATTGTTCATCTGTTTGACAACAGAATCTCACAGTCCTGTAATCTATTCTACTGTCGTTGTACATTGTGCAATTAATTGTTGTCTGAAGAATGTGATGATATATATATATATCATCACAGTTCAGCTAACAATTAATTGCACGCTGTACAAAGACAGCAGAATAGATTACAGGACTGTGAGATTCTGTTGTCAGAAAACAGATGAACAGATGAAACATACAAATGACAAAATGAGATTATATTTTAAATAATATGTCAAATTCTTGCACTATGACATTTACTTGACTACAGGTGAAAGAAACACAATGTTGCATATAAGAGGTATAGATAATACCATTTCAAACATCTAAAAACGTAATCGTTAAATATCGTTTTTCAGTTGTTCAAGAATAATATTTATTATTTTGATAAAATGTATAATTTTAAAAGGATTTTTGGTTATCTACCTGGTAAACTGAATTACTCCCTGCGGTAGCAATCCTGCTTGTAATGTGCATGTTTGGAGAACACTACATTTTCCAGTGCAACATTTAAATATGTGTAAATGAATAATGTTTGGCACATTTAATGAAAAATAGCACATGCATAATTTCAAGAAATTGTAGATGCAAAGGTAATGAAATATTGTAATTTAAACATTTCTGATAATTATTTCATATTATTATATCTCTTATTATATCAGTAGCTAGAGTCAAATGCACTGAATGTTAAACGTTCATGTGAGACATGTTATACTTTTGCATAAAGAACATTTATGTCACTCGTGATATTGAGAGAACATTCGCTTTGGATTTGACTAAAGTTTTGCCTATACTGTAAAAGTCAATGCACAAACAGCTGTCAGAGATGTATGGTTAAAAACTATTGTTTCAGTTTACTGGACCATTGCAGCAGAAGTCATACTGCTTGATCATCAGCTTTTGGCATTTGAATAACAACAAAATGTAGGCCACTGGTTTTTGTATAAAAACCACCAACACCAACACAAGGCTATAAAAGTACAGCTGGTACGGTGAGCTGAAGCACTGAGACAAACAACACACTGCCACCATGGGCAAGGTAATAGTGTTTAAAATAAGTATGTTTAATATTTCATAGAAAGCTTTAGGTTAGTATTGCATACAGTTTTTATTTGCATAACTCTTTTGCAGTCAAGTAATTTACTGAAAAATCAGCTGAATTTTTAAACCCATCAACAGATCATCTTCTATGAGGACAAGAACTTCCAGGGGCGCAGCTATGATTGCATGAGCGACTGCTCTGATATATCCTCATACCTGAGCCGTGTTGGCTCCATCAGGGTGGAAAGCGGTTGTTTCATGGTCTATGAGCGCAACAGCTTCATGGGGAACCAGTTCTTTCTGAGGAGGGGCGAGTACCATGACATGCAACGCATGATGAGCATGGGCATGATGTTTGACACTATCAGATCCTGCCGCATGATTCCTCCAGTACGCATCTCAATTTATTTACAGTGTTGTGTCGATTTACTTGCTCTTCACTTTTTTATTATAATATACTATACTATGCATCCATTGCTGGGAAACAGCTAATGGAGACATTGTAATGAATCATGCTTTATTTTACAGTACAGGGGATCCTACAGAATGAGGATCTACGAGAGGGACAACTTTGGAGGACAGATGTATGAGCTGATGGATGACTGTGACAACATCATGGAACGTTTCCGTATGTCTGACTGCCAGTCCTGCCATGTGATGGACGGTCACTGGCTCATGTTTGAGCAGCCCCACTACAGAGGGAGGATGGTCTACTTCAGACCTGGAGAGTACAGGAGCTTCAGAGATATGGGATACAGCAACATAAGATTCATGAGCATGAGGCGTATCACTGATATGTGTTAAACTGCTACAATATACAGTTGAAGGAAATAAAGTGTTATTTTCAGAACTAGCTGTATTGTCTATTGTTTTATTGGATTACTAAATGGCTAACTTTTTAAAATGGTGAAATCAAAATAATATAATATATATGATTTTTAAATAATTTAATATATATATAGATAGATAGATAGATAGATAGATAGATAGATAGATAGATAGATAGATAGATAGATAGATAGATAGATAGATAGATAGATAGATAGATAGATAGATAGATAGATAGATAGATAGATAGATAGATAGATAGATAGATAGATAGATAGATAGATAGATAGCGAGTGAGTGAGCGAGTTTCTTGCATATTCTGCCCAGGGTAGGAATTCATGCCAACGTTCTTGTTCTTGACTACAGTAGGATCTAAGATACCGCCCAAGTTCTTGGTTTACTCACTCCACCTGTTCATTAGCTTGAGGATGATAACCCGATGTTAAGCTTACATTAATGTCTAATTGTTTGCATAAAGCTTGCCACACTCGAGACGTGAATTGTAATCCTCTGTCTGAAACGATATCCTCTGGTATGCCATAGACTCGAAAAACATGTTGAAATAAAGCTTGTGCCGTCTCCATAGCTGTGGGTAATCCTTTTAGTTGGACCAGACGACAGGCCTTTGAATCTGTCAACAATTACCAGTATATCCGTTAGAGTTGGGTAGATCAGTGACGAAATCCACCGCCAGGTGGTACTGTAAATTATATCCCAACGGTTAGGTTCCACGATGACTGATGGAGGTAGAATTGGTCCCTGGCAGCAAGAAGTTTCTTCTGGCGCATATCTTTGTGACAACGTGTCGGCTTTACCATTCTTACTTCCAGGGCGATACGTGACTGTAAACTGAAATCTGGTGAAGAATAATGACCACCGAGCCTGTCTTGGGTTCAAACGTTTAGCACTCTTGATATACTCCAAATTTTTGTGATCTGTAATCACCTAAAATGGATGATGTGCTACCTCCAACCAGTGTCTCCACTCTGACAGTGCTTTCTTGATGGAAAGTAATTCCTTGTTTCCTACATCATAGTTTCTTTCCGCTGTGGTTAGTTTTCTGGAAAAGAAAGCACATGGAAAAATTTTACCAGGGTTTCCTTTTTTCTGAGATAAAACTGCTCCAATGCTGACATCAGAAGCGTCTACTTCCACTATGAATGGTAGGTCAGGGTTTGGGTGTTTCAGAATTGGAGCAGTGGTAAAGCTGGTCCTCAGAGTATCAAATGCTGTCTGGGCAAGCGGTGTCCATGGTAGTTTCCTTGGTTTTCCTTTAAGCAAAGCGGTGAGTGGTGCTGCAACAGTACTGCAGTTTCGGATGAATGTCCTGTAAAAGTTAGCAAATCCTAAGAATCTCTGTAATTCCTTTACCGTAGCTGGACGTGGCCACTCTGTAACTGCCTAAACTTTCCTTGTGTCTATCTCCACTCCATGATGACTGATCTTGTTGCCTAGAAAAGTGGTATTCGAGACATGAAATTCTCATTTTTCTGCCTTAACATATAACTGATTTGCCAAAAATCGAGACAGAACATCTTTCACATCTTGGATATGCTGTTCACGTGTTTTTGAATATATTAGATTGTCATCAATGTAGGCGAAAACGTGGTTGTTTAGAATGTCCCGAAAGATCTCATTGATAAATTACTGAAATACGGACGGTAAATTGGATAGGCCATACGGCATCACAGAGTATTCATAGTGCCCCCTGGTGGTGATAAGGGTGATAGGGGTGGTGTTGGCGCAGTGGATAAGACACATGCCTTTGGTGTGAGAGACCCAGGTTCGAATCCACTGTGAGACACCAGTGTGTCCCTGAGCAAGACACTTAACCCCTAGTTGCTTCAGAGGCGTGCGACCTCTGACATATATCGCAATTGTAAGTCGCTTTGGATAAAAGCGTCAGCTAAATGAATAAATGTAATGTAATGTAAATGATAAATGCTGTCTTCCATTCATCACCTTCTCTGATCCTGATTAAATTATAGGCACTTCGTAAATCAAGCTTGGTAAAAATCGTGGCTTCACGTAATTGTTCTAAGGCTGAGGGAACTAATGGGAGTGGGTACCTGTTCTTGATAGTGACTGAGTTGAGACCACGATAGTCGATACAGGGGCGGAGGCCTCCATCCTTCTTTTCCACAAAGAAAAATACAGATGCTGCTGGTGATGTGGATGGGCGGATAAAGCCAGACTCCAGAGCCTCTTCAATGTACTGTTCCATGGCATGCGTTTCAGGAATAGTTAGTGGGTATACTTTGCTTCTGGGAGGTGCAGTGTTGGGTAATAAGTCTATAGCACAGTCCCAAGGGCGGTGCGGAGGTAATATAGCAGATTTAGCTTTGCTGAACTCTTCCCGGAATTCAATGTACCCTGTGGGAATATGAACTGGTTTGTTACTTTCTGGACTTTCAATACTTGTGGTTAGACATGGCAGTTGTGTATGACCTTGTAGGCAATGATCGTGACAATGCAGAGACCATTTGGTAAGTTCCCTGGAACCCCAAGAAATCTATGGGTCGTGGATGGTTAGCCAGGGATTTTCTGGTATTACTGGATGCTGGGGTGTAGTTGTAACATAAAATGAGATGTTTTCTGAATGGAACAGACCAATCTATAGTGTAGTAGGGATGGTTTGATGAGTGATACCTTTCCCAATGGGTTGACTGTTGATGGCGGTGATGTCAATAGGTGGTATGCAAGGAATGATAGGGATGTTGAGTTTAGCCACCAATTCATGATGAATTAGATTCAATGCAGATCCTGAATCAATTAATGCTAAAACACATTGTACATAAGTTGCATAAGTGAGGGTTATAAAGAGAGTAAAGCATTTGGCGAGTAGATTATTTGACTGTACACTCACTTTATGTTGTGTGGGTTTGTTGGGGCAGTAACGGCATTGGTGACCTGGTTGACCACAGTAAAAACAATCTTTGTACACGTCGTCGTTCACGTTCCTCCATGGAACGCCTATTTGCATGGGTTCGCAAGGTCCTGGGCAACTAGTAGTGGAGGCAGGCATTGACATGGTTGGTGTATAGGTGGGATTGTTACGTATCAGATTATCAATATGAATAGTGGTGGTTATTAGTTGTTGTAAATCCATATCCATGTCCTTACAAGCAATCTCAGACTGCAATTTGGGATGAAGACCTTGCCTAAAGATAGGTTTTAGCGCGGTTTCATTCCAGCCACTTTGTGCTGCTATGGTGCGAAAATCTATTGCATACTCTGCGGCGGTACGGTTTCCTTGACACAACTCCAACAACTGCATAGATACATCTCTCCCTCCAGTCGGGGACTGAAAAATTAATTTGCTTAGAAAAATAAGTAAATGAGGTTCGTAGCATATCATCTTGGTCCCACAAAGCAGATGCCCATACAAGAGCTTTACCCGTAAACAGTGTCATCATAAATGAACATTTTGTGGTATTACGTAAAAAGGCCTCAGGCTGGTTCTCAAAATAAATGGAACATTGATGTAGAAACCCTTTACACTTTTCCGCTGTACCATCAAATTTATCGGGTAATGAAAATCTTACCGCCTCAGGTCAAGTTGCTGGGAGAGATATGGGTGAACGTAATGGGTGAGATGTTCATAAGCGGCTCGCGGGGATGAAAGTTGAGCTTGGAAATCCGTAATCATCTTGTTTTGGTAAGCAAATGCGGCCTGCAGTTATGAAATCTCTGCTGGATTCTAGTTAGGCGATGTATTCTGTGAGGTAGACTGACTAGGTTGAGTATTTGAATCCATTTGCAGAGAGGTTTATTACAGATCTCGTCACACACTGGGATAAGGCAGATAATCATGGTCAAAATACATACAAGGGTCGATATAACAGCAGAAAGTCTGTTCAGCAAACAAATCCAAATCGAAATCCAAAAAGCAAGGTCAAAAACATCCAATTAAACATACACGTGGCTACAACAATGGCAGTGAGAAAACGCTTGGTAGAGACAGGGTTTAGTGGCAATACTTTGCAATGTGCTGCACTACTGAGATAGCTTTTAACAAGAAACTACTTATATTACAGACCCGTACTGGAGGAATCATGCGGCAGGATCTGATACAGTGTTGTGTTGATTTAATAATGCACTTCACTTTTCTTATTATATTATACTATACTGTGCATCCATTGCTGGGAAACAGATAAATAATGGAGACATTCTAATGAATCATCCTTTGTTTTACAGTACAAGGGATCCTACAGAATGAAGATCTATGAGAGGGACAACTTTGTAGGAAAGATTTATGAGCTGATGGATGACTGTGACAACATCATGGAACGTTTCCGTATGTCTGACTGCCAGTCCTGCCATGTGATGGACGGTCACTGGCTCATGTTTGAGCAGCCCCACTACAGAGGCAGGATGGTCTACTTCAGACCTGGAGAGTACAGGAGCTTCAGAGCTATGGGATACAGCAACATAAGATTCATGAGCATGAGGCGTTTCACTGATATGTGTTAATCTTCTAAAATATAGAAGGAAATAAAGAGTTTTATTATTTTTTTTCAGAACTTACTGTTGTGTCTTTAGTTTTATTGGATTTCTGAACTTTTTAAAATGGTCAATTCATTTTTTGTTTTTATAATATATATATATATATATTGTATATACATAGATGCACATATATGCACATAGATGTACATGTAATATAGGAAAATGGCCAATTTTATATGTCACATTTATTAAAAACCTAAATCAAAACCTATATTAAAACATATATGTTTACATAGGTTATTTCCATGTGGGTGGACTTTTCTCCACTGGAGTGCCGAACCTCAGAGTTCGTGCACACATCCACACCCCACATAGCAAATGTCTTCTGGCCCAGATCCAGGCTACACAATCACTTTTCCCTTGGCCCAAGTACCGCAAAGAATGACGGCCCTGAAGTGGCCCAGAACTGGATTAAAGACAAGGGCCACACATGCAATACTTTAATATATAACCAATTTGACTCTGTGGTTGTAGTACAGGAGGTGATCTTGTGTTCACATAATTTTCATTGATGAGAACTGAGTTGGGTTTGAAGTTTAAATGTTGTTTTAAGAGGATAGAAGTCACTGTGAATGATGTGTACTTATATAGTGTGTTGAACAGCTGTAGGCCTTTGGTGAGAAACTCACATTTTTGGTGAGAAAAGATAAAACATCTAACAAAGAATGCATGACTGCATTGATGCTGTCAGTGAAACTAAAAGACCCCTTCAGCCTTCTACTAAGTTATTGTATCCATTTATCTAAAGCCTTTATGTTCCCCTGTATCTTGTCTTTGTGTCCCTTGTTTTGTGGTAGAGCAGTTGCTTTGGATGTGTTGCTGTAGAGATTGCTGTGAATAATACTGCAATTTGGTTTGTAAGCTAAGCTTTATTTGATAATGAATGAGAAATGAGAACAGGCTTTAACTAGTCAACACACCCATATACCCCCATGTAAAGTTTATTTATTATTTTAATGTGTAAACAAAAATGATTTGCAGTTTCTTGACATCAGATCAGCTATAGGCAGAGTAAAAGTACATCCTGAAAAAACATAACAAAAGTGGTAAAATTATTTTCCAATAGTAATGTCAGAAAAGATAAGGTTCATTGCATGGTTTCTTTCATGCCAGATCTATTTCTTGCCTTTCAGTTTTAGAAGGTAATACGTCTGATAGAACCAACTCTTGAGCTCATGGCACCCCAGTCGCTATACCTCCTGTATTCGCCAGGTCTCAGGAGGTATTGTCTGCCTCTGTAATTAGGGTGCTCATAGAAGATCCAGTATCCATCTTGAACATTGCAAGAATGGATATCATTGTAATGGAATCGATCATAAAGGGATGGACAGTCATCAGTGAACTCCATCATCTGACCGCCGAAGTCTGAACGTTCATAGATTGTCATTTTGTAGGATCCCTGATGCTACGGATTGAAAATACATTTATTTAAACATCACAGTAAACTGTAATGCAAAAAATAATAATACTAATAATACTAATGATAATTAAATAAATTTGGAATAAGTAAAAGGGGAGGCCTCACTTGGGGTATCATTCGACAGGATCTGACACAATCATTGAAACCCATCCACCGTTGGTAGTCAGCATATTCACCTTGGCGCAGAAAGTACTGGTAACCCATAAAGTGTGGCCGCTCGTATACTATCCAGTTTCCACTTTCAACCTGAATAGAGTTACAGCGACTGAAATGAGAGTGCAGGTCAGCACAGTCACTAGTGCACTCATAGGAGCGGCCCTGAAAGTTCTTGTCTTCATAGAAGATGATCTGTAACAGAGTTTTTAGTTGTTTTATTTTTATTGTATGTTATGCATTCACACTCAAATAACCCCACTCCCCTTCCAGACATTTTGCAGATATCCCTGTTTATTAAACTTACAAATATTCAATGAGAAAAAGATTAGACAAGCCTCACCTTTCCCATTGTGTTGAATCAGTGTTTTCCTATGCTGAGAAAGGGTTACTGGGATCCTTTTATATACTTTAGGAAAAGAGGCATTGTCAACAACATCAATTAACTTCAGATGTCAGCATTTTGCTTTATTGAAAGAGTGGTCAGCTGCTGAACAACAATAGGAATCTGCATCATTTGGCAGTAGACCAAATTATTTTTTTGTTATCTTGTGAATGGTAACAGTGCTGCTTATTAACACCTTGTGTTCATGAAAGTTTGAATTATGATTTTATTGTATTAAGCAGGATAAATACCAATAGAAGTGTAAATATAAATTTCCTCCAAGCTCTTCAAAGGCAAGCTACTTGACTTGTTATGGCATTGACATCTCTAAAGTTGTGGATGTTTTAGGTGACTTTAGATGATTTAACAGACCTATTGATGCTGAAACCAAATGGAGATATGCTTTCTTTAATGGAAATATCAAACACAGTAAAACATTACCAAGGATCTGTAATGTGCCTCATGCTCACAAATTTCATGCCACCCATTCCTTTGATGTGTCAAAGCACGGACTACTCAAGACCTCTGAATGTGTCCTGTGGTATCTGGCACAAAGACATTTTCTTTAGGATTTTCAGTGTGGTTGGATGCACTGATCTCACCATGGCACCTTCTGAAAATGAAGCTGATTAGGCTACATGTATGGAATGGAAGGATGTCAGGAAGGGTGGTGCAAGATATCTGCCTTAACCACCACCAGAGCTGTTAAATAAACACAAATTATTCACAAATAATTATAATTATTATTGGTCTACAAATAAATTTATTCTACAAATACAAAAGCAACAAATTATTTTGCCTGTTGTTGGATTTTAATATTGCTATTGTGGCAATCTCCTCTTCATCTGTTAGTGATGCTGGTGCAGGTTATCCACCCATTTTACAAGTTTCTGCCTTCTTGCTCTTGGCTTCTGAATAGAAGTAATTAATTTTTTTATTACCCTAATTAAGAAATATATTTTATTTTTAATAAGAAATAAGAAATAGCATGTTGGATTAGAGAACACTTAATTATGTGCATTAGACTATGTGGGAAAAGCTGCTGCACATTGAAATAGATATACACTGAATTATATTTATATATTTATATTATATATATAATTATATTTTTTATTATTCAACTTATTTGTCTGCCTTTTTTTGTTTATTCATGCAAGTGAAGTGGAATTCTGTATAAACCAAATTGGGTTTCGTTCCCCTCCTTGTACTGTATCCATGTGATATCCGTGCAGAACAAATTAATAAATAAATAAATAAAAATAAAATAAATATTTAATGAATGTGTAACGTGGAGTCAGAGACGTTCGGATCCATTTGCAGAATTTATTATAGAATGGTAAAACAGGCAGTAATCAACCAACAGCGTCAAGTGTGTAAAGAGATATCCAGAATCAATAACAGTACCAGGCAGAGGTTGGGGCAGGCGGCAGAGAATCAAAGGTGGTATACACAATCCAAAATCAGACATGGAAAGAACAAACACTAGGGAAACACTAAGAAATGCTAGATGGGGCTAAACAAGACTTCGCAATCACTGAGAGTCCAAACACAGAATGAAAATGGACACCAAATGCAAGAGTCCTGAGTGGAGTGCTCTCTACTGGAGTTCATGGGCACTCCAGCTGATGATTGTGACATAGTCCCCCCCCCCCCTCCCTTTAAGGAGTGGCTTCCGGATGCTCCTAACTAAGAAAAGTCCAAAGTTCATGTGGGAGGTGGAGCGGAGGCGGAATAGGTGGATGGATGGAGGGCCAGGTCCACGTGGAAAAGGATTGTCTGGGGACCGATGCAGTGCCGACAAAGCAGGAAGCCAGGGTGGAGCAAGTGGAACTGGAGCCCACCGGGGCAGATCAGGCAGAACTGGAGCCCACCAGGGCAGACCAGAGGACCACCACAGCACCACAGCCAAGCAGATGGGACAGAAGCCCGCCAGGTGGAGCAGAGGACCACCACAGCCGAGCAGATGAGACAGAAGCCCACCAGGGTGGAGCAGAGGACCACCACAGTCGAGCATATGGGACAAAAGCCCACCAGGGCGGTGCAGAAGACCCCCACAGCTGAGCAGATGGGTCAGAAGCCCACCAGGGTGGAGCAGAGGACCACCACAGCCAAGCAGACGAGACAGAAGCCCACCAGGGCAGAGCAGAAGACCCCCACAGTCGAGCAGATGGGCCAGAAGCCCACCAGGGTGGAGCGGAGGACCACCGACGTGGAGTCGATGGCACAGGAGAGCAAGTCTGGTCAGGTAAGACTAAAAAAAGAGAACATAAACAGATTAATGGCGGCCTCTGAGGCCCTGATAAGGTGGTTAGAGAGTTCCCAAACGGCCTCCATAGCCGTGACAGGACGTGAGTTCATGAGTTCATGTATGGCCTCCGTGGCTGTGACAGGACAGGCAGTGAGTTAGTGGATGGCCTCCGTGGCCGTGACAGGACAGGCAGTGAGTTGGTGGATGGCCCCCATGGCCGTGATAGGACAGGAAGTGAGTTTCTGAGCAGCCTCCGTGGCCATGACAGGACAGGCTATGAGTTCATAGACAGCCTCCATAGCCATGACAGGACAGGTCGAGAGTTCATTGATGAATACTACTGACAACTCCGAAAGGTTCTCCAGCAGTTGCCGCCACCTCTGGAGGTTCCACAGCAGTAACAGTCTCTTATTCAGCAACAGAACAGGCTGAGAGAACACTGCTAGTCGCAACAGACAGGATGAAACGAGGGTCTGGATGATCAGCTGAGATGTGATGAGGCTCTGGATGATCAGCTGAGATGTGACAAGGCACAGGAAGTTCAGCTGAGACATGACGAGGCTCTGGAAGTTCAGCTGAGACGTGACGAGGCTCTGGAAGTTCAGCTGAGCGGTGACTTTACTTGACTCTGGAAGATAAGCAGTGATTTTTTTTGACTCATTTGATCTGACACTGGAAGTTCAACGGTGACTGGACTTGATTCTGGAAGGTCAACGGTGACTGGACTTGACTCTGTAAGGTCAACGGTGACTTGACTTGACTCCAGAAGATCAACGGTGACTTGACTTGACTCTGGAAGGTCAGCTGTGGCTGCCATTTCTTACAGTGGCTCTGGGTTGGCGGCCATCTTGTGCAGTGGCTCTGGGTTTAGTGGCCATCTTATGCAGTGATTCTGGGCTGGTGGCCATCTTGTGCAGTGGCTCTGGGCTGGTGGCCATATTGTTCAACGGTGCTAGGCTGACGGCCATCTTGTGCAGTGGCGCTGGGGTGGCGGCCATCTACGCTTAACAATGTTGACCCCCCCAAAAAAAAATGATTTGGGGTTTCAACACTGTCCTATGCCTCATCCACAGTGAACGGAGGGTCACACAACAACAGAGCATAGTCCATGATGTCCCTCAAACTGCCCTTAAACCCCTCCAGGTAACAATGATTTAATGGGTTCTGTGAGTCCAAAATGGAAAAAGTCCTTAAAAAGCTAAGGGAGTGGTAATGGGGAACACCTGGTGGTGATTAGCCCTAAGCACAGGATTATGGGAAATGGAGTTGGGAATGGAAATGGACACCAAATGCAAGAGTCCTGAGTGGAGTGCACTCTACTAGAGTTCATGGGCACCCCAGCTGATGATCGTGACAGAATGTCAACTATTTGTAAAGTCATGAAATGTTAGGCTACACCCATTTTACGCTTAAAGCTTTATGTGATTGAATTATGTTTTTATGTATATTTTTCTGCTGCCACATTCTTTTCTTTTTTCTTTTCTTTTCTTTTCTTTTCTTTTCTTTTCTTTTTGCCTGTGGGATAACATAAAGATTCATATTAGTTCAATAAATTACCTTTTTTCCAGTTGGCACGCCCAGGCGCATGGTCTAAACGGGTTGTCCCTATTCTCTTAATGAGTAATGGGTGTTTTTCGGTGTAACATGCAATCAACCAATTAGAGTCTCATCTTCCATTCCCTTTAAGAGCCAGTTGCGCTCATGCCATGACAGATTTGCTATTTACACGGTGGAATTTGGCAAGCGCAAAGACAGAACGTGTCCTCAAGATGAAACGGAGTTGCTCGTGTGCGAGCAAATACTGGTGCTGGTCATATAATTTGAATATCATCAAAAAGTTGATTTATTTCACTAATTCCATTCAAAAAGTTAAACTTGTATGTTATATTCATTCATTACACACAGACTGAAATATTTCAAATGTTTATTTCTTTTAATTTTGATTATAACTGACAACTAAGGAAAATCCTAAATTCAGTTTCTCAGAAAATTTGAATATACCTTAAGACCAACACAAAGAAAGGATTTTTTGGCCAACTAAAAAGTATGAAAATGAAAAGTATGAGCATGTACAGCCCTCAATACTTAGTTGAGGCTCCTTTTGGCTGAATTACTGCAGCAATGCGGCATGGCATGGAGTCGATCAGTCTGTGGCACTGCTCAGGTGTTATGAGAGGCCAGGTTGCTCTGATAGTGGCCTTCAGCTCTTCTGCATTCTTGGGTCTGGCATATCGCATCTTCCTCTTCCCAATACTCCATAGATTTTCTATGGGGTTAGGGTCAGGCGAGTTTGCTGGCCAATTAAGAACAAGGATACCATGGTCCTTAAACCAGGTACTGGTAGCTTTGGCACTGTGTGCAGGTGCCAAATCCTGTTGGAAAATGAAATCTGCATCTCCATAAAGTTTGTCAGCAGCAGGAAGCATGAAGTGCTCTGAAACTTCCCGGTATAAGGTTGTGTTGATCTTTGACCTCAGAAAACACAGTGAACCAACACCAGAAGATGACATGGCACTGCAAACCATCAGTGACTGGAACTTTACACTGGACCGCAAGCAACGTGGATTGTGTGCCTCTCCTCTCTTCCTCCAGACTCTGGGAGCCTGATATCCAAAGGAAATGCAAAATTGACTTTCATCAGAGAACATAACTTTAAACCACTCAACAGCAGTCCAGTCCTTTTTGAAGCGAGAGGCTTCTGACGCTGTCTGTTGTTCAAGAGTGGCTTGACACAAGGAATGCGACAGCTGAAACCCATGTCTTGCATACGTCTGTGCGTAGTGGTTCTTGAAGCACTGACTCCAGCTGCAGTCCACTCTTTGTGAATCTCCCACTCATTTTTGAATGGGTTTTGTTTCACAATCCTCTCCAGGGTGCGGTTATCCCTATTGCTTGTACAATATTTTCTACCACATCTTTTCCTTCCCTTAACCTCTCTATTAATGTGCTTGGACACAAAGCTCTGTGAACAGCCAGCCTCTTTTACAATGACCTTTTGTGTCTTGCCCTCCTTGTGCAAGGTGTCAATGGTCGTCTTTTGGACAACTGTCAAGTCAGAAGTCTTCCCCATGATTGTGTAGCCTACAGAACTAAGACTGAGAGACCATTTAAAGGTTAATTAGCTGATTAGAGTGTGGCACCAGGTGTCTTCAACATTGAACCTTTTCATAATATTCAAATTTTCTGAGATACTGAATGTGTGTATATGTATATGTGCTTATAAAATAAAGGCAATTGGTATCAAACAAAAAATGTCAGGACAAGTGTGTTGGATCAGGTTCAATCCTTAGGATGCTGTCGTCTGTTATGCTCATTTGGCAGTTGTGGTGTTCCTTAATTTTCAGTGGGTGCCCCTAAATTTTTGCTGGTGCTCCTAACTTTTTTAAGTAAATTTCGAACCCTGACTATGGTAAAAGATAACTCAAATGGGTTTGTTCATGCATATCATGCAGGCTCTTTTTGACTTCCACAAGAACAGATGTGGGGTGCTTTCAAATACAAAATGCTGAAAATTTGTGAAGTCTTTCTTTTTTCCCTTTATTTGGAAACTGAAGGAAATGTAAAAGTGGATTTCTTTTTCTTTTGCTGTTAGGGCCATGAGCTTGATTGACAGGCTATCTGACCTATCATAACGGCAAATCTGCCATTTTGTCTGACAAAGAAACCAGAGAGTAGCTTTATGTCAGTAACATGAACATGAAAATGGTGCGAACTGACATCCTTCCATGGGTGAAACAAAATACCTTATGATGTTCATTCATGTTTAACTAGTAAAGAAGAAGAGGTGATCGTTCACATGCTGCTTGAACTGAGGTGCTACAGCTATCTGTCATGACGCATTAAAGGGCCACAAAACTGTATTTATTGTTTTTATTTCTTTAAAAATGACAAAACTGAGACTTTGTTTCATACTAAAAGTAATCTTGCTTTGTCTTTGTCATTGCATTGTCACTTTCCTCTTTGCTCCGCAATGTATTTTTCACTGTGTGAGAACATGATGTATGATGTGAGAGTTGCATGGCTTGTCAGACTTACAAGCAGTAACTAAGGTGGGCAGGTTTTTGTGAATGGTCAGTTGATCCATATCAAATAGCACAAATGTTTCTATAATATAATTCAGCTGGATTTAACTATTATGCCTATAGCTTGGCTGTACTCATAAACTTGAATTTATATGTTAGTATTTTGTTTCTTGAAAGTTTGTCAGAATATTTGTATGTGGATTATCCATTACAGATCAACTATTTGCATTAAAGAATTTTCAAAACAAATGTTTAGTGTTGTAGAGAAATTATTTTATTGACCCTTTAGAACACTAGTACCAGGAGTCCATGATACGCCTCATGCTCATGAATCTCATGCCACCCATATTGCTGAAGCTCCTGTACTCTCCAGGCCTGAAGTACCACATCCTGCCTTTGTAGTGGGGCTGCTCATACATGAGCCAGTGGCCGTCCATCACATGGCAGGACTGGCAGTGAGACATGCGGTAACGGTCCATGATGTTGTCACAATCATCAGTCAGCTCATACATCTGACCCATAAAGTTCTCCCTCTCGTAGATCTTCATTCTGTAGGATCCCCTGTACTGTAGTGAAGAAGTTGTCATGAGGTCTTTTAGTTTTAGTAGTTTATAATGTCAATTCAGAATTTGGACTTAATAATAATAAAAAAGAGTTAACAAATGTTCCTAACAAATGCAAAATGTTCATGGAACTCACCATAGGGATCATACGGCAGGACCTGATGCATTCATTCATTCCAAACATAGACATGTAATCAGCATATTCTCCCCTCCTAAAGAAATACTGATTTCCCATGTAGTTGGGACGATCGTACATCATCCAGCATCCACTCTCCACTTTACAAGAGTGACAGCGGCTCATGTAGGAGGAGAAGTCACCACAGTCGCTCATGCACTCATAAGAGCGACCCTGGAAGTTCCTGTCCTCATAGAAGATGACCTGCGACAAACATAAAAATGTTCAGTATTGACTGAATTACTATTTATCAACATTATATTAAACATTACCCAACAGAATATCCAAGTGAATTTTCAAAAATAATTTGTTGTATAGAAATTGAAGTGTTCTATATCAGTTAGGGAGGAAAAGCAACCAGTTAAATGCAAACAAATCGTGTAGTTTAGTAAGGTGTTGATCAATTGGTTATTTTTTTGGTCTTGACTTACCTTTCCATGCATGGTTGCTGTTGGGGTTTTTCCAAATTTGCTACTGTAATGACAGCCCGCTGCCTTATTTATACTATATGGACACCGAAAGAATTTGTATTCCTATTGTTTAAAAAGGCCTTAGTCAGCTGCATGGTGTAATGAGTTGTACAGTTTGCTACTGCAGACCTGAAAGGGTTATTATTTCAAGCCCTGTTGTGGAGAATATTAGAAATCTCTGCTTGTAAAGCAATTCCAGTAAAAAGATTGCACTCTACAGCCAAAATACAGGTTGTACCAAGTTAACACTCTGAAGTTAACAAACCTGTATATTTATTATGTATCTTTTTAATGTCAACTATAATAGGAATTTTTCCCCCTTTGATTGTTTGATTGTTAGGAACAGAGTGACTCCTGCTATGATGACCTGCATTGTCCTTAAATGTAGGCCCTTGCCCAGCCCTATCCTGAAACACTTCCCTTGACAGCTTATCAGTATTCTTGGACCAAGTTCGACTTTTTTTTTTTTTTTTTTTTTAATGGCAAAATGGTTATTTATTTCCGTTTACCACATGTTTGATAAATTTAGCCTTCTCAAATCAACACTTGACTTGCTTACAATAAAATCCTTAGATATAAAACACTTTAAGCTTGCCACAATGTTTGTTTAAATGTTAAATCAGGTGTATATCCAAGTGTTTGTGGAAGCTGACACATGCTTAATGCATAGAGGTGCAATCACTTGCATATCCCCCCCAGTAACAGTAACAGTAAAAACAACTTAAAATGTGCCATCATTTTTGCTCATACAGATAATAAATCATTTGAAACTATAAAGGCAACTTTTATTTGTGTACACTCACACTATCAACAAAACGTTGTGCTTCAGTAAAATAAAGAAAATGTCTCTGTGAGTGCGGAATGCCTAGCTGGCTTATAGGCCTATATTTAAATGTTCATTATGGTTTAGTATATATTTAAGTAATTAAATTAATATAAAATTATATTATATGGCTTAAATGAGCGACTAAACTAAATCTTCAGTCGAGGGCAGTCTTAGTTTTAATCCATTTCTCCTTCTATAACTCTCCCAGCTGCACTCAAGGCATGCTCACTACTGCTGCTGGTGGGGACACTAAACACTGTGCGAGCCAGTCTTGATGGTCATTGTAGCCTGGTCTCATGTTGTTTCCACTAGCGCAGCTCATCTTTTCCATCCCCTTAATTGATGAATGCCTACAATATAAAAAGGAGAAGACAATTTTTTTTTTTTAGTTTTAAAACCTTTAACAGTTTGCAAGCTCTATTGATCTTGTTGTTGTAAAACACCTCTGAAGGTGTCTTAAGCTATCGGGCACCAAGACATTAGCAGTAGATCCTTCATGTCCTGTAGGTTGCAAGGTGGAGCCATAGATCAAATTTGTTTGTTCAGCACATCCCATAGATCCTTGGATTGGATTAAGATCTGTTGAATTTGGAGGCTAGGGCAACACCTTTAACTCTTCATCATGTCCTTCAAGCCATTCCTAAACAATGTATGCAGTATGCATTGTTCTGCTAAAAGAGGCCACTTCCATTAGAACACCATTGAGGGGTGTACCTTGTCAACAAAAATATTACTTTCTTATGTTGAACACAAAAGATATTTGAAGATTGTTGGTAACCAAACAGTTGCTAAGAGCTATTGATTACCAATATTCTTAATTTGTGTTCAACAGAAGAAAGAACTTCATACAAGTTTGGAATGAGGGTGAATAAATAATGACAGAATTTATTTTAGGGATGTAATATTCTTTTAATTTAAAGCAATACATTAATCCAAAAACATGAGCAAAGGTCCGTGTTTCTGTCACAACAGTTATGATTCCTGTTGACTGTTATGGTTCATACTCCTGGATTTGCAACTGTTCCAGCTTCTGTGCATGTCTTTCTGTCTATCTAGTGTTTGCTTTTTTGGTATTGTCCCTGTTATCTCTTTCTTGTCTTACCAGCCCATGCCTCACAACCTGTACTGGTCACAGCCACCACATTTCAGTTCCTGCTTCATCCTCAGATCCCTCTGCTCAAGAGATTTCTGATCCAGCTACAATTACTGCTGATATTGCATAGTTTTATAAGCTGATAGTATGTGTCTTATGGTCACAGGCCATGGGTTTGCATTATAATTTTTTTGTGCCCTTTACCATGCCCAAGTTCATGACCCAGCAGCCTTGCCTACTGCTACAGCCCTGATGCAGTGCCAGACGCACTGGCTATCACAGCCCATTTCACAGAAACACTGCCCAGATCTGCATGTGTATGACATGAAATGTGGTGCAAGTTTGTCTATGGTAATCAAAAGCATTGAGCAGATACTGTTTGAGCTTGGCTGGAATAAAACCTGAAATATTATTTTTAATTATTCTGATATATAATATATATATATTCCCACCTCACAAAATGACCTTACTGTGATATGTCACGTGCAGAGTGTTTTGGACATTGACTGTTCTACAGTATGCATGCAAATTGGTGGTACACTGTCAATGAAAGTTGTACAGTTTAAAATTTGCAAGCTTAAATAACTGACTATTAGTTATGTTGGCTATAATGTTTATATGTATAATATATATATGTTGGCTAGAATTTACTAATTATGTTATTCATATATATATATATATATATATATATATATATATATATATATATATATATATATATATATATAATGTTTAATTGTCATGTTTATTCTGTCTGCTGTCAGTGAAAGTTAATGACTAACTTGTTTTACTTGGTGAATCAATGACAAAATTATTTTACTCAATGAAATCCTTGCTAAGGTACAGCCATTACTTCTGGCATGACTTCTGAAAATTAGTTTACTTTGGAACTAGATTGGAAGTAGAGTGACTAGATTGGAGTGAAGATATAAGATTTTTGTCTGTCTTTATTTTATTTATTTATTTTATTTTATGTTTGATAAAAAAGTGAAGCTGTTTCCAGCTTAATCAAGTATCCACAGGCCATCATTTTTATGACTAGATTTCATTTCAGTATGTGTACAAAAACAAAACAAAAACAAAAAAACCTAAGGTGTTTTAAGAGAGCTGTTCAAAAGTACTTTATTGTCAAGTAACAAATGTTCTCACATTAATGCTATTTATTTTTTAATAGAAGGAATCACTGATACGCCTCATGCTCATGAATCTCATGCTACCCATATCTCTGAAGCTCCTGTAATCTCCAGGCCTGAAGTATGACATCTTGCCTCTGTAGTGGGGCTGCTCATACATGAGCCAGTGGCCGTCCATCACATGGCAGGACTGGCAGTGAGGCATACGATAACGGTCCATGATACTGTCACAGTCATCCATCATCTCGTACATCTGACCCATGAAGTTCTCCCTCTCGTAGATCCTCATTCTGAAGGATCCCCTGTGCTGCAAATATATAAACAGAAATGTAAAAATTGTGCTAAATTGATGTAAGAGCAACCAGCTCTGTGGCAAGTCAAGGATGTAGCATTCTCTCACCATGGGGATCATACGGCAAGATCTGATGCAGTCGCTCATTCCAAACATAGACATGTAGTCAGCATAGTCTCCCCTCCTAAAGAAATACTGATTTCCCATGTAGTTAGGACGATCGTACATCATGAAGCATCCCCTCTCCACTCTGCAAGAGTGACAGCGGCTCAAGTAGGGGGACATGTCAGCACAGTCGCTTGTACACTCATAAGAGCGACCCTGGAAGTTCTTGTCCTCGTAGAAGATGACCTAATGAGATTAAACATGAGGTAACTAGGAATTTTGAGGTATGCATTACGATAAATATTGCATTCTACTGGAGAATGAAAGAGAAATTTTGTTATTTCATTGTCATTACTTACCTTGCACATGCTCATGTCTGATGTAGTCATTTTTTAAAATGATTTGATACTCTTCCGTTTACACTGCTCTGTCCTTTTGCCAGGTCTCACCCTTACTTTTATACCCGAGCGAATTGAATAAAACTGTGTGCTTGCAATTGAGATTGAGGACAACCTCCTGACTCAGCAGATCAGTATTGAAGCATTCAGAGTGCATTCATTGTGGTACATTTTTACATAACCTAGAGGTTGTATACGCTTTCCACAATAACGCTTTTCAGACATTTTGAAATACTGATTTTCAATGTCTATTTTTGTAAAACACAATGTTGATCAAAACTGATCTGTTAAAACAGGACTTGTTTATATAGTTACTGCGCAATTATTGATTGTTTAAACCTGTTGTGTGATTAGCTTTTTAATTCCTAAATAATGCTTTAAATGTTAAATGTACTAAACTATTAATAGAAAAAATACAATTATTAAAATTCTTCTGTTTGGAGATTTTAATACTTCAACATTTCAAAAACAATGACGCATCATGAACACAGCTCTCAGTCAAAATAACTGATTTCCCTTTTCCCAATATTTGTAATTTTAAGTGAAATGCTGCTACTGTACATGGTAAGAAGATCGCAAGCAGCTACATACATTATCTTTTTTTTTTTTAAATAATTTAGTGGCATACCAACGATACATAAAAACAATAGTAAATCTTTAAGATGCTGTTTTACTCCTTTTAAAAGCGCACAAATGTCTCATTGCTTCATTTGTGTTCCAAAATATATTATCTTCTATAAGGACAGGAACTTCCAGGGTCGCTCTTATGAGTGTATGGGCGACTGTGGTGACTTTTCTTCCTACATGAGCCGCTGTCACTCTTGCAGAGTGGAGAGTGGATGCTGGATGATATACGATCAACCCAACTACATGGGAAATCAGTTTTTCTTTAGGAGGGGAGACTATGCTGATTACATGTCTATGTTTGGAATGAACAACTGCACCAAATCCTGACGAATTTTCCCTATGGTAAGAGAATCATGCATACAGCTTTACACCCCCTAAAGTTGTTCACTAAATGTTCTTACCAATTTAGCTCAAACTGTAAATTTCTATTGATGCCTTTGCAGCATAGGGGATGCTTCAGAATGAGGATCTACGAGAGGGAGAACTTCATGGGTCAGATGTATGAAATGATGGATGACTGTGACAGTATCATGGACCGTTACCGTATGCCTCACTGCCAGTCCTGCCATGTGATGGACGGCCACTGGCTCATGTATGAGCAGCCCCACTACAGAGGCAGGATGTGGTACTTCAGGCCTGGAGAGTAAAGGAGCTTCTGCAATATGGGTGGCATGAGATTCATGAGCATGAGGCATATCAATGATTCTTATTTTTAAAATGTAGATTGTGCAGATTCTTGTAGAAAAAGGTGGTATTAAAAAAATACAGTTCAACCAGTGCCTAAATTTAAGGCACCCAGTATTTATTTATTTGTTTTTAATAAATGAACAGAAGTTAAAGGTTTTTTTATTTTATTTTTTTTATACAAAACCAAAAGGCTTTTTTGTTAATGGACCTCATGTCCTGAGTTGAAATTACTAGCTACTTCTTGCAATTTGATAGATCTGCTAACATTAATAACAAAACTACATTAAATGTATATAGAGTGATGCATTGGTTCAGTGAGATTTACAAAACATAAAAAGAATATGAAAACAATCCAAACAAAATGAGGATAAGAAGCAAAATGAAATGCCTAAAGCAGATGAGTCGTAAAATAATGACTAAGGCCATCACACCATAAAATTCTGCTGTTTAAGTCACTATTACAACACAGGCAACAATCTGAGTTTGTGAAAGAGCTTGCTGCAAATGCTAGCAAAACATGAAAATGTGTTGAGAGCAAATAATATTAATGATTTTGTAATTACTGTGTGTAGCATAAAATGAAAGGAAAAACCTGGGGGAAAAGAAAATAAACTTTCAGTGAAAAGCAGAAGCAGTTAACAAACTTCATGCATCAAAGTCCAAGGGATTAACTAGGGGGAAGATGAATATTTGCAGTATTCATCAGTTTAACTAAAATTATATAGTGGGTCTAATAAGAAAACTAGTATTTTCTGTATTAATTCAAGTTCAGGGACTGTATGGATGAGAGAAAGGATTTATTTATTTAATTTAATTTTTTCATTTTTTTTTATCTGATGTTGACTTATAAAAAACACAAAATAAAGTTTAGGAATATTTGGTTGATATCACTGTAAAGCAAACTAAACTAAAAAAAAAATAGTTAGATTATGTGATGAACAGATTTTACAAGACAAATATTTTTACTTTAAGATTAGGCCTAAGGCTGCTGACTTTAAACTTTTTTTGGCACAAATATCTGTAGGTTTTATGCAAAATATCTCACTCTTTTGTGTCAATGACATTAAGAATGGATGGACAAACACAGGGATGTGCAATGTTGGTCAGAATCAGAATCAGAATCAGAATGAGCTTTATTGCCAGGTATGTTCACACATACGAGGAATTTGTTTTCGTGACAGAGCTCCGCAGTGCAACATAATAGCGACAGAACAAAAAACACAATAAGGAATAAAAATACAAAAAAATACAAATAGGTGGGTAAGGATTGACAATATACAAATTGACAATGTATGGCAGGTATATTAAAATGAGCATTTATGTATGTACATGTATATTATGTGGAAAAGTTTTAACTGTACGCTAAGTATGTGTGTTGGATAAATAAGTGTATGTGTATATAAATATAAATATAAGTAGTGTATTGTGTTCCATGTATGTACATGTATATTATGTGCAAAAGATTTAAGTGTACGCTAAGTATGTGTGTTGGATAAAAAGTGTAGTGTATATAAATATAAATAGTGTAGTGTGTCCCACAGTTTTTATCAGCTGTTCATAAGATGGATTGCCTGAGGGAAGAAACTGTTCCTGTGTCTGGTCGTTCTGGTGCTCAGTGCTCTGTAGCGTCGACCAGATGGCAACAGTTCAAAGAGGGAGTGTGCTGGATGTGAGGGGTCCAGAGTGATTTTAACAGCCCTTTTGCTCACTCTGGATAAGTACAGTTCTTGAATAGATGGGAGAGTTGAACTGATGATTCTCTCAGCAGTCCGGACTACCCTCTGTAGTCTTCTGAGGTCAGATTTAGAAGCTGAGCTGAACCAGACAGTTACTGAAGTGCAGAGGATGGATTCGATGATGGTGGAGCAGAACTGTTTCAGCAGATCCTGTGGCAGGTTAAACTTCCTCAGCTGGCGAAGGAAGTACAACCTCTGCTGGGCCTTTTTCACAATGGAGTCAATGTGAATGTCCCACTTCAGGTCCTGAGAGATAGTGGTGCCCAGGAACCTGAATGACTCCACTGCAGTCACAGTGCTGTTCATGATGGTGAGTGGGGGGAGTGCAGGGGGGTTTCTCCTGAAGTCCACTATCATCTCCACTGTTTTGAGCGTGTTAAGCTCCAGGTTGTTGAGAGTGCACCAGACAGCCAGCTCTTTAACCTCCTGTCTGTAAGCAGACTCGTCACTGTCCTGAATGAGGCCGATGAGTGTGGTGTCATCTGCAAACTTCAGGAGCTTGACAGAGGGGTCCTTAGACGTGCAATCATTAGTGTACAGGGAGAAGAGCAGTGGGGAGAGAACACAGCCCTGGGGAGCTCCGGTGCTGATTGTACGGGTGCTGGATGTGTATTTTCCCAGCCTCACTAGCTGCTGCCTGTCTGTAGGAAGCTGTTGATCCACTGACAGACGGAGGTGGGCACGGAGAGCTGAGTTAGTTTGGGCAGGAGGAGGTTTGGGATGATCGTGTTGAAGGCAGAGCTGAAGTCCACAAACAGGATCCTCACATAGGTAACCCGGTCTGTCTAGGTGTTGCAGAACATAATGCAGTCCAATGTTTACTGCATCGTCCACAGACCTGTTTGCTCTGTAGGCAAACTGAAGAGGATCTAGCAAGGGTCCAGTGATGTCTTTCAGGTGGGCCAGCACCAGTTTTTCAAATGACTTCATGACTACAGACGTTAGAGCCACAGGCCTGTAGTCATTTAGTCCTGTAATTTTGGATTTCTTTGGGATAGGGATGATGGTGGAGCGTTTGAAGCATGAAGGGACTTCGCACAGCTCCAGCGATCTGTTGAAGATCTGTGTGAAGATGGGGGCCAGCTGGTCAGCACAGGATTTCAGACAGGCTGGTGTAACGCAATCTGGGCCTGGTGCTTTTTTCCTTTTCTGCTTCCGGAAGACCTGGCGCACCGCATCCTCGCTGATCTGTATTGCAGGTGTGGGGGAGAGGGGGGATGCAGGAGGTGTGAATGGTGAGAGCGCTTGATTGGAGAGATGTTCAGGATGGGTTGCAGGAGCTGTTAATGGTGTGAACAGTTGTTTGGAGAACAACTGTTGGAGGTCCTGGAGGTCCTGGAATGCCGTTGTCCTGCAGAGTTTAGCTCTAGCCCTGGGGAAAAAAAACTCTACTTTAGTAATTCTGAAGGCATTGATTAGCTTGTTTAGGTGTGTATGTTTAAGGTTGGAGCTAAACTCCATGACCGACATTGGCTATCCCTGTACGAACAGATAAAATGATTCTCATTTCTATTTTCTATGTTTGGCCTGTAGGTGTCAGAATTTTGTCAAACATGAGGTAAAGTAGAGCCAGTCAAACATAATAACTGTTTACACCTTTAATCAGTGTGTGTGATACAATGAACAAATGCTGATGTCTCTGTCTTCAGCAGTCCACCATGGAAATCCACCATGGATTGAACTGTGTTTTTAATTTTGGAGAAGAGACATTGGTATGCTGGCCTTTTTCCCAATATGCCGAGTCACATGGCATACTATGACCCCTCCAACGGCGAGCGTGATTTCACAGAGTACAACATGTTCCTGGATCAACATCCTTGTTGATCCTGGAACAACATTCCAATCAAACAATTAGAATTGAGATATAACTTTTACAGAAAAGATCTGTTTTAGGCTTATAACCAGAGTTAGGTGCTTCTACACACTTGTTAATCATTTATGATTAATTATTTTAGGAATAAATTATGGGTAGGGTTAGGTTTAGGGGTAGGGATTGGGTTAAGTCTATATTTTTAAAAAATAATGTAGATCCAGGATCATCAGATGTTGATCTAGGAACATGTCTTACTTGGCAAAATCACGGTGACCCCCCTTCAACATGAAGCACTCAGATCAGTGACTGCATCTGAAAACTTAGACTGACTTGCTGCCTCACTGCAGTATGAGGCAATTCTTCTTTTTTTTTTAGTTTTTGTAATAACTAAACTAATATTTAATTACTATAATACTGATTTGTTGCTAGAACTAACATTAAAAGTGCAAAAAGTTAGTCAGAAATATAAATTTACACACAAAATTACCACCAAACGCAACTTTCAGATCTTTTTTTTTTTTTGCTCAGCCATCACAGAATGAAATGCACAGGATTGTGGGATATCAAAGGAAGGCAACAAAGGATACATCTATGCTGCTATCAAAATTCGATCAGAAGAAGGTAACTCCGGAGACAGGAAGTGAAGCAGAATTTGGATTCGAATGCGTCTTAGTGCCTTAATCCCTGCCTTGGAATTTTAGAATTGTCAAATGCAGCCTTCGTCACAGCCTTGCTCTGGCTCACTTGACACTTTTTCTAATTTGCATAGATGAGTAAACACATTTTTTGTTTGTACTCTAAAATGATTTCCTGCGTTTCTAAATCCATATGCCTGCTTTGACTGAACCCCCACCCCCTTTCCCTCGAAACCCCAGACTGCATCTTCTGGGTTTAAAGTCTACATCATGTTGACGTCACAAATTGTGATATGGCAACGGACTATAGTACATCGATAATGTGTCGGTGTCTATTAAATTATTCATGAGATTGCGTGTTGTTATCCTATCCTGTTCACAACAGCATGTGTTGATTTGCTATGACAGATGATTCAGACTGCAAGACCACAAACATTAACTGAGAGAAACGTTCATGGATCAAAGGAGAGTGTTTGTTTTTGCTTTGTAATAAGAGTTCGGCACAAACGAAGTGAATGAAAAAATTTCATTGATACAACCCATCAAAAGGCTTATATAAACACCTCAGAATAAGCCTAAAGTTATCAGAGGTGCGTAAGTGCATTCATATATATATATATATATATATATATATATATATATATATATATATATATATATATGTATTTGATGCAGAGTGCAAATGGCTGTACATTTATTTGTGTTTTTAACTTGATGGGAGGGAAAGGAAACTGGTTAAAAACAAAGCTGTCTGTCTCCCCTCTTCCTCCGCCACCCTGCACACTTTTTTTTCTTTTTTTTTTAACTGTGATGAGAACTAATGAACGCTGAAACAGGGGGTTTCATTATCATTTAAGGGTTGATGTTTTGGAGAGAGGCTGCTCAGACAATGTGATACTGCCTTTGAACCAGCTTTGAACTCATTATATTTCATCTATTTTTGCATTTCTGTCCTGTATTTTATTTTATTTTATAGTTGTGTTTTTCTCTTGAAGCATTTTTGTGGACATACAAACATTAAATGAAGTTCCTTAATGTAAATTAGGGAGGAGCGATCCCATCTAATCTTTCAATTAACAGCCAGAGTATATAAGCAGCTGCTTACTTCTCTCTAGTCTGAGCTGTTCCAGCATCTTCCGGTTGCATCGTACAGAATCACATCAGGCACACCAGACCTAAAGCTTTTTCCTTTAGATGACGAACTTTTCTCCTGTCCCAAGAAACCAACAGTGGCAACCTGCATATCATTGGACCACATGGATCTACGTATATAGAGACTCCTTCTGAGCGCTCTGGCTGAAAAATCCAGCACCAATACAAACCATGCTCCAGAAGGCTACTCTCCCTTTGCCCTTCAAGATCACCAGAGGTAACTGCACCTTGTCCATTTCTTCATTCTGCTGCTGCCATTCCTCCGATTTCACCCATTAAAAATGGTGCGTCAACAGCCTAAGTCAAGCCCTCTCAAACTCTGGACTTCATTTCTCCCACAGATCATCAAAAGCTCAACACTACGATCTACTTATTAACTCCAATAACAGCTCCAGGATCCCAACAAACACCTCAACTTCTCCAAAAAAGAGACCCATTCCTCATCCCTTTCTGTTTCTCCCTGACTCAGTGTTCTGAATACAATCATCTACAGCATGCTATTTCAGAGGCTGCGGCAAAGACCAGAGGGGAAAAAAACTACAGCAGCTCACACTTCCTTGTCCCCTGGCCTTTCCACCTGGCCAACAACAGCGGCCACAAAAAAGTTCCAGTTCCGCAGGGAGGCCAAGAAGGAAAGACATACTACCATCCTCCCAGTGTATATCTGTGCTCAGTACACAAAATACTGGGCTCTGTACACACAGGCAACCAGCAGACCCTCTCGCTCCTTTAGCCTCTGTACTGGTGGCCTGGTATGGCCGAGGACATCATCAGCAGCTGCTCAGTCTGCATCATGTCAAAATCCCTGTGCCAACTACCATCTGGCAAGCTGGTCCACCTGCCTTTACCACACTTGTGTGCTCATTATTGTGTACTGCTTCTCCAAGGCATGCAAGCTGATCCCTCTGAAAGGCTTGCCCACAGCACCTGAGATAGAAGAGAGTCTATTTCACTATGTGTTCTGAAATTACGGTCTACCCATGGGGTCACCATCAGCTTATCCTCTGGCTACCATCCCCAGACAAATGGCCAGACTGAGCTCAAAATCCAAAAGCTCGGACGTTACCTTCGGTCATACTGCTCAGACGATCAGCACAGTTGGAGCTGCTTCCTACCCTGGGACGAGTATGCTCAGAATTCCCTCAGACAGTCCACCACTGGCCTTACACCTTTTCAATGCATACTTTGTTACCAGCCTCCCCATGGACGGAGGAGCCCTCTGAGGTTCCAGCTGTGGACTACTGGTTCCAAGAGAGCAAGAGGGTATAGGACTCACCACATATCCACCTCCAGCATGCAGTGTGGAGACATACGTTCTTCACAGACACCCGTCGGTCAGACCATCCTCAGTTCCACCCAGGCGATCGTGTCTGGCTTTTGACCTGGGATCTCCGCCTCTGCCTTGGATGACGAATAATTTTCTCCTATTAAATTCGGATAAGACAGAGATATTAATAATTGGACCAAAAAACAGTACACAGAATCTTGTAGATAACAATTTGCAACTAGACGGATGTACTGTTACTTCCTCTACAGTCAAAAATCTGGGTTTTATATTAGACAGCAACCTGTCTTTTAAAAATCATATTTCCCATGTTACAAAAACTGCATTCTTCCATCTTAGAAACATTGCCAAGCTACGAAACATATTATCTGTTTCTGATGCAGAAAAGCTAGTTCATGCATTCATGACCTCTAGAATGGACAATTCGAATGCACTTCTAGGTGGTTGTCCTGCTTCTTCAATAAACAAGCTACAGGTAGTTCAAAATTCAGCAGCTAGAGTCCTTACCAGGTCAAGAAAATATGATCATATTACCCCAATTTTACAGTATCTGCACTGGCTACCTATTAAGTTCCGTATCAGTTACAAATTATCATTACTAACCTATAAGGCACTAAATGGTTTAGCTCCTGCGTACCTAACTAGCCTTCTACCATGTTACAATCCATCACACTCCCTAAGGTCACAAGACGTTGGACTTTTGGTAGTTCCTAGGATAGCAAAGTCCACTAAAGGAGGTAGAGCTTTTTCAAATTTGGCTCCCAAACTCTGGAATAGCCTTCCTGATAATGTTCGGGGTTCAGACACACTCTCTCTGTTTAAATCTAGATTAAAAACGCATCTCTTTCACCAAGCATTCGAATAATGTATCTCTTAAATTGTGTATGCTAATGATGTCTCTATCTGTTTCTCTGTTTTGCCATGGGATTTACATCCCGTGGTAACTAGAATTTACACAAGCTCCGGTCTGGATCAAGAACACCTGAGAAGAGATGATGCTGACCCTCAGAGAACCCCAGATGATGCTAACCCTGAATCAACAAACAGAACTGACAAATATTGCTACAAGTGTGACTGCATCATATAATAATTGATGTTAATAATGTACATCGTCAGGCTGACTATGTCTTGTATACATTTTTCTGAAAAATCCTGTCATACATGCACAAACTGACAGTTACCACTTATAAGCTACTACTAAATATTGTACAAACGTAATTTTCTGTAAAGTTGCTTTGTAACGATTTGTATTGTAAAAAGCGCTATACAAATAAACTTGAATTGAATTGAATTGCCTGCCCTGCAAAAATCTGAGTCCCCACTACATAGGTCTCTTTCCAATCGAGAGGCAGATCACCAATGTCACGTATTAGATCCAACTCCCTACGAGGTCAGAATTTATCCTAAATTCCACGTCTCACTTTCGAAAACCTCTCTTCTGTTTCACCAAAGGATTCACCAAACTGGACGCACCTCCTACCCCAGAGTGCTCAGAGGCAGCGGTCTATCAGGTCCATGATATTCTGAACTCACGGCAATGGGGCAGCTTCGAGTACCTGGTGGATTGGGAGGGATAAGGACCAGAGGAAAGATCCTGGCTGGCACAGGATGATATCCTAGACCCCTTACTACTGGAGGAATTCCATCAAAACCACCAGAATCATCCTGCACCCAGAAGCCATGGTCGTCCCCGTCGTCGTGTTTGGGTGTCAGGAGCCTCCCCTGGGGGAGGGGGTAATGTCAGAGAGTCACTGTCACTTCAGTCACCACTATCGACACAGTCATCAGCACTAACGTACACAAGCTCACTATCACCTGCTGTAGCTAATCAAGTTCTCTTTTATCAGTGCTCTCATCTCACTTATATTCAGCGTCCGGTCTACCGTTCACATGCCTAAACTTTACCAGACTCCCTTATATAAATCTGTGTGTTCTTACCCTCAGACAATCTTATTTCTCCTCCGCTCCGATTCTCCATCACTCCTCGAACCATCCGTTGGAATGCAAGGCCTGACTCAAGCAGCTAAGGACTTGATTTTATCTTCTCATTCTCCATGCTTCACTCTCCCTCCCTGCATTCACTATCACCTTAGTCAATAAAGACTTAGTTTGACCATTACCTTCTGTGTCTTGTAGCCTGTGTCTGTGACAGCAGTATTGTGTTAATTTCAAGTCTCAATTATTGTGTCACTAAATCATTTATTCAACTGATTCATTCGAAACAGAAGATTAATTTAGAAGCGAAGTTACTTTTTTGATTGGTTAAGTGAATCATTGATTCACACAATTTTTGCTAAAACAGATTCATTCAGAAATGAAACAAAACACTGCTTAGTGTTGCTTGGAGAAGCACAACAGTTCAGCTTTTGCAAATTCATCATTATTGGTAATGTTGTGTCTAAAATGCCAATTAATATATTCTGATCGAATGGATGTATACAATCAATCAAATTTGTTGTAACAAATTAGCTCAAAGTGAGATTTACATAATTAATCATAACAGGTTATTATTAACTACATTCATCTTCAGGAATTACTTGTAGCATTATAGCATTAATAGTACAATAAAATGATTTGTTCATCTGCAGGGTGGACAGTGTTAATCGTTTATTGACTCTAAGTAAAATTATTTCTCTGGCCACGAAAAATTATTTTACTACTACAGTTTTTCTCAGTTGCTAAAACACTAAACCCTATTGTCTGAACAAAATGCTCAGTTGCCTGAACCCACTGATTGAATCAATCACTCTTTTGGCAAAACCATAAGCACTTTTCACCTGTTTAGACACAACTTGCCAACACATTTTCATTGTTATGCACCCGTGCTGCATAATGGTGAGCACAGGTGACAAAAGTCAAACACAAATAAAGCACAGATGTCACCATTTGAACACAACAACTCAAAATTGATCACACTTGTGGCTTATGATGTGAGGGAACATATACAGTAAGCCAGTTCAGAGAGCACTGGTTTGTGAGGCCCTACAATGGATAGAAATCTGAGAGGAAGAGTTCGTGTGAGAGGAGGTCGAGGTGGTCAGTGAAGACAAAGAACAGTAATATCTGATGAAATCAGAGCTACTGTGATTGACCATGTTCTTGTCCATGGTATGAGCATGAGGGAGGCTGGACAAAGGGTACAACCAAACATCAGTAGATTCACTATGTCCACCATAATCCAAAGATTTAGAGAAGAGCACACGTAATTACCTTTTTTTGACATTATAGTACAGTATGTAAATGTTGACAGCAATTACTGTATGACATACTATATACGGTACCACAGTAAACTGTAAGTAAATATGTTTCAGTACATCACTGTACCAATATACTGTAGTATTGTAATGGAGGGTTGGTCTAACTGTTTGTAGGCCTAGTATTCCATGTATATTTTTTGTAACTCCATGTTCTCTTTTTGTAGAATTGAAAGACTGCCACATGGGGGTGGGAGGACAGGTATGTTCTCCCCACACCAAGAGACCCTAATTGTTGATATGGTCCATGAGAACAATGCCATTAAATTGAGTGAAATTCAGCAGAAGATCATTGAGGACCATGTAGATTTTGAGGGCATCAACAGTGTCAGCCTCTCTGCTGTTGATCGTGTCCTCAAGCGCAACAGACTGCGCATGAAACAGCTATACCCTATACAGAGTACCCTTTGATCGCAACTCAAACAGTGTCAAAGAGCAAAGATTCCAGTATGTACAGGTTGGCATATATCCAGACACATTCAATGTTGATTACCCGAAGTAGTGATTTACTGAAGTCGCCTAAATCACTTTTTCCGTATCACTTACAAAACTATATCTATTTCTACAGAGGGTTTTTCAACTGGATGCAATGGAAAGACCCCATGAATACATCTACATGGATGAAGCTGGGTTTAATCTCACCAAAAGGAGAAGGAGAGGCCTTAATGTGATTGGCCATCAGGCCATTTTTGGTGTTCCTGGGCAGCGTGGTGGCAATGTCACATTATGTGCTGCCATCAGCAATTATGGGGTTGTCCACCATTATGCCAACCTGGGGCCCTACAACACTCACCAGCTCCTCATTTTCCTCAGTCACATGCAAGATGCTCTGTTAGGGTAGGATGAGCATCCCATCTATGTTGTTGTTTGGGACAATGTGAGTTTTCACAGAGCCCTCCAGGTTAGAGAGTGGTTGAATATAATCCAAGGTTTTATCAATCTTTGTAAAAGACCGTACTCCCCTTTCCTAAACCCCATTGGGGAATTCTTCTCCTCATGGCGGTGGAAGGTATATGGATGCCAACCTTACACTAGGGTAAATCTCCTGTGGTGACATAGGTGTGGAGGCATGCCAAGCCTTGATACGGCATGCCAGGGTTTTTTTCCCCCGTTGCCTGGCCAGACAAAATGTGGCCTGTGATGTGGATGAAGTCCTGTGGCCTGACCCTACTGGGAGGCATGATGCTGTGGCTGAGTAAGGCACTTATTTGTATATTTTTTTACTTTATTTTTTACATGGGCTTACTGTACACAAGTGGCAAAAGCATAAGATTTCTGTTTTGTCTTTTTGTACAAGTGCTAAATGCACAGGTTTTTTTTGTTTTTCAACATGCATTTAGCCTACAGTGAACAATAAACATTTATTTCTCCAGCTTCATGTCCTGAGCATTGTGTTTTCTATTTTTCTACGTAGTGTTTAGTGACTGTTCAGTAGTGTTTTTAATTTTGATTGAGTCGGTGCATGATTTGACAACATAGTTCAGTTTTGAGCACAGATTGAACTGTTTTGAGGTGAAAGTTTGGTTTTGCAAGAAGAGTCTGAGGTTCCCTGTCAAGGGAACTTCGAACTGCGTCCTCTGAGGGGACACTATGGGGAACACCTCGTCGTGACCCGTGTCTGAAGCATACTTTGAAAAACGCCAACATGTTGGCCGGCGATAGCCTCTGACGTCACTACCAGCGCGACTATAAATACGCGCCTGTAGGACCCGTCGTTATGTTCTTCGTCTTCATTGACTGTTTTGTTTGAAGCGTGCATCTGAGAAATGACCAAAACGGTAAGAGCAATCTATTATTATTATCATCATGGCTTCCACTAGCAAGGCGTTTAGACAGTGTGTGCATCCGTGTCAGCGTTATCTGACACCCGATGACACACACACTCTTTGCGTCTCTTGTTTGGGCGAAGAGCACGCGCGCGATGTCCTTGAGGGGGCGATCTCAAGCGTTTTTCTGTGAGAAAGCTCCGCTCTCGTTTGTCTCTCTTTTCGAGGAAAGAGGGACAGCCATCTGGATCCCGCGGCTCAGGACCCGCCGTTGCCGAGGCACGGAGGAGAATGAGCTCGTGGGGATCACAGGTGGATCTCGCTGAGGGACTTTCCCTTTCACACTCTCCGGCGGCGAACGAGAGTGAACTTCGGGAGGAAGATGCGTTATCATTAACCCATTCTGACACTGAAGTTAGTGCTCTGCTGGGTTCTACCCAGAAAGAGCAGGAGATGTCTGAGAGTGGCGAAGAAGCTGAGGCTGAGCCTTCTCAATCCTCCTGCCCTGCGTATGAGGAGCTGTTAGAGGTTATGCAGTGCATGCAGATCGCCCCCTCAAGGACATCGTGCGCGTGCTCTTCGCCCAAACAAGAGACACAAAGAGTGTGTGTGTCTTCAGATAACGCTGACACGGATGCACACACTGTCTAAACGCCTTGCTAGTGGAAGCCATGATGATAATAATAATAGATTGCTCTTACCGTTTTGGTCGTTTCTCAGATGCACGCTTCAAACAAAACAGTCAATGAAGACGAAGAAGATAAGTGACGGGTCCTACAGGCGCGTATTTATAGTCGCGCTGGTAGTGACGTCAGAGGCTGTCGCCGGCCAACACGTTGGCGTTTTTCAAAGTATGCTTCAGACACGGGTCACGACGAGGTGTTCCCCATAGCGTCCCCTCAGAGGACGCAGTGTCTCGTTCCCTCTCAGGGAACCATGGTTACATTCGTAACCTGAGACGTTTTATAATGTAGCTTGAAAATTGTTTTTTGTGTTCACAGTTTAGAGAAAAGGAGGGCAGCTTTCAAGAAATGTGTCTTAGCAATCGAGAAAAACTGTAATACAATGCTCCCAGAGCATGTAACGAAACCAGAACGTTAAAGTGACCTCATCCTGTGAGCAGCAAACACAGACAACCAAGTGTGAATGATTGGGAGGGAACAAGATGGCGGGCTAAGCACATGGACATTTCTCCGCTCTCCAGCAAATCTTGAGATTTATGTTAACATTCAACTTTAAAACATCCTAATTGTTGCGTATAAGCGAGTATTGGACTATGTCAGCAAAAAAAGCTTCCAATCACCCTAAAATAGTTATCCCTGGACAAAAAGGGATGACTGTAAAAACTCCTGCTCTTGCCGAGCACGAATACGTCATGGAAGTTGACCACGTCGATAGCAAAGAGAAACGCAAAGAATCTTCCTCCTTGCAGAACACTCCAACCAAAGCCCCGGCTAAGAAACAGAAGGGAGACGAAACCCCTGAGATTTCCAACGTCGCTCTCCTGGAAACCATAGTTGCCAGATTCGATCTACAAGACGGGAAGCTGAGCAGCATTGAACATAAGATTACTGAGAACAGTATAATGATCGTCAACCTGACAAAAGCTGTGGAATTCAACGCGGCGGAAATAAAGCACTGTAAAACTAAAATAAACCTGTTCGAAAAACAACTCACCTCTGTTGTCACATCGCACGCAGATTTGGTAAGCCGCACGTCGGAGCTCGAACGCCACAAAAGACGATGGAATCTTCGAGTAATCGGAATGAAAGAAATTGCAGGCGAAGATATCCGAAGAGAAGTCGTCTCACTGTTAGCTGAAATTGCTCCTCACCTGCAGCACAAACTTGAAGACATCATGGATTCAGTTCACCGCGTAGGCTCCAAAACGAAGGATAAATCCAGGCAGGTGATTATTCAGTTCTGCATGTGGAAACACAGAGACGAGTTCTGGTGATCCACCAAAGTTTCGGATGTCTGCAAACTAAGGGGAATAAAGTTCAGCGAAGATTTATCAAAGGAAGATCGAGAAGCCCGCGCTGCACTTTGGCCGAGGATCAGTGAGGCTAGAGCTGCAGGGAAGAAAGCCTACTACCGAGGTCCTTATGGCTACATAGAGGGCACCCGGATTGTCTAGGACGGTTGATTTCAACAACCTCGTGCACATTCGTTTACCTCAAGTGTTGGCATGAGGTGTAAGTGGGATGTTTTGTTATGTCCTTGCTGTTGAGCGAGATTTTGTTACAGTGCTCTGTTTGAGAGATATCTTATTTTGTGTTCATTAGAGCACGGTTACATATTTTTCATTTGATTGTTTATCCTATTTTACGTATTTATTTTATTTTTTATTTGTTTCCTGTTGGTTAAATGTTCTCAGTGAAATCAGCTTTTTCCTGTATTTCTTTAAATGCAAGGGGTCTTCGTAACTCTGTTAAAAGAAAAGCTTTCTTTCTTTTTTGCAAAAGCAAAAACTCACACTGTGTATTTTTGCAAGAAACACATTCCAACCTTGATGACGTGAAGTTCTGGACGAGTCAGTGGGGGGACAAAATCATCTTCAGCCATGCTTCCACACATTCTGCAGGAGTGGCAATACTGTTCAACAACCTACCAGGCAAAATTATAAAGGTAGAGACAGATTCAAATGGCCATTGGGCTTCAGTTGTTATAAACATTAATGACGTTTTGTTTATTTTATTCAATGTGTATGGCTACAACAGTGCTCCCCTGAATAACAAATTACTCACTGAAATTTCTGATTCTCTATTTGAGTTGAAACTTGTGTACCCAACTGATAATATTATTATAGGAGGAGATTTCAACATGGTTATGGACGAAGCGTTAGATCGTTTTCCGCCAAATTTAATACCTCTCACCCTAATGTTACCGTTTTTAATTTTTGTTTGAATAATAACGTAGTGGATGCTTGGAGAGCTGTGAATCCAAATCTTAAACAATTTTCCTGGTTCAGAGATAATGGGAAATCCAAATCGAGAATTGATTATTGGTTAACCTCAAATAACCTAACCGACTTTATCAAAGATATTTCAATATCTGCAGCTCCTCTAACTGATCACTGTTGTATCTCTATATCATTCAACTCGGGCAAAAGAGAAACACATAACAAGGGTTATTGGAAATTCAATGCTGATTTATTAAAACACCAAAATTTTTGCTCACAAATTAAATCCGTAATTAATGATATAGCATTGCATAAGGACCTAATCTCATTCATAAGTAAATGGGAATATTTAAAACACAAGATTCGGGAATTTTCTATACAATTTAGTAAAAATTTAAGTAAGGCCAGAACACAAATGGAGTTAGAATTAACAAGAGAACTAAACAATTTATGTAATAAAAGTGAAATGGACAATGAAGCTAAATTACAAATTTTATCCTTGCAATCCAAAATTGATGATTTATATATTCAAAAAGCTAAAGGAGCATATGTAAGATCTAGGGCAAGATGGATAGAGAAAGGGGAAAAAAGTAATAATTATTTTTGCAGACTTGAAAAAAGGCGACAGGAGAAAAATGCCATAAATTCTCTTTATGTGAACGGTGTTATAAGTACCTGCCCTAAAATGATTTCCTCAGAGATTTTTCAATTCTATAGTTCTTTATATAGCTCTCTTTTTTCTGTATCAGACTGTAATATTCTCTTTGATAATATACACACTAGCATACCGCAGTTAGACCAGGAGTTTAAAGACTTGTGTGAGGCTGAAATCAAGATAGAGGAATTAGATAAAGCAATAAATAAATTATCTTCAGGAAAATCTCCAGGCCCTGATGGCCTTACTTCCGAATTTTATAAATTCTTTAGGGAAGATTTGAGGGAACTATTATTTCAAGCCTTTCTCGAATGTATCCAAAATAATTCACTATCTTCAACCATGAAACAAGGTCTAATTACTCTTATCCCCAAACCGGGTAAAGATGCACGACATATAGATAATCTTCGCCCCATCACTTTACTCAACTGTGATTATAAAATTCTAGCGCATATATTTTCAAGTAGGCTCAAGAAAAATATAAATCAAATAATTAGTGAATCACAGTCTGGTTTTATAAAAGGTAGGTCAATACATAATAACATCAGATTGGTTTTAGATATTTTAGATTATTGTGAATATATTGAGGATGATGGCTATATTCTCTTTTTAGATTTTAAAAAGGCATTTGACACGATCGAACATAATTTCATATTTAACTCCCTCGAAAAATTTGGTTTTGGCATGAAATTTATTTCTTTCATAAAAATGTTATATAAAGACATCAATAGTTCTATATCCCTTTCATTTGGAACATCCCAGAGATTCAACATTTCACGAGGAATAAGACAAGGATGTCCCATTTCCCCTTTTCTATTTATCTTGGCAGTAGAAATGCTTGCTATCTTGATAGATAAAAATAGCAACTTTGATAGACTCAGTGTATTTGGAAGACAAATTGGTATAAGTCAATTAGCTGATGATACAGTGATCTTTTTAAAGGACCAATTTCAGATTAATAAAGCCATTCAACTAGTTAATCTATTTTCCAAAGCATCGGGCCTACACTTAAATTTGAACAAGTGTGAGTTACTTGCAATTCATGGCGGCGAATTAGACTCTTTATGTAACATACCCATAAAAACATGTGTAAAATATTTGGGGATAACTATTACTAGAGATAGCAATCAAAGTGTTCAAGAAAATTTTGTTAAAAATCTTTCAAAAGCAAAAGCAATTCTCAATAACTGGCTACAAAGAGATATCTCAATATTTGGAAGAGTCTTATTGACTAAAATGGAATTACTTTCTAGGTTCGTTTATCCAGCCTCCTCCTTAGCTATCCCACCTCATTTACTAAAAGAATGTAATATTGCATTGTTTAACTTTATCTGGAAAAATAAGCATCACTATATTAACAAAAATGATTTAGTTCACAGTTATGAAGAAGGGGGTTTAAATGTTATTGACTTAGAAATAATGAATAGTGTTTTGAAAACTCAGTGGTTAAGATCATTTCTTTGTAATTCAAACTGCTTATGGTTCATCGTATCTTCCTCAATATTTAGCAAAGTAGGTGGCTTGGAATTTTTGATTAGATGTGACTTTAATATATCCAAATTACCTCTTAAATTGTCTGCATTCCACCAACAAGTTCTCCTATGTTGGAAATTAGCATTTTCTCACAATTTTAGTCCACACAATACTTGTATTTGGAACAATCGTTTTATTTTGCACCATAAAAAATCTTTATTTTATGAAAACTGGTTTCAATATAATATTCTTTCCCTATTGGACATGACAGACAGTTATGGAAATGTTCTCAATTACAATGATTTCTGTTTAAAACATGGATTTGCATGTCATCCTAAAGAGTTTTACAGTGTTGTAAATGCCATACCAAAAAACATGGTATTATTAGTAAAAGGGATTCTTTCACATTACTCTGTAACATTCTCTCTTCCATCTCCTTGTCTGGGTGAATTGCTTATTAGAGATCATAAATGTAATAACAAATATATTAGAAATGTCTTCATTAATAAACTTCATCCAAATAGAATTAAACGATATTATGTTTTCAAAGAATTTAACCCTAAAGAGGTGAAGGAAATGAGAATGAATTATCTTACCTTTCCAAGTCTCCCTAAAGTGAAAGAGCTTCATTTTAAAATAATAAATGATATATACCCTTCTAAGGAACTTCTCAAATCAAAATTTGATATTGGAGAAAACTCTTGTCAATTCTGTGATAGTGATATTGAAACCACAGAACATATATTTTTTAATTGTAATTACTCAAAGTTGTTTTGGGCTCAATTGTGCAGTAAAATGTCATGTGTAATTACATGGGTAAACCCCTTGAATACAAACAAATTAAGTTTGGTGTGCTTAAGAAAGACTACTCACAACATTACTTGATTAACAATCTTTTTGATGTTGCTAAATACTTCATTCATAAATGCAGATTTCTGAAAACCCCTCCATCCTTTCCTCACTTTTCTAATGAACTTAAACTTTTTGCTGCTTCTCTTGATGCTCTCTCAAATGAAAAAGCTACTGCAGTTGCCAGCTTCTTCAGTGAACTAAGTGCCCAATAACTACTTGCTACCCCTTGTAAGAAATTAGCTATCTATAATTGCATTTTTATTTTATTTATTTATTTATTTATTTATTTTTATTTTATTTATTTTTTTCCTTCTTTCTATTTGTGATTGTGCATTTAATGTATTACATAACTATTACATATTGTATTTGCAACTATGTCTGCCTCGAAGAATTGTTAATATTGTTCATTCAGTACCTATTTTGTATGTACGTTTGTTTGCTAATAAAAAACAAAAAAAAACAAAAAAAAAACCAACCAAGTGTGAATACATACGGATGTTTATTAAACTACACTACAGGGGAACATGCAACATCTGACTAAACACAAACATACACACATTAAACATAGATGCCAACGCAAGGAAGGCATGGATAGAGAGAGAGAGAGCAAAAGAGAGAGAGAGAGTGAGCGCACTGCAGAGAGACAGACAGAGCGAGAGAGAGAGAGAGAGAGAGAGAGAGAGCGCACTGCAGAGAGAGAGAGAGAGAGAGAGAGAGAGAGAGAGAGAGAGAGAGAGAATGCACTGCAGAGAGAGAGAGTGAGCGAGCGCTCACGCGCAAGACAGTGGAGAGTCATAGCAGTATTTTATCATAAACTAAATCACAACCTGTTAAGAACCATCAAAGAATCTCATCACCTTAATTAAAAGGGGTCAAAGCCTAGAAGCGCAATTAAATAGTTAACAAGCGGTTACTTGCATTGGTTCTGTAGTTGCTGATTAAAGTGTCCCTGTGCATGTATAATGCATAGATTCCTGTTGAATCCTGTTAGGAGTGAAACCTTCGTCATTTCATCCATGGATTGACTGCTCTGAAGTGAATCAACAAAGTTGGTGAAAACTGCCAGAAGATCGGACTCCCTCAGAAGGGGAGTTGCGAGGTGTCCAAGGTGATGTGAGTCTCCAGGGAACCACAAGTTAAGAGAAGCTCACTTTTTGGGTGTGGAAAAGGTTTTATCTGGTTTCCCGGTAAGACCCCTTTTTGTTGGACTGACCAATAACAAGGCATATAGTTTCAGTGGGAAAGTGTTTCTTTGTCTCAGTGACACCTGATTTGCATATTTTATGAATGGCTTGATGAACTGGTTATCTGGTAACCCAAACTATGGTACAAATAGTATGATGCATTTTAGGCTCACATAGTGTACATAATTGTTTGGGGAATAAAAAGCAGATCACCTTGCCCTGAGGAAGACCATTGCGGTCGAAACATGTCGGCATTTTAATTTTGATATTGGCCATACCACAATAAAGGCTTCTTAACGTTTACCTTCTCCACCTGAATTCTTTTTGAGTGCCTGGGACCTGTGTATTTTTCAAAAAGCAGATCATGTTGATACCAAGGACAACATATGTCAAAGATCTTAGAGCAGATATCCACTCATATACCTGAATATAAGCATTGAGAGTCTAACTAATACAAATAAAAATTGTAACTAGGCTACTACCATAGTGAAATATACAAACAATAATTGCATAAACCAAATACATTTGTAACTGGTTAATTATAGTCTAAATGAATAAAATGTGTGTGTGTGTGTGTGTGTGTGGTGAGAATGTGAGTTGGCTGCTCAGCCAGGCCCCTTTGGTGTCTGGCATCGAGGGCTATGTAGTTATCTCGGAATCTGTTGGAAGTCGGATGGGAAGACCTGTTCAGTATCTTCCAGATAATGGGGGTAAACATAGCCATTAAGCAGTCATATAAATGTATGCCATGGGGCCAGATTCTGTAATTTATATGCAAATGTCAAAAGGCTAAAGGAATCCCTACAACATAAAGCCCAAACGATCGTACATGATCCTAAGCAGATGCTACATTGTTGTGCTGGTATTAGAAAGAACAGCACTCTTGCTTGTGTCATATTATTGAACTATTATGTTATCAATAAAGAACAGGAACTAATACAGGAGCATTTTCCCCCATATCTTGAGGGCAGCATGTTAAAACACAATTCATGTTGTTAAAATGGTAAAATCACATAGGATTAATATGCTTGAGAACCGAGTACAAATGCTCCTATGTTGATGAATTGAATTACAATAGTCCTTGCAAGGATGATTCTATAAACTAACCATAACACCTGTTCCAGAACTTTTCAAATTAGCAAAGAGTGAACTAAAAGAATACAACATTACTAATGGTAGTACCATATTGATGATACTACAGTTTATAAAATACAGTGGCATGGCCAGTGTTTTGAAGTGTTAGTACCTCAATACTACAATACTGTACAAATATTAGAAATAATTATAGTTTAGACACAGATTTATGTTGTAGAGGAATTATTTTATTGAAACATTAAAACACTAGTACCAGGAGTCCATGATACGCCTCATGCTCATGAATCTCATGCCACCCATATTGCTGAAGCTCCTGTACTCTCCAGGCCTGAAGTACCACATCCTGCCTCTGTAGTGGGGCTGCTCATACATGAGCCAGTGGCCGTCCATCACATGGCAGGACTGGCAGTGAGGCATGCGGTAACGGTCCATGCAGTTGTCACAGTCATCCATCATCTCATACATCTGACCCATGAAGTTATCCCTCTCGTAAATCCTCATTCTGTAGGATCCCCTATGCTGTAGTAGAAGAAAAGTCAGTTATGTATGAATTAATTAGGAAGAATCATTATGTAAGCATATATCTTCAGCAACTATCCAGGTCTGTCTCTCACAGTTCGTCATTCTGAAAGGATCTATGTTGCTTTTCAAGCTGAAGGATTTCAAAGTAAATTGTTAAAATAAATTTAGGACTTTTGTCTATCATCACTTAATAAATACGTCAGCAGGTTCATGGAGCTCACCATAGGGATCATGCGGCAGGACTTGATGCAGTTGCTCATTCCAAACATAGACATGTAATCAGCATATTCTCCCCTCCTAAAGAAATACTGATTTCCCATGTAGTTGGGTTGATCGTACATCATCCAACATCCACTGTGCACTCTGCAAGAGTGACAGCGACTCATGTAGGAGGAGAAGTCACCACAGTCGGCCATACACTCATAAGAGCGACCCTGGAAGTTCTTGTCCTCATAAAATGTGACCTGACAATTAAAAGTTAATTTTATAGTTGTTTAAATGAATACAGCATTAAAGTAAGTTAAGTGAAACTGTATGGAATAGGTATTAGAACAAGGTTTACCTTCATGGTTGCGCTGGCTGAACCTCAGTAGTTCCACAAATGAGAAGCTGAAGCTGATTCTGCTTGTTGGCTGACTGCTGTCACCCCTACCTTTATACTAGACCAAGACTAAAGACTACATAGCCTCTATTGTTAGTCAGTTCCTGACTTTGCAGGTTAGAACAGAGGCCATTAAAGCATGGTATGTAGATTTTTGTCCTCGCATTTTCAGGATTCTAGAAGTTCTTAAGTTTCTATTTGCTAAATTAAAGCACTTGAATATGGAACACTAAAAAAGAGACTTAAACAAAGAGTGTCAATTTATTTATCCTTGTTTCAGATTTTTCTGTCACTCATTTTTTTTTTTTTTTTTGGTACTTAACAGTACTCTTTTCAAGGTAATGCTCATAGGCAACTATCTTCTAAATTCCCACCTTTAGTTTAAGTACTACTACACAAGTCTTGGACCATCATTGATTCATTTTTAATCCAACTGTATTATTTAATTAAACTACTTTTATACATTTGAAGTTCTTGTTATGTTCTTTTTGTTTCTGTTGCAGGTTCATATCCAGATATTTTCTAGATGCCTTTTTTTTAAGTATTTATTAAATCTTCTGTGTAACCCACATAATCTTCTGCAATATTTGCCTGTTTTTATGTATCCACTAACAAGCTTTTCTCCTAAATCGATACATATTCTGCTAAATGGTTTACTCAATTTTAACCTAACCTTGCAACCATGTGCACATGCTCTCTTTACATTATGGAACAAGAGCTGCATGTGCTGAAAACACTGGCAAACATGTAAGTTGCCGTTACTCTATAGCAGTCTCTAAACTGATACATTTTGGTATTATAAAAGTGTAACAGCCAGTCTGACTGTTTTCTTTCACATGTATGCTCTGTTTTTTTATGACTAAATCTGCAAGCAAACCATGACATTCTCTTGATTTTTTTATATGTGAAAATGAAATAATTGTGAAGAAATGTAAAAAAAATTATAAAAAATAAATTAAAATGACAGTGATCAGTGATTAATAAATGTGATTGTTTTTGTTTTTGTGATGACTTGTTTAACCATTATTGTGCAGCCCCTACATTTGGCTTAGTTTGTTGTCTCTCCAGTCCTGGATTTTAAATTCAGAGCATATTTTATCCAGCACTTGGACTCATGCTACTTATTGTTTTGATCCTCACCATTCCTCTTTGGCATAATGAAAGTTTCTGAGGATTTGTAACTGAAGAACAGTTTAATTTGCATAAATCCCTTAGGAACCTTACTAATGCCAGTGATATTTCAATAGTTTTGAATAGTAGACCTTCTATCATAATCTGTTGTTGCTATATATTGTTCTGAAACATAATGAAGCTTCTCAAAAGTACTAACACTCAAGAGACTTGGGGGTTTGGTTGGTTAGTTTTCAGCAGTTAGACCCTCTTGATGGATACTGTAAATACACTTTTAATTAGGCAAAACATATATCTTTCTTGGCTGATGACAATTCAAATAAAGTAATGTACAGGGGCCACCTACGGGACTCTCATTACAGTAATATATATATATATTTATATATATATATATATATATATATATATATATATATATATGAAAAAACCTGTAGCCTAATCATGTCACCGCACCATCACAACTATTTGTTTTCATCTATAATTCAATATATCTCTGTCACACTGTAGACTTGTGTTTTCAGTATCACCAAATAGTTTACAGTATTTCACAATTGCTAAAACACATTTCTTGAAACCTTCACCCATATTCTCAAAACTTTAAACACAAAACCCAGTCTTTACACTATATTCACAAAACCTCTGACTCTTCTGGCAAAATCAAATTCTTGCCTCAAAGCCATTTGATCTGTGCTCAAAATCGAACAATGCTTTCAAAACATAAACACAGTCAGTCAATATATAAACACTCATCAGCATTCATTAGACACTACATCAACAGCGTCCAGGGCATGTAGTTACAGATCATTTTTTTATTGCATATAGAAAATAATTTTGCCATGAATTAAAGTAAATAATTCACAACTCAGTAAAGCAAATATATTGCATACTGTAAGTACTGCAAGTAATACATTATAGAATTTCTGTATTTTCAGCATAAAAATAAAGTAAGCCCAAAGAACAAAGACAACTCTAAATGCAAAGCATATTACACAAAACATTGTGCAATTGCAAAATCAAAGTCAGTGAGAGACTCATTCTGCCGCAGCATCCCGATGGTGAAGAACCCCCCCCATTGCTTATGGCTGCACATAGGGTGACATTGCCACCACGCTGGCCAGGGACTTCCACAATGGCACGTTGGCCAATTATGTTCCAGCCTCTCCTTCTCCTCTTTGCCAGATTGAACCCTGCTTCATCTACAAAAATATATTCATTGGGCCTTTCCATGGAATCACCCTCTATATATACAGTTTCTTTCAATTGCTTACACACTAAAATTAGAACTTTCCCACAATTAGCAAAACCTTCACTCAAGGAGCAAAACACCGGCCTAGATTTGCACAACTGTAAGCACATTGTCAGCTTCACACTTTTGCAAAACATTACACACAGTGATTTGCAAAACACTAAACACACTTGTATGCATTTGACACAGAAATTTATCATGATGTAATTTCCTTGCAATTTCAAAGCAAAGGCTTTCAAATGAGCACACCCATGAACCAAATGGTTAAACACAGGCACCAGGTGTGCACACACACTGGTGCTTAATTGTAGACACACCAATCAGGTTAAAGCACTATAAAAAGGCAACAGGTAAGTTTACCTGTCTTTAACAAAAATGGATGGTGTCAGAGGAAGAGGGAGAGTGCGGATGAGAGGGGGAATCCAGAGAGTACCAGGTGGAGGAAGAGGCCAAGGAAGAGGAAGAGGGAGAGGAAGAGGGAGAGGAAGCCCTGGAGGAGGGGTAGGACATGCACAAAGAAGAAGACAACCAAATCTGTGTAACGAAATTCGTGCTACAATTGTGGACCATGTAATAAGCCACCGACTAACACTGAGGGAGGCTGGATTGAGAGTACAGCCTAACCTAAGCAGGTACACGGTGGCATCAATAGTTCGGACATTTCGTCAAGAGCACAGGTGAGAAACTTCTCTTCAGTCAACAGAAAATCCATTGCTTACTGCATGTACTATATCAACAGTACTGTACAGTCGTGGCCAAAAGTTTTGAGAATTACATAAATATTGGAAATTGGAAAAGTTGCTGCTTAAGTTTTTATAATAGCAATTTGCATATACTCCAGAATGTTATGAAGAGTGATCAGATTAATTGCATAGTCCTTCTTTGCCATGAAAATGAACTTAATCCCAAAAAAACCTTTCCACTGCATTTCATTGCTGTCATTAAAGGACCTGCTGAGATTATTTCAGTAATCGTCTTGTTAACTCAGGTGAGAATGTTGACGAGCACAAGGCTGGAGATCATTATGTCAGGCTGATTGGGTTAGAATGGCAGACTTGACATGTTAAAAGGAGGGTGATGCTTGAAATCATTGTTCTTCCATTGTTAACCATGGTGACCTGCAAACAAACGCGTGCAGCCATCATTGCGTTGCATAAAAATGGCTTCACAGGCAAGGATATTGTGGCTACTAAGATTGCACCTAAATCAACAATTTATAGGATCATCAAGAACTTTAAGGAAAGAGGTTCAATTCTTGTAAAGAAGGATTCAGGGCGTCCAAGAAAGTCCAGCAAGCGCCAGGATCGTCTCCTAAAGAGGATTCAGCTGCGGGATCGGAGTGCCACCAGTGCAGAGCTTGCTCAGGAATGGCAGCAGGCAGGTGTGAGCGCATCTACAAGAAGCCCCTTTCCGATTGTTTGGGGCATCTGGAAAAAGGCTTGTCCGGAGAAAAAAAAGGTGAGCGCTACCATCAGTCCTGTGTCATGCCAACAGTAAAGCATCCTGACACCATTCATGTGTGGGGTTGCTTCTCATCCAAGGGAGTGGGCTCACTCACAATTCTGCCCAAAAACACAGCCATGAATAAAGAATGGTACCAAAACACCCTCCAACAGCAACTTCTTCCAACAATCCAACAACAGTTTGGTGAAGAACAATGCATTTTCCAGCACGATGGAGCACCGTGCCATAAGGCAAAAGTGATAACTAAGTGGCTCGGGGACCAGAATGTTGAAATTTTGGGTCCATGGCCTGGAAACTCTCCAGATCTTAATCCCATTGAGGACTTGTGGTCAATCCTCAAGAGGCGGGTGGACAAACAAAAACCCACTAATTCTGACAAACTCCAAGAAGTGATTATGAAAGAATGGGTTGCTATCAGTCAGGATTTGACCCAGAAGAAGGAGGGGCCCCATATTCACACAGGAGCAAGAGAGAGAGATCATAAACCTCGTTTTGGCCAATAATGCAATCAGACTTCGAGAAATTCAAGCCCATATTGTCAATGATCACCTAATTTTCAATAATGTCCAACAGGTCTCTCTGTCAACAATAGCCCGTATCCTTAAAAAACATCAAGTTCTGATGAAACAACTGTATAAAGTGCCATTTGAAAGAAATCCAGACAGGGTGAAAGTCCTCCGTCGTGAATATGTGGTGGTACGTTTTGTTCACTGACTGTAGTATTGTGTACTGCACACATAACCTTTTTACTGTACATGTAATTTTACTGTATAGCGGACCTACAGTTTACGGATCTACACAATGTGATCTTTTGCTGTATTTCAGAGAGTTTTGCAAATGGATGCGGAGGAAGTCCCGCATGAGTTTATTTACATTGATGAGGCTGGATTTAACCTGACAACAGTACGAAGAAGGGGAAGAAACATCATCAGCCACAGGGCTATTGTCAATGTACCAGGGCAATGTGGGGGTAACATTACCCTTTGTGCTGCCATTACACAGAATGGGGTCCTCCACTGCCATGCCAACTTGGGTCCTTACAACACTGAACTCATTCTTACATTTTTAGACAGATTACACAATATCATCACAGCAGCAAACCAAAGGGACCAGATGCAATACATTGTCGTCTGGGACAATGTAGCTTTCCATCGTTCTGCTCTGGTCCAAAACTGGTTTCAACAACACCCACAATTTACAGTTCAATACCTACCGCCATACTCCCCCTTCCTGAACCCCATCGAGGAGTTCTTCTCAATATGGCGGTGGAAGGTTTATGATCTCCGGCCATATGTCCAGATGCCCCTCATTCAAGCTATGGAGGAAGCATGTGATCAAATTGAACCAGCATCCGTACAAGGGTGGATTTGTCACTTGAAAAGATTCTTCCCACGTTGCCTTGCAAATTAAAATATAGCCTGTGATGTTGACGAGGTGATGTTTTTTTCGGTACTGAACTGGATATGTAATTTATGTTACAGTATTACTGTAAGCTTAGAGTACAATGGTACGTTCAGTAATACTGTAATATATGAAAACTGGAAAATGTTTTATGTTTTGTTGAAATGTTCAGTATTGACTGACTTGAGTACATGAAAATAAATTAATATTTTCATCAGTCTGCACAATTGGTGTCATGTGGTGTTGGTGAATTTATTTTTACACTTTCTGTGTAAATGCTTAAAGTGTTTTAGGTTGAGCACAGGAGTGTTTAACTGATTCAAACAGAGTCGGACCATATGATGGTTGTGTTTATGTTATGACAACAAAATAAGGTTTTTATAAGACATTGTATAGTTTTGACAAAAGTGTTTCATTTTGCAAATGATCTGAGGTGTTGTGCTACTTTGGTGTAGTGTTGTGCTAATTGTGTGAAGGGGTTTGAAAAACCGGGCCCTGTTTTCAAAATTGTGCTTAAGCAATTGAAAAAAACTGTAAAAGAGATAAATAAATAGTTTTGTAAGTGTAACAGAAAGACATACTTCTCCTTGTACTCTTCCTCCTCGTCCAACACCTCTTACACGAACTCTTCCCCCTGCCTCTCACATTGTTTCCATCCATTGTGGTATCAACACTCAACGTACCTGGGCCACCTGTACTGGCTTATATTCTAGACAACTGATTTGATCACATCATTAGAAACAAGTGTGAACAATTTTGAGTTGTTGTGTGTAAACGATGACAGTTGTGTTGTAGTTGTGTTGAACTTTTGCCACATGTATTTACCATTTTGCAACACAGTGCAAAATGTGTTTTAGTGAGTAAGAATGTGTTTAGAGTTTTGCAAAAAGAGTGGATGAGATTTGCAAACAGTGTCTTAACTACCTGAACTTGTTTAAGATTTTGCCTATAAAGTGACTAATTCGACAAATGTTTTTAGGCCACTGAGCATTGGGTTCAGAGAATGGTCTTTAGAGTTTTAGCAATTGTGAAAATTGTGAAATACTTTTTTAAATACATGGTTCCATTCGGTTCTGTCTGTCAGAAATATAATACTGGATATAATTGTTATGCTGACGATTCACAATTGTACCTTCAATTGAAAACAGATGATGTTTATGAGTTAAATGATCTGATGAATTTCTTGTATGAGTTTAAATTACAGAATTTTTTACAATTAAATGAGGTAAAAACAGAATGCCTAATAATTGGATCTATTAGGCCATCTTGCGCACATGTTAAACTGTTTTCCTTAAATATGCATAAGCAAGTAAGAAACCTGGGAGTGGTCTTTGATTATGAGTTTAAATTGGATAGCAGGTAAACTCGATGGTGAAGGCTGGATACTTTCATTTAAGAAATATTGCAAAAATAAAACAATTTCTATTGTTTGCTGATTTGAAGCAGGTTATGAAGGCTTTTATTATATCAAGACTGGATTACTGTAATTCTTTGTACCTGGAGATGCCTGCTGTTTTGTTGAATCATCTGCAGCCTTTACAAAATCCAGCAACTAGGCTGCTGACTGAGACTAAGAAGCATGTCAGTGTTTTCCCTAAGTTAGCCTCATTGCAGTGCTTACCAGTCAATTGTAGAGTCCAGTTTGATGTTTTATTGTATGTTAATAAAGCTTTGCATTAGGCCTAGCACCTAAATATATCGCAGATATGATTCAATTTCACTCTACGATTCACACACATTACTGTTAAAGGTCCCTAAATCTATCTTAAAATCTAAAGGGGATTGGGCTTTTTCTGTTGTGGCACCGACTCTGGAATAACCTGCACCTGGTGATCAGATGCTGTACGACACTGGGTCATTTAAAATCTTGTTTAAAAGGGCATCTACTTGCCTAGGCATTTGGTTGAGCTTGTTGTTGAATATTCTGTTGTTGAATACTTTGACTGTACATACATACATATATATATATATATATATATATATATATATATATATATATATATATATATATATATATATATATATATAGTCTTATTGGAAAGCACTTTGGTCAATCTAAGTTGTTTTTAAATGTGCTATACAATTAAACAAAACAAACAAGGACAGTTTGTTGAAATTGCTGAATGAAATACCTATCTATACCTGGAACAGTTACAGTTTTATTAGCATTTTTTTTTATTGTTTTCCTGTATATGTAGATTTATGTAGATTTAAAAAGAGCATTTTCATGATTCTGCCTTGGGTTTTACCAATCCAACAGCTGGCCCTGCTCTCTGGACAGTGTACTTGCTCTATGAGGATTAAAGGTTTCTAATAGCATGTTTCATTAAATGACTATTAATTCAAAATATTTTAACCTGCTTCATTTAAACCTGTTTGTAAATGAGAAAAATAACCCACTGTTCTAGTCTCATGAGTCTACTTATGTTTCATTTGTGAGTCTGTTTAATTCATTCGTGTTTGTTTAGACATGGAAATTTTAGCGGCAGTAAGGATTTTTAAGGCACAAGGTTTAGTGTTGTAGAGAAATTATTTTATTGAAACACTAGTACCAGGAGTCCATGATACGCCTCATGCTCATGAATTTCATGCCACCCATATTGCTGAAGTTCCTGTACTCTCCAGGGCCGAAGTACCACATCCTGCCTCTGTAGTGAGGCTGCTCATACATGAGCCAGTGGCCGTCCATCACATGGCAGGACTGGCAGTGAGGCATGCGGTAACGGTCCATGATACTGTCACAGTCATCCATCATCTCGTACATCTGACCCATGAAGTTCTCCCTCTCGTAGATCCTCATTCTGTAAGATCCCCTGTGCTGCAGTGGAAGAAAATGCTGCAGTTATGTATAAATTAATCATGAAGAATCATTATCATATGTAAACATATATCTTCAGCATCCATTTAGGTCTGTCTCTCACAGATCATCATTCTGAAAGAATCTATGTTGCTTTTCAAGCTGAAGGATTTTAAAATAAATTGTTGAAATAAATGTAAGACTTTTGTCTATCATCACTTAATAAATACATCAACAGGTTCATGGAGCTCACCATAGGGATCATGCGGCAGGACCTGATGCAGTTGCTCATTCCAAACATAGACATGTAATCAGCATAGTCTCCCCTCCTAAAGAAATACTGATTTCCCATGTAGTTGGGTTGATCGTACATCATCCAGCATCCACTGTGCACTCTGCAAGAGTGACAGCGGCTCATGTAAGAGGAGAAATCGGCACAATCTCCGGTACAGTCATAAGAACGACCCTGGAAATTTCTTTCCTCATAAAAGGTGACCTGAAAATTCAAAGTTAATCTCTTAGTTGTAGTAAATACCACATTATGGTAAGTTAAGAGAAACTGTATAGTTTAGAAGGTGGAATATAGTTTACCCTCATGGTTGCGCTGGCTGAACCTCAGTAGTTCCACAAATGAGAAGCTGAAGCTGATTCTGCTTGTTGGCTGACTGCTGTCACCCCTACCTTTATACTAGACCAAGACTAAAGACTACATAGCCTCTATTGTTAGTCAGTTCCTGACTTTGCAGGTTAGAACAGAGGCCATTAAAGCATGGTATGTAGATTTTTGTCCTCGCATTTTCAGGAATCTAGAAGTTCTTAAGTTTCTATTTGCTAAATCAAAGAACTTGAATATGGAACACTAAAAAAGACTTAAACAAAGAGTGTCCATTTATTGTCTTCAGATTTTTTGTCATTCTTTTTTTTTTTTTGGTACTCTTTTGAAAATGATGCTCATAGGCATCTATCTTTTGATTGCCCACTTTCAGTTGAAGTACTACTACACAAGACTTGGACCATGATTGATCCAGTTTTAGTTCAACTGTAATTTCATTAGAGACCCATTTTATTGTCACTTTTGGTTTTGTACTTAAACTACTTTTATACAGTACATTTTAAGTTTTTAGGTTTTTTTGTTTGTTTGTTTTTTTTTTGTTTTTTTTGGTATTAACTCTTTTGTGTAACCCACGTTTCCATTATTTGTGTGTAGCATTGTTGGGTGTACTGGCATAATTTTGCTAATCATAATTTTAATTGTGATCACAATTTCTGCATCTCTTGATTTATCAAGCATAAGTTTCTGTGATATTTGCCCTTGGGTTATTTATCCTGAAACAAGCTTTTCTCTTAAATTGATGTGTTTTGCCCAGTGTATTACTTAATATTCCCAACCTGGAAGCCATTTGAAGGCACTCTCTTTACATTATGGAACAAGATTTGCATGCACTGAAAACACTGGAAAACATGCAAGTTGGAGTTACACTATAGCAGTCTACACACAGATGAATTCTTCTCGAAGGAAAGTGTAATACAGCTTATCTATTTTCTTTCACATGTTTGGTCTGTTTGTGGTGACTAAATCTGCAAGCAAACCTTGACATTCTCTTGATTTGTGCTTATGTGAAAATGAAATAATTCTGAAAAAAAATAAAAAATAAAAATAAATATATATATATATATATATATATATATATACATTAGCATGCAGTTCTGACATGCACTTTTTCTGAGCGTGCACACACTAAAAAGCCTTTCAAACAGTGCCTGATTATTGGACTACATTATCTTTCGCATCTGATAGCACTAATTCTGTCAAAAACACACAATGTTTAAATATAAACACACTTGTTACGTCTAAAGTGAAAATTAAACAGTTGAAAGAAAAATGGATGCGTGCCTGTATATTAGATATGCAGGTCTTAAAATGACAGAATACTAATAGTACTAAACATGCTGTCGCTTCTTATTAAAGGTATAGTCCACCCAAAAATTTAAATTCTGTCATATGTCAAAGAATAAAGATTAGGGGTGTAACGGTACGTGTATTCGTACCGGACCGTTTCGGTACAGGGCTTTCGGTGCACGTGTGTACCGAATGACCGAATGCAATATTTTGTATGCGGAACATAGGTACATTTTCGTGTTTCCAAACTAACATATTAAGTGGCGGAAGTCTTCGTGTTCAGTGCAAATCCCGCCCTGCAGCTGATTCTAAGGCCGGTGACACACTGGCTGCATGGCGTGAGCGTGGCATTTCTGCTGCGTGTCAGTTGCATGACGGCTGCTTCGCGTTTTCTGTGTCTTTACACACCAGAATCGTGCCTGACACGGCGCTGGCGCGCTGCTGCTACTGTAGGTGACATAGAGGGAGACCGCCGACAGACCAGGATCTTGTCTTCACGACAACAATATCTATACTTCATGTTGAGCATAACTATAAAGCCTACTGATAAAGGACACCGTCAACAGTATTGACGGCAAAATAGACTATGTTTGACAGGTGCAATATGCCAGTGTGTCACCGGCCTAAGGCATCACGCGAGTGTGAACATCACTACAACTAGGAAAAAAACGATTGTAATTTGTGATTTTTGCGTACAGTAACACCCCTAATAAAGATAAAATCATTGATCGTGATTTTCCTAATTTTCATTTTCATGATTCTGCCTTGGGCCCTACAAACCCACCAGCTGGCCCTGTTCTTGAAACATTGCAATTTTCAGGTTTCTAATAGCATGTTTCTTTAAGTAACTAATATATGTAAAATATTTTAGCCTTCTTCATTTAAACCTGGTTGTAAATGAGAAAAGGAATCCATAGTTCTAGTTTTGTTTAATTTGTGAGTCAGTTTAATTCATTATTTATTTATTTATTTATTTATTTATTCATTTATTTATTATTATTTTGTGATTGATAAGACATGCAAATATTAGTGGCAGTAATGATTTGGCAGACACAATGTGTTGTAGAGTAATTATTTTATTGAGGTATTATTTAATTAACAATTTAAGAAATACTAGTATTCTAGTACCAGGAGTCCATGATACGCCTCATGCTCATGAATCTCATGCCACCCATATTGCTGAAGCTCCTGTACTCTCCAGGCTCTCCAAAAAGTACCACATCCTGCCTCTGTAGTGGGGCTGCTCATACATGAGCCAGTGGCCGTCCATCACATGGCAGGACTGGCAGTGAGGCATGCGATAACGGTCCATGATACTGTCACAGTCATCCATCATTTCGTACATCTGACCCATGAAGTTCTCCCTCTCATAGATCCTCATTCTGTAGGATCCCCTGTACTGTAGTGGAAGAAAAGGGCATTATTTTCAAATTTATCAAGCAGAAGCAACAGAAAATGTAAAAATGAATATAAGACAATGATATACGTATTACTTTTGTAAGTTGTATTGCAAAATAAGAAATACATTTTTTAACTGGGCTCACCATAGGGATCATACGGCAGGACCTGGTGCAGTTGCTCATTCCAAACATAGACATGTAATCAGCATATTCTCCCCTCCTAAAGAAATACTGATTTCCCATATAGTTGGGATGATTGTACATCATCCAGCATCCACTCTCCACGCTCATGTAGGAGGAAAAGTCACCACAGTCACCTCATACACTCATAAGAGCGACCCTGGAAGTTCCTTTCCCCGTAGAAGGTGACCTGAAAGATTAGTTAATATTTTAGTGATATAAAGTGAAATATATCAAATCAAATAATTTGTACTCTGTTTTGAAATTCTGGAATGTAGTTTACTTTGCTCATCATGGTTGCGCTGGCTGATTCTCAGTAGTTCCACAAAGGAGAAGCTGAAGCTGATTCTGCTTTTTGGCTGACTGTGGTCACCTGTTTTTTTTATACTAGACTAAGACCAAAGACTACAGGGCTTCTATTGTTAGTCAATTCCTGACTGTGCAAAATGGAAAATAACTTACTCTAGCTAAAGGCTAGCATCTAGATGTTCAAAATCACTTTTGTCATGAGTCTTAAATTAATTTTTAAAGAATCTGGTGTACTATAGTATATAGAGTTTACTTTCTTATCAGGTTATTTTCAGATTACCTCCTGGTCATGTAAATTGTGTCTTTTTTGTTCATTGATTGGTTTCTAGAATGTTTATCCTTTGAAGTCTGACTATGACATTGGAAATTGATGTAAATAACAGTAGTAAGCAACTCAGCATTCCTTCGCTGGTAATTTATTTCAAAATTAGTAACTGAGGTTTAGGTTCATCTGTTAAACTCTCAAATTTAGATTTGATTCTGTGGTAGAAGGAAGTAGTCCCCCACACCAGAGCAGTTTTTAAGGTTTTTTACACCCTTGTCCTGTTGAACTGTTGTATAAACACAATATCACACTTATAGTGCTAATATAGATTCATATCATACTCCTTATAATGTGATATTGCTATAACTATTAAATCAACTCTTATTAATGTACTTGAATCAAATGCTTGATATAATTGTCAATTTAATTGCTGAACATTTGTAGACTAAGCACTCTCACTGTCTCTCTCTCTCCCCCCGTATATATATATATATACATATATACATACACACACACACACACACACACATATATTCCTGTTGGATTGGTAAAACCCAGGGCAGAATAATGAAAATGCTCTTTTTAAATCTAAATAAATCTACATAAACAGGACAACAATTTAAAAATAACAAATGAATGCAAATAAAACTGTAACTGTTCCAGGTATAGATAGGTATTTCATTCAGCAGTTTCAACAAACTGTCCTTGTTTGTTTGTGTTACGGGGAAGGTGAGACAAGAGTCGTTTGGATCCATTTGCCGGCTTTATTGGTAACAAGGTCAAACACAGGCAGGGTCGAATCAATAGCAAACAGGTATGGCATGGGCAAAACAAGAATAGTCCTTGGGAGAACGTGGATCAACGATCAGCGAACAGTATCCAAAGTACACAAGCAAAAATCAAAACCACAGAAAGACAGGCAGGGCAAGGAACACTGATAATGACTGGTAGAATAACAACACCAGGAGTGTGATACATACTATACAATACTCAGTCCTGAGTGGTTGAAAGTCCAAGACTTAAGTAGGCTGAGTAAATTGACTGCAGCTGTGTTATCAGGTGAGAGTGCAATTAGCAAAGTGGCTGATGGGAAATGTAGTTTGAGGTGATGTATAATAGTCTGTGTGTTGTGAGAGTTCATAGTGGTGTAGTGTGATAATGTCCATGTGGTGGCTAGTGACATTTGTTGGTGCCTGGACAGAAGGTCAGGCACCGGATTCCTAACAGTTCGTTTGTTTTGTTTAATTGTATAGCACATTTTAAAACAACTCAGGTTGACCAAAGTGCTTTTCAATAAGACTATATACTGTGTATATATATATATATATATATATATATATATATATATATATATATATATATATATATGGTGGCATTCTCCCCTTTCCCATAGTGTGTATATTATTGAGTGATTCAGCCTTTCAGGTTTTTGTTATATATTTCATTGTATTTTAAAAACTATTTTCCCATGAAGTGTGGTATAATTTGGATCAAGGAATATGATTTTCTCAATGTTTGCTAACATTATGAATTTGTTTGTGTGACTGGTACAGTGGTCTCGTTCTCACAGCAGTAGATTAAATCAAGTAAATATTTGTTAATACTGGAGAGTGTTTTTTTTATTTTTAAATTAAGTTTAGGTCAGTGAGCATGCGGTTTCATTTAGTTGCTTTTTTCCTGATAAAGGCAAAAAGAACACAAATCACTCACAAATCAGTAATACAAAAACTCTCAAGAGTAAATTTTTTATTTTGTGTACACTCACAAAACATTTATTGCAAAATAAAAAAAATAAAAAAAATAAAAAATAAATAAAAAAAGGTGTGCTTTCTGCCATCTTGGTTTCTGTGAGCAAAGAAATTAACCAAAACCAGCAGTAATTGACAAACAGATATAAGAAATATGTCTATAGAATGCTTGAAGTGTGAACTTTTTAATGAACTAAGTCATATAGAAAAACAAATATTCTTTGATAAAGTAGTCAGTGTGAAACCAACACCAAGGTACAGACTTTCCAGTCTAAACTCATTAGCTGTAATGTGGTCACACCCATGCAAAGTGCAAGCTTTTCATACAATAATCATCTATGTGAGACATGCAAATCTGTAAATGTTCCATCACCTGGATAAACATCAAGTTCATCTAAGCTACTTTACATTTTTGAAAGAAGATGCACTGTGAGGATTAAACCTTCTATTTACATCAGAAGAAGAATATGATGCAATGCGTGGCTCGATCCAGCAGATCTGCTGAGTATAAGTAATCTTTCTTATTTGAATTAGCTAACATGTTATTGTGATATAAACTTGAACACATTTACTAGGTGAGGATGTTTTTATGCTCTATGGAATATAAAACAATATGATATAAAAGTAATATGATTCTTTACACTGTAACATGACGAATCTTTAGACCAATGTTTATGAATAATACTCTGTTCACAAATATATGCTAAAAAATAGATGCTTATGCATGCTGCGGGCGTACATGGTGCGATTTTTGCTGTCGTACGAGTTTGCATGCGATTTTTTCAATCGTGTGGAAATCGTGTATGATTATATGGTCGCAGCTATCCTGTGTGATGAATTACGAGTCAAGCAGAGTGGCTTAAGGCGGACATACACTGTGTGATTTCTGTGCGATTTCGGCAAGGTACCAACTCACACTGTACAGGTAGATCGCATGCGATGTAAAGCCAAAGCTCACGATTTTAATGCGCTTACTGTATGGTCCAATCGTCAAGTTGCGATTTGACTGCTCACACTATACGTGGAGAATCAACTGAATTAACATGTAGGATCCCTCAGAACCCGGATGTTTGTGGCTGTTTCAGAACATGCTTTCCCGGGATTAACGCACTGCTTTGGTGATTTGCGCAATTCTGTGTGGTGAAACGTCCAAAAAAAAAAAAAAAGGCGTCGGCGTATCTAGACGCGCAGGTGGCTCGGAAGACGTGGCCAATGTGGTTTATCCATTTTGCAACGTGAACTGGAGGTAAGCAGGCGTTTTCTTCCCTCTTTTATTTTTATTTTTCTTTGCTGTAACTCCAGAAGTTTTCCCTCCATCACTTCAGTCCACACTACACGCCGTGTCACGTCATTTATGGTTTTGCGCATGCGCAAGTGAGGGAAACACAGAAAATCGATTCGTAGCTCTGCTTCAATAGTGCGATACCTCATGAGAGGCGACCACAATTTCTGACATGTCAGAAATCCATCTGACCAACCGATTGCCGGTCGGGAGAGGTTAATCGCCTCTCGTTTCCCCTTGTACACTGCACGAACACTGCACGGCAAACAACGCACGAAAATGCTGAAAATCGACCCGACCCAAAAAAGAGTCGCACCGGTCAGAATTCGGCTCAAAATCCGATGAAAATCGCCTTACGAGCACTTCCCGAGCTCCCGATCATTTTTAAACATGTCTAAAAAGTTTGTGTGCTATCGGTTTGAATTTGTGACGTGTGCGGTTAAATGAGCCGATTTGTTGATCTATCTGAAGTTGAGCAATCACGGACTAGGAAAACCACAGAAGGAGAAAGACGAAGACGGCAGCACCGTGGCGAATGTGGACTATTGACAAAAGATAAACTCGCTGTAACTCTATAATAACTATAGTAACTATATAATAACTCTAATAAACTCTTTGAACTCTGACAGGAACAGCGAGCGCTGTATGAGGTTTCTAGCAGGGTGTACCATGCTTTTTAATTCTCTCTCTCTCTCTCTCTCTCTCTCTCTCTCTTTCACACACACACACACGTGCATATATAGTTTACGGGGACTCTCCATAGACGTAACTTTTTCTCTCTTATCGCTCTCACGGTACTTTAATGTCATACAGTGATCCTTTTGTGCAGCACTGCTTTAAGTCGAACGCGACTATCAACTTCGTGCGATTGCTTCGGAAATTAGCAGGTCGTAAAATTGTGTCATATATCACCTCGTCCGTGCGATTTTCAGATAAACTCACTCATGACGAGTTTCATACAATCTTCCGACCATCCGAATTCGCTCCATGTATGCTCGCCTTTAGTTTCTCAGATACAAAATACAGTATGACAGTACATACAAAGCATGTTTGCATCTATAACTACAAAATTGTGTGTGTGTGTGTGTATGGGAAGTCATGGCCTAATGGTTAGAGATTCTTAATCCAAAGGTTGCAAGTTCGAGTCTTGGCCGGCAGGAATTGTAGGTGTGTGTGTGGGGGGGAGGTGGGTGGTGAATGTACAGCACTCTCTCCCACCTTCAAGACCGTGACTGAGGTGCCTTTGAGCAAGGCACTGAAACCCCAACTGCTCCCTGGGTGCAACAGCATAAATGGCTACCCACTGCTCCGGGTGTGTGTTCATGGTGTGTGTGTTCACTGCTGTGTGTGTGCACTTTGGATGGGTTTAAAGCAGAGCACAGATTCTGAGTATGGGTCACCATACTTGGCTGTATGTCACTTCACACTTTTTTTTTAAATGCTCCTGATATTAACATGCTCAAAGAGGTTTTTCTTTTGTGTGTGTGTGTGTGACCAGAGACAAATGAGTCATGCTGTTTTTCACACAAGTCTTTTCAAACTCTTTCTGTCCGAGAGCGCTGTACCAACATCAGTTGTTCAGCTACTGTACATTGGGCTAATATTCTACAACAGAGATGGGCAACTTCAGTCCTGTAGAGTTTAGCTCCAACCTTAATGAGTTTTATTAGGGTTGGAGCTAAACTCTGCAGGACAGTGGCCCTCCAGGACCGAAGTTAACCATTCCTATTTTACATGAATATGATAAAACAAGCCCCATGACTACTGATGATGGGGAGATTCAAGATTCTTATTCAAGATTTTTATTCGTCACATACACGATCATATAGAGCATATATAACCAGCAGAGAAAAGAATGAAATAAAGTAAACAAAAAAATATATAAGAATAAAATATATATTAAAAAGATAATAATGTGCATGAAGGTATATTGTAGTCTTAAATATTAAGATACATAGGAATGTACAAGAGGCAAATGTGCATTATACTGTAGTCTTAAATATTAAGATACACAGGAATGTACAAGAGGCGAATGTGCAAACAGCTATATATATATATATATATATATATATATATATATATATATATAGCTTAGCATCTTCTCTGCTGCAAATATTATTATCTTCTCACTTATCTCAAACCTCTGTATATTGATATAAATTGTATTGCCTCATTCCATATCATTTAAGTAAAATATATTAATATATCATACAAACTCAATATCGCCCAGCTCTAGTTTTGCTTATGATGTGTTTTGTGGACTATTTGTGGAAATGTCAGTGGTATTAATGATTTTTCAAGACACTGTGTTCTAGAGGAATTACTTTATTAACAATTTAAGAAATGCTAGAAATAAATACTAGAACACTAGTACCAGGAGTCCATGATACGTCTCATGCTCATGAATCTCATGCCACCCATATTGCTGAAGCTCCTGTACTCTCCAGGCCTGAAGTACCACATCCTGCCTCTGTAGTGGGGCTGCTCATACATGAGCCAGTGGCCGTCCATCACATTGCAGGACTGGCAGTGAGGCATACGGTAACGATCCATGCAGTTTTCACAGTCATCCATCATTTCATACATCTGACCCATGAAGTTCTCCCTCTCGTAGATCCTCATTCTGTAAGATCCCCTGTACTGTATTGGAAAAGAAGTCAGTTTGTTTTATAGTCCTGCCTCATAAATAACCATTCTGAATGTAACCATTTTTATTTGATTAATTGTCCCAAAATTCAACTTAATGTTTCCAAATCAGTATAAATTGAATGTTTCATTAAGAAAATTTGAATTGATAACATATAAAAATATTCATGTAGCTCACCATAGGGATCATGCGGCAGGACCTGATGCAGTTGTTCATTCCAAACATAGACATGTAATCAGCATATTCTCCCCTCCTAAAGAAATACTGATTTCCCATGTAGTTGGGATGATCGTACATCATCCAGCATCCACTCTCCACTCTGCAAGAGTGACAGCGGCTCATGTAGGAGGAAAAGTCACCACAGTCACCCATACACTCATAAGAGCGACCCTGGAAGTTCCTGTCCTCATAGAAGATGACCTAAACATTAATTTTAGCAAGTTAAAGTTAACAAATTAGATTATTTTATTTTGGAGTTAAAATATGTAGACATTTTTGCTGGAATGAAGTTTACCTTGCCCATCATGGTTGCGCTGGCTGATTTTTAGTAGTTCCACAAGGGAAAGCTAAGGTTGATTCTGCTTGCTGGCTGACTGCTGTCACCTGTGCTTTTATACTAGACTAAGACTAAAGACTACAGGGCCTCTATTATTAGACAGTTCCTGACTGTGCAAGTTAGAAAAGAGGCCACTTTAGCTGGTATCTAGATCTTACTACTCATAATTGTCATGACTCTAGAATTTGGCACTGATTATGAAACACTAAACTCATTAAACACATGGAAGAAGGTTAAAATAATTTATTAATTGTGCTTCTTTGATCAACAGAGAATGAAATGTTGATTTTTTTTTTTTTTTGGTCAGATAGATATTGTGTTTACAGTAATATAAGTAACAGACAATCAGTGATTCTTTGTTTTCTATTGTTTCTAAAACATCTTTGAAGCGGAGGGTTATTTTCTAGGTTATAGAAATTATATTTATTTAATCAGCGTAGCTGTAGGTTTTTTTTTTCTAAACAAATGTTTTAGTGACTCCACATTTCCTTCTTATTTTTTGGCATGTCTGTGGAGTGATGAAGTAGAATTTACTGTGTGTGTGTGTGTAATGTTGCATGTTGAAAATAATGAAGTTCCAGGCATGCTAAATTTGATGGGTTCCTATATAATGTTTTAATGTTGTTCACCGCTTACGATAAAAGCAGCTCATTTTTTTATACCAACAATATACTACTACTTACAGAACTGAGGTGATTTTTTAAACTTGATGTACTGTTTTCCAGTTTCAATTCACATATTTGGCACACTGCCTTTATCTTGTCCTCACTCAATTTAAAGTGCTCCCACACAGCTGAGGTCTTCGGCATTTTTGTCTTTTCCAGATGAACTGAATCATGAAGTTCACTCATGGGTGATTCATAAGCCACTTTTCCACTATCAAGCCGAAAGGTTCTCTTCTCTTAACCTTTCCATTTCGTGCAGAACCAGGTCAGTCAGCACGGATTCTGTTTCACTTTCCACTGTGGCGCTTATAACAACACAGTCTCACTCCCAACTCGTCACATATTGATGCTTGGTCAGGACACTTTGGTGTCGCTTTTTGAGTCACAGGGTATCCCATTTTGTGTAATTTTTCAACTTGCAGTGTCCTTCATTGCTTTAAATAAGAAACCCTTAGCGTCAATATGCTGACGCAAAAGGCTTATCGTCATGATTAAATTATATATTGGGCAATAATTGAGCGTTAAAAAACTATGCCAAAGGGTCTTGACCACTGATCTATAATATAGAACTGGATTGCTCATGACCTCATGAAAGTGAAGCTGCCCCGCCGTCATATTGATAATCCCTAGTGTGCGTAAACGTTCAATTGAATTAATAGGAAATTGTATGATTTTAATGAGAAAACATCACCTAACAAGTCAGCGTTTATAAATCTGAAGTATCCCTGTACATTATTACAATGCAAACACCCTATGTAAATAGTTATTTTTTTTAATGTTGGGAATTTCCCCTACTTATTGAAAAGCTACATTCATTACAGAAGTGAACATCATGAACATGATAAACATCAGACGGACACAACCTCAACATATAAAACTAACAACAAAGTGTTCATTCTGAAATCTGAATTTATTCAAAGAAATAAATGACTATATACAGTACCGATTTAAAGACATAAAGCTTTATTTCCAAGATAGTAAGTTAAGCTTTTCATTTCATTATAGAGCAAAATTAACAACATAATTTTTTTCATGTTTAATAATTCCTGTATAATTCTATTCATAAAGAAATAAAGAAGCTATATTTTGTGTTGGACCGTTACCTGTGTTGTCAGTGTGCAGCAGACACACCAACCTAAACGGTTTAAATATATTGCTCATCCTGCCCCAAAAGACCTGAAGTAAACATTAACTTACATACACACAGCATAAAAACGTATCCCGTTTGACTGATTTGCTTCAAATCGGGTGATTTAAGGTCAGCGGTTTGACTGTGACTCAATGGTGCTCACTTCCGGTAGGGATTAGTAAGATGGCGGATCGAACACTTCCGGTGGCTTCACTGTTGGCAGTTTAGAACGCGATGAGTGATCTAGTTATATATAGATCAGTGGTCCTGACAAAGTGTCAATATATGACGAGTTGGGAGTGAGACTGTGTTGGTTATAACAGAGCTCTTTGGATTGCAATACAAATGCGTCAGTTGTTGCCTTGGTAATGCAGGTGTAATATAAACAGCAATATGGACGATGATCAGATTTTTCTGTTTTTGGGACTCCTTTGTTATCTGATATTTATTTCGTTCAAAAACAGAAAAAAAGACACAACACTTGACGTGAAATATAAAATAATCAGAAGGCGATGACGGGTATAATATATAAAAAAAAGTTTCCTCCACAGACCAATGTGACAGTACATGTCAATAAAGAGAGGGTACCACACAGAATTTCCAAAGAAGTTAAATATTAATCATAACAATGACGAAGAACAAACACATACATAACTTTAAGGACTGACAAACAAGAACTAAACAGACAGGGTTTATAAACACATGGAATGAAATCAGAGAGACTAGAAACAGGTGGGGAGTAATCAATTAACTAAACAAGAAAAGGAACATGACCAAATAAGGAAAATCAAAAAGAACAGGACTCCAAAGTCCAAAACTGTGACAACAAAACTGTCTCAGACATTTATTTATTTTTTTATATTAAACATAGCATAGTTTACTTGGCTGTTTTATCAAATTATGCGCTTCCACATAGTCAGGCAACAAGATGGCGACATCACGCACTCTAACAGCACGGCTAAGCAAGGTTGTCTAACCATGTCGAGAATTCTGGGTTGAGAACAGTTTGTAATCATGCTGCGCCATACCAGGCTCACGTGGAAAAACAACTGTAATGTAACTGTCCTTGAAACCGTTCGTCCTGATAGTAAAAAATCGGCTATATTAAATTGTGTATAAAGACCGTTTCGCGGGGGGTGACAGGTGTTCAAAAAAAGATAATTTTAATCTCAAAATTTAAAATCGAATGCCAACCCACTGAATGAATATTCAAATAATCAAATATATACAGGTCCTTCTCAAAAAATTTGCATATTGTGATAAAGTTCATTATTTTCCATAATGTAATGATAAAAATTAAACTTTCATATATTTTAGATTCATTGCACACCAACTGAAATATTTCAGGCCTTTTATTGTTTTAATACTGATGATTTTGGCATACAGCTCATGAAAACCCCAAATTCCTATCTAAAAAAATTAGCATATTCCATCCGACCAATAAAAGAAAAGTGTTTTTAATACAAAAAAAGTCAACCTTCAAATAATTATGTTCAGTTATGCACTCAATACTTGGTCGGGAATCCTTTTGCAGAAATGACTGCTTCAATGCGGCGTGGCATGGAGGCAATCAGCCTGTGGCACTGCTGAGGTGTTATGGAGGCCCAGGATGCTTCGATAGCTGCCTTGAGCTCATCCAGAGTGTTGGGTCTTGCATCTCTCAACTTTTTCTTCACAATATCCCACAGATTCTCTATGGGGTTCAGGTCAGGAGAGTTGGCAGGCCAATTGAGCACAGTAATACCAAGGTCAGTAAACCATTTACCAGTGGTTTTGGCACTGTGAGCAGGTGCCAGGTCGTGCTGAAAAACAAAATCTTCATCTCCATAAAGCTTTTCAGCAGATGGAAGCATGAAGTGCTCCAAAATCTCCTGATAACTAGCTGCATTGACCCTGCCCTTGATAAAACACAGTGGACAAACACCAGCAGCTGACATGGCACCCCAAACCATCACTGACTGTGGGTACTTGACACTGGACTTCAGGCATTTTGGCATTTCCTTCTCCCCAGTCGTCCTCCAGACTCTGGCGCCTTGATTTCCGAATGACATGCAAAATTTGCTTTCATCCGAAAAAAGTACTTTGGACCACTGAGCAACAGTCCAGTGCTGCTTCTCTGTAGCCCAAAGTGGCTTGACCTGGGGAATGCGGCACCTGTAGCCCATTTCCTGCACATGCCTGTGCACGGTGGCTCTGGATGTTTCTACTCCAGACTCAGTCCACTGCTTCCGCAGGTCCCCCAAGGTCTGGAATCGGTCCTTCTCCACAATCTTCCTCAGGGTCCGGTAACCTCTTCTCGTTGTGCAGCGTTTTTTGCCACACTTTTTCCTTCCCACAGACTTTCCACTGAGGTGCCTTGATACAGCACTCTGGGAACAGCCTATTCGTTCAGAAATTTCTTTCTGTGTCTTACCCTCTCGCTTGAGGGTGTCAATGATGGCCTTCTGGACAGCAGTCAGGTCGGCAGTCTTACCCATGATTGCGGTTTTGAGTAATGAACCAGGCTGGGAGTTTTTAAAACCTCAGGAGTCTTTTGCAGGTGTTTAGAGTTAATTAGTTGATTCAGATGATTAGGTTAATAGCTCGTTTAGAGAACCTTTTCATGATATGCTTATTTTTTAAAATAGGAATTTTGGGTTTTCATGAGCTGTATGCCAAAATCATCAGTATTAAAACAATAAAAGACCTGAAATATTTCAGTTGGTGTGCAATGAATCTAAAATATATGAAAGTTTAATTTTTATCATTACATTATGGAAAATAATGAACTTTATCACAATATGCTAATTTTTTGAGAAGGACCTGTATATGGGCTGGGTTAGGGTTAGGTTATGGTTAGGGTTAGGGTGGTGACATATGCAAGGCATATGCAAGGCCAGGGTCATTACATTTGTAAAATGTAAAAATTAAAGAACAAATTTGAAAGAAATTAATTAGCAAGATGTTAGCACTTACCTGGTCTCATTGCATAAACATACTTGGGGGCACTTTTTAGCAAGACACGAAATACGTACCAATAAGTACACTGCAGTTTCCAAAATAAATGAACACTAGAGGCAGTAAAACTCTGACACTCTTTATTCCCTTTCACACTAATTTACAATTTTTTTGTAACCATCAAGGAGTTACATCGATTCCTAGGCTTTGCCAACTTCTACAGATGGTTTATATGCAACTTAAGTACCATCACCAGTCCTCTCACCAGTCTCCTCCGCAATAAACCTAAGTCTCTCTCCTGGACTACTGCTGCCACTGAAGCCTTCCAAACCCTGAAGAAGGCCTTTACGACCACCCCACTCCTGGTCCATCCTGATCCCGATCGACCCTTCATAGTGGAAGTTGATGCCTCAACCACCAGAGTGGGAGCGGTCCTGTTTCAGCAGCAGGGGAATCCCAGCCGCCTCCATCCATGCGCCTTCTTCTCCCGGAAACTCAACCCGGCGGAGGTTAACTACGACATAGGCAATCGGGAGCTGTTGGCCATCAAACTAGCTTTGGAGGAATGGAGGCACTGGCTAGAGGGAGCCAGACACCCCTTTCTGGTCCTCACTGACCATAAGAACCTAGAGTATCTTCGAGTAGCCAAAAGACTCAACCCTAGACAAGCCCGCTGGGCGTTATTCTTCACCCGCTTCCAATTCACCATCTCGTACCGCCCAGGGGTGAAAAACGTAAAGGCCGATGCCCTATCCAGATGCTACGCCCTCGAAGATAAGCCTGAGACTCCGGAAACCATTCTTCCTGAAAGTATCATTGTCTCTCCTATTACCTGGTCCGCTGAGACTCTTCCTCCTACCGAGCCAACTACCTACACCCCGCCGGGTTGCCCACCGGGACACCAATATGTCCCCAGGACACGGCGCACTCCACTCATTCACTCCACTCATACATCACTTGGCACTGGTCACCCGGGGGTCAATGAAACCCTCTCATTGCTGAAGGAACGCTTCTGGTGGCCCAACATGGCCTCGGATGTCAGGAGGTACGTGAATGGATGTACCAGCTGTGCCATATCCAAAAGCCCTCGCTATCTTCCATCAGGCAAGCTCCATCCTCTGCCCGTTCCCAATCGCCCGTGTACACACCTAGGGGTGGATTTCATTACGGATCTCCCGCCTTCAGATAACAATACCTGTATTCTAGTCATAGTGGATAGATTTTCTAAATCCTGCCGTCTTCTTCCTTTAAAGGGCCTACCCACAGCCATGGAGACGGCTGAACTACTATTTAACCATGTCTTCTGGTACTTCGGCATCCCAGAAGATATCCTATCGGATCGAGGCCCCCAGTTCATCTCCCGGGTATGGAAGGCCTTCCACTCCCTCCTAGGTGTGGCCATCAGCCTCTCTTCCGGGTACTATCCTCAGTCAAATGGGCAGACGGAAAGGAAGGTTCAGGAGATTGGACGCTTCCTCCGTACCTTCTGTCACGGCCACCAGAACTCCTAGAACCAATTCCTGGGGTGGGCCGAGTACGTACAAAACTCCCTCCGTCAACCCACCACCGGACTCACTACTTTCCAGTGCGTACTCGACTACCAACCACCTCTATTCCCCTGGTCAGGCGAACCCTCGGATGTCCCCGCCATCGACTACTGGTTCCCGGAGAGCGAGAGGGTCTGCGATGCGGCACATCACCAATGCGCAGACGGAGAACGACAGCCGACCTTCGCCGATCAGAGGCCCCGAATTACCAACCCAGTCAGAAGGTCTGGCTGTCCACCCGGGACATCCGCCTGCGCCTACCCTGCCGCAAGCTCAGTCCCAGATTCATTGGCCCATTCACCATCATCCAGCATATTAATCCGGTCACATACAAACTCCAACTACCCCCTGAGTACCGGATTCACCCCACATTCCATGTTTCCCTTCTTAAACCTCACCATCCTTCTGTCTCTCCCTCCACAGAACCTGGCGAAGCCGAAGCCCACCCTCCTCTCCTCCTACATGACGGCGCAGCCTACACAGTCAAGGACATCCTGGACTCCCGGCGGCGTGGTGGGCAGCTGGAATACCTAGTGGACTGGGAAGGATACGGTCCAGAGGAACGTTCCTGAGTCCCACGCAACGACATCCTGGATCCTACCTTACTCGATACCTTCCACTCCAATCATCCCAACTGACCAGCTTCCAGGGGAAGAAGACGCCCACCACATCGTCGGGAGCGGGCCGTGGGGAGGGGGGTACTGTTACAAACACGCCAGGTTCCACCTCCACGCAATCACGACGCACACCCTCACCGGAATTCTAAATCACATCCACCTGATCCGCATCACCATCCAATCACCTCAGCACCATAAAAGCCACACACACGCACTCAGTCATTGTCCGGTCACGTTCACGACAAGGTCATTCCTGTATGCTTACTCTAAGGACTAACTCCTCTTCTACTTACCTCTCTCCAGCGATTCTCCGAAGACCCAGATCCCCCGTGTGCGTGTGTGTGTTTTCACCTTCACTCCAAGACGTCTTCACCCAGCCTGCACGGATCCATCCATTCACTCATCCCTCACTACCTGCTCCTCTGCTTGTGTCTGTTCCAATAAACATCTTTATCTGTTACTCCTCAGCTTCCCGAGTGATTCGTAACAACCTACATATATCAACGTAATAAAATCGTGCCAGGGTTCACCTATTGAACCCGTATTTTAGCACCACTTAGTGGTAATTTCTATTTGAAATTGTGGCAAAAAGTACAGTAAGGTACGTAAAAACGGTGTTGCACAAAAAGTACACAGAGGGACGTATTTCATTAGCACTCATTGGCAAATGTAAACAGTGTGTTTAATTTAAAATATATATAATCTGGTGTATTGTAGAATTTTCAGGACACTGAATGTGTCTCACTGTCAGGACATTGAGAAATGTAGATTAAAAGTGTTAATTTACTAATTTTGTGCATTTTAGTTTATTGGAATTTTGATTTAATGTTCGTTTAATGTTTGTTTTTAGTTCATTTATTTATATATATTTTTATTTTTTTAATTATTGAATTATTCATCGGAAAGTGAAATTGCAGACACTATGTACACCAATATCATTAGTATACAAAGTTCTGTCATGAAACTCTTGATGGCGCAGGCTGATTACATTCTTAGCATTAAATGACTGGTCACAAGCTGACTGTTTCATGTTGCATAGTATGGAATGCCGAAGCCGCCAATTTTAAAAATAAATAAATACGTAAATAAATATACAAATAAATGTAAATAAGAATAAATAAATACATAAATATATAAATAAATATACATAGAAAAGCAAAAAAACGAAAATAAATAATTATTTATACATTTATTTCCATATTTATGTATATATTTATTTTTTTCCATATTTATTTATTCTTTTATTTATTTATACATTTATTCATTTCTACATTTATTTATGTATACATTTATTTATTTTTACATGTATTTATTTATACATTTATTTATTTATACATTTATTTATTTATTCATTTATTTCTTCCTACATTTTTTCCTGTGTAGGGTAATGAGGAGGGCGTGGTTTACCTCAGACACAGCAATCGAGCTCAGAGTAAGCGAAGGCGTTTGAGGTTTGAGGCCACAGTGATGCCTATTGTGTGGCGAAATACAATTAGTATAGCTCACTGACATTGATACGGTCTGTGACTGCGAGGTATATGGTCAAAATCCTAAATCTTACTGTGTGACATGGATAGGCTACTCTTTTTTCCGGACATGGCCGTAGAACATCGTTTGGTTTGGATTTGTAAAATGACCGGGGGCCAACAAACATGAAACAGGGACTCTGCAGTGCTTAATTTGTAAATTGCGAGGTCCCGGAACAAAGCGGGGTAACGGATGCCGGATGCATGTGATTACAGGAGGGAGAGGTGATGGAGCACTCGCGCAATCACATTGGTCAGCAGTTTAAGTGATTGACTGCATGCATCAGTTGCTTTTAGGGTCTGTATGTTCATGAATAACATGGAAATGCCATGCAATTTTAAAACAAAAATTTCCAGGCCTAAAAACGTTTTGAAAAAGTTGTGGAATTTTATTTTACAAATCCCTGCATAATAGAGTCCTAAATTTCGGTGGGGGACTGTGCAGTGCTTAATTTGTAAATTGCGAGGTCCCGGAACAAAGCGGGGTAACGGATCCGGCATGTGATTACAGGAGGGAGAGGTGATGGAGCACTCGCACAATCACAGTGGTCAGCAGTTTAAGTGATTGACTGCATGCATCAGTTGCTTTTAGGGTCTGTATGTTCATGAATAACATGGAAATGCCATGCAATTTTAAAACAACAATTTCCAGGCCTAAAAACGTTTTGAAAAAGTTGTGGAATTTTATTTTACAAATCCCTGTATAATAGAGTCCTAAATTTCGGTGGGGGACTGTGTAGCTATGTCGCATGGTTTTAATAATTCTCGCAGCTTTCAAGTTTATAATGAGGAAAATTCCTGCATTTATTCAACATAGCTTGTAGGTTTGAATAATAAAATTAATCCACGCAAAATTTAAGATTAAATAATTCATTCGAAACCAGTCTTCGAATCCATGAACTCTCTCGCGCGCTTCTCATCAGCTTATCTCGTCTGCACAGTGACCTGCAGCACGCGCCGACACAAGCCTTCACTCGCATCTCGGAACAGCTGACAGAACAGTCACTTGACTAATCAGGTCATTGTTGCATTGTCACAAAAATGTATAATTTGCACACATTTTTAAGCATTTTAAGCCATATGGTACTCGCGCGCTCCGAAGGCTGTATTATGTGCCCCTCACAGTGACATCCAAAGTTCGCGCGTATAAAGCTGCCTCGCGGGTAGCCTATTATATGAGTTATTTTTCGTAGTTTGTTGAGCTTAAGCAATCAAATACACACAATATGATGTCTGTTGTGGGTGTTGACAAACAAAACAATTTCATGGCACACTCTACTTAAACACATGGGGAAAAAAATAAAGAAAAGGGAAAAAAATCAATAATTAAACAACACTGCGTCATCAGTGTTGGTATTGTATCGGACACTTGCACTTAACATGAGGCTATATGAAAAACAAGCTCAAATGGAGTAAACAGGTTTTTGGTGGCGAATGAGGAGATCTGTGTTTTGTCTGTCAACAGAACGCGCGCATCTGAGGCAAGTGCATCGCATTATACACTTTCATCAACTCTTACAGGTTATATAACATTTATTGTTGCTATATGGGCGATTTGTTTTTCTTGTTGTTTATTTCACTTGGCCAAAATCTCATGATATAAATGATTAAGCGCTTATGCACAGGACATTTAAAACGTACAAAAGTAGGCTATATTGGCTTGCGAAAAACCAGTCTTCAAACACACAAAAACATTAGCCTTTACAGACATAGTGTTTGAGTAAAGAAAATGAATAATAATAACGAATTATAATAGAGATATGAATTTTGGATAGTTTTTCACGGCACATCTGGCTATTCTCTGTCTGCCATATGGAAACGCCGCCCATGGAGGAAGGGGATCCGCCAAAATGAGGTGCCGGATCGGATTTCGGAGGTGCCGGATCCGGCGTGTTGTGGCAAAAATTAAGCCCTGGGACTCTGAGACTGAAGCGCTTGATATTTTCAATTTTTCGGTCAGAACTCACGGAAAGGAAGCAGGGCAGATTTAGGCTACAGTGAAGTCGACGCCAGCATATTGACCAATGCTTTTACATTTTTTTTTATTGTATTAAGCAGTGGTAGTCTTTAGCCTACCTCCATAAACTCATGTCCAGGGCAACCTTATTAAATGTATGAACGTCACGTTAATCCACATCGATAAATTCAGTTAGAGGATAAGAATGTAGGGCAGTTAACCTACCACTAAAATCCAACCAGAGCTTCATCAGAGCCTTCAATACAGAAGAGATCTTAATGCATTTACACAGCAATTAGCCTACAAGTGCATAGAAATATTATGAAGTGTTTTACATTTTGAAGACATAAATATGACATGATGGAATCAATGAAGTGATAGACCTACGTTTAATATGAAACTAAAACAGACACCAGGTGGCAGAAAGACACTGTCTTAATGCGTGCGTTCAATCCACTCGTTTGATTCCCTAAAATACACAGAATCAAAAACAACTCGACGTGTTGAAGTGGATCAGCTTTGGATTTGTTTCTAATCATTTCTATTTAGGCCTATGCGTTTTTTAAATAATAATAATAATAATAATAAATAAATGACAAAATGTTCAAAAAGTTGGCAGAGAGGGGTCATGTTCAGGGAAACAACATAATTGTTGATAGACTATTTTTCGGGGACATGAGTTTAATGCGCAAACCTGCATGACCATATAGCAACTATTCAGAAATGGAAATTACGAATGCATTAATATTTTGTTTTGAATTTAAGAAAAGTCGATTGAATATTTACAGGTTTGTATCTCGTTATTATTTTCAGAATAGTAAAGTCTTTGTAACCAACCATAGTGATCAAATATCGAAGCTATTTATTGTAAAACTTTGTAAAAATTTCTGTAGGCCAAAAACTGCCAAAAACATAACTAAAAAATAGCTAGTAGCCAACATAACTTTTTAATTTGTATTATTATTATTATTATTATTATTCTTTCTTCTTCTTCTTCTTCTTCTTCTTCTTATTATTATTATTAGGCTATTGTTATCATCATCATCATCAGCTGGCAAACCATTATGGAGTCTATTTAAAGGGAATGATTGTGGCGGGGAGTTTGGTCAAACTATGGCAGCAACAATAAACGTTATATAACCTGTAAGAGTTGATGAAAGAGTATAATGCGATGCACTTGCCTCAGATGCGCGCGTTCTGTTGACAGACAAAACACAGATCTCCTCATTCGCCAGCAAAAACCTGTTTACTCCATTTGAGCTTGTTTTTCATATAACCTCATGTTAAGTGCAAGTGTCCGATACAATACCAACACTGACGACTGTGTTTAAATAGAGTGTGCCATGAAATTGTTTTGTTTATCAACACCCACAACAGACATCATATTGTGTGTATTTGATTGCTTAAGCTCAACAAACTACGAAAAATAACTCATATAATAGGCTACTCGCGAGGCGGCTTTATACGCGTGAACTTTGGATGTGACTGTGAGGGGGGCACATAATACAGCCTTCGGAGCGCGCGAGTACCATATGGCTTAAAATGCTTAAAAATGTGTGCAAATTATACATTTTTGTGACAATGCAACAATGACCTGATTAGTCAAGTGACTGTTCTGTCAGCTGTTCCGAGATGCAAGTGAAGTCTTGTGTCGGCGCGTGCTGCAGGTCACTGTGCAGACGAGATGCACTGATGAGAAGCGCGTGAGAGAGTTCATGGATTCGAAGACTGGTTTCGAATGAATTATTTAATCTTAAATTTTGCGTGGATTAATTTTATTATTCAAACCTACAAGCTATGTTGAATAAATGCAGGAATTTTCCTCATTATAAACTTGAAAGCTGCGAGAATTATTAAAACCATGCGACATAGCTACACAGTCCCCCACCGAAATTTAGGACTCTATTATACAGGGATTTGTAAAATAAAATTCCACAACTTTTTCAAAACGTTTTTAGGCCTGGAAATTGTTGTTTTAAAATTGCATGGCATTTCCATGTTATTCATGAACATACAGACCCTAAAAGCAACTGATGCATGCAGTCAATCACTTAAACTGCTGACCACTGTGATTGTGCGAGTGCTCCATCACCTCTCCCTCCTGTAATCACATGCCGGATCCGTTACCCCGCTTTGTTCCGGGACCTCGCAATTTACAAATTAAGCACTGCACTACACAGGAAGAAATAAATGAATAAATAAATAAATGTATAAATAAATAAATGTATAAATAAATGTAAAAATAAATAAATGTATAAATAAATAAATGTAGAAATGAATAAATGTATAAATAAATAAAAGAATAAATAAATAAATATGGAAAAAAATAAATATATACATAAATATGGAAAAAATATATAAATAATTATTTATTTTCGTTTTTTTGCTTTTCTATGTATATTTATTTATATATTTATGTATTTATTTATTCTTATTTACATTTTTTTGTATATTTATTTATGTATTTATTTATTTTTAAAATTGGCAGCTTCGGCATTCCATAGCATAGACAGCAAATGAGCATGCTGCTTTATATTTTAAATGTTTGATTAGCATTCCCTTGAGCATTGCAGTGCACTTTCAGAGTTCCTCTGAAACTAAACAGCTAGCTAAGTGAACAGTCTTTTCTTCTCATTTCAGTGCATTACTGTGTTCATTAGCCTTAAATTTCTAAACTTGCAAACATAAAAGCCATAAAACTATGCACAGGTATTCAAGAGAGGAGTTATTATTTAGCATATCATATAACAGTCTAAACATCTAATGTTTGGACTGGGGTTTTTCCCAATTGTTCGGGTTCACTTAAGTCATTACTGGATGCATTTACATGAATGCTCTTTAAGACAGGCATTTTAACATAACTTTATGTGACGTGACATTCAGCCAAGTATGGTGACCTATACTCAGAATTTGTGCTCTGCATTTAACCCATCCAAAGATGTACTGAAAAGAGATCTGATAGATTTCAGCATACCAACCATCTCCTGGAACCCGGCATCGAAAAAACATGCTCAATGGAGGGTTGATCTATACAGAGGAAAGGCTCAAGACCATGTTAACAACCTCCAGCAGCTAAAAGAACGTTGCCTGAAATCCAACTTACATACATGATCTACGCTATCCAATAAATGTCTGTGGCTTATTGTCACCTGCATTGTCACTTGCAACAGAAACACGCCGTTGATTTGACTACTCATGTAAATATTATTCACATCAATGATTTTCAAGACAGAATGTTTAGTGTTTTAGAGGAATTATTTTATTAATATAACTCTAGTACCAGGAGTCCATGATACGCTTCATGCTCATGAATCTCATGCCACCCATATTGCTGAAGCTCCTGTACTCTCCAGGCCTGAAGTACCACATCCTGCCTCTGTAGTGAGGCTGCTCATACATGAGCCAGTGACCGTCCATCACATTGCAGGACTGGCAGTGAGGCATGCGATAACGGTCCATGATACTGTCACAGTCATCCATCATTTCGTACATCTGCCCCATGAAGTTCTCCTTCTCGTAGATCCTCATTCTGTAGGATCCCCTGTGCTGTAGTGGAAGAAAAGTCAGTTATGTATAAATCAATCATGAAGAATCAAAATCAAATGTATCCATATATCTTCAGCAACTATCTAGGTCTCAGATCATCATCCTGAAAGGATCTATGTTGCTTTTCAAGCTGAAGGATTTCATTTAATTTGATGGTTGAAATAAATCTAGGACTATTGTAAATAAATAAATACTTCAATAGGTTCATGGAGCTCACCATGGGGATCATACGGCAGGACCTGATGCAGTTGCTCATTCCAAACATAGACATGTAGTCAGCATATTCGCCCCTCCTAAAGAAATACTGATTTCCCATGTAGTTGGGTTGATCGTACATCATCCAGCATCCACTGTGCACTCTGCAAGAGTGACAGCGGCTCATGTAGGAGGAGAAATCGGCACAGTCGCTCATACAGTCATAAGAGCGACCCTGGAAGTTCCTGTCCTCATAAAATGTGACCTGAAATTTTTTAATTAATATTTCAAGTGATTTAACAAATCAAATATTTTTGGAGTCAAGCTGTGTGGAAATTGGTACTGGAACAAGGTTTACCTTCATGGTTGCGCTGGCTGATTCTCAGTAGTTCCACAAAGGAGAAGCTAAGGCTGATTCTGCTCATTGGCTGACTGCTGTCACCTGTGCTTTTATACTAGACTAAGACTAAAGACTACAGGGCTTCTATTGTTATTCCATTCCTGACTCTGCAATTTGGTTTAGAGGCCATTCTAGTTAAATCTTTCTATGTAGTGTTTACATTGTTCTAACTATAAAATTTCTAAAGAGTATGTTGCTAAAATGAATACATGCTGAAATCTAAATAATGAGCTACAGATTCTGACTGTGTGAATTTGGTTTGATTTTGCTTTTTAGAATATGAAATAATAAAAAAGAGTTTTCATAGATTGTTTACAGATTGTTTGTTGTTTCAGATTCAAACAGTCTGGCTTTTTTGATTTGGATTGATTTGTTTTTTATCAGTGTTCTTTCCAAAATGATGCTTATAGTTGTCTCCTTATGATTTCACTCTCCATTTGAAATATTGGCAATGTTGAACACAACAAGGGGAAGCACTTTTTGTCTGGCCTGGCTCTATTATACTTTACACTGTATTTTTGCAGTCTTATTGTAGGGCTTGATCGTGTAAATAACTCATCTGATGCATATTATATAACTGGAAATCACATACTTGATTTTTTCAAGCTCTCATGTGAGTGGTTGATTTAACACAGTGTGAGTAAGATATAATATGTATAATCTTTGATCTGGTTTTTTTTTTATTTTTTGCCCCAGCATGTTCTCTACAATCATTCTCAGAGACTACTGTGCTATTGTTAATACTTCATTCGCACCAATCTGTTATTGTGGTACAGTGGAAATGGAATGGTCTATTTATTATTATGGTATACCTTATTTTTATTATTAGAGGATGGCCCGTAATCTTACTGCAGTGGAAAATAACATAATAATTGTAAATAAATAAATAAATACATTCAATTATTAACCATTTGACACATAGGATTTACTATGGTAATATATATATATATGTATATATATATATACAGTACAGACCAAAAGTTTGGACACACCTTCTCATTCAAAGAGTTTTCTTTATTTTCATGACTATGAAAATTGTAGAGTAACACTGAAGGCATCAAGGGCTATTTGACCAAGAAGGAGAGTGATGGGGTGCTGCGCCAGATGACCTGGCCTCCACAGTCACGGACCTGAACCCAATCGAGATGGTTTAGGGGTGAGCTGGACCGCAGACAGAAGGCAAAAGGGCCAACAAGTGCTAAGCATCTCTCGGGGATTTCCTTCAAGACTGTTGGAAGACCATTTCAGGTGACTACCTCTTGAAGCTCATCAAGAGAATGCCAAGAGTGTGCAAAGCAGTAATCAAAGCAAAAGGTGGCTACTTTGAAGAACCTAGAATATGACATATTTTCAGTTGTTTCACACTTTTTTGTTATGTATATAATTCCATATATAATTCCACATGTGTTAATTCATAATTTTGATGCCTTCAGTGTAAATCTACAATTTTCATATTCATGAAAATAAAGAAAACTCTTTGAATGAGAAGGTGTGTCCAAACTTTTGGTCTGTACTATATATATATATATATATATACATATATATATATATATATTAATGTTTACTTAGCATTAATACCTTTATGAGCAGTCATCTCAAGGGCAAAAAGTGTCCTGAAAGACCTGAATTTACCCTATTCATAAATCTTTACTAATAAAGTTCAAGTTAAAGTTTTATTCAGGCTTTATTGTCATTCCCCTACATGTGTGGACATACAGTGGAATGAAATGCAGTATCACACAGGACCATGGTGTTACAGGTACATAAATACAGACATACAACAATTTAGTAAAACAGAATAAATGTATACACAACTAACATACTGACAGATTTCGACTTTAAATATACTATATATAAATGTTTACTTATACAAAACTAATATAAACACTACCTATACACAACTAACCTACTGACAGATTTTGAGGTGAGGTGCTTCATGTTTCAGGAGGTAGGCGGTTTGTGTGGGGTTTCAGAGGAGGGTGGGGTGATTTGAGTTCAGGGCTCTCACAGCCTGGGGGAAAAAGCTGTTGAGCAGTCTGGTGGAGCGGGCTCTGATGCTCTGGTAACGTCTTCCTGATGGTAGGAGCTGGATGAGACTGTGGAAGGGATGGGTGGGGTCCTTCACAATACTGTTCGCTTTGCTGGAGCATTGTGTGAAGAAAATACCCAGGAGGGAGGGAAGAGGGGCACCGCCGATCTTTTCATCTGTGTTCACTGTCCGCTGGAGGGTCTTGCATACTACACTAAAGCTCCCATACCACCCTTACGAAAGGAAAATATATTTACCAATATATTTCTTAAAATATATTGTGATATATTGTAATATATTAATTTCCCTTTTTATTTTCTAAAATATTATATATTTGAATACATTTAATAATATATTGATGATACATATATTACATAATATATTGCAAAATATACAAATGATTGCCGCATTCAATATATTGCAATATATTGGAAAAAATAAATATATATAAGAATATATGCCTAATATATTACATTATATTTTCCAATATACTGCAATATATTTTTGTTTCATAAGGGCAGACAGTGATGCAGCTGGTCAGCACGCTCTCTATAGTTCCTCTGCAGAATTTGGTGAGGATGGGTGGAGGGAGACTTGCTCTTTTCAGCCAGCGGAGAAAGTGTAGGCGCTGTTGTGCCTTCTTGGAGAGTGACATAAGGTTGGTGGTCCAGGTGTGATCCTTTGTGATGTGCACCGCGAACTTGATTATGTGGTTGGAGCTGAATTTGGCAGTGCAGGGATCAGCAGCGTAAAGAGCAGTTGGCTGAGCACACAGCCTTGTGGGGCACCTGTGCTCAGTGTGGTAGTGCTTGAGGTGTTGTCGCCGACATGGACTGACTGAGTTCTATCTCAGTTAGAAAGTCCAGGATCCAATTACAAAGGGGACCGTTAAGGCCCAGCAGGTTTAGTTTGTTGATTAGCTGTTGTGATATTATTGTGTTGAATGCTGAGCTTAAGTTTATGAACAGCATTTTAACATAGGAGTCTTTATTCTCTAGGTGGGTAAGAGCAAGGTGGAGGATGGAGGAAATTGCATCGTCTGTAGAGCGGTTTGGATAGTAAGGCAAGGCAAGGCAAGTTTATTTATATAGCACATTTCATACACAATGGTAATTCAAAGTGCTTTACATAAAAGAAAGTAAAATAATAATGAAGAAAAATAATAACAAGAATAAAAGAAGCAATTTTAAAACTTTTGAAATTACTAAAAAAAATACTTATTTAAAATGAATTTAAAACTGATAGAAAATGATTTTACATTAAAAAAAAAGTGAAAATATAGTGCAATCCGTTCGGACATTGCACAGTGCTCATTCAATAAATGCACAGCTAAACAGATGAGTTTTAAGTCTAGATTTAATTGTGACTAGTGTTTTAGCACATCTGATCTCTTCTGGAAGCTGATTCCAACTGCGGGCAGCATAGTAACTAAAGGTGGACTCCCCTTGTTTTGTGTGAACACTTGGTATTTCTAACTGACTCGATCCTAATGATCTGAGTGGTCTGTTAGGCTTATATTCAGTGAGCATATCTGCAATATATTTCAGTCCTAGGTCATTAATTAGTGTCTTATGAAAAAAAGTTGTGGGAAGTGTGTCAAGATAGCAGGTTGACGATTTTAGGTGCTGCACTATGTCTTCCAGAAAATTGCTATCAATTGCTTCAAAAATAGACAGTATCTTTTTGATGTTATGGCCTAATCTGTCTGACCTCTGCATTACTTGAGGATGTGCTAATCGCCTTCCTGATATTGATGATCTTCTCAGAAAAGAAGAATGCAAACTCATTGCATTTGCTGTTTGAGAGCATTTCACTGGGAATCGGACTTGGGGGGTTTGTCAATCTCTCAACAGTGGCAAAAAGACTATGAGTGTTATTTAAGTTACTGTTTATAAGGTTTGATAAGAAATTCTGTCTAGCTGTGGCTAGTTTCACATTGAAAGCATGAAGGCTGTCTTTATAGATGCTATAGTGAATTTCAAGCTTTGTCTTCCGCCACATCCGCTCGGCTTTTCTGCATTGTCTTTTCATAGTCTGAACTGCTGTTGATCTTCTCCAAACTGATTTCTGTCTAAAATCTCCTGCAATAGCAAAACAGTCAAACTCTGATATAATTTCTGTGACCTCTTTAACAAAGGCTGGAGAGTATTTTGGAGGCCTGCAAATAATAATAAACAGAATGCGTGGAGCACCTTTCAGCACAATCCCTAGATATTCAAAACACAAGTACTGACCAAATGACACTTGCTTGCATTGATAGACATCTTTAACCTTCTGGAGTCTAAGGGTATTTTTGGGGCCTGGAGAAGTTTTGTCATGCCCTGACATTTGTGCATTTTTCAGTTTCTTATAAATATCTAAATGGTTAAAGTCTAATCTCACTGTAATCCGCATAAACTGGGCTATAATAATATGTAAGCAGCATGTATGTACATGATTGTGTTTTTGAGAAAAAAATGTTATGCGTGGTTAGTAAAAAACTAAAAATGTTAGAACACTTGAATAAGGCAAAAAAACACATAAAGAACAAAGGTTCCCAGGTTTTTTTGAGAACTGGAGCTTGTAGCCTAGAATTTTTCTTTCTAAATTATGTTAAAATCATCTTGTTTACAAAACAATATATTGATTTAAAGTTTCTAAGACACTTTTTGTTGGTAAAAGTCATATGCGAGTAGGCGTCAACTATCATGAATATCATTGTGATTTACACCTGAGGAGACAAAGGCCCACATAATGAGCTGCATAATGAGCTTTTCAGTCATCTGTGCCACTGAGAGGGAAGAGTTACAAGAAAGAATGCGAGGACAAAATAAATCTATATAATTTTATGTTTGTAGTTTATTTAGAATATATTTAATTATCCCACAACATAATTTAATATCCACTTGGGGGAGCAGTTAAACAATTTATAAGGAACAATCAAAGCTGACTTTCAAACTATTTTTTTGCACCATTACTCAAGTCACACAATCCTTTAGAAATCCTTTTAACAATCTTATTTTCTACCAAAAAAAAGTATTTATTGTTATTATTATTATTATTATTACCATTATTATTATTATTAATGTTGAAAAGAGCTGAGAATATTTTTCAGGTTTTTTAGGGGGGATAAATCAAAAGAACACAATTGTTTGTTACATTTGTTACAGTAACATTTATTTGTTACATTTATATTACTTACATCAAGCTTTTGAATGATATAGTATTGTATATTGTTATTGAAACTTCATAATATTTAACTTGATTATACATTTAGTCAGGAATTATATTTTGGAAAAAGTCTAACTAGTAAAATGTTTACACGTTATGTGAAAACTAGTACTAGTATATAAATAAATAAAAAGAGACTTACTCATGTTTATGATCTCTGCTGAATAAAGTGCTTCATTCTTTTTTCTCTGAGGAAATCCATTTCTCAAATCCTCAACAACATCACATCTTTTTGGGGTGAATTATGTCTTATTCCTCTCATCGCGAAGCAAACAGTAAAATAAAAACTTGAAGAACAGTCTGGCTGCTTTTTCTTCTGTGTGGGCGTATTCAATCCACACGCTTCAGTTTGAATCTGAATAGCGCGTTCAGCGCGGGGGCGTGGTCACATTAGATATAATGAAGGGAGACATGAAAAACGGACATCGCGTTGTTTTCATATGGATTACTTTATCACAGAATATCTGTTTTCGGTGGCACTTGTTTAGTTTAAAAGTAAACATGTCAAGCTTTCTATAGATATCTCTCTCATGTCTCTTCGTTGAGTATTCACGGAGTTATGCCGCGTTTCCACCGCAGGAACTTTACCCAGGAACTAGGGACTTTGGCCTGGTACTCGGTGTGTTTCCACCACAGGAACCAGGAACTAAATAAAGTTCCGGGTAAAAAAAAATGCCCCTCAGAAAGTCCCTGCTGGCGAGGTGGTACTTTTTCAAAGTTCTGGAACTTTCGGGGGCGGGACTTGGCCGCTAAACATCCTGATTGGTTGAGTTCACGCAGCATTGGTTGAGTTCAATCACCATTTATTCGGATCAACATTTTCAAAATATTACTGTTATTGTGTCATGAAATGTAATTTTAAAAGTATTTCAGGCGAGAATGTAGTTGTTTAAAACCTGCACCAGAACGCCCTCGTCCTCAAAGCCTCTCCCACACGCACATGCCAGTGATTATGAATAGATTAAATGAAACAGGACAAATTTAATCTTGACAAACTATGTATCATTATAAAGATTTAAGCCTCAAGCATCGATGACAGATCGCTGTTTTTCAATGGAAAGCTTATAAAGACTGTATTTGCTACATTTGTGTAAGCAGTACACATAAAAAAAATAATTAATGAAAACGCTGTACATACCAGATCCGTCGTAGTAAGGAGTCATAAACACACCCACAGCTTTAAATCCCGGTTTAGTTAGAAAGGTAAGGTTCCACTGAACGACGTCTCATGAAGCACGTTTAGTCCAACGAAGCAATAACGTTGTAATATGGATCATAATTCCTTTGTTTACATTTCATTTCTTCAGCGACAGAATTGTTTGCGTCCGTTATGGAATAACTCACGGTCGAAAACTGCGTCTTGGTAGTAAAAACACGGCACAGTTTTGCAGCGTACAGTGTCACAAACAGAATGAGGCGATCCACCGGAAAAAAGAATGAATGAAAAATGCTCTGACGCACCTGTCAGCTGATGGAGGCGGAACTTACAGCGATCGCAAATTCCTTTCTTTCTTTTTATTTTAGAGAGTTTTTATATATGTGAGAGAGTGTTTTATGTTGAATGTGAATGTATCTGCATGATTACCATCTGTTTGAGTGCAAATCAGCCCAAATCAGCTCGCTATTACTGAATGGTCACGGCTATCAAAGTGAACGCGTCTATATGAATAGGGAGAGTGGATTATTTACTTTGGCACATTTGTGTTATTACCATCTGTATAAGTGGCCATCAGCACTTATTTGCATCGTAATTCATTGTAAAATATGCATCTCTAGCAATCTCAGGATGTTCTATATTGGCAAACAATGTTAAATCTTTTTTTATTTTTCTTATTATTCTTATTTTTCTTACTCAAATTATTCTTATTGTATTTTTCTAGTGCTCAAATAAATCATTTATATGATGTCTAAGTTTATGTCTAGTGTTTTATAATTGAAAAAAACTATGCAGTGGTATGTTTACTGACTAAATAGTTTGTAGAAGCCTTCAATACTATTGGGAAATATATTTTCTTATATTTGGGGGGGTGGGGGTGTAGACATAGTCTCTGAAAAATATTTGCAGGAGTCTCATTTTTCATGATATTTTATTCAGACTTGAAATAGAAACTCATGAGACATGTGGCTTTCAACCCATTACTTTTCTAGATTGGTCCAGGACTCATTTAATGTATTTTTATATCAAATAAAAAAAATATTTAAGAGTGGTAAAAAAAAATCAAGGCACTTCAGTGTCTATAACTTTTAATATTTTTGAGCATTATCAAATCTGGTTGATAAAAAGTGAAGCCCAAAGGGTCTTCTTTCTAAAGACACCACAATTATGTTTGTAACACACTGAAGTAGGAAACTATTACAATTATAAGTTAGTTAGAGCACTTTCAGCTGTGAGTCCCATAATGGGGGGTGCTGGCTAACAGGTTAAACATAAAATATAATTCGTTTTGGGTAAATTTGGGTAAATCTAAACAGGTTATCTTTGGTCTGTATTCAATTTATCTATATGTTAAAATGAAAATAAAAAAGGCAAATCTATATAATATTTCGTTTCATTGTAATGGCTGTATATATATACACATATCCCTGAACTAAATTACATTTCTGCAGCTGTTATTATGCTTAAATGAAAACGAAAGGAGGCAGTGGTATTTGATATCCTATTTCGTTTTATTGTAAATATACAGAGAGGAAAATAGCAGTAGCCATGGTCAGCTGACTGAAGTTATCAAATATGCTGCTGTTTGCAGATTTACTGGACTTGCGTCGTCACGGACATCACACTCACGAGTCGAATGCACAAAGTCCGCACTACCGAGAATGCACGTCCAAAAAAAAAGTTCCTGGTACAAATGTTCCGGGTAATTTCGGTGGAAACGCGGCATTACAGTTCATTTTAATGACGTCTTTGTAAATGAAGATCAGCGCAGACAAAGGCTGCAGACAGCACACCTTGTTTGTTATCTTTATTTTATAAGTGCACAAAGTTTTGTTGTTATTATGTCTGTATCCAAAAAAAAGTAGACCCTTTACAGATTCGATTGATGTATTGCTCTTATCTGTACGATTAAAACTGAAAGTGTAATTTAAGTTCTTTTCGGGGTTATCAGGAGAAAATGACTCATAACGCGTATCCGCGTTAATCGACTCCAGAGGGTTAAATAGAGCAGCTACACCTCCACCTCTCCTAACAGTCCTGCAGACACTCATGAAAGTAAAGTTAGGAGGGGCTGCTTCATTGAGGACTGTTGCATTGCAGCTGTGTTCTAGCCATAATTCGTTTGGAAACATAAAATCCTGATTGTTATAAAGTCATTGATTAGAAATGATTTATTTTTTAGTAAGCGAATGTTTAAAGATGCTAACTTGATGGCTGTGCTTTGTGTCTTTACATCAATCTTAGTTTGATGCATAATAGGCCGCAGATTAGATGAGTTTGCCCTTCGGCTTGAGATGGCCTTAGATTTTCTATCACGTGATAAAACTGAAATAGAGAAAGCTACAGGCACACTGGGTTCCCGCTTGTTCTGTAGACAATTTTGAATGTTGCTGCTATTATAGCGGGGACCCGACACATATCACTGAGTGCTGCTATCAGTTTTTTTGGTTCACCTTCAGCAGATAGAGGGTTTGGGCCCTGGTGTTGTGGCAGCGGTCAGAGAGCTCTCACAGGAGCAGGGCCCACAGGCTTGGATGGTTGGGGGGCCCGCCGTTTTTTTGTTGATGTCTGCGGGCTTGCAGCAAATGAGTGAGAGAGTTTAGTCCCAGCATGCACAAATTCCTCCATTTTCTGTGAAAAGTACAGAAGTGGAGATGCTGGAGTGAGGGATAATGTGCCTGGTGAGATGGGCTGTGTCTCTGGTGTTTCTGGTGGCTGTAATATGTTGTCCTGGCTTCCCTGGCTGTTTTCCAGAAAGTCGTTTTTGAGTGCTGAATCTTGTAGCTGTTTTGATACATCACAGTCTTGTTTTGGCTGCATGGAGTTATCAGTGTCCTTGTGGGATATGTCAACCACATGATGACTCGGACCCGGTGTGTGTGAGCTGAATGGATTGACACACTCTGCTGAAGGATGAGGGAGGGAAAAGTAGATATTGTCCTTAAACACTCTAGCACCAAGTTTGTTTGGGTAGAGGCCATCTGGTTTAAACAATTGTCTATGGACCCAGAAAAGATTGAAGTTGTCGATGAAATTCACTCCTTTTATATTACAAGATCTTTGTAGCCATGTGTTCAGCCCAAGCAACCGTGAAAACATATTTTTTCCCCTTGCTGGGAGTGGTCCACTGATGAATGACTGAACTTTGAGTCTTCAAACTGATTCAAAGAGTTCACTGAAGTCCTTCTTAAGGAGTTCTGACTGCTTTTTCTGAATATCATTCTTTCCCACATGGATCATGATTCGATTTGCAGTCTTGTGCTTCATCAGAATGTTCTGAAGTTCCTTGTTCACATCAGAGACCGTTGCTTGAGGAAGGCAGCATGTTGTTGTAGTCCTGCTATGGATGTTTCTGATAACAGAGTCGCCCACTATCAGAGTAATGGGCTCAGCTGCGCTCTGAGCTGAATGGCGCTGTCTGCTCGTCCTTGAACGCCTGTTAGTGCCGGTGTTAGCTGCTGGCTGATCCAATAGATGTTTAATCACATTTGGGGATTCCTCACCCACATTCATTAATGCTGAATAATGTATAGGGGGTGGTAGAATGCCAGTATTTGCAAAATACTATGCTATGAAAGCTATGGCAGCAATACGAGAAACTCGTGACAATCTGATATCTCATGTTCCTTTGGGTCTCGCTCCCTGTTTGTGCCATCGATTAGTGTGGCGATCAGTTTCAGCTTGTTCATCTACACTTGGTATAAACTGTTGAGATTCAGAAGATTCATGAGAATCACCGGCTGTATGCCAGGGGTGTATGACGATGGTCTGCTGTGTTTTCCGCCTGTTCTGGAAGTCCAGCAAGTAATTTTGTTTCAAGAATCACAATCCTTTGTAGAAGGAGGCATTTTCTCTCTTTGTTTGAATGTAGGCAGTTGTTATCCCATCTCCGGCACGTAAGCTGCTGGCAGTGGGAGGCAAAGTTTTCTTTTTGTAGTATTATTCCAGTCCTAAAGAGTTTTTAGTTTTAGTGTTTGTGCCAGAAATCTGTTGTTTGGGCACTGTTCTGATCTGCTGAAGTAAAAATCTTAGAAAAATCAGAGAAGAGTACAGAAATAAGAAGCAAAGCGCAGAGCAGTAAGCTAGAACGTCCGAACAGCAAAGCCGGAAGCTTATTCAATTCAAGTAGTATTCAAACTGGAGCGTATCGAGTGTGTTTGAAGAGGCTGGTTTTGATGTTGTGCGTGACTAACCTCTCAAAGCACTTCATCATGATTGGAGTCAGTGCTGTGGAACGGTAGTCGTTAGACAGGACACAGGTGATTTTTTTGGTACCGATATGATTGTTGTGTATTGGAGACATGTGGGGACGACTGCCTGGCTCAGAGAGGTGTTGAAGATATCTGTTAGGACATCTGTCAGCTGTTCAGCACAGTCTCTCAGTACACGACCAGGTATGTTGTCAGGACCTGCAGCCTTACGTGGGTTAATCCTAGATAGGGTCTTCCTTATGTCGGCTGGATACAGACAGAGTGCCTGGTCATTGGGAGGTATGGGCAGTTTTTGTGCAGGTGTGTAATTCTGCATGTCAAACTGTGAATAAAAGTGGTTGAGTGCATCCTGGGGGATGTGTCATTATCACAGGCCTGTGGCGGGGGCTTGTAGTCAGTGATGGTCTGAATGGCTTGCCACAGGCTCTGTGTGTCTCTGCTGTCTGTGAAGTGATTGTTGATTTTTTTGAGCAAATGACCTTTTTGCATTTTTGATGCCACAGGACAGATTGGCTCTTGCTGTTCTGAGGGCTGCTTTATCTTCTGATCTGAATGCTTTATCTCTAGTCTTTAGCAGCCAACAAACCACTGCTGTCATCCACAGCTTATGGTTTGCATGTGTGGTGATGGACTTGGTGACTGTCACTCCATGTTTGCCACGCTTCTGTCCCTTGATGTTCCTAATGTTGTAACATGACGACTGACAATATCATTAATATACAAACTTCTGTCATGGAACTCTAAATGGCACAGGCTGATGGATCCTTAACGTAACTGATTACATTCTTAGTATTAAACAACTTGTCATATTGAGAGAGCATATTGTATAACAGTCATTCATATATATATATATATATATATATATTTTTTTTTTTTCAGGTTCACTTAAGTCATAAGTGGCCGCATTTACACGAATACTCTCCAAGACAGGCATTTTAACATAACTTGTGACAATTGCATCGGGTTAACACTTTAACACTTTTGTGACAATGCATCGGGTCAGTGGCAGTTCCATCAACTGTCCCTGGAGTCGGTCGGCCTCAGGAATATTTTTTGAGTCCCAAAGGCTCAAGTCCAAGTCAAGTTTGAGTAAAAATGCATCCAAGTCAATGACAAGTCCAAGTCCATTAGAATTTGCACTCGAGTCCGAGTACCCTAACTCTAATTGTTACACATATTTAGCTGCACCAATCTTTTTCTTCTCCATGAGAAAGCCATTAGGAACAAGGTAATATGACATTGTTTTCAGTCAAAAAATGTAGTTCTTGATGATGTGGAATCATCAAGCATCTACCGTAACACATGATACTACCCTAGATGATGGGATTTCAATCAGGTTGTGGAAAGTGGCCTTTACTTTTGGGAGTTTGACAAATCGTGTGTGGCACAATAAGCATCTATCTGTCTGCACCAAAGCAAGAGTGTATGAAGCAAGTGTTCTCTGGATCCTGTTATATGGCGATGACTGCTGGACTACATACTGGTATCAAGAGAGTCGGGTAAGTTTCTTTCACACTAGATGCCTCAGGTTTATACATTTTTTTAAGACCTGAAGTGATAAAACGTCAAATTAATATCTGTTTAAAGTTACAAAAAGTGAACCAGTTTCCTCCCACCAAAAAACCATTAATCTCCGATGGTCTGGATAGTTACCAGATTGGCCACCTCCTGCATTCCCCATGCAATTCTGTACAGTGTACCTAAAGAGAGGTGCCTATACTGCTGGACAGCCCAAACTAATGTATAAATATGTTCTGAAAAGAGATGTGATAGATTTCAGCATACCAACCAACTCCTGGACCCAGGCAGTGAAAAAAAACATGCTGAATGGAGGGTTGATGTAAACATAGGAAAGGTACTAATAACCTCCAGCAACTAAAAGAACCTTGCTTGAAATCCAACTTACATACATGATCTATGCTATCCAATAAATGTTTGTGGCTTATTGTCACCTGCATTGTCACTTGCAACAGAAGCCCAAATTTATTTAACTACTCATGTAAATATTATCTACAACAATGACTTTCAAGACAGAATGTTTAGTGTTTTAGATGAATTATTTTATTAACATAAACTCTAGTACCAGGAGTCCATGATACGCCTCATGCTCATGAATCTCATGCCACCCATATTGCTGAAGCTCCTGTACTCTCCAGGCCTGAAGTACCACATCCTGCCTCTGTAGTGGGGCTGCTCATACATGAGCCAGTGGCCGTCCATAACATGGCAGGACTGGCAGTGAGGCATGCGATAACGGTCCATGATACTGTCACAGTCATCCATCATCTCGTACATCTGCCCCATGAAGTTCTCTCTCTCGTAGATCCTCATTCTGTAGGATCCCCTGTGCTGTAATGGAAGAAAAGTCAGTTATGTATAAATCAATCATGAAGAATCATAATCACATGTAACCATATATCTTCAGCAACTATCTAGGTCTGTCTCTCACAGATCATCATTCATCATCTATGTTGCTTTTCAAGCAATTTCATCATTTTATTTGATGGTTGAAATAAATTTAGGACTATTAAATAACTAAATTAAATAAGGACTATTAAGTAAATAAATAAATACTTCAACAGGTTCATGGAGCTCACCATGGGGATCATACGGCAGGACCTGATGCAGTTGCTCATTCCAAACATAGACATGTAGTCAGCATATTCGCCCCTCCTAAAGAAATACTGATTTCCCATGTAGTTGGGTTGATCGTACATCATCCAGCATCCACTGTGCACTCTGCAAGAGTGGCAGCGGCTCATGTAGGAGGAGAAATCGGCACAGTCGCTCATACAGTCATAAGAGCGACCCTGGAAGTTCCTGTCCTCATAAAAGGTGACCTAAAAAAAATCAAAATTAATATGTTATAAATGTTTTAACAAATCAAATAATTTTGGAGTTGAGCTGTGTGGAAATTGCTACTGGAACAAGGTTTACCTTCATGGTTGCGCTGGCTGATTTTCTGTACTTCCACAAAGGAGAAGCTGAAGCTGATTCTGCTTGTTGGCTGACTGCTCTCACCTGTGCTTTTATACTAGACCAAGACTAAAGACTACACAGCCTCTATTGTTATTCAATTCCTGACTGTGCAAGTTGGTTTAGGGGCTTTTCTAGTTAAAGCTTTGTAAGTAGTGTTTACATTGTTCAAACTATAGAATTTCTAAAGTGTATGTTGCTAAAATGAAAGACTATACTGTAAATGCTAAAATACAATAAAGAGCTTTCATTCTAAGAAATTGTTTTGTTCAAGATTTACAAATTCTGACTGTTTGGATTTGGTTTGATTTTGCTTTTTAGAATATGAAATGCAAAAAAAAAGTTACAAAATAGTTTTCATAGATTGTTTACAGATTGTTTGTTGTTTTACATTCAAACATTCTGGCTTTTTGGATTTGGATTGATAAATTTTTTATTGCCGTTTTTTTTTTTTTTTTCAAAATTATGCTTATAGATGTCTCCTTATGATTTCAGTCTCCATGTGAAATATTGGGAATGTAGAACACAATAAGGGAAGCACTCATATCCTTGAGAGGCCTGGGTGTATTATACAGTACACGGTATTTGTGCAGTCTAATTGTAGGGCCTGATTGCATGATAACTCATCTGATGTATATTATATAACTGGAAATCACTTACTTGATTTGGCAAGCTCTCATGTGAATGGTTGATTTAACACAATGTCTGTGCGTAAGAGAACTGTATATTCTTTTCTTTTTTTGCCCCAGCATGTTCTCTACAATCATTCTCAGAGACTACTGTGCCATTGTTAAATAATTTGTCATTTGTACCAATCTGTTATTGTGGTACAGTGGAAATGGGATGGTCTGTTTATTATTATGGTATGAATTTGTTTTGTATTATGAGAGGATGGCCTGTATTCTTACTGCAGTAGAAAATAACATAATAATTGCAAATAAATAAATAAATAAATATAAAAAATTAACCCTTTGACACATATAATTTGAAAATTCTAATTCAAAAAGACCGGACAATAAGTGTGTGGGCAATTTGGTTAGAAATATATTTGGCCTGAAATCATAGATATTTCGGTAACACTTTAAAATAACTTTAGTTTATAAATGATTAACAGATCATTAGTTATTATAAAGTCACAAAGCTAGAAATATGAGATAATATTATGGTAAATGTTTACTAATGAACTTACTAAACATTGCCTAATTTTTAACATATTACTATTTAATGTAAATTTAATTGCTTGAAAATGTCAGTAAATTTTCAGTTCATATGATCTTTATTTGTTGGTCTTTGTTTGTTGTGTAGACCTCTATTTACACATCTTAACAAATAATCTATTAATTATTTATTCATGTTTTTGCAGTATCCAATCTAAAGTGGAAACTATTTATCATTTGCAAATATTTATAAATGTTTACTTATCATTAATACCTTTATGAGCAGTCATCTCAATGGCAAAAAGTGTCCTGAAAGACCTGAATTTACCCTATTCACAAATCTTTACTAATAAAGTTCAAGTTGAGCTTTATTGTCATTCCCCTAACATTCCTCTTCCTAAACTTGAACAACTTGTCTCCTCAGTCCCCAGGCGTTTACAGACTGTTATAAAAAGAGGAGGAGGAGGCCACACAGTGCTAAACAACGGACTTGTCCCAACTTTTTTGAGATGTGTTGATGTCATGAAATTTAAAATCAAATAATTTCCCTTAAAATGATACATTTTCTCAGTTAAAACATTTGATACGTCATCTATGTTTTATTCTGAATAACATATTGAAATTTGAAACTTCCACATCATTGCCTTCTGACTTTATTCCAATTTGTACAGTGTCCCAACTTTTTTGGAATCAGGTTTGTATATATATATATATATTCAATGTTGTCGTCAACCCTTCCCCAAAAATCTCAAAGAATAATATTACAATTAAGTACCAGTAGTAGTTTAGGTAGAGATGTGTTGTGGTTGGTCTCAGACAAAGAAGGTTAACAGATTTATGACTAATGGAAGGTAATGAGAGATGACAAGAAGGGGTGTAATTCTACTGTATTACTATGAGATGAACTGTATAGACTTTCCATTGAGATATAGTCAATTAGTAGATTTTTTTTCAGGATGCAATATGTATGGAATTTTTTGATTTCCAGTTCATGAAGATATTTTTCTTGGCAATAGCTAGTGCCACTAGTAGTAACTGATTGTCTAAATTGATCGTGGATATATTGCCTAGCAAACAAAGTGAGGGAGAAATTGGGATGTGACATCCCATAGTGACGGATAGTGATTCAATTACCTTTTCCCAAAAAAATTTAATTGGTGTACAATACCAAATGGCATGAACATACATGTATGTGTCTGGGTTATTTTGGGTGCAATATGAGCATGTTTCTGAAGTGAATCCCACTTTAAATAATGAAATATGTGAAGTACTTTATACTTTATAAGTTTAAAGCAGGCATTTTCTGTCATAAAGTAGATATTTTTGCAGATTTGTTTCCAGAAATCGGCATCAGGAGCAATAGATAGGTCTGATTCCCATTTAGCATGTGGTAAACTTAATGTGTTGTCTGATTTTAATATTATTCTGTATATTTTGTGTTTTTAAAGTCAACCAGTTGGATGGGAGCATAGTTTGCTTTTTGGGTTTTAAATTAATTTCTTAATATGAAATTCGAATGATGTGACAGTTAGAGATTAAACTGTACAGAAATTGAAATCTACAGGCTAATACACACTACTCACAGTCACGCAATGCTGATGTTGTTAACATTAATGATTTGAGAATAAAGTGTAATAATAATTTGCAGGATTTAATGTGATAAGAGCTAATCGATTGTTAGATTAAATCACCATTGGTAGCGTGATTTGTTGTAATGCTCAGTTGGTCAAAACAAAGCATGGCAGACTTGTTACTTGTTCAGATGACAATATATGGTGAAAATTCTTATTTGGATCATGTATTCCAAGATGTAGGCTGGAATCTGTGATTACTAAGTACAGTGAATATCCACACCGGTGCAGTGACTGACAGCTAAACATTAACCTCAAAACAGATCCATCTGTGCTGGATCATAACCCATGCATGGAATATAATTCCGCAAGGAACTGCAATTCCAGGTTTTCAAACATAGATGGCAATAAAAAGGGGCAAATCTTACAGATTGCAGCTTTAATCATTTGTTCGTTTTTTCAGTAGCCAATCTAAAGTTGAAACTATTCATCATTTGTAATATCATCCAACATCCAATATCATTATTTACAAAGTTCTGTCATGAAACTCTTGATGGCGCAGGCTGATGGGTCCTTAACGTAACTGATGTCATTCTTGGCATTAAATGGCTTGTCACAAACTGACTGGTTCATGTTGCATATGGAGCCAATGAGCTTGCTGATTTATATTTTAAATGGCTGATTAGCATTTGATTGAGCATTACAGCACGCTTTCAGAGTTCCTCTGAAACTCAACAGCTAGAAAAGGGAACAGTCTTTTCTTCTCATTTCAGTGCAGTACTGTGTTCATCAGCCTTAAATTTCTAAATTTGCAAACATATAAGTCGTAAAACTATGCACAGGTATTCCAGAGAGGAGTAATTACTAAGCATATTGTATAACAGTCATTTAAAAAGAATAAATATATATATATATATATATATATATATATCATTATTGTCATATATATGTCATATTTAATTAATTGACATAATTAAGTCATAAGTGGCATCATTTACATGAATACTCTCCAATACAGGCATTTTAACATAACTAGTTGTTTATATAAGTGTATAGAAATAACAAGCAAAACAAGAACTTAATTCAGCATTCGCACACTGGCTGAGAGGCCCATTCTGTGCACGCGCTTTGGGTGTGTGAGCAAGAACCCCTCTGCTTTCAAGTACTGATAAGACTTTAAAACACCTGCGAATACTGACTGTCACTTTTATGACAATGCATCGGGTCAGTGGCAGTCCTATCAGTCCCTGGAGTCGGTTGGGCTCTGAAATATTTTTAGAGTCTCAAAGGCTCAAGTTCAAGTCAAGTCATGAGGAAACCATTATAACGTTCACTTATCTTGGATCTACCATGACACGCGATACTACCCTGGATGATGGGATTTCAGTCAGGTTGGGGAAAGTGGCCTCTACTTTTGGGAGTTTGAAAAATTGTGTGTGGCGGAATAAGCATATATCTGTCTGCCCCAAACGAAGAGTGTATGAAGCAAGTGTTCTTAGCATCCTCTTGTATGGAGATGAATGCTGGGCTACATACTGGTATCAAGAGAGTCGGCTAGGGGTCTTAAACACATGTTATCTCAGGTTTATGCTTGGTAAGACTTGGAGGTATAAAAAGTCAAATGAATATCTGTTCAAAGTAATAAAAAATTAACCAGTTCTCTCCTGCTTAAAATTCATTTATCTCGGATGGGCTGGTGATGTTACCAGATTGGCCCCCTCCCACATTCCCCATGCCTTTCTGTACAGTGTACCTAAAGAGAGTCGTCTGTACAGCTGGACTGCCCAAAAGGGGTGATGTACTGAAAAGAGATCTGATAAATTTCAGCATACCAACCAACTCCTGGACCCAGGTAGCGAAAAAACATGCTGAATGAAGGGTTGATCTAAACAAAGGAAAGGCTCAAGACCATGTTAATAACCTCCAGTAGCTAAAAGAACTTTGCCTGAAATCCAACTTACATACATGATCTATGCTATCCAATAAATGTCTGTGGCTTATTGTCACCTGCATTGTCACTTGCAACAGAAGCACGCCATTGATTTGACTACTCATGTAAATATTATTCACATCAATGATTTTCAAGACAGAATGTTTAGTGTTTTAGATGAATTATTTTATTAATATAAACTCTAGTACCAGGAGTCCATGATACGTCTCATGCTCATGAATCTCATGCCACCCATATTGCTGAAGCTCCTGTACTCTCCAGGCCTGAAGTACCACATCTTGCCTCTGTAGTGGGGCTGCTCATACATGAGCCAGTGGCCGTCCATCACATGGCAGGACTGGCAGTGAGGCATACGGTAACGGTCCATGATACTGTCACAGTCATCCATCATTTCGTACATCTGCCCCATGAAGTTCTCCCTCTCGTAGATCCTCGTTCTGTAGGATCCCCTGTGCTGTAATGGAAGAAAAGTCAGTTATGTATCAATCAGTCATGGAGAATCATAATTCCATGTATCTATCTAGGTCTGTCTCTCACAGATCATCATTCTGAAAGGATCTATGTTGCTTTTCAAGCTGAAAGATTTCATCATTTCATTTGATGGTTGAAATAAATTTAGGACTATTGTAAATAAATACATTTAACAGGTTCATGGAGCTCACCATAGGGATCATACGGCAGGACCTGATGCAGTTGCTCATTCCAAACATAGACATGTAGTCAGCATATTCTCCCCTCCTAAAGAAATACTGATTTCCCATGTAGTTGGGTTGATCGTACATCATCCAGCATCCACTGTGCACTCTGCAAGAGTGACAGCGGCTCATGTAGGAGGAGAAATCGGCACAGTCGCTCATACAGTCATAAGAGCGACCCTGGAAATTTCTTTCCTCATAAAAGGTGACCTGAAAATTAAAAATTAATATATTATAAGTGCTTTAACAAATCAAATAATTTTGGAGTTGAGCTGTGTGGAAATTGCTACTGGAACAAGGTTTACCTTCATGGTTGCGCTGGCTGATTTTCTGTACTTCCACAAAGGAGAAGCTGAAGCTGATTCTGCTTGTTGGCTGACTGCTCTCACCTGTGCTTTTATACTAGACCAAGACTAAAGACTACACAGCCTCTATTGTTATTCAATTCCTGACTGTGCAAGTTGGTTTAGTGGCTTTTCTAGTTAAAGCTTTGTAAGTAGTGTTTACATTGTTCAAACTATAGAATTTGTAAAGTGTATGTTGCTAAAATGAAAGACTATACTGTAAATGCTAAAATACAAAATAATGAGCTTTCATTCTATGAAATTGTTTTGTTCAATATTTACAAATTCTGACTGTGTGTATTTGGTTTGATTTTGCATTTTAGAATATGAAATGCTAAAAAACAAGAAAAAGAATTTTCATAGATTGTTTACAGATTGTTTGTTGTATCAGATTCAGACATCCTGGCTTTTTGGATTTATTTGTTTTTTTTATTGCCATTCATTTCAAAATGATGCTTATAGCTGTCACCTTATGATTTCAGTCTCCATGTGAAATATTCGGAATGTAGAACACAATAAGGGAAGCACTCATATCCTTGAGAGGCCTGGGTGTATTATACAGTACACTGTATTTGTGCAGTCTAATTGTAGGGCCTGATTGCATGATAACTCGTCTGATGCACATTATATAACTTGAAATCACTTACTTGATTTGGCATGCTCTCATTTGAATGGTTGATTTAACACAGTGTCTGTGAATGAGAGAACTGTATATTCTTTTTTCTCTCTTTTTTTTTTTTGCCCCAGCATGTTCTCTACAATCATTCTCAGAGACTATTGTGCCATTGTTAAATAAATCTTCATTCGCACCAATCTGTTATTGTGGTACAGAGGAAATGGGATGGTGTATTTATTATTATGCTATGCATTATTTGTATTATGAGAGTATGGCTTGTAATCTTACTGCAGTACAAAAGAACATAATAATTGTTAATTACTGTACAATTTTAAGCCTTTGACACAGAATTTTATAAATTCAAATCTGTATTTGCAATGTTCACACTGCTGGTGAAAGAACAGTTGTAATTTATATGTATAGTACCAGCAGGCTATAGTTAGATTTTATGTTGCAGAAGTTCAAAATATCATCATATTATGTTAACCACAGACTTGATTTTACTCATGAACTGAAAAACCCATTAGGGGAATCTCAGGGGACCCAGTGGTGAATTAAACCAAATTTAAGGTGGCACAGAGGCACTTCTGAAGTGGCATTCAGGCATCTTTACTGATTATAACATGTAAAAAGCAATTATATATCTGATAGGGACTGAGGTGGGTCTGAGCAGGCATAATTTAGTCTTTAGTCTTAGTGTTTTTTTAGGCATCGCGTCTTTACACTGAATTTTGAGCAGGCATGAACAGCCTTAGCTTGGCTCTGTAAAGATTTCTTTAGTCTTCCAGGTTTTGACTCTATATCATTGTTTTTAATGTATTTGTGGTCAAATAAATGCAGCTTTGGTGAGCATCTTTCACACACACAAAAATAAATAAACTTTGGAACTAGTGTATTTAGATCAAAAGGTGGGAAATTGTTTTGATTCAAACTGAATGCAATTTCAAAGGGCATCAATAGTGTCAGTACCTAAGATCATTGTGACAAATGGACCCTCTTTAGCTGTGATTTTGGTTATCATTGAAAGCTATATTTCAGTGACCCTTGTAAAAAGGATCCTGTGTCCATCACAATGATATTGTAATCTAGTCCATCAAAGTCTGTTGATCACTCACTGTAAGGGTTGTCAAAGGTCAGCTGCAGTAAGAGCTATCAGTGACATCCAGAGGAAACTGAGTCGTTTCTTATGGTCACCTTCTGACCCCTCATTAACCCTATCTCCTCTACTTAAAATAAACACCAAACTGTGTGTGTGTGTGTTTGCTAGTATTTTTGATTGAAAGAGACATCTGTGTATTGCGTATACACTAAAAGATTTCTCGCTTAACAGTGTAAAGTGAGGCCTCAGGTATTGGCTCTGCGCCTCAGAGAGAAATAACAGCTTTTCCTCAGCCCTGCAGAGAAATAGTGCCACATTAGAAACAGAGGAACCACAGCAATTTAAACAGCTTCGCTGCTCGGCGTAAATAAATCCATCAGCCATAAAGTCATCACTGTGTTTAAGATTACTCTTCACAGAAACTGCATTCCTCTCTTTTTTTTTCTGCAAACACATCAGAGATGCAGGGTCAGAGTATTAATTTAAACACCAATGTCTATAAATCATGAAAATAGTGTGACATTTATACCAAAGCAAGCAAATTTTATTTATATATCACTTTTCTAAACAAGTTAATGCAATTCAAAGTGCTTGACAAGGAAACAATAGAAACAGCAATTAATAAAATTAAAAGAACAATTAAAAAGTAAAATAAATTATTTCTAGAGGCCTTCTGCAAATTTTCAAATTGTGGTTGAACAGACACAAACACAGGAACACTGGGAGGAGACGACGCAGATTGGGAGACTTGGAATAATCGTTCAGGTAAGAAAGTTTAACATGAGCTATTAGTCCTTACGACAATGCAGACCAGACATTGTGTTTGTGTGCTCGGTGCATGGTGGACGAAGGACACAGATCACGTACTTGAGTAAAAGTACAGATACGTATAGTAAAATATTACTCCAGTAAAAGTAAAAGTACTCCTTTTTCCATTTTACTCAAGTGAAAGTACAAAAGTACTCCATTTTTTATGTACTTAAGTAAAAAAGTACTGAAAGATAGATGTTTGCAATTATAGTTATAAAGTTATATAAGTTATATAAGTTATATAAAGTTATATATAGTTATATAAGTTATAAAGGCTACTTAATTAAATGTTATATTAGCACATATTTTTATTTATAATCCTACTGTTCAAAATACCTGGGATTTTTTCCAAAATAACCACTATATGGAGTCAAGATATATTTTTGTTGTTGATATGGACTACGTTGATGAGAGTAATGTTCACTGTGAAGCTTACACTGTGATGTACCTGAGAGAAAACAGAGTTGACCATCTGATTTTCACCAGTAAGAACAAAGTATTTTAAAGTTTGTTGTTTTACAGAACATCACAGTTATATATGACATGATAATAAGGCCTGAAGTTAGGAAGAACATTTTAAAGAAAATATAATTATATTTTCATAATGATTTTTTCCTTCTCAAACCTTGTCTGTGGTGTAAAAACAGCCCTGGCCAAATGGGGTGCATCTCTTCCCACTTTGATAATTACTGTAGTTGCCATGTTCTGAACATCACATCCTTTCTTTTCTCCCCAGATGTTATCTATATATATATAGGTATATGTATATATTATTTATAAAAAATTACCTCAAGTTAGCACCAGCAAGCTTGTTAGCTAGAAAGTTGGCATCAGCTAACAATATTTACTTATTTTCAGTACGGTTATGAATAAACATTCATGTCTGTCTACTCGTCTATCCAAACAATATAACGTTACTGTTGATAAACAATATAAAAACAGATGTCACATAGGACATGATATCATTTTAATAAAACTGTTAATATTACCGCAGCGGGGAATTTGAACATGCATGAGTTATTTTATTTAAGCTGTTTTAGTTTAATGGTTAATTATTATTATTTTTTTAACCTAAAACACAGAGACGCTGATTGATGTGTCTGCATGTGTCGAGCATTTCAGTGGGCTTAAATAGATCACTCTTTACAGCGGATTTAGTTCCCAAACAACTGACAATTTTGACCTAAATATGATTATCAGTTACAATAATTAATCCTAAATTTCGACATTAATAACTTACTTTTAGCAACATCCAGGGCCGTAGCTGGGGTCAGTGGGGCCCCGGTGAAGGTTGTACCAGTGGGCTCTGTTTGATATGGTTTAATCTGTATGTTCATTCATTTTTATTTATTTGTGCTATTTACACAATGTTTAAGTTTTTTTTTCAAGTTTGTAGGTGTCAAGGTACAGAAACCGAATAATTAAATGTAAAATAGCACTGGATAGTCTTCAATGTAAAAATGAAATATACAATCAAATCAAAATTTATTCAGACACCTTCAACATCTCTCACATTATTACAGTTTATTTGCTATCACTTGTAAAATGGTTATAAAATATGACAAGAACTTAGAGTTAAACTGTGTCAGAACAAATTTGTCTTGATAATGTCATAACTTTGATAGAAATGTATTTAATGGATTACAATCAACCAAAACTACAGACAACTGTTACAATATTTACACAACTATCAATACTTTGTTGACCAATTACTGAGCAATGCTTTATTTTGTTCAGACTGTGGTGTGAAAAGGTTGCATTAGCAATTCAGGAAAAAAAAAAACATTAGCAATGCATGGTGCTTTATAAGGTGCTGAATAATTTTTGGTCCCAATTTTATATATAGATAGAGAGATAAAAACATTATATCTATATATTTCACTAGTAGTTCACTGTATGAAGATTATTTGGGTATAATATGTCACAGTTTGCTATACTCACTTACATAAATGCATTAGTGTCCTGTACCTACTAGTAAAATATACATATCAAAAATTATATCTGGAGTCTGAATATTTTTTGGTTTGACTGTGCATACATTTTTGTTAAAACTACAAAGTAATGCAATCAAGAGCAGTGAGTGAATTTTCTTTCACTTTCTTGGATTAACATTACAGCAGCTAGTAGCTAAATTAGGCGCGGTCACTTTAAGAGACGATGAACGCATCTTTTTCCTCAACGGTTTACTTTCACTTAAGAAATAACTGACAAATAACTGAAAAAAACTGATTTTTCGAGCATACTTTCCAAGGCGGGTATTTTTTATATTTTTTGTATGTATTTGTCGGCACAAGAGCAAAAAGAAGCAGTTTCGGTTTTCAAGTGTTTTGAGAGACGCCTCTCTCTGCGTGAGCCCTGAACACCAGAACACTGCGAGAACTGAATTGGGCTCTTTCACATCTGTTTGTTTGTTCAAACTGCGATTTGCATTTGTTCGTTCAGGTGCAGGAGGGAGTTCGAGGAGAACTTCGTAGAAGACAGCTCGGTTCACACCGAACACAGCGCGCGAGTGACCAGCTACTCTGTTAAGCTTGTTCGTGTCTTGTGTTTGGATGCTTTAATGTTTAAATCGACAAGTAGTAATTTAAAAACACGTGAAAATGACAAGCTTTCATTACGACGTGCAGCAGTGGCCCGTCAACTGTCCTGACTGAGCATCTCCCGGTTCTTACTTCTAAAGACTCGCACTAAACGGTTCATTTAAATCAGTGAGTGGTCGACTCCAGACAGCTGCAGTCGGATCATTCTAATTCGTAAACGAATCGTTTGGTGCGATTTGTGATCAGATTTAAAAGTTTATTTTGAAAAGACTCGTTCATGATGAATCAGACACCGCTTCTGCGTGTCGGAGCACGTGATATATTATAAGGAGTAACAATATGTTTTATGAAATGTAGTGAAGTTAAAAGTACGATCTTATGCTTTGGAATGTAGTGAAGTAAAAGTAAAAGTTACTCAAAATAAAACTACTCCAGTAAAGTACAGATACTTGAAAAATGTACTTAAGTACAGTAACGAAGTAAAGCTACTCCATTACTGTCCACCACTGGTGATTAGTGAATGATGGTCAGGTGCAGGTTATCAGAACTCCGGTTATTGGGATCGCTGATTGATTAGTGAAAGAGTCTGTTATTTCCGTGACACTTTGTTTGTTATTACACTATACAGGTCCTTCTAAAAAAATTGGCATATTGTGATAAAGTTCATTATTTTCCATAATGTAATGATAAAAATTAAACTTTCATATATTTTAGATTCATTGCACACCAACTGAAATATTTCAGGTCTTTTATTGTTTTAATACTGATGATTTTGGCATACAGCTCATGAAAACCCAAAATTCCTATCTCAAAAAATTAGCATATTTCATCCGACCAATAAAAGAAAAGTGTTTTTAATACAAAAAAGTCAACCTTCAAATAATTATGTTCAGTTATGCACTCAATACTTGGTCGGGAATCCTTTTGTAGAAATGACTGCTTCAATGCGGCGTGGCATGGAGGCAATCAGCCTGTGGCACTGCTGAGGTGTTATGGAAGCCCAGGATGCTTCGATAGCGGCCTTAAGCTCATCCAGAGTGTCGGGTCTTGCGTCTCTCAACTTTCTCTTCACAATATCCCACAGATTCTCTATGGGGTTCAGGTCAGGAGAGTTGGCAGGCCAATTGAGCACAGTAATACCATGGTTAGTAAACCATTTACCAGTGGTTTTGGCACTGTGAGCAAGTGCCAGGTCGTGCTGAAAAACGAAATCTTCATCTCCATAAAGCTTTTCAGCAGATGGAAGCATGAAGTGCTCCAAAATCTCCTGATAACTAGCTGCATTGACCCTGCCCTTGATAAAACACAGTGGACCAACACCAGCAGCTGACATGGCACCCCAGACCATCACTGACTGTGGGTACTTGACACTGGACTTCAGGCATTTTGGCATTTCCTTATCCCCAGTCTTCCTCCAGACTCTGGCACCTTGATTTCCGAATGACATGCAAAATTTGCTTTCATCCAAAAAAAGTACTTTGGACCACTGAGCAACAGTCCAGTGCTGCTTCTCTGTAGCCCAAAGTGGCTTGACCTGGGGAATGCGGCACCTGTAGCCCATTTCCTGCACACGCCTGTGCACGGTGGCTCTGGATGTTTCTACTCCAGACTCAGTCCACTGTTTCCGCAGGTCCCCCAAGGTCTGGAATCGGTCCTTCTCCACAATCTTCCTCAGGGTCCGGTCACCTCTTCTCGTTGTGCAGCATTTTTTGCCACACTTTTTCCTTCCCACAGACTTCCCAATGAGGTGCCTTGATACAGCACTCTGGGAACAGCCTATTCGTTCAGAAATTTCTTTCTGTGTCTTACCCTCTCGCTTGAGGGTGTCAATGATGGCCTTCTGGACAGCAGTCAGGTCGGCATTCTTACCCATGATTGCGGTTTTGAGTAATGAACCAGGCTGGGAGTTTTTAAAAGCCTCAGGAATCTTTTGCAGGTGTTTAGAGTTAATTAGTTGATTCAGATGATTAGGTTAATAGCTCGTTTAGAGAACCTTTTCATGATATGCTAATTTTTTGAGATTTTGTGTTTTCATGAGCTGTATGCCAAAATCATCAGTATTAAAACAATAAAAGACCTGAAATATTTCAGTTGGTGTGCAATGAATCTAAAATATATGAAAGTTAAATTTTTATCATTACATTATGGAAAATAATGAACTTTATCACAATATGCTAATTTTTTAGGACCTGTATTTGTTTGTATGTAATAATTTTTAATATATTTTATTTATTTATTTATTATTCATTTATAATTATTTAAAAAGTACTTAAATTAATAATTTAATACAATTCAACACACAAATTTGATATTCAAAGTCTGTAAAAATTTTTTTTTAAAAATAATAGATGTAATTATTGTAAATCAATCATTAGTTTTAGAATTCGATTGTGATTCCCAGAATCAGCATCAATTACTTTCTTCCCTTCCAGGACAATAAATGTGTGGGCAAGTGTCACAGTTCATGGATCCGTGTATTCGTTCTGCATTTCTGTTTCTCGTTACCTGTCTGATTGCTCGTTTAGCGTTGCTCCGGCAACTGTGGGGCTGATGAGTTAATCAGCGTGGCTGCACCTGACGCATGTTCTGTCCTGTCCTTATCTGTCTTTTGTTTGGTACTGCATGTTGTCAGATCATTGTTTGAGTTTGTCCGTGCCTGTCTTTCTCTCCAGTCCTCAGAGTCTTGTCTCCAGTGTACTTCACCGTTGGTTACCGGGGATTCTCTCTGAGTTGGACCGGGTCAGTGACTCGCAGTCTCCGTGTTACAGAGACTGCTCACCTGCTCACCTTCTCACCTGCTCACCAGCTCACTAGCTCACCTGTTCATGCTCCACACATCTTGCTTGTTGATGTTGTTTCAATAAACTGTATTACATTTGCAAGTGGATTTTGTGTATCATTGCGTGACAGAACGATCTGACCAAAATGGATTCAGCAAGTGTTGTGGAACTGAGAGAAATTCTCGCCAGCAGCAATGGTCATTTTGCACAGCAGGAGGAGCAAATCATGGCTACCGGTCGTGCGGTACAGGCACTTGTTACGCAGGTCTCCGATCTAACCACTCAGGTCAGACAATTAAAGCCTGAACCTGCCCAGCAGCCCACTGCGCTCAATCCCCTGACTGTTTCACTGAAGGATTTCATCAACCGGCGTGTTGAGCCCTGTCTACCACCTCCGACTGTCTACTCCGGTGAGCCCTTGTTATGTTGTTCATTCTTGACTACATGTTCTCTTCACATTGCTCTCCAGCCTTCGTCTTTTCCCACATATGAATCCAAAGTGGCGTTTGTCATCACTCTGCTGTCTGGACGAGCGACTCTCTGGGGAACAACGGTGTGGGAACAAGGGCACCATTGTTGTTCCCCTTTCCAATTATTTTCAGAGGAGCTCAGGAAAGTGTTTGATCGGGCTGCATCTGGCAGGGAGTTGGGTGAATGAATTGACTGAGTTATGTCAAGGAGATCGATCAGTTACAGATTACACCACTGCGTTTGGCACATTGACAGCGGAATGTAAATGGAACCAGGAAGCGCAGTGGGACATGTTTAGGCATGGGTTGGCCGACCGGATAGTTAACGAAATTTACACACTGGAATTACCCACTTCACTTGACGGATTGATCGATCTGGCCATCCAAGTGGACACTAGATTTCATCAACATGAACAGTTCTATGGTGTGGCAGAGAAAACAACCATTCATCATTTCAATCCTGAACCCACGCAGGTGGGCAGAGCTCACCTTTCTCGAGAGGAGAAGGAGAGGAGCAGAAACCAGGGGCTGTGCCTATACTGTGGTGCCGCGTGTCACATCGCAGTGCAGTGCCCAGTAAAAACCAGAGCCCATCAGTAAGAAGGAGGCTACTGATGGCCGGAGTCACCATTCAAAACTCCTCTTCCATGGTAACTGTGCTCCCGGTTCAATTACGGAGGGGCCGGGACACTTTCACTTGTAAAGCCCTGGTGGACTCTGGCGCAGAGGGCAGTTTTTTGGAATGTGGGACAGCGATAGGTTGGGCATTCCGGCGGTCCCACTTAATCCACCCATCTCAGTCAGTGCCCCTTGTGATAAGTCGCTTCCACCCATCACCCATGCCGATGAGTCTTATCACTTCGGGCAACCACACTGAGACTTTATTTTTATTTGACTGATTCCCCTTTGGCTCCTGTGGTTTTGGGTCACCACTGGCTAGCGTTACACAACCCCAATATAAACTGGCATCAGAGCACAGTCTGATCCTGGAGTGAATATTTTCATGCGTTTGTTGTCTGCTTGCTCTTTTGTGTCTTGTTCTGTGTTACAGGATGAACATGTGGATCTGTCAAAGGTGCCCGCTGAGAATCTTGACCTGAAGGGAGTGTTCAGTAAGTCCTGGGCTGCTTCTCTTCCTCTGCATTACCCTTATGATTGTGCAATAGATTTATTGTCAGGTACGTCTCCGCATAAAGGCAGATTATACTCCCTTTCCTTACTGGAAAGGGAGGCCATGGAGAAATATATTTCTGATTCTCTGGCAGGCAGGATCATCAGATTTTTCTTTATGGAAAAGAAAGATGGTCCCCTGCGTCCTTGTATCGACTATAGGGGGTTGAATAGTATCACGGTAAAGAATACCTATCCTTTGCCATTGGTGTCTTCAGCCTTCGAGAGTCTGCAGGGTGCTTCCTTTTTACAAAGTTGGATCTTTGCAGTGCCTATCATTTGGTTCACATAAAGGAGGGGGATGAATCTTCGTTAACGAACATTTGTTATGTGACTAAGACGAGACGTTGACGAGCTAAAAATAATATCTGATGCCAAATTATCACGAAATTTATGGCGCGTTTTCGTTAACTAGACGAGACTGGACTTTAATGTTATTTGAGGACTACTGGACATTCAAAATGCATCCTATTGTCCTTCAAAATGTGCGTCCCTGTCATTGGATTGTGATCGGATAAGGGCCGTTCATATATCTATTCTCAGTATGGCAGCCGCAGTGGATGGATAGACAAAAAAAAAGCGAACTAGCGATCTGAAACAATGGCCTCAGCAGCCAAAGTGGTAGGGGTAAGGTAACCAGATGTCCCGTTTTTCCCGGGAGTCACAATTCGTTGATGATAAATTTAAAGTTAGTGAAGGTGGGATAGGCGAAATCACACTAATAGAAGTGCTCTCTCTCTCTCTCTCGTGTGTGCGCACGCTCCACTTCCTCAGTTCTCATATACAGCGCGCGATCAGTTCTCAGCACTCAAATACACACAGCAGTCCAAATGTTTATCGTGTAGAGTACCTCATGTAAATACAGTAGGTTATGGATTAATTGAAGGTGAACAGGTGGGTGAAAACTGAACAGGACAGCATTCCAAATTAAATACCTATCTGTCATTAATGTTAACCAACAAAAGATGTTAAATAAATGTATACATGTTAAGTAAAACCTACTTTATCTGAAACAAGTTTAATTTGTATCTCTATTGTATTTGTCTAATTGTGCTTCTTTAAATATATATAATAATTTTATAAGTTACACTGTCACTGTCACTTGCAACAGAAGAACGCCATTGAATTAACTACTCATGTAAATATTATTCACATCAATGATTTTCAAGACAGAATGTTTAGTGTTTTAAAGGAATTCTTTTATTAATATAAACCCTAGTACCAGGAGTCCATGATGCGTCTCATGCTCATGAATCTCATGCCACCCATATTGCTGAAGCTTCTGTACTCTCCAGGCCTGAAGTACCACATCCTGCCTCTGTAGTGAGGCTGCTCATACATGAGCCAGTGGCCGTCCATCACATGGCAGGACTGGCAGTGAGGCATACGATAACGGTCCATGATACTGTCACAGTCATCCATCATTTCATACATCTGACCCATGAAGTTCTCCCTCTCATAGATCCTCATTCTGTAGGATCCCCTGTGCTGTAATGGAAGAAAAGTCAGTTATGTATAAATCAATCATGAAGAATCATAATCACATGTAACCATATATCTTCAGCAACTATTTAGGTCTGTCTTTCACAGATCATCATTCTGAAAAGATCTATGTTGCTTTTCAAGCAATTTCATGATTTCATTTGATGGTTGAAATAAATCTAGGACTATTGTAAATAAATAAATACTTCAACAGGTTCATGGAGCTCACCATAGGGATCATACGACAGGACCTGATGCAGTTGCTCATTCCAAACATAGACATGTAGTCAGCATATTCGCCCCTCCTAAAGAAATACTGATTTCCCATGTAGTTGGGTTGATCGTACATCATCCAGCATCCACTGTGCACTCTGCAAGAGTGACAGCGGCTCATGTAGGAGGAGAAATCGGCACAGTCGCTCATACAGTCATAAGAGCGACCCTGGAAGTTCCTGTCCTCATAAAAGGTGACCTAAAAATTCAAAATTAATGTGTTATAAATGTTTCAACAAATCAAATAATTTTGGAGTTTAGCTTTGTGGAAATTGCTACTGGAACAAGGTTTACCTTCATGGTTGCGCTGGCTGATTCTCAGTATTTCCACAAAGGAGAAGCTGAAGCTGATTCTGCTTGTTGGCTGACTGCTCTCACCTGTGCTTTTATACTAGACCAAGACTAAAGACTACACAGCCTCTATTGTTATTCAATTCCTGACTGTGCAAGTTGGTTTAGAGGCAATTCTAGTTAAAGCTTTGTATGTACTGTTTAAATAGTTCAAACTATAGAATTTCTAAAGTGTATGTTGCTAAAATGGAAGACTATACTGTACATGCTAAAATACAAAATAATGAGCTTTTTTTTTAAGATTTACAAATTCTGAATGTTTGGATTTGGTTTGATTTTGCTTTTTAGAATATGAAATGCTAAAATAAAATAAAAAAATGAGTCACAAAAAAATTTCATAGATTTTTTACAGATTGTTTGTTGCTTCAGATTCAGACATTTTGATTATTTGGATTTGGATTGATTTGTTTTTATTGGCATTCATTTCAAAGTTTCCTTATGATTTAACTCTCTATGTGAAACATTGGTAATGTATAACTCAATAAGGGGAAGCAATCTTGTGTGGCCTGGCTGTATTATACAGTACACTGTATTTGTGCAGTCTAATTGTAGGGCCTGATTGCGTGATAACTCGTCTGATGCATATTATATAACCGGAAATCACTTACTTGATTTGGCAAGCTCTCATGTGAATGGTTGACTTAACACAGTGTCTATGAGTGACAGGAACTGTATATTATCTCTTTTTTCCTTTTTTTGGTACCAGAATGTTCTCTACAATCATTCTATGAGACTACTGTGCCATTGTTAAATAATTCCTCATTCGCACTAATCTGTTATTGTAGTAGAGTGGAAATGGGATGGTCTATTTATTTAATATGGGATACATTCTTTGTATTAAGAGAGGATGGCCTGTAATCTTACTGCAGTACAAAAAAAAAAAAAAAAAATAATAATTGTTAATTATTTTACAATTCTTAATCCTTCGACACATAGCATTTGAAAATGTTCACACTCTGCTGGGGACCCAGAGAGAACAGTTGTAATTTATACTGTACGTATAGTACCAGCAGGCTTTATTTACATTTTATGTTGCAGAAGCTCAAAGAAGAAGTACTAGGGTAGAAAAATGTAAAAAAATAATAATAATTCAAACATTAATGTCTAAAAATCATTGAAATAGTGTGACATTTATAACAAAGACTGTATTATATAACTACCGTATTTATTAAATTATTTCTTGAGGCCTTCTGCAAATTTTCAAATTGTGGTTGAACATACACAAACACAGTGATAACTACTGTATATATTCCACTCCTTCTAGAAGCCTTCTGCAAATTTTCACATACTTAAGCATTCTCAGATAGGTTTTTTTATTTATTTATTTATTTTTGCTCTAGTAATGTTTCTTTGTTTATTACTTTATATTTGCTTATATGTTTAGAAGCTACATTTAGTAACAGTAGTTCAAGTTTCATTTATAATTAATTTGTAATTATTAAAAAAATCACTTAAATTAGTAATTTAATCAAATTTAACACACAAAATTGATATTCAAAGACTGTAAACAAAAATAATTATATAAAAATATAATATAAATTTTTTTTTAATTGTAAATCAATACTTGTTTTAGAATTGGATTGTGATTCCCAGAATCAGCATCAAATCCTTTCTCTCCTTCCAGGACAATAAATGTGTGGGCAAGTTGGTTAGAAATATATTTGGTCTGATATCATAGATATTTCGTAACACTTTATAATAACTTTAATTTATGAATCAATAAACATTGTATAAACTTTGTATAATGCTTAACAGAACATTAGTTAATATATATTCACATAGCTAGAAAGATGAGATAATATTCTTGTAAATGTTTTCTAATGAACTTACTAAACATTACCTAATGAATAACATTTGATTATTTAGTGTAAATTGAAATGGTTACAAATGTCATTACATTTTTAGTTGATATGATCTTTAGTTGTTGGTCTTTGTTGTTTAGTCCTCTATTTACACATCTTAACAAATAATCTATTAATTATTTGTTCATGTTTTTGTAGTATCCAAACTAAAGTGGAAACTATTCATCATTTTTAAATGTTTATAAATGTTTACTAATCATTAATACCTTTATGAGCAGTTATCTCAATGGCAAAAAAGTGTCCCGAAAGACCTGAATTTACCCTATTCACACATCTTTACTAATCATTTATTAATATTTTTTTCATGTTTTTGCAGTAGCCAATCTAAAGTTGAAACTATTCATAATTTGTAAATGTTTATAAATTAGTAAATTATTACTAATCATTTCAATTCAATTCAAGTTTATTTGTATAGCGCTTTTTACGATACAAATCATTGCAAAGCAACTTTACAAAAAATAAAGTTTCTACAATATTTAGTAGTAGCTTATCAGTGGTGACTGTCAGTTTATGTGAATATGACAGACATTTTCAGAAAACTTGACAAGACCTAGTCAACTACACGATGAACACTATTAACAGCAATTATTATATGATGCAATCACACTTGTAGCAGTATTTGTTAGTTCTGTTTGTTGTTTCAGGGTTAGCATCATCTGAGGCCCTTTGAGGGGTTTTGTAACGACTGGAACACAGGAGACGAGAGATCCAAGAGTAGTGTGAGTTTTATTGGGTAATCCAAAATCAGAATCAAAACAAGCAGGGGTCATGGTGCCTATGGGGAAGTGAGACCACTAGTTGAGACCCAGGGAAACACAGACCAGAGACCGTGACATTACCCCCTCCTCTACGGAGCAGCAACCAGATGCTCCACCCGAACATAAGAACAACCCAAGTAACACAGAGACCAGAAGGGACGTGGACCGGCGGAGGACCAGGGGGAGGGACGGAGGGCCAGGTAATAGAGGGAAACAGAGACAGGAAGTGCAAAAAACAAAAACACAGAGACCAGGAGGGAGGTGGACCGCTGGAGGACCAGGGGGAGGGACGGAGGGCCAGGTAATAAAGGATAACAGAGACAGGAAGTGCAAAAAACTAAAACAAAACAACAACAAGAAGACCAGAAGGAAGGTGGACCGGCGGAGGACCAGGGGGAGAGACGGAGGGCCAGGTCCATAGAGGGAAACAGAGAGAAAACAAAAAAACGAAACAACAAAAACCCAGGAGAGAACAGAAAGTTCAGGGGCCCAGGGCTGAACCGACAGGGCAGGAATCCAGGGTGGAGCAAGGTGGAACTGGAGCCATGCGGTCGAGACAGAAGCCCAGCAGGGCAGCGCAGAAGACCACCACATTTGTGCGGTCGAGACAGAAGCCCACCAGGGGTGCAGAAGACCACCACATCCATGCGGTCAAGACAGAAGCCCACCAGGGCAGCGCAGAAGACCACCACAGCTGTGCGGTCGAGACAGAAGCCCACCAGGGCGGCGCATTAGACCACCACAGCCGTGCGGTTGGGACAGAAGCCCACCAGGGCGCCGCAGAAGACCACCACAGCCGTGCGGTCGGGACAGAAGCCCACCAGGGCACCGCAGAAGACCACCACAGCCGTGCGGTCGGGACAGAAACCCACCAGGGCGGCACCGAAGACCACCACAGTGGGATCGATGACACAGGAGAGCAAGTCTGGTTAGGCAAGTCTGAAACCGAGAACATGAACAGGTTAAGGGTGGCCTCCGTGGCCACGACAGGATAAGTCGAGCGCTCAGTGAGTTCGGCTGAGTCGTTACGAGGCTCTGGAAGTTCTGCAGAGACGACGAGAGGCTCTGGTAGTTCAGCAGAGACTTGGAGAGGCTCTGGTATTTCAGCAGAGACGTGGAGAGGCTCTGGTAGTTCAGCAGAGACGTGGAGAGGCTCTGGTAGTTCAGCAGAGACGAGGAGAGACACTGGTAGTTCAGCAGAGACGTGGAGAGACACTGGTAGTTCAGCAGAGACATGGAGAGACTCTGGTAGATCCGTGGTGTTTTGACTGGATTCAGGAAGATCAATGGTGACTTGACTCTGCTCATGAAGATCATTTGTGACCTGACTCTGCTCATGAAGATCATTTGTGACCTGACTCTGCTCATGAAGATCAATTGTGACTGGCATTTGCCCATGAAGATAGTCGGTGACTTGACTTTGCCCATGAAGAACACTGTTGACTTGACTTTGCCCATGAAGAAATCTGGTGACTTGACTTTGCCCATGAAGATCATTGGTGACTTGACTCTGGAGTGTAAACGGTGATCTGACCCTACTCTGGAGTGTAAACGGTAACCTGACCCGACTCTGGGGGGTCAACGGGAACCTGACCCGACTCTGGGGGGTCAACGGGAACCGGACTCGACTCTGGAGGGTCAACGTGAACCTGATTCGACTCTGGAGGGTCAACTGTGGCTGTCATCTTGTGCAGAGGTGCTGGACAGGCGGCCATCTTGTGCCATGCCTCCTGGCCGGCGGCCATCTTGTGCAGTTGTGCTGGGCTGGTGGCCATCTTGTGCAGTGGCGCTGGACTGGCGGCCACCTTGTGCTGTGGCGCTGGGCTTGCGGCCATCTTGCGCAGTGGCGCTGGGCTGGCGGCCATCTTGCGCTGTGGCACTGGGCTGGCGACCACCTTGTGCTGTGGCGCTGGGCTGGCGGCCATATTGTCAAATCTTCTAGGATGATCTAGAGTCGGCCATCCCACCGGGAGAGACAGGTGTGGCTGGGGTATCCCACTGAGACCGATGTTGTAGGTACAGAATGAACCCCCAAAAATCAAAGACGTCCAGCTGATCCATTTCCCTTTCTGGCACAGGGTTATCCAGACCAGCATTGAAAAGGTCTTTCAGGGCCGCATCATTATATCCCATTCCTACCCCCAGGGTCCAGAACACTTGTGCCACACCACACACCTCATTCCCCTCTTGACGGAGGGTGGTTAATTTGAGGAATTTCACCCTCCACTCCTCCACACTGACTGGGGAACAGACACGAAGTCCCACACCGTTGGATCTAGACATGATGGAGTCCTTCTGTAATGACTGGAACACAGGAGACGAGAGATCCAAGAGCAGTGTGAGTTCTCTTACGAGAGCTCTCTCGTACTGCGTCTTAGCTAAGACGCTACGGGAAAAGTCTCTTTTCACGAAATACTGAAGCAAAACATTATCCTTAATTTTGTATTTTTGTAAAGCGCATTTGCAGCAGTACACAGCCATAGGCGAGACGGCTCGTTCGCTCATTGGCTTGTTCTGCGGCAACTGCACAGCCTATCGAGCGCAGGCTGATGCAACATCAGACCAATAAGGGCGCTTCGCGCCCTTCTTGCCACTTCCCGCGGAAACGGGTGTGGCCCAACCTATAAAAGGAGCTCGAAAAGGCTGACTCACCTGATTTTTCATCTCTTCAGCGAAGCTCACGCATCGCTGGATCATGGAGGAATTGCGAGCTACTGCCTATGGTGACTCTGAGGACTCGCCTGGCGTCCTTCTCGAAGCCTGCATCATCCGCTGCGCCGCAGCGCCGTAAGAAGCGCCGCTCGCAGGTACACTCTGCACAGGCAGACAGCGAGTTGAAAGTGGTAAATGTGCACACATGCAGCCCACAGTTACTCGCAGACATATCGAGTCCCACGGGACCTGCTCAGCCTTCCCCCAGTTGGTTAAGCGCCGGGACGGGGTCGAGGAGGAGTGATCTGCCCGCTGTGATCAGCGCGCTCCCCGCCTCAAATGCGCAGCACACCCGAGCGCTGCCGTTGCCCAGTCAAATGAGCGCGCTTCGCATCCAGCCCTTAGCCATTCATGCAGATGCATGGTCAGCGCTTCCAGGGGTTTCGGATTGGGTGCTAGGCATTATAAAGAGAAGCTACTCGCTACAGTTTTCTCGACGCCCTCCGCGCTTTTCAGCGTGCGTCGAAACTACGGTCAAAACAGAAGTAGCACACATACTTCGGGCCGAAATATCAAAACTGTTGAGCAAAGGGGCTGTAGAGCCTGTGTCTCAAGCTCAAAGCGAGGGGGGGCTGTACAGCAGATACTTTCTGGTGCCCAAGAGAGACGGGGGTCTCAGGCCCATACTGGATCTAAGACAGCTGAACAAGGCATTGATGAAACGCAGTTTCAAAATGCTTACGACCAGGAAGCTCCTCGCGCAGATTCGCAGAGGGGACTGGTTCATGTCAATATATCTGAAGGACGCGTATTTTCAAATACAGATAGCGTCAAACCACAGGCGATATTTGAGATTCGCCTTCGAGGGCCAGGCATACCAGTTTACAGTCCTGCCGTTCGGCTTGTCCGTGGCTCCTCGTACGTTTACGAGGTGCATGGATGCAGCGCTCGCTCCTCTCAGACTCAGAGGCATGCGAGTGCTGAATTATTTGGATGACTGGCTGGTTCTGGCCCGATCACGAGCGGAGCTCGTGGACCGAAGGGCCGTTTTACTCGATCACCTCGAGAAGCTTGGCCTCAGTGTCAATTGGGCGAAGAGTTCGCTGAACCCCAGTCAGACGATTCTGTTTCTGGGTATAGTTCTGAACTCTTGTTCCATGACGGCGCAGCTGTCACCACAGCGCGTGATGGGCATTCAGCGTGCAGCGAGTTCTTTCCGCTGCGGCGCGACCGTGTCGCTCAAACACTGTCAAAAGATGCTGGGCCTCATGGCCTCAGCATCTCCGGCTCTGCAGCTGGGCCTGCTCCACATGCGCCCCCTGCAGTTCCGGCTGAAGGCGCAGGTGCCGCGCAGAGCGTGGGCGTCTGGCCGGCTGCATTTCAAGGTCAATCAGAGCTGTGTTACAGCTCTGGCACCTTGGACAGCGAACGGCTGGTACCGATCAGGTGTAAGCCCGGGGACTTCCCCGAATGTGAAGATGGTGTCGACGGACGCCTCCACTTCGGGATGGGGAGCGCTGCTCGTGGGCAGACCGTCCTTTGGCCTATGGTCAGAACGGGAAAAGCTCCATCATATCAACTGTCTGGAAATGCTGGCAGTGGAGAACGCGCTGATGCGCTTTTGTCCCCATATCAAGGATCACCACGTCTTAGTCCGTTCGGACAACATGTCTGTGGTGTCCTACATAAATTGCCAGGGCGGTCTCGGGTCCCGAAACCTGTGCAGGCTGGCGGAACGCCTCCTGGTTTGGGCTCAGCGCAACGTGCGTTTGCTGAGGGCAGTGCATGTGCCTGGGCTACAGAATCTGGGTCCAGACAGGCTGTCCAGAGGCAATTTTCCTACGGGCGAATGGTCTCTACACCCACAAACAGTCCGGCTGTTGTGGGAGAGATTTGGCGGGGCGGAGGTGGACCTCTTCGCATCCCACGAAAACGCTCACTGCCCCGCGTTCTTTTCCAAGAACGAAAGCGCGCTGTCACGGGAATGGCCAAGCTGCCCGCTTTATGCTTTCCTTCCCGTCTCCCTCCTTCCGCAGGTGATAGAACGGGTGAGAGAAACGAGATGTTCATTACTGCTTGTAGCACCTCTTTGGAAGAACCAACCATGGTTCCCAGATTTGATGCAGTTAGCAGATGTCGCCCCGTGGCCAGTACCGTTGAGGAGGGACCTCCTCTCGCAGGCCAGGGGCTCGATTTGGCACCCTCAACCGGAGTTGTGGTCCCTCCATGTGTGGGCGTTCAACGGTTACCCGCTGATCTCGCAGTGGGAGTGCTAAATACCATCACTCAGGCTAGAGCTCCGTCGACACGACGTCTGTATGCCTCGAAGTGGTCGGTGTTCTCCAGCTGGTGCACAGCTCGAGGTTATTCACCCCTTAGTTGTGAGGTGACGGAGGTTCTCTCCTTCCTACAGGAGCTGTTGGATAAGGGCAGAGCCCCATCCACGCTCAAAGTTTATGTGGCGGCCATCGCAGCGTTTTCTGAAACAGCGCTCAGTCAGTCAATAGGAAGTAATGATTTGGTCATCCGGTTCCTCAGAGGAGCTAGGAGGCTGAATCCTCCCAGACCTCCGTCAGTCCCTATGTGGGACCCCGCGGCGGTTTTGGAGGCCATGAAGGGTTAGCCTTCAGCATCTGTCGTTCAAGACAGTATTCTTGTTGGCTCTCGCTTCGGTGAAGCGTGTGGGTGATTTGCACGCACTCTCGGTGAGCCAGTCGTGCTTGGAGTTTGGGCCTAATGACTCAAGGGTCATACTCAAACCTAGGCACGGTTATGTGCCGAAATCCCTCAACACACCGTTTCGGGCTCAGGTTATTGCCCTGTCTGCCCTGCCGGTGTCAGGAGAGGATAGAGACTCGAGTCTTCTTTGCCCTGTCAGGGTTTTAAGAGCTTATGTGTCTCGCTCTGCTGCCTTTCGGCAGACGGAGCAGCTGTTTGTCTCGTTCGGTGGACGTTCCAAGGGAATGGCTGTTTCGAGACAGACTCTATCCAGATGGATAGTTGACGCCATAGCGTTAGCTTACGCTTCCAGGGGCCTTCAGTGCCCGTTGGGCGTCAGAGCACACTCCACAAGAGGCGTCGCCTCATCGTGGGCGTGGTCTACTGGGATCTCCTTGCAGGATATATGTATGGCGGCAGGTTGGGCCTCGCCGTCTACATTTATCAGGTTCTATAACCTGGAGGTTCCCGCCTTGCAAGCAAGGCTGCTGTCGGTATAGTCGAATCAGGGCCCTGAGGGGAATTCTGAGTTCACAAGCGCTATGCGCTGCCAACTGTTATATGGGCAGTATTGCGTAAGACCCACATTGCCACATTGGTCAGGCCTTGCCTCGGCTGTGTGATGTCATATTGCCGCATCTACGAATGCTGCTAGATATGGGACGGAGGGCTTTCCCCCCTTTCTGTCCTGGACTCTCTGTGAGTCCCTCAGGTGACTGTGCACTGTAAATCCTGGGCGTTGCTTCAGGTTTATTGGTGTGATCCCTGTGCGCACGTCAAAATTAAGGATAATTTTTTGCTTCAGTATTTCGTGAAAAGAGACTTTTCCCGTAGCGTCTTAGCTAAGACGCAGTACTCATTCGCTCTTCTAGAGTGAACCGAGGTTACGTTTAGTAACCGAGTACGTTTTATTGGGTAATCCAAAATCAGAATCAAAACAAGCAGGGGTCATAACCAAACATCAGTCCAAAAACAAACAAACAAAAAAACAAACAAACAAGAACAGGAACTTGAAATACTAGGAACGCGAGGAAACCAGGTGACGGAAAGTAAGGACTCCATGAAACAAACAGAAACAGACCATTTTAAATAGGCAGGGTAATGACTATGAAGTGAAGACACCTGAGTGCAATTAACAGGAGTGCAATTACTGTGATGAAGGGACAAGGCCTTGTGGGAATTGTAGTGCCTGCGGTGAGGTGCCTATGGGGAAGTGAGACCACTAGTGGAGACCCAGGGAAACACAGACCAGACACCGTGACAGGTTTGCATCATCTCTTCTCAGGTGTTCTGGATCCAGACTGAAGCTTGTGTAAATCCTAGTTACCCCGTGGCAAAACAAATAGAGACATAATTAGCATAGCTACTGTTCCAACCAAGTAAAATTTATTAGTTTAACCCAAGCTAAAGAATAATAATGCGCATGTGATCAGATACAACTGCAGTCACAAATTATGAGATGCATTATTTGAATGCTTGGCAAAAGAGATATGTTTTTAATCTAGATTTAAACAGAGAGAGTGTGTCTGAACCCCGAACATTATCAGGAAGGCTATTCCAGAGTTTGGGAACCAAATGTGAAAAAGCTCTACCTCTTTTAGTGGACTTTGCTATTCTAGGATTTACCAAATGTCCAGTGTTTTGTTTTTGGTGTTTACCTGCTTCTTGGGCCAGAATTTATCCTTTTGATCTTGCTCAAGTTGTTTTTGATCTCTTGTCTAGTTAGTCTATATCCTCGGTTCCTTTTTGGCCTTTTAGTTTTATCTAGTTCTTGTTTTTTGATTGTGCACATCCTAATCTAGTTTTTGTTTTTCTCTTTTTGATTTAGGGTTTCATTTACTCAGTTTGAGAGTGCAGTTCCTTTTTGGATCCTGGCTTTGTTTTAAACTGGTTTATTTCTTTGGATAGTTTTGGTTATTTTGCCTTTTGTTCACCCTTTGTTTTCTATTGTCTGTGTCGTTTTGAGTCTAGTCTTGTTTTGTGTATTGTCCTGTCTTGCCCCCACTCAGATTTCCTGGCCACGGAACCCCACTGCCTGGAAGCAGCTCACCTCTCTCACGTGTCAAGTCTCGTGAGTCTCTACCTGGCGACTAGACTGGTGACATTTGAGTTTCACTTGAAGCTACGGGTTTCCTGTGTCTGCCTGGCCCTTCCTCTGGAGCTGCCTCCTCTGTGCTCAACCTCGTGGTCATCTTGGACTGTCTCTGTGGTCATCCCTCCTGCCCGTATTGTCTGCCCTGCCCACCTGTTTGAACCTTTTCACTCCAAATTCCCCCAGCTGTTCCAGTCTATGTTTTGTTAATAAAATACCCTTGTCTGCTCATTCTGCATTTGGGTCCCATTTCTTGCAGATCCCTGACAATAAGGCTAGTTAGGATTTTTGACTGTAGAGGAGGTAACAGCACATCCATCTACTTGCAAATTGTAATCTATGAGATTCTGTGTACTGTTTTCTGGTCCAATAAGTAATATCTTATCTGAATTTAATAGGAGAAAATTATTGGTCATCTAATCTTTTACATTTTTAACACTGTTAGCTCAGATAATTTAGAAGTTTCATCTGGTCTCGTTGAGATATATAGTTGAGTATCATCAGCATAACAGTGGAAACAAATCCCATATTTTCTAATAATATTACCAAGGGGCAACATGTATATTGAAAATAGCAGGGGACCTAGGACAGATCCTTGTGGTACTCCATATTTTACGGGTGATAAATGAGATGACTCCCCATTTAAATAAAAAAAAAACAAAATGGTACAGGTAGAATCTAAACGATCTTAGAGCCTGCCCTTGAATACCTGTATAGTTTTGTAATCGATCTGTGAGTATGTCATGATCTGTGGTGTCAAACACAGCATTAAGATCAAGTAAAACTAGCAATGAGAAGCAGCCTTGATCTGACTGTTATGGTTGGTAAACCGTAGTCTCGGGTTTGCACTATGTGGGTGGAGTTTTGTGTGTCTCTCATCAGCACTGATCATTTCATGTGGGTGTCTACGTTAATTGTTCATCTGCCACAGCTGCCACTCATTACCCGATCCCTACTTATTGCCTTGTCTTTCGTCTTGTGTTTGTCAGAGCGTTGTTTGAAGGTTCCCGATCACATGCCTGGTTTCTCATTCCTGTTTCTTCTCTGTTTCATCTCATTGTTGGATCTTCGCATCTCATCTCAGTTCCTGTGTCACACTCTCCTGCTTCCTCTACTCATCGCCACTTCCTGGATCACCGTCAGACATCTCCATGTACCTATTGTTCCTGCCACTCTTCTCTGTTCATTGGACTCAGTCAATAAATCATATTTCTATTTACTTGCACTTGCAGTAGTAAGTCATTTGTAATTTTAACAAGTGCAGTTTCTGTGCTATGGCGGGGCCTGAAACCTGACTGAAATTCTTCATACAGATAATTTTTTTGCAGGAAGGAGCACAATTGAGCAGATACAATTTTTTTCTAAAATTGTACAACCCGAATTCCGGAAAAGTTGGGACGTTTTTTAAATTTTAATAAAATGAAAACTAAAAGACTTTCAAATCACATGAGCCAATATTTTATTCACAATAGAACATAGATAACATAGCAAATGTTTAAACTGAGAAAGTTTACAATTTTATGCACAAAATGAGCTCATTTCAATTTTGATTTCTGCTACAGGTCTCAAAATAGTTGGGACGGGGCATGTTTACCATGGTGTAGCATCTCCTTTTCTTTTCAAAACAGTTTGAAGACGTCTGGGCATTGAGGCTATGAGTTGCTGGAGTTTTGCTGTTGGAATTTGGTCCCATTCTTGCCTTATATAGATTTCCAGCTGTTGAAGAGTTCGTGGTCATCTTTGACATATTTTTCGTTTAATGATGCGCCAAATGTTCTCTATAGGTGAAAGATCTGGACTGCAGGCAGGCCAGGTTAGCACCCGGGCTCTTCTACGACGAAGCCATGCTGTTGTTATAGCTGCAGTATGTGGTTTTGCATTGTCCTGCTGAAATAAACAAGGCCTTCCCTGAAATAGACGTTGTTTGGAGGGAAGCATATGTTGCTCTAAAACCTTTATATACCTTTCAGCATTCACAGAGCCTTCCAAAACATGCAAGCTGCCCATACCGTATGCACTTATGCACCCCCATACCATCAGAGATGCTGGCTTTTGAACTGAACGCTGATAACATGCTGGAAGGTCTCCCTCCTCTTTAGCCCGGAGGACACGGCGTCCGTGATTTCCAACAAGAATGTCAAATTTGGACTCGTCTGACCATAAAACACTATTCCACTTTGAAATAGTCCATTTTAAATGATCCTTGGCCCACAGGACACGACGGCGCTTCTGGACCATGTTCACATATGGCTTCCTTTTTGCATGATAGAGCTTTAGTTGGCATCTGCTGATGGCACGGCGGATTGTGTTTACCGACAGTGGTTTCTGAAAGTATTCCTGGGCCCATTTAGTAATGTCATTGACACAATCATGCCGATGAGTGATGCAGTGTCGTCTGAGAGCCCGTAGACCACGGGCATCCAATAAAGGTCTCCGGCCTTGTCCCTTACGCACAGAGATTTCTCCAGTTTCTCTGAATCTTTTGATGATGAAAAGTCTTTGCAATTTGACGTTGAGGAACATTGTTTTTAAAGTTTTCCACAATTTTTTTACGCAGTCTTTCACAGATTGGAGAGCCTCTGTCCATCTTTACTTCTGAGAGACTCTGCTTCTCTAAGACAAAGCTTTTATAGCTAATCATGTTACAGACCTGATATCAAATAACTTAATTAATCACTAGATGTTCTCCCAGCTGAATCTTTTCAAAACTGCTTGCTTTTTTAGCCATTTGTTGCCCCCGTGCCAACTTTTTTGAGACCTGTAGCAGGTATTAAATTTTAAATGAGCTAATTAAGTGGATAAAAGTGTAAAATTTCTCAGTTTAAACATTTGCTACGTTATCTATGTTCTATTGTGAATAAAATATTGGCTCATCTGATTTGAAATTCCTTTAGTTTTCATTTTATTAAAATTTAAAAAACGTCCCAACTTTTCCGGAATTCGGTTTGTAGACATAAATGGAAGATTTGAAATAATTTGCCAGTTCACAAGGATCTAGTTGTGGTTTCTTAATAAGAAGCTTAAAAACTGCCAGCTTGAATGGTTTTGGGACGTGACCAAAAGATAACGACGAGTTAATAATATTGAGAAGCAGTTCTTTGGCTACAGGTAGCAACTCCTTCAGTAATTTTGTGAGTACAGGATGTATAAACATGTTGTTGGTTTAGATGCAGTGAAGTTTATTTAGCTCTTCCTTTCCTATAGTTGTAAAGCACTGCAGTTTATCTTTGGGTGCGATAGATGAACCTGAAGTATTAGACATTAGACGACAGACTGTGATTTATCAAAACAGCTACAAGACTCAGCACCCAAGGACGACTTTCTGGAAAACCGCAAGGGAAGCCAGGACAACATATCACAGTCACCGGAAACACCAGAGACACAGACCCGCCCACCAGACACATTATCCCTCTCTCCAGCATCTCCACTTCTGTGCTTCTCATAGAAAATGTAGGAATTGGTGTATGCTGGGACTAAACTCTCACACTCATTTGCTGCAAGCCTGCAGATATCAACTAAAAAACGACGGGCCCCCCAACCACCAAAGCCTTTGGGCCCTGCTCCTGTGAGAGCTCTCCGACCGATGCCACAACGCCAGGTCCCAAACCCTCTATCTACTGAAGGTGAACCAAAAACAACTGATATCAGCTCTCAGTGATATGTGTCGGGTCCCCGCTATAATAGCAGCAACATTCACAAATGTTTACAGAACAACCGGGAACCAAGTGTGCCTGTAGCTTTCTCTATTTCAGTTTTATCACGTGATTGAAAGTCTAAGGCCTTCTCAAGCCGAAGAGCAAACTCATCTAATCTGCGGCCTATTATGCATCAAACTAAGATTGATATAAAAACACAAAGCACTGCCATCAAGTTAGCATTTTTAAACATTCACTCACTAAAAAATAAATCATTTCTAATCAATGACTTTATAACCACAAACAATTTGGAATTTATGTTTCTAAACGAAACATGGCTAGAAGACAGCTGCAGTGCAACAATCCTCAATGAAGCAGCCCCTCCTAACTTTACTTTCATGAGTGTCTGCAGGACTGTTAGGAGAGGTGGAGGTGTAGCTGCTCTATTTAAAGATGTCTATCAATGCAAGCAAGAGTCATTTGGTCAGTACTTGTCTTTTGTATATCTAGGGATTGTGCTGAAAGTTGCTCCACGCATTCTGTTTATCATTATTTACAGGCCTCCAAAATACTCTCCTGCCTTTGTTGAAGTGGTCACAGAAATGTTATCAATGATTTCCTCAGAGTTTGACTGCTTTGCTATTGCAGGGGATTTTAATATTCACATAGATAATGCAGAAAACAAAACTACAAAATAAATGATAATGGTTCTAAACACTTTTGACCTAATTCATCATGTTCATGGACCTACACACAAAGGTGGACACACTCTAGATTTAATCATCAGTAGGGGTCTAAACATTTCATCCATTGTTATTAAGGATGATGTTATTATCTGATCCCTTCTGTATTTTCTTTGATATATTGATCTCTGCTACCACTAAATCTAGATCTGTCTCTGTCAGAAGGAGATGCGTTAACGAGAACACTAGTGTGCTGTTTATGGAGGCTATATCTTTAACACCAAGCATTTTTGCAGACTCTGTTGATATTCTCCTTTATTCCTTTAACTCAAAAGTTTAGAATGTTATTGATGATATTGCTCCAATAATAGTCAAACAGACAGAAATCAGTTTGGAGAATATCAACAGCAGTTCAGACTTTGAAAAGACAATGCAGAAAAGCTGGGCGGATGTGACGGAAGACAAAACTTGAAATTCACTATAGCATCTATAAAGACAGCCTTCATGCTTTTAATGTGAAACTAGCCACAGCTAGACAGAATTTCTTCTCAAACTTTATAAACAGCAACTTAAACAACACTCATACTCTTTTTGCCACTGTTGAGAGACTGATAAACCCCCCAAGTCAGATTCCCAGTGAAATGCTCTCAGACAACAAATGCAATGAGTTTGCTTCCCTCTTTTCTGAGAAGATCAACAATATCAGGAAGGCAATTGGCACATCCTCTAGCAAGGCAGAGGTCAGACAGATTTGGCCACAATATCAAAAAGATACAATGTCTACTTTTGAAGCAATTGATAGCAAAATTTTGGAAGAAATAGTGCAGCACCTAAAATAGTCAACCTGCTATCTTGACACACTTCCCACATCTTTTTTCTAAAGTGTGCTTAACTGTTTAGAAGCAGATCTATTAGAAGTGGTCAATGCCTCACTTCTTCCTGGGACATTTCCAAACTTCCTGAAAACTGCAGTTGTTAAGCCCCTCCTGAAAAAGTGCAATCTTGATAACACCATTTTTAGCAATTATAGATCAATATCTAATCTTCTTTTTATAGGCAAAATTATAAAAAAAGTAGTTTTTAATCTGCTGAACAAATACTTAAACACAAATCGATACTTGGACAATTTTCTATCTGGTTTCCGACCGCATCACAGCACAGAGACAGCACTCATTAAGGTAATAAATGATATTCGCTTAAATTCTGACTCTGGCAAAATATCAGTGCTGGTATTGCTAGATCTCAGTGCTGCGTTTGACACTGTTGATCATAACATACTACTGGATAGACTGGAAAACTAGGTCTGGCTTTCTGGGATGGTACTCAAATGGTTTAGGTCATACTAAGAAGGGAGAGGCTATTATGTGAGTATAGGAGAGCATAAGTCTAAGTGGACGTCCTTGACATGCAGAGTCCCACAAGGCTCAATTCTTGCACCGCTCTTGTTTAGCCTGTATATGCTTTCACTAAGTCAAATAATGAGAAAGAACTAAATTGCCTATCACAGCATGCTGATGATACTCAGATTTACCTAGCCTTATCTCCAAAGCCTACAGCCCCATTGACTCCCTCTTCCAATACATTGATGAAATTAACATTTGGATGTGCCAGAACTTTCTTCAGTTAAACAAGGAAAAAACGCATTTGGAAACAAAGATGAAGTTTTTATAAGGTGAATGCATACCTTGACTCTAGGGGTCAAACAAATAAAAATCAAGTCAGGAATCTTGGTGTGATTCTGGAGACAGACCTTAGTTTCAGTAGTAATGTCAAAGCAGTAACTAAATCAGCATACTATCATCTAAAAAAAATTGCAAGAATTAGATGTTTTGTTTCCAGTCAAGACTTGGAGAAACTTTTTCATGCCTAGAGTCTAAATCTAGACTCAAAACTCATCTGTTTAGCTTTGCATTTATTGAATGAGCACTGTGCGATGTTCGAACCGATTGCACTGTATTTTACGTATTCACTGTATTTTACTGTATTTAACTGTTTTAAATTCATTTTAAATAAGTCAATTTTTAAATCATTTCCAAAGTTTTAAAATTGCTTGCTTTTATTTTTGTTATTATTTTTCTTCATGATTATTTTACTTTCTTTTGTTAAGCACTTTGAATTACCATTGTGTACGAAATGTGCCTACATTAGCTGTGAGAGTGTGCGATTGATACAGATGAACACAGAATCAGAAGCACGCATTTATCGCTCTATTGCTTCTATACGCCTATGAGAACGCGATATCAGTTGCCACGTTTACATATACACTTTTTTTGTCATTCAGATTTAAAGATTCAGTGGACTGTTTACATGAGACATTATCTAATCCGATATTTAACAGACTAATATTTGAACCTCTAGTGTTCATTCATACGCTCAGTCATTTGGCCAGAACACGATCACATGCACACTACGGCCGTCTTCTATCGTAAACTGCCCTCGTATTAGACTGCTGCTGCTGCTAAGGGTGTATGCTTAAGCAACATGCTTGTTGCATGCTCCCTTTCTGAGTTGGGGTGATGCTTCCCCCATAAATATAGTATTAAGCAACATTTCCCATTGCTGGCCATTCAAATTGCATCAGTTGTTAAGGGGAGTTTTGGCATATGGTTGTTTTGGGGGTTTGTCTTGCTGCTCTCCTGGCCCAGAATATAACCATAACGCCAACATTAACTGTATGCAAAATAATTCTCATAAATATTAGGGCTGCTCCAATCACGATCAGCCGATCGTTAATGCGCATCTCGTCAGTAAAGTCGGTTCTCTAATCAGCGGTAAATTCCCTCAGGTGCGTGATTTCACATAGAGCAGCTGTTACTACACAGAGCCATTGTTAACTGAGAAGATGCGCAAATAAACGCTGAAAATGAAGTGGATTTGCGCATCTTCTCAGTTGCTGTGGATGCACCCAGGGTCTGTGGTGTCCCGGTGCCGGAGTGAAGGACATCTGGGAAGATTGCGTCCCTGTGCAGAGAAACACATGGAGTAGAAGTGGTAGGACTGTTAGCAGCATGCTGTATACTTAACCTGGACTTGTGAGCTTCAGCCTTGGAGGTTTCCAGCTCACCTCTCCGCTCTCTCAGCTGGGCATGCCTCACCTCCAGGTCGCAATCTGCTTCTCCACGGCCTCCAGCTTGAGCTGCACTGAATGCAGCTCAAACGTGTCCTCACCTGCACTCAAAGGTAGACATACATCTGCCATTAAAGCAAGCAACAGTGTGTAAAGCAAAATGGTAATGTGTGTGAATAGAGTATTAGCAATGAAAGTGGGATTTGCAGCAACCATGCTGGCGATGTTAACGGGCTATAAGCTAAATAGCAGACTCTGGAAAATACAATACAATACATAAAACTAGTGATAACAAGGCTGATTGTTTTTGTTGTAGAACATGATAGAGGATATATTCACACATTATAGAAACAAAAATAATGGTGTATAAAACAGATTTTTAAGATAAAAATAGTCAATACAAAATTATGTGACGGCGCTCAAAATCAATAAACACGGCAGATGGTTTACCGATGTATTAATTTAGTATTTATCATTTAGTATCTTTATGGATATTGGACTTTTATGTAATGTAACAAGGTTTGTGTAAAGGGAGGCTGGTTAATGTACATACATCGACAGAGAACAGAGAAGAAGGGGGATAATAATGTTCATGATGTTGTAGGATATCGACTGACTGGTAATCCCCACTCTGGTTTATTTAATTATTGAATTATTCATTGGAAATTGAAATTGCATACATTATGTATGTCACATGTTTATTCCTGTTTTCCTTATTTGGTCCTTTCTCTTCCTGTCCTCGTTATGTGAATTTAGTTCCAGCTGTGTATAATTAATTAGTTGATTTGTTCCCGATGTGTTCCATTGTGTCATATGTTTAAATAGTGTTCCCTGTTTTGAGGTCTCAGTCTGCTATTAAATGACTTAAATGTCTTTTAGTTTCTGTGTATACCTATTGATGATTAAATGCTTTATCTTGAAGAATTCTCCTGCGTCTTCTCACTCCTTTCCGAGTGTAATGTGACAGAACAGCAGACCCAAAAAGTAAACGGCACCCCTTTCCCCTGCATTTATTGTATTTAAGTATTTAGTTACTTATTATTTAATTATTCAGTTTAGTTTTTTTCCTGCTCGTTCTGTCGCGCTTTAATTGAAGAATGAGCAGTGTTCATATCTGTCATAATCTGTCACATGTTTGTTCCTGTTTTCCTTATTTGGTCGTTCCTGTTCCTGTCCTAGTTATGTGAATTTGTTTCCAGTTGTGTATCATTAATTAATTCATTTGTTCCCAGGTGTGTCCCATTGTGTGATGTGTTTAAATAGTGTTCCCTGTTTGGAGTTTTAGGCCTGCTGTTAAATGTTTTTTAGTTCCTGTGTATGCCTGTTGATGATTAAATGCTATATCTTGAAGAATTCGCCTGCGTCTCCTCACTCTTTACTAGGGATGGGAACCGAAAACCTGTTCGGTTCCCGTTTTGTTCTTGGAAAAGAACCGGAACCGTGAGCAATTTCTAAGTTTCGGTTACAAAAACGGTTCTGGTGCAACACGTGACCAAGCGCTGTGAGCAGCCTTGCGCCTGTGCTCTGAATATTCTGCGTTTCCCGTAAACGTAAAGGATGTCACGAACCGAATAACACACGCCTCCCTGCCTCTTTAATTACTGAGCACATTGATTCCAATGACGCGCATCCACAAACTCGTTGCACTGTCACGACTGTATGTTCACTCGCGCCTTTGATAACTGTGCACATCGTTTTGTCTGACTGTACATCTAATGGCAGCGCGCTGCAACTGTTTGCATTATATTTTGCAATATAATATAAATTGCATTATATTTGTCCCATATTGTCATTAATATACATACTGGCTTCAACTTGGACCACTAAATAAATAGACTGCTATTGTTATGCAAATATGAGGGTTAGATTGAGTGTACAGGTCATCTCAAGAGTGATAACCAAAGTGATAGAAAATATTTATTTTAATGCATTTTAAATGTTTAAAAATGTGGAAACCACTCATTGCATCACACCATCTCCTGACTGCATTATTATTTGTAAAATAGGGACTTTATGGAGAGTGTGTATACATGTTTAAGTTTAACCGTTTATATTTCATTAATTTAGGGAAATTAACAAGTGTCTCAGACCTCAAGGGACTATTTGGCCAACAAGCTTATTCCTGCTTGAAAAGTAACGTGACAGTACACCAATATCATTAGTAATAAAATATAAAAAGCACCCATAGTAATGAAATGAAAAGTGCCCATCCATTAAAAAAAGTGTCTCATACGGCTCCGGGGGGTGAACAAAGGCCTCCTGTAGTTTTTTTTTTTTTTTTAACAAAAATAAGCATATGTAAAATGTAATAATCACTTTAATCTAGCTTGCGCTCACTGTTTAAATGGAAACAGCTCCGGGCGGATGACTTATGGAGGTCGGTGTTGTGCATGCGCCACTCGGATGTGACGAACGTGGAAGCCCAGGGGAGAGATCAAAACAAAGCAATGGTCACTAATTAGAAGTACAAAACGAGGATTTGTAAAGAAGAATCTCAGAGGATTTCGATATAAGCAAACGGGAAACTGGAAGAGCTTGAAAGATCAAAGACAATTTTTAATATAACACCAACTGGATTCGTCTGAAAGAAGAAAGTCTTATAAACCTAGGATGCATTGAGGGTGAGTAATTTATGGCCTAATTTTCATTTTTGGGTGAACTAACCCTTTGAATTTCTAAACTTGCAAACATATAAGTCGTAAAACTAGGCGCAGGTATTCAATAGAGGAGTAATTACTAAGCATATTGTATAACAGCATCAAGCAGTTTATTTAGTAAAATATGTCAGAATACAATGTCAAAGCGTCACAGATTTTAGAACTGTAAAGTGATTCGAGGAGTAACTATTGCTTGTAACATCCAATGCTTTCAATGTTTTCAATGGGAATTTATAAATATATGTTGTGAACCCATATAACTGTCTTCGACTAACATCCTACTGTCATCGGCCTTACATTGACCTACAGAAAATAATTTACCCACATACGTGAGCTTCTGGCACACATGTGATGCAGACAGCTCAGAAAGGAGGGCTCACCTTTAAAGGGGCCACATCTTTTTCACTTGTTACATTTAGCTCAGTTATAGTGAAGAGTTTCATTATTTTTAGTGATAGCACCAATCTGTTATTGTGGTACAGTGGAAATGGGATGGTCTATTTATTATTATGGTATGTATTTTTTTTACTATGCGAGGATGGCCTGTAATCATACTGCAGCACAAAAGAACATAATAATTGTTAATAATTTTACAATTCTTAACCCTTTGACACAGGATTTGAAAATTAAAATCTATATTTGCATTGTTCACACACTTCTGGTGACCCAAAGAGAACAGTTGTAATTTATATGTATAGTACCAGCAGGCTATGTTTAGATTTTATGTTGCAGAAGTTCAAAGAAGAAGTACTAGGGTAAAAAAAAAATATATATATATATATATATATAATGCGGCTATTGAATGCCTTAAATCAAACAGAAAACTTAAATAGACATTTTAAACATATGTAATAAAACACAAATGATTCATGATTAATATTTTAATACTGATTTGACAACACTAATGACGCTTTTACTGTAAATGCTTTTGTGCATGTTTGGACAAACTGAGAGCACAACAGTTAAACTGTCCCACTACACCTCCACAGAACCCACGTGTCCTGAGCTCCTCACCGTCCTCCTCATTCCAGATGAGGTTAGAGATGCAGAAGGTGGCAGCCAGCTGCAGCTTCACATTGGAGTGACCCTGAAATATAGACAACAGAATAAATTACACAAAAGAAAAAAAAGAACTATCCCGCAGGAGAAAGACAAGAAGGGCCAAGAGCAAGGGACAGTGATAAGGGGGAAACAAGCAGAAGCACAAGGACACTATGGTACAGACAACAACAACAACATCTAAAACAAATTCTATGTATTGAAAATTAATGTATTGAATTAATGTATTAAAAAAAGCCCACAAATGAGAAACCAGATGAAAAGACAATGCACTGACCATGTAATATTAAATTTTTTGGAGCATGTAGTCATTGGTCATAATGGGTTCCTTGGCAGTGTTTCCGTCAGCAATGTTGGCCAATATGCATAATGTCTGCAAAAGATGACAAAGCCAAAGTTAAACATCAGCTCTGGGAACTATTCAAATCAATGCTCCTAAACGAATGTTCCGGGTTCCACAGCAGTTATCAGCATTTTTGAGGAAATATAAAGATGTTTCATATATATTTTGAAACTTAATATAGAACACAATTTAAGATACATTTTATAACACAATATTACTGGTTGTAATGTATTTTTAAACAAATAATTGCAGCCTTGATGGGAATAACATTAAACATGTGAACAAAAACACACACAGTTTAATGCACCACAATGTATCACACTCAAAACCTGATAACTGATTTAGAAAGAAATAAAAAAGAAGAAAAGAAAAGGGGAGCAACCAACTGATAGCAAGACAGAAGAGGTAAAGACTTTTTCTATGGCATTTAAGATATGATCAGTTTTACATTCTAAAAAGTAATTTTAAGACCTTGATACTTTTCAAAGACTTCTACAGACACAAAATGCCTGTGGAATATAATAGCTGCTTAAGATGTCTTGCTAGTCTGATTCTGTAAGACCTAGTGAGCACAATGCCATCTTAGTGTGTTTGAGCAGCTCACCTGCTCTTTGACCTCTATGCTGTGTTCTCCCTCCAGGATAAGCGTGACCGCTTGCATGATCTGCTTCCCATGTGAGCTCATGACCAGGGGTGCGTTCTCCGAAACTACCTTAACGCTACGTCGTTCTTAAGTTGTACCTTAAGAAGTACCTTATCGTTAATACGTGGTTTCCGAAACCTTCTTAGTTAAGTATACCTTCTGTAAGTCATGCGTTCGTAAGGTTGGTCTGGAGCGCTCTTAGCTATACCTGCTTATCGCTGCTTACGGTTCATACCGCTAGTGGCCACCACTACGCAAAAAGATTTTTTACATCGCAGTTTAATTACACATAGAAAATTTTATATAATTTTATTTAACTTTTAATATAAAATCTGATTTAGAATTAAAATTACATTTTTACTTTACTTTAAAATTATACACATAAAATACTTAAGTTGTTATAGCCTACACCCAGTGTATGGAAGTGTTTTCATTAATAAAGTTTCCATACACTAATGGTTGTTAGCTTTTTTAATTACTATCCTAAGGCACATCAGCTGGCGAACCATTTGACAGAAAAGGCTTAGGAGTCTATATAAAGAAAGATGAGTTTACACAAACTTTATAGCTATGGCAGCGAGACAGCGAGTACTTGTTTTAAATCAAAGACGGCGGCGTCCGCGGAGCCAGTTAGTGTATGTCAACTACTTTATAAGAGAACATTTTAGTCCACTGACTACCATGTCAGAAGAGACCATTGTAAAAAAAATTTGCCTGCCACGGGAGCAAATTCTGCAGCTCTTGCATCTTGTTGGCCCAGATTTGTCAAGACAAACTCGACGGAGCTACCCCCTCAGCCCCGAAATTCAGCTGCTGGCGGCTCTTCGTTTTTATGCTGTGGGGAGTTTTCTGGAGGTTGTTGGGGATGGATATGGGCTGAGTAAGACCTCAGTGTGGCTGGGCGATCTCTTTTTGCGGATTTTTTTCCCCGACATAGTGAATGTCGGTATGTCTCTCATGTTTGCGCTTTTATTGAGGAAATCATCCAATTACACAAATGAGCGATTTACGCCAATAATGTGATACGGCTGGTGGATAATCAGCATACGTTGTGGAGAACATTAACACACTTATGGCCGTGAGGGTTTGGGATTGTACACTTGCTAAATTATAAACACATACTCATATTTATTTCTGCATGTACGTATTTCAATAAGCCCCGATAAATGCAGTTTGTACTATTTCTAAAACGCTTCTTTATAAAGAACATTGTTTTCTCAATACTTTACCTATACCGCTGTGAAGGAAAGAGCGCACAATCGATCATCGAGGCGTCGATATCAACCTATTCAGCGCCTCCACCATGGACAGCAACTGCTAAGGTCGAACTTAAGAAGGTTTACCTTAAGCTACATCCTAAGGTATAGTTCGGAGAACACACGTAGCAAAGGTATACCTGTAGTTAAGGTGTACCTTTTGAGTATTCGTAGCGCGCTAAGAGACAACGTTATCGGAGAACGCACCCCAGATGACTATGAAACAGCTCTATAAGGTGCCATTTGAGAGGAACAGTGAAAGAGTCAAGGCGTTGCAGTACCAGTATGTCCAGGTAAACCATTGGTGTGCACTTAGTGAGTTTTCCTGTTTTTCTAAGATGCCTGTATTACTTTACTGTAAGTTTCAGAAACCCATAAGAAAATACATTTACTGTTACATTTTTTTCTGTGTTTCTTCATAGAGAATCATGGAGTTAGAAGTAAATGAAATGACCCACATTCTTGTTTTTGTGGACGAGGCTGGGTTTAATCTGTCCAAAGGCCGGTGTAGCAAAAATGACTCGAACCAGACAAATTAAAGAGTCGATCAGGGCTGTGGTTGAAACATGAGCCAAATTCCTCAGTAAGGCAACAGGAAGTCATGAAACATTCTGTGCCACAAGTCCCAAGCAAGATGACCAACCAACCCTTTCACTGAACAGCTTTCAACATTAACACCACTAGAACAATTATTGACAATTTCAATTTAGAGAAGAGATTGTCAAATTTGTTGTTCGTATTTGATAAACCCATGAGAGTACTACACAAGTTCCATTGACTTCCCCCAGCAGAACCAGACTGAAATTCCTAGGGGGGGGGGGCTTTGAACCTCTGGTCTCCACAGAAATCTTTGTCAAGAGAATGGCAAAGAAACTGTCTTTTCTACATATATATGGACCAAAATGAACTCAAAAGGACTTATAAATGAATATCAGTCCATCGCTTCACTCCATATTCATTTATGTGTAACCCACACATTTGACTATCATGTTATAATCACTTTTTGTGTATGTCTTTTAATAACTATGGGATAGCTTAAGGATTCATAATTATGTTTGGTATGTGTGTGATTGAATCTGCTTGCTTGAAATAGTCCTGACCATCAGTTATTTGTCAAATGTATCATATTCTTGTTATAGGAATCATGTCCAAAATTATACCCTGCAAGAGCGGGAAAATTCGGACCACATGCTTGACAAGATAACATGATTTATGATACCCCTGAGCCAAGACAATATCTGATTGGTCAAGACAACATTTGAGGTGTGGCCAACAGGCCAGTTTAAATACTTAGGACACCATAAAATCTTGCTTTTTAGTTGTTAGCTTTGCTTCTGCTACTAGTCATGCCTGCTTTTAGCTTCTAGCTTTGCTCTGCTATTAGTCATGTATGCTTTTAGTTTTAGCTCTGCTTTTGCTATCAGTCATGCCAGCTTTTAGTATGATTTTAGTTTGCTTTTAGCTTTGCTTCTTAGCTTTAGCTTTTAGCCATGCTGTTTGTCATCACTGTTCTTTGAGCGCGGTTCCAGCGTGCTTCAGCCTGCACGCCTGCACGCCTGCTGCTACTTAGCCACGATGAGAAGAAACACCACCTAGTCTCATCAAACTTTACTTCTTTTCTTTTCCGTTTGAGAGTTTCGTGTTCTGAGTTAAGTTTTGTAACGTCGAGTTCAACTTCAACCATCCACACAACTCTGCATCTTCAGCCAACGCCCAACCACGGGCTTCCCAAGACGTCACTTCAACGACTACTGAACTTCCAGCCAATCAGCGACATCGGGATACCCCTTTCAACGACAACAAAGGGGACTCCCTTTTCACAGGAGACACAAATAACTTTACCTCCAGACTGTGACCTTTACTGGTGTATCTAATATAATTTTAACCTCATTGAGGAACTCAATGCAAGGGTTAATTAAGTGATTGATGGCTGTTCATGTCTATGCAATTTAACGTATTGCTGTAAACTTGGGATTCCACATTTCCATTCTCTTAAACTCATCTTTCCCTAACTTTCGATCTTCCTGCAACTTGTGTGAATGTGTGAGTGCGTGCGTTTATGTGTTAGATTAGTTTATATGTCTTAGATTTATCTAATAAAGCCTTATTCATATTGAAAAGAGAAGTATCTTGTGTTTTGTGCTTACAAGTTAATGTCTTAAACTGCCGATCTTGTTACTGTGCTAATTGATAGTGTTTTCACTATACTTTGGATATTAATATCCAGTGCAGATTTGATGTTAAACGGCTCGTTCAGTGAATCGCAGGGCGTCTCAGTGATCAGCCGTGAAACAGTGATTCTGTTCAAATTCCCTTTAAAATCTTGAATGATTCCCTTTGAGCTAAATTGACCTGTTTCCTTTACACTGGAGACGTGGTCGCAATCTCATTGGACACCGAGCCACAATTGACACACCAGGCCAACGTGGGGCTAATATTACAATGTGTGCTGCCATTTCAGAGAACGGTGTGAGCACACATATTCCACACATTGGGCCCTATAATACCCAACTTCTCCTGGCCTTCCTAAATGCACTTTACAGAGACCTGATTCCAGAACAAGAAAGAGGTTTAGTTAGACCACATTTGCCTAATTATGTTGTTGTCTGGGATAATGGCAGCTTCCACCGAACCAACAGTGTTAGGGACTGGTTTGTTGCACATGAAAGGATAACATACTCTCCATTCCTAAATTCAATAGAAGAGTTTTTTTTCAGCATGGAGGTGGAAAGTGTATGATCATAGACCGCAAAAGATTTTTTCCACGGTGTGTGGCAATGGAAAACATCAGATGTGATATTGATGAAAATCTTTGGCCTGACCAACGTGAGCGACAAGATATCCACCAAGAATAATTTTTTTTTTTTTTTTTCCCATGAATGTTATTTGTTGTTTGTGTATTTGTGGTAATACACAAATATGAAATGTAAAGTGAAATCTTGTTACTCTTGTCAGTTACTTTACATGTACAGTAAATACACTTGTATTGTGTATATACACATGAAGTACAAAAATAAACACTGTAAAAATACAAATGTTCATAGACTTTTTTTTGTACATACTATTGACTTTTCTCAACAAATATGAGATTTTTGTTTAAACCCTTAATTTTCATGGTTGACTGTTGTGGTGAAAAAACAACTAAACATTTTGACGAGTGTGGGTCACACAATGACAAAAATACTTTAGATTTTGGTGGCCTTGGCCAAATTATTGACACAATAACTAGGTTTTGAAGCATGAATTAAATGTTTTGGGAGCTGACATGCTATAAAGTTTTGAAGTTCCTGCAAACAGTTGTGACATTTGTACTCACAGTTTAGAGAATGTTAAGACTGTTTCGAAAAATGTGCCAAAGCAATTGAGAAAAACGGTAAAACATTGTTCACAAATCTGTCTAGATCTGTGTTAGTGAGCACTTCTCCTTTGCCAAGATTATTCATCCACCTCACAGGTGTGGCATATCAAGGTGTTATTACACAGGTGTGTCTTAGACTGGTCACAATAAAAGGCCACTCTAAAATGTGCAGTTTAACTGTATACTATATGTTAACTATATTTCAGAGAAATAGGCCTATATATATATATATATATATATATATATATATATATATATATATATATATATATATATATATATATATATATATATAGTATATGTACACACACACACACACACACACACACACACACACACACACACACACACATATATATACATATATATTCCCTTCCATTGTCTAACAAGTCAAACTTATGGCCTTTCTGTAAAACACACACACTAATTGTCTTTCCCTGTCTTTGGCAGCATATAGACCAGGGGTGCGTTCTCCGATAACGTTGTCTCTTAGCGCGCTACGAATACTCAAAAGGTACACCTTAACTACAGGTATACCTTTGCTACGTGTGTTCTCCGAACTATACCTTAGGATGTAGCTTAAGGTAAACCTTCTTAAGTTCGACCTTAGCAGTTGCTGTCCATGGTGGAGGCGCTGAATAGGTTGATATCGATGCCTCGATGATCGATTGTGCGCTCTTTCCTTCACAGCGGTATAGGTAAAGTATTGAGAAAACAATGTTCTTTATAAAGAAGCGTTTTAGAAATAGTACAAACTGCATTTATCGGGGCTTATTGAAATACGTACATGCAGAAATAAATATGAGTATGTGTTTATAATTTAGCAAGTGTACAATCCCAAACCCTCACGGCCATAAGTGTGTTAATGTTCTCCACAACGTATGCTGATTATCCACCAGCCGTATCACATTATTGGCGTAAATCGCTCATTTGTGTAATTGGATGATTTCCTCAATAAAAGCGCAAACATGAGAGACATACCGACATTCACTATGTCGGGGAAAAAAGTCCGCAAAAAGAGATCGCCCAGCCACACTGAGGTCTTACTCAGCCCATATCCATCCCCAACAACCTCCAGAAAACTCCCCACAGCATAAAAACGAAGAGCCGCCAGCAGCTGAATTTCGGGGCTGAGGGGGTAGCTCCGTCGAGTTTGTCTTGACAAATCTGGGCCAACAAGATGCAAGAGCTGCAGAATTTGCTCCCGTGGCAGGCAAATTTTTTTTACAATGGTCTCTTCTGACATGGTAGTCAGTGGACTAAAATGTTCTCTTATAAAGTAGTTGACATACACTAACTGGCTCCGCGGACGCCGCCGTCTTTGATTTAAAACAAGTACTCGCTGTCTCGCTGCCATAGCTATAAAGTTTGTGTAAACTCATCTTTCTTTATATAGACTCCTAAGCCTTTTCTGTCAAATGGTTCGCCAGCTGATGTGCCTTAGGATAGTAATTAAAAAAGCTAACAACCATTAGTGTATGGAAACTTTATTAATGAAAACACTTCCATACACTGGGTGTAGGCTATAACAACTTAAGTATTTTATGTGTATAATTTTAAAGTAAAGTAAAAATGTAATTTTAATTCTAAATCAGATTTTATATTAAAAGTTCATATAAAATTTTCTATGTGTAATTAAACTGCGATGTAAAAAATCTTTTTGCGTAGTGGTGGCCACTAGCGGTATGAACCGTAAGCAGCGATAAGGTATAGCTAAGAGCGCTCCAGACCAACCTTACGAACGCATGACTTACAGAAGGTATACTTAACTAAGAAGGTTTCGGAAACCACGTATTAACGATAAGGTACTTCTTAAGGTACAACTTAAGAACGACGTAGCGTTAAGGTAGTTTCGGAGAACGCACCCCAGATGTCTTTTTAAAACTCTGTTTATGGTGGAAATGCTGACAGAATTTATATTTGCAAAGACATTATTGTCATTTATGATTGCACTTTGGATCTCTCTTAGCCTGATGGAATTGTAAGCTATGACCATGTTGCAAATTTCTTGTTCTTGCAGTTGGTTAAATACTGCTGCTCTGCCACCAGCGCGAGGTTGTCGTGCAGTTCTATAGAATAAACAAATAGACTTGCATTTACCTTTACAATATTGTTGTTTATACTGTAAAAATACTTTACATACTGTAAAAAAAAAACATATTTACCTGTTTTCCCTACGAATTGATGACACTGTGGACCTGTTTACATTAGGCCGTACTCTTCGACCAGCCTCTTCCATTGTAAAACCATGATTTATGACATGATCCACAAGTGTGGTTTCTGATTCCATCAGAGACTCTTCCTCGATTATTTCTTCCTCTACCACCACCACGTGTTCTTACACACCTTCCAATTGCTCTTCCACGAGCATGTTGCTGCAGTTCAGGGTTGTGAACATCCTCCATTCTCAAAAACCTCTACAGCAGTGATTGTGCTGTGGGCAATCTACATATATATATATATATATATATATACTCCCAAAGTTGATTGGTTAAATGGTTAAATGGTTGATTCATACTAGAGGTAATTTGCAATTAGATTGCGAATGCAATTACAGGTCATGTGCCAATTTAGCAGACATTACAAATAATGTCAATGTCACATTTTAGAATATACATGTTACGGATCACTCGGAGACAGAGGAGTAACAGATGAAAGATGTAGTTTATTAAATGGACACAAGCAGAGGAGCGGGAAGTAAGGAGTGGATGGGTGCTGGGATCCGTGCCGGGAAGGAGGGTACTACACACACGCACCGTGGGGTCTTTGGGAGGATCTTGGAGGTAATCCTTGGAGAGAAGACGGAAGAAGAGACTTCGGAGGTTATCCTTGGAGAGAAGGTAAAGAGGAGTTAGTCCTAATAGTTAGCGCAGGAATGATCTTGTCGCGAACGTGACCGGACAATGACTGAGTGCGTGTGTGTGGCTTTTGTGGTGCTGAGGTGGATGAAGGTGATGCGGATCAGGTGGTGGTGATTAGTACTCAGGTGAGGGTGTGCTTCGTGATTGTGTGGAGGAGGAACCTGGCGTGTTTGTGACAGTACCCCCCTCCCCAGGGCCCGCTCCTGAGGGCCGGGGACCCCGACGTCGTGGTGGGCGTCCTCTACCCCTGGGAGCTGGTCAGTTGGGGTGTCTTGAGTGGAAGGAATCCAGCAAGGAGGGGTCCAAGATGTCGTTGCGTGGGACCCAGGAGCGTTCCTCTGGACCGTAGCCTTCCCAGTCCACTAGATACTCAAGCGGCCCACCACGCCGCCGGGAGTCCAGGATGTCCTTGACCGAGTAGGCTGCGCCGTCATCTAGGAGGAGAGGAGCGGGGGCTTCCGTCTCGCCAGGTTCTGTGGAGGGAAGAACAGAAGGATGGTGAGGTTTCAGGAGTGAGACATGGAATGTGGGGTGAATCCGGTACTCGGGAGGAAGTTGCAGTTTGTAGGTGACCGGATTGATCTGCTGAGTGATAGTGAATGGGCCAATGAATCTGGGACTAAGCTTGCGGCAGGGTAGACGCAGGCGGATGTCCCGGGTAGACAGCCAGACCTTCTGACCGGGTTGGTACTGGGGAGCCTCGGAACGGCGAAGGTCGGCTGCCGTCCTGCGTCTACGGAGCGTGATGAGGCCCTGAAGGACCTTTTCAACGACTGCCTGGATGACCCTTTACCTGGGTGGGAGATGAAAGGCTGGCGATACTGGACTTTTGGGGGTTCACCAGTTACCTACAGCATTGATCTCGCTGGGATGACTCAGCCACACCTGTCTCTCTCGGTGGGATGGCCGACTCTAGACCGGGGTCTACAGACAGTAGGACCGCCAGCCCAGCACCACTGCACAATATGACCGCCAGCCCAGCGCCACAGCACAAGGTGGTCGCCAGCCCAGCGCCACGGCGCAAGATGGCCGCCAGCCCAGCGCCATCGCGCAAGATGGCCGCCAGCCCAGCGCCACAGCCCAAGATGGCCACCGGCCCAGCGCCAAAGCCCAAGATGGCCGCTGGCCCAGCGCCACAACCCAAGATGGCCGCCGGCCCAGCGCCACAGCCCAAGATGGCCGCCGGTTCAGTGCCACTGCCCAGGATGAGTCGAGTCAGGTTCCCGTTGACCCTACAGAGTCGAGTCAGGTTCCCGTTGACCCCCCAGAGTCGAGTCAGGTTCCCGTTGACCCCCCAGAGTCAAGTCAGGTTCCCGTTGACCCCCCCCAGAGTCGAGTCAGGTTCCCGTTGACCCCCCAGAGTCGAGTCAGGTTCCTGTTGACACTCCAGAGTCAGGTCAAGTCACCGTGGACACTCCAGAGTCAGGTCAAGTCACTGTGGACACTCCAGAGTCAGGTCAAGTCACCATTGACACTCCAGAGTCAGGTAAAGTCACCGTTGACACTCCAGAGTCAGGTCAAGTCACCGTTGACACTTCAGAGTCAGGTCAAGTCACCGTTGACACTCCAGAGTCAGGTCAAGTCACCGTTGACACTCCAGAATCAGGTCAAGTCACCGTTGACACTCCAGAGTCAGGTCAAGTCACCATTGACACTCCAGAATCAGGTCAATTCACCGTTGACACTCCAGAGTCAGGTCAAGTCACCGTTGACACTCATGAGTTAAGCACTACCACAGGTAGACCTCAGGAGTCAAGTCAAGTAACTGGTGATCTTCAAGGACAGAGTCAAGTCACCAATGATCTTCATGGGCAAAGTCAAGTCACCAGTGTTCTTCATGGGCAAGGTCAAGTCACCGACTATCTTCATGGGCAAAGGCAAGTCACCATTGATCTTCATGAGCAAATGCGAGTCATCATTGATCTTCATGAGCAGAGTCAGGTCACCAATGATCTTCATGAGCAGAGTCAGGTCACCAATGATCCTCATGAGCAGAGTCAAGTCACCAATGATCTTTATGAGCAGAGTCAAGTCACCATTGATCTTCCTGAATCCAGTCTAAACTCTGCGGAACTACCAGAGCTTCTCCACGTCTCTGCTGAACTACCAAAGCCTCTCCACGTCTCTGCTGAACTACCAGAGCCTCTCCACGTCTCAGCCAAGCTCTCTGAGCGCTCGACTGATCCTGTCGTGGCCACGGAGGCCACCCTTAACATGTTCATTTTCTCTGTTTCAGACTTGCCTATCCAGACTTGCTCTCATGTATCATCGATCCCACTGTAGTGGTCTTCTGCGCCGCCCTGGTGGGCTTCTGTCTCGACCGCACGGCTGTGGTGGTCTTCTGCGCCGCCCTGGTGGGCTTCTGTCTCAACCGCACGGATGTGGTGGTCTTCTGCGCCGCCCTGGTGGGCTTCTGTCTCGACCGCACGGAGGTGGTGGTCTTCTGCGCCGCCCTGGTGGGCTTCTGTCTCGACCGCAGGGATGTGGTGATCTTCTGCGCCGCCCTGGTGGGCTTCTGTCTCGACCGCACGGTTGTGGTGGTCTTCTGCGCCGCCCTGGTGGTCTTCCGTTTCGACCGCACGGAGGTTGTGGTCTTCTGCGCCGCCCTGGTGGGCTTCTGTCTCGACCGCACGAATGTGGTGGTCTTCTGCGCCGCCCTGGTGAGCTCCTGTCTCGACCGCACGGCTGTGGTGGTCTTCTGCGCCGCCCTGGTGGGCTTCTGTATCGACCGCACGGCTGTGGTGGGCTTCTGTTTCGACCGCACGGATGTGGTGGTCTTCTGCGCCGCCCTGGTGGGTTTCTGACTCAACCGCATGGCTCCAGTTCCACCTTGCTCCACCCTGGATTACTGCCCTGTCGGTTCGGCCCTGGGCCACTGAACTTTCTATCCTTCCTAGACTTGTGTTTTGTTGTTGTTTTGTTTTGTTTTGTTTTTTGCACTTTTCTCTCTGTTTCCCTCTATGGACCTTGGGTTCAGGTGGAGCATCTGGTAGCTGCTCCGTGGAGGAGGGGGTAATGTCACGCTGTCTGGTCTCTGTTTCCCTGGGTGTCCACTAGTGGTCTCACTTCCCCATAGGCACCTCACCACAGGCACTACAATTCCCACAAAGCCTTGTCCCTTCATCACAGTAATTGGACTCCTGTTAATTGCACTCAGGTGTCTTCACTTGATAGTCATTACCCTGCCTATATAATCCTAGTCCTTGAGTTCCTGTTCTTGTTCCTGTTTGTTTGTTTGTTTCTGTTTGGATTGATGTTGGTTACGACCCCGGCTTGTTTTTGACTCTGATTTGGATTACCCTTAATAAACCACACTGCACTTGGATCTTCTTTCTCCTGTGTTCCCATACGTGACAGTATGCTCATTTACTGTACATGTACTAAATGAACCAAAACTGAGAGACCATTTTGAAGGCTCATGTTTTGAGTTGATTAGCTGATTGGCATGTCACCATACAGTATTCTAATTTGTTGAGAGAGTGAATTGGTGGGTTTTTGTTATGTGTGGGCCAAAATCAAGGTCAAGGTCAGTTTATTTATATAGCACATTTAAAAACAGCTAGTGTATGCCAAAGTGCTGTACATATACAAATTAAGTAAATACCAATGCTAAAATCATCACAGTTAAAAGAACCAAAGACTTAAACTACTTTAGTCGGTGTGCATTGAATTTATTTAATAAACGAGTTTCACAATTTGAGTTGAATTACTGAAATAAATGAACTTTTCCATGACATGCTAATTTATTGAGATGGACCTATAATACAGAAATAGCTTACTACAGGCATTTAATCGGGGGTTAAATGGGATTTGTTATATGGGGATGGGGGTACTGTGGTTTTAGGTTTAAGAGTGGTTCATATGTGTATGTTAAGCCTACAAAATCTTATATCAATGGATAAACTGTAAAATATAACAAGTTGAAAGAGTCCCCTGCTATGACAATTGCTGATCAAAATCATTCTTGATGCTGGCAGTGTGTAAAGCTTCATCTGTCTGCAGGATTTTTTCAATCAAATATAAGACTTGTTAAGACCTTTTTTAAAACCTTCAATAATTAGTTTAAAAATAAAAATTCATATTAGCAGAGTAGGGCAGTGTCTATGGTAACATGTTAAACTGTAAAAATGACTATAAAATCATGATTTACAAGAAATTATTTTTAAATAAGGGGATGAGTCATAAACAATTATTTTTATTTAAAACTGGGTTATATGGGTGGATGGACACAAAGCAGCGCTGCTCTCATAAACAAAATCAGAATGCCATCAAATCTTTTCTGAGTACAGTCGGTTCCCTTCAGACATTCATTCATACAAATCACCCGCGCCTCATCATTGCTTGAATTAGTAAGATAAAGAAGAAAGGTGTCTAAAAGTATAGCCTGTACTGTTGAAATTGTACAAGGAAACTTCACTGACGAGTTACCAGCGCAAGCCCCGGCCCAAATTAACCCCTGCATTTAATTAAGTGATGAATGTAAAAATAAAATACTGCACAATCTTCACTGTATGTATTAAATATAAAGGATTTTTATTAGTTAGTGAAGTTAGTTATTCAGTCAAGAGCAATGAGTGATTTTCCCTTTTTCAAAAAAAAAAAAAAAAAAATATATATATATATATATTTTTTTTTTCTTTTCTTTATTTTCATGACTACGAAAATTGTAGAGTCACACTGAAGGCATCAAGGGCTATTTGACCAAGAAGGAGAGTGATGGGGTGCTGCGCCAGATGACCTGGCCTCCACAGTCACGGACCTGAACCCAGTTGCTTCACACTTTTTTGTTATGTATATAATTCCATATATATATATATATATATATATATATATATATATATATATATATATATATATATATATATATATATATAAATATTATTATTATTTTATTTTATTTTTTTTCAGTTAATAAATGTAGCTCTTGATGATGTGGAAAATTTCACTTATCTTGGATCTACCGTGACATGCAATAATATCCTAGATGATGAGATTTCAATCATGTTGGGGAAAGAAGGCTCTACTTTTGGCAGTTTGAAAAATTGTCAGTGGCAGAAAAAGCATCTATCTGTCTGCACCAAAGGAAGAATGTAAAAAGCATGTGTTCTCAGCATCCTGTTGTATGGCTGAATGGAAATGTGCTGAATGGAGGGTTGATCTAAACAGAGGAAAGGCTCAAAACCATGTTAATAACCTCCAGCAGCTAAAAGAACGTTGCCTGAAATCCAATTTACAAACATGATCTACTGTATGCTATCCAATAAATGTCTGTGGCTTATTGTCACCTGCATTGTCACTTGCAACTAAAGCACGCCATTAATTTAACTACTCGTGTAAATATTATTCACATCAATGATTTTCAAGACAGAATGTTTAGTGTTTTAAAGGAATTATTTTATTAGTATAAACTCTAGTACCAGGAGTCCATGATGCGTCTCATGCTCATGAATCTCATGCCACCCATATTGCTGAAGCTCCTGTACTCTCCAGGCCTGAAGTACCACATCTTGCCTCTGTAGTGGGGCTGCTCATACATGAGCCAGTGGCCGTCCATCACATGGCAGGACTGGCAGTGAGGCATGCGGTAACGGTCCATGATACTGTCACAGTCATCCATCATCTCGTACATCTGACCCATGAAGTTCTCCCTCTCGTAGATCCTCGTTCTGTAGGATCCCCTGTGCTGTAATGGAAGAAAAGTAAGTTATGTATAAATCAATCATGAAGTATCATCACATGTAACCATATATTTTCAGCAACTGTCTAGGTCTGTTTCTCACAGATCATCATTCTGAAAGAATGTTGCTTTTCATGCTGAAGGATTTCATCATTTCATTTGATGGTTGAAATAAATTTAGGACTATTGTAAATAAATAAATACTTCAACAGGTTCATGGAGCTCACCATAGGGATCATACGACAGGACCTGATGCAGTTGCTCATTCCAAACATAGACATGTAATCAGCATATTCGCCCCTCCTAAAGAAATACTGATTTCCCATGTAGTTGGGTTGATCGTACATCATCCAGCATCCACTGTGCACTCTGCAAGAGTGACAGCGGCTCATGTAAGAGGAGAAATCGGCACAGTCGCTCATACAGTCATAAGAGCGACCCTGGAAGTTCCTGTCCTCATAAAAGGTGACCTGAAAATACAGAATAAATATTTTAAGTAATTTAACAAATCAAATATTTTTGGAGTCAAGCTGTGTGGAAATTGGTACTGGAACAAGGTTTACCTTCATGGTTGCGCTGGCTGATTCTCAGTAGTTCCACAAAGGAGAAACTGAAGCTGATTCTGCTCATCGGCTGACTGCTATCACCTGTGCTTTTATACTAGACCAAGACTAAAGACTGCACAGCCTCTATTGTTATTCAATTCATGACTGTGCAAGTTGATTTAGAGGCCATTCTAGTTAAAGCTTTGTATGTAGTGTTTACTTTATTCAATCTATAGCATTTCTAAAGTGTTTGTTGCTCAAATTAAAGAGTATAAAATATAAAAAACTAAATAAAGAGCTTTCATTCTAAGAAATTGTTTTGTTCAAGATTTACAGATTCTGACTGTGTGGATTTGGTTTGATTTTGCTTTTTAGAATATGAAATACTGAGAAAAAAAAGAGTTTACAAAAGAGTTTTCATAGATTGTTTACAGATTGTTTGTTGCTTCAGATTCAAACGTTCTGGCTATGTGGATTTGGATTGATTTGTTTTTTATTGGAGTTTTTATGCTTATAGGTGTTACCTTATGATTTCACTCTCCATGTAAAATATTGGGAATGTAGAACACAATAAGGTGAAGAACACATATTCTTGTGTGGCCCGGTATTATAAAGTACACTGTATTTATGCAGTCTAATAACTCGTCTGGTGCATATAACTGGAAATCACTTACTTGATTTGGTATTGATTTTATTTTCAAATACTTAAGCACTTTCAGAGACAGATTTTATTTTTTTATTTGTTTGCTCTTGTAATGTGTTTCTTTGTTTGTTATTACTTTATATATGATTGCATGTTTAGAAGCTAAATTAAGTAACAGTAGTTAATAATTCTTAATATAAAATTGTTTTGATTTACTTTTAATTTGTAATTATGTCCTAAATGTACTTAAAGTAGTAATTTCATAAAATTCAACAAACAAATTTGATATTCATAGTCTGTAAAAAAAAAAAAAAAAAATTGTTTTAGAATTGGATTGTGATTCCCAGAATCAGCATCAAATCCTTTTTTCCATTCCAGGACAATAAATGTGTGGGCAAGAAATATATTTGGTCTGAAATCATAGATATTTCGCTAACACTTTATAATAACTTCCATTTATAAATCATTAACAAACATTATATAATGCTTAACAAATAATTCGTTATTATATATTCACACAGATGAGACAATATTGTAAATGTTTTCTAATGAACTTTCTAAACCTTACCTAATAATTAACATATGAATATTTAAGGTAAATTGAAATGCTTACAAATGTCAGTACATTTTCAGTTCATATGATCTTTATTTGTTGATATTTGTTTGCTGTGTAGACCTCTATTTACACATCTTAACAAATAGTCTATTAACTATGTGTTCATATTTTTATGCAGTATGCATTCTACATTTGCAAAGGTTTAAAAATGTTTATTAATCATTAATACCTTTATGAGCAGTCATCTCAATGGCAAAAATTGTCCTGAAAGACCTGAATTTACCCTATCCACACATCTTTACTAATCATTTATCAATAATTTGTAAAGAATTTTCCAGTAGCCAACCTAAAGTTGAAACTATTCATCATTTGTAAATCGTATTGTATATATAACCGTATTTTATAAACGATTACTAATCATTTAGTATATTTATGGGCATTGGGCTTTTATCTATAATGTAACAAGGTTTGTGTAAAGGGTGGCTGGTTAAGTTTAGCTAAATTCAATTTTCAATCCAAGTTTATTTGTATAGCGCTTTTTACAATACAAATCATTGCAAAGCAACTTTAAAGAAAATTAAGTTTAATTAACAGCAATTATAAGTGATTGCATAGTAAGTAGCAATATTTGTTAGTTCTGTATGTTGTTTCAGGGTTAGCATCATCTGAGGCCCTCTGAGAGGTTTGCATCATCTCTTCTCAGGTGTTCTGGATCCAGACTGAAGCTTGTGTAAATCCTAGTTACCCCGTGGCAAAACAGAGAAACAAATAGACACATAATTAGCATAGCTGCTGTTCCGACAAAGTAAAATTAATTAGTTTAACCCAAGCTAAAGAATAATAATGCGCATTTGATCAGATACAACTGCAGTCACAAATTATGAGATGCATTATTCGAATGCTTAGCGAAAGAGATATGTTTTTAATCTAGATTTAAACAGAGAGAGTGTGTTTCAACACCAAACATTATCAGGAAAGGTATTCCAGAGTTTGGGAGCCAAATGTGAAAAAGCTCTACCTCCTTTAGTGGACTTTGCTATCCTAGGAACTATCAAAAGTCCAGTGTAGTGTTTTGTGACATTAGGGAGTGTGATGGATTGTAATGTGGTATAAGGCTAGTTATGTATGCAGGAGCTAAACCATTAAGGGCCTTATAGGTCACTAATAATAATTTGTAACTGATATGGAACTTAATAGGTAGCCAGTGCAGAGATTGTAAAATTGGGGTAATATGATCATATTTTCTTGACCTGGTAAGGACTCTAGCTGCTGCATTTTGGACTACATGTAGCTTGTTTATTGAAGATGCAGGACAGCAAACTAGAAGTGCATTACAATAGTCCATTCTACAGGTCATGAATGCATGAAATGCTTGTGTTACAACCCTTAAAATGATCTAGGGAACAGTCCGCAAAACTTAAACTTGTTTTCTACTACTGGGTATAAAGGATAAGCAGAATGAACCAAGGAAACCTTTAGAATAACATTAATTTGTTTATTAACCAGAAACCAGAACCACAAAGCAGCATGTGTGAGCTATTTACACTGCACAAGGAAAAATAAATAAAAACTAATGAAGGAAAATTATACAATTTGAATTATGGGAAAGTGGTGTCAAAACAAAGAAATAAATTCCCCAACCTAAAAATATATAAATAAATAAGTAAATAAATACATAAATTAATAAATGCATCTAAAGTGCACACACACCTGGAGCAGTGGGCCCAGGGAGCAGTTGGGGGTTGTGGTATTAAAGGTTGGAGTGAGCACTGTACATTCACTCCCCCCACCTACACTCCCTGTCGGTACAAGACTCAAACCTGCAACCTTTGGGTTAACAGTCTGACTGTCTAACTATTAGGCCATGACTTCCCCCATATATCATAAATATATGATACATATTATATAAAGAAAATACTTGTTCATTTATAAAAAAAAAACTGTTCACTTATAATAATCAAATTGTCCCAAGTGCACATATGACCCCTTAACCAATCCTTAAACCTACCCATACCACCAAACCTGTACCTAACCTTACCCGTATCACACCTCAATAGCAGCAAAATGTTGTGCATGAATACACGCTTTTAATAATTTTATAACATCTGTTAAATTCATTTGTATATTTATTGTAAGTGCTTGTAAGATTTACTGTTAAGTGCTTGATCATATGGAAATTGAAAGTTTAATGAGATTTTTAAGCATTTTAGTTTACATGTTTAATAAGTTTATTACCAAACTTTAACAAGCAAATAATCTTATGTTTCTAACTCTTTGAATATATACTAACTAATGATCCATTAAGCATTAAATAATGTTTCTTAATGATTTATTTAAAAATTGAAAGTTATTGTGAAGTGTTACTGATGTTTCCTAATCTAGAGAGAGAGAGAGAGAGAAAAAAAGATTTAAAAAAAAATGTACTTACTTATGTGTTCATTTTATTTTAATGTCTAATGTTTCCTATCAGTGATTTCTGAGTAATGTCTAGTCCACACTATACATGTTTGGAAATAGTTTTAGGAAATTTGGGAACTAAAGATAATACTAAACATTTCTATGGACAACTTGCAGAGTGTTTTGTGTATTTTGTTTTTGTTATTAGTTGCATTAATGATTTTCAAGACAATGCTTATAGTTGTAGAGAAATTATTTTATTAATATAACTCTAGTACCAGGAGTCCATGATACGCCTCATGCTCATGAATTTCATGCCACCCATATTGCTGAAGCTCCTGTACTCTCCAGGCCTGAAGTACCACATCCTGCCTCTGTAGTGGGGCTGCTCATACATGAGCCAGTGGCCGTCCATCACATGGCAGGACTGGCAGTGAGGCATGCGGTAACGGTCCATGCAGTTGTCACAGTCATCCATCATCTCATACATCTGACCCATGAAGTTCTCCCTCTCGTAGATCCTCATTCTGTAGGATCCCCTGTGCTGTAGTGGAAGAAAAGTGGATTAAAGATTTTTTTCTTTTTCTTTTTGCCAGAATTTTTTTTCTCTATATGGTAAGAAAAAAAAAATACCTTTATAAATATTCAATTCAGAAATGTATTATGTGGCAATTATTATTTTTTTTTATGATTATGTATTTTATTTAATTATGTCAAAATATTCATGGAGCTCACCATAGGGATCATACGGCAAGACCTGATGCAGTTGCTCATTCCAAACATAGACATGTAATCAGCATATTCTCCCCTCCTAAAGAAATACTGATTTCCCATGTAGTTGGGATGATCGTACATCATCCAGCATCAACTCTCCACTCTGCAAGAGTGACAGCGGCTCATGTAGGAGGAAAAGTCACCACAGTCACCCATACACTCATAAGAGCGACCCTGGAAGTTCCTGTCCTCAAAGAAAGTGACCTGAAAATTCAAATTTAATATTTTAGTGACTTAAAGTGAGAGATACCAAATCAAACATTTTGAAGTTAAACTTTGTGGAAATGGTTGCTGGAATGAGGTTTACCTTCATGGTTGCGCTGACTGATTCTCAGTTGTTCCACAAGGTAGAAGCTGAAGCTGATTCTGCTGGTTGGCTGACTGCTGTCACCTGTGCTTTTATACTAGACCAAGACTAAAGACTACAAGGCCTCTATTGTTGGTCAAAACCTGACTGTGCAAGTTGACATAGAGGCTGTTAGTTAAAGTGTAGTATCTAGATCTTAGTTAATGTTTGTTAAAATTAAAAACCAGAGCATGATGATTCAAATTGTGAATCACACTTTGTTTTTTGTTGTTGTTTTTTTGCCTGTAATTCATATCTGTGATTTACAAAACCTGAAACTTACTAAAATTAGGACGCTTTTGAAACTAAATATTTAAATATGTAAATAAAAATATAAATAGAAGTTCACATAAAACATCTTACATGGTTTTAAGGTAGCGGTAGATTTGAATAGAAACACAGGATAAGTTTTTACAAACACATTTAGTAGTATTACTGTAACGTGGGGTTTGGGCATTGTTTCCTGTTCATTGTTTTCATGTCTTTTATTTTGTAGTTCAGCCACAGTCATGTACTGTCATGTGATTCCCTTGTCTGTAGTTGTCTTCGACTTTATGCAACACTGCGCAGACTGATCTGTGAAAGTTGGTGCTTGCAGTAAAGAGCGGAATTGAAAGCAGAGACGTCAAGTTGGAATATTTTTGCTCCCGGTAATGACGCTCTCGATGAGTTTGAATAATCTATCACAGATTAATTGAATAACATGCAATATTTGTAAAATACACAGACATTTCAGAAGCATTTTCATGAGCAACAGTAACATTTTTCATATTCTGCTTAATTGTCACGGTGTCTGGTCTGTGTTTCCCCGGGTGTCCACTAGTGGTCTCACTTCCCCATAGGCACCTCACCTCAGGCACTACAATTCCCACAAGGCCTTGTCCCTTTATCACAGTAATTGCACACCTGTTAATTGCACTCAGGTGTCTTCACTTTCATAGTCATTATCCTGCCTATTTCAAATGGTCTGTTTCTGTTTGTGTTATGGAGTTCTTACTTTCCGTCACCTGGTTTCCTCGCGTTCCTAGTATTTAGAGTTCCTGTTCCTGTTCCTGTTCCTGTTCGTTTGTTTGTTGGACTGATTTTTGGTTTTGACCCCATGCTTGTTTGATTCTGATTTTGGATTACCCATTAAACTCACACTGCTCTTGGATCTCTCATCTCCTGTGTCCCAGTCGTTACAGATTGTTACAGAAGGACTCCATCATGTCTAGATCCAGCGGTGTGGGACTTCATATCCGTTCCCCAGCCTGTGTGGAGGAGCGGAGGGCGAGATTCCTCAAATTAACCACCCTCCGTCAAGAGGGGAATGAGGTGGGTGGTGTGGCACAAGTATTCTGGACCCTGGCCGTAGGAATGGGATATAATGATGCGGTCCTGAAAGACCTTTTCAACACCGGTCTGGATAACCCCGTGCCAGAAAGGGAAATGGATAAGCTGGACGCCTTTGATTTTTGGGGGTTCATTCCAGCCCAGCACCAAAGCACAAGTTGGCCGCCGGCCCAGCGCCACTGCAGAAGATGGCCGCCTGCCCTGAGCCATGGCACAAGATGGCCGCCGGTCCAGCCCCTCTGCACAAGATGACAGCCACAGTTGACCCTCCAGAGTCAAGTCAGGTTCCCGTTGACCCTCCAGAGTCGGATCAGGTCACCGTTTACACTCCAGATTCGGATCAGGTCACTGTTTACACTCCAGAGTCGGGTCAGGTCACCGTTGACCCTCCAGAGTCGGGTCAGGTCATCGTTGACCCTCCAGAGTCGGGTCAGGTCACCGTTTACACTCCAGAGTCGGGTCAGGTCACCATTTACACTCCAGAGTCGGGTAAGGTCACCGTTGACACTCCAGAGTCAGGTCAAGTCACCACTGACACTCACCACAGGTAGACCTCAGGAGTCAAGTCAAGTCACCGGTGATCTTCATGGGCAAGGTCAAGTCACTGACTATCTTCATGAGCAAAGGCAAGTCACCATTGATCTTCATGGGCAAAGTCAAGTCACCAGTGTTCTTCATGGGCAAAGACAAGTCACCAGTGTTCTTCATGGGCAAAGTCAAGTCACCAAAGTTCTTCATGGGCAAGTCAAGTGACCAGTGTTCTTCATGGGCAAAGTCAAGTCACCAGTGTTCTTCATGGGCAAAGGCAAGTCACCATTGATCTTCATGAGCAAATGCAAGTCACAGTTGATCTTAATGAGCAAAGTCGGGTCACCAATGATCTTCATGAGCAGAGTCAAGTCACCAATGATCTTCATGAGCAGAGTCAAGTCACCACTGATCTTCCTGAATCCAGTCTAAACACTACGGATCTACCAGAGTCTCTCCACGTCTCTGCTGAACTACCAGAGTCTCTCCACGTCTCTGCTGAACTACCAGACCCTCTCCACGTCTATGCTGAACTACCAGAGCCTCTCCACGTCTCTGCTGAACTACCAGAGCCTCTTCACGTCTCTGCTGAACTACCAGAGCCTCTCCTTGGCTCTGCTGAACTACCAGAGCCTCTCCACGTCTCTGTGGAACTTCCAGAGCCTCGTCATGTCTCAGCCGAACTCCCTGAGCACTCGACTTATCCTGTCGTGGCCATGGAGGCCATCCAGGAACTCACCGCCTTCCCTGTCATGGCCATGGAGACCATCAACCATCTCATCAGGGCCACGGAGGCCACCCTTAACCTGTTCATGTTCTATATCTCAGGCTTACCTAACCAGACTTGCTCTCCTGTGCCATCGATCCCACTGTGGTGGTCTTCTGTGCCTTCCTGGTGGGCTTCTGTCTCGACCGGACGGCTGTGGTGGTCTTCTGCGGTGCCCTGGTGGGCTTCTGACCTCAGAGGTCAAGTCAAGTTACCAATGATCTTCATGGGCAAGGTCAAATCACCGGTATTCTTCATGGGTAAAGTCAAGTCACCAATTATTTTCATGAGCAAAGGCAAGTCACCATTGATCTTCATGAGCAAAGTCAAGTCACCGTTGATCTTCATGAGCAAAGTCAAGTCACTGTTGATCTTCATGAGCAAGTTCAAGTCACAGTTGATCCTCATGACCAAAGTCAAGTCACCATTGATCTTCCTGAGTCCAGCCAAGTCACCGTTGATCTTCCTGAACGAAGAAGTCAAGTCTCAGTTAATCTTCCTGTACCCAGTCAAATCACCACGGATCTACCAGAGCCTCTTCACGTCTCTGCTGAACTACCAGAGCTTATTCACGTCTCTGCTGAACTACCAGAGCCTCTCCACGTCTCTGCTGAACTACCAGAGCCTCTCCACGTCTCTGTGGAACTTCCAGAGCCTCGTCATGTCTCAGCCGAACTCCCTGAGCACTCGACTTAACCTGTCGTGGCCATGGAGGCCATCCAGGAAGTCACCGCCTGCCCTGTCATGGACATGGAGACCATCTACCATCTCATCAGGGCCACGGAGGCCACCCTTGACCTGTTCATGTTCTCTATTTCAGGCAACCAGACTTGCTCTCCTGTGCCAACTGTGGTGGTCTTCTGCGCCGCCCTGGTGGGATTCTGTCTCAACCGCATGGCTCCAGTTCCACCTGCTCCACCCTGGATTCCTGCCCTGTTGGCTCTGCCCTGGGCCCCTGAACTTTCTGTTCCCTCCTGGCCTTTTTGTTTTGTTGTTGTTTTGTTTTTTTCTCTCTGTTTGCCTCTATGGACCTGGCCCTCCATCCTTCCCCCTGGTCCTCCACCGGTCCACCTCCCTCCTGGTCTCCTTGTGGTTGTTGTTTTGTTTTTTCACTTCCTGTCTCTGTTTCCCTCTATGGACCTGGCCCTCCGTCCCTCCCCCTGGTCCTCCGCCGTCCACCTCCCTCCTGGTCTCCTTGTGGTTGTTGTTTTGTTTTTTCACTTCCTGTCTCTGTTTCCTGCTATGGACCTGGCCCTCCGTCCCTCCCCCTTATCCTCCACCAGTCCACCTCCCTCCTGGTCTCTGTGTTCCTTGGTTTGTTTTTGTGTTCGATGGAGCATCTGGTAGCTGCTCCTTAGAGGAGGGGGTAATGTCACAGTGTCTGGTCTGTGTTTCCCTGGATGTCCACTAGTGGTCTCACTTCCCCATAGGCACCCCACTGCAGGCACTACATTTCCCACAAAGCCTTGTCCCTTCATCACTGTTAATTGCTCACCTGTATTGCACTCAGCTGTCTCCACTCTCTTCGTTATCACCTGTCCATATATACCCGCCTGTCTCATTCTGTTTTCATGGAGTCTTTGTTTTCCATCACCCGGTTTTCTCACTTTCCCTTGTGTTTTCTTGTTTCTTGTGTTCTTGTTTTTGGACTGCTTTCCCCGATAATTGACCTCTAGCCTGTTTTGGATTTGGATTTTGGATTACCCCATTAAACACACTGCATTTGGATCTCTCGTTTCCTGTGATTGATCGTTACAAGGCCAAGGTAACATGGTACAATTCTCAAATCATTCCTGAACAATTTTTGCTGTGTAGCAGGGTGCATTATTCTACTAAAAGAAGCCACACCCCACAAGATTTGCTGTTTTGCAGGTGCTCTGACCCACTTGTCTAGCCACCACTATTTGGCCCTTTTTACTCAGATCAGATCTTTTCCCTTGCCCATTTTTTCTGCTTCCAACACATGAAATTCAAGAACTGACTTTCGACTTTCTGCCTAAAATATCTCTCCCTTTGACAGGTGCCATTTAATGATCAATGCTATTCACTTTACCTGTCAGTAGTTTTAATGTTGTGGCTGATCATTGTCTTCTTTCTGATTTCCCTTTCCAAGTGAAGCATGACTACTTAAGGCAATCTACAATTTCTTGTTTGACTTACTGATATTGTGTGTTATAACAATTGTCCAGAATGATTAGAAAATTGTGGGGCACTTTTGTGTTTGTAAAAAGGTTATGTAATATGTGATTAAATGTTACATGTTATTTATGTGGGAATTGTTGTGACTGTGCAGTCTGATTCTAGGAATCAGTATTCATGTGCCTGTGAAGACATTTTACATGGCATTTTATGAGCAAATACTCCATACACAGAATCTATGTTCATTTTTCTTTTTTCCCTAACAAAAACTGTTGCATTACTTATTTTATTTTATTTATTTATTTTTTTCACTCCCATCTATAATTGTGGCAACACAATTCAGAAATCATACGTTGTACACATTTGTTACTCTTACTATATTTTAGAGCAAAATTTGACGCTGTAGATTACATTTTTTTTAGACACACTTGACAACCTTGTTTACATTTGTGTTTTAGATCCTATTTGACAAATCACCACCACTTTTTTTTAAATTAGCTATTTGACAACACATGGGAAGTGTGGTTTTCCACATAGATCATTCTTTGGCCTTTTGGTTCCCAAAAAATTCTACTTCAGTTACTTCAGGAAACATTTTCAGGATTAGCTTTAACTGTTGAGGTATTCCAGATCGCTTGAAATTTCAGTTTCAGTTTCTGAAAGAACTTGGATTCATTGTTTATTTGTACCTTGTCTTTTGGAAGCCAAATTTTTATATTACATGCTGTATTTATTGCAAACATAATACAGTAATTGCTCATTGTTTTACATTTGTTGATTTGTTTTGAAAGTATGTTTATCTCATGAGAAGTTTATTTGTGTATTACTCAAGTAAAGATTAGTGGCATTAATGATTTTCAAGACACAATTATTTAGTGTTTTGGAGAAAAAGTTTTATTAATAGAAACACCATAATTCTAGTACCAGGAGTCCATGATACGCCTCATGCTCATGAATCTCATGCCTCCCATATTGCTGAAGCTCCTGTACTCTCCAGGCCTGAAGTACCACATCCTGCCTCTGTAGTGGGGCTGCTCATACATGAGCCAGTGGCCGTCCATCACATGGCAGGACTGGCAGTGAGGCATACGGTAACGGTCCATGCAGTTGTCACAGTCATCCATCATCTCGTACATCTGACCCATGAAGTTCTCCCTCTCGTAGATCTTCATTCTGTAGGATCCCCTGTACTGTAATGGAAGAAAAGTTATTTTAGTTTATCAGCAAAATAAAAACAAAAATCAATTAATTAAAAGAAAAAGTTGAAGATAAACCTCTTTATGTTTACATGTTAAATAAGCTGAAATTTAGCTCACCATAGGGATCATACGGCAAGACCTGATGCAGTTGTTCATTCCAAACATAGACATGTAATCAGCATATTCTCCCCTCCTAAAGAAATACTGATTTCCCATGTAGTTGGGATGATCATACATCATCCAGCATCCACTCTCCACTCTGCAAGAGTGACATCGGCTCATGTAGGAGGAGAAATCACCACAGTCACCCATACATTCATAAGAGCGACCCTGGAAGTTCCTGTCCTCAAAGAAAGTGACCTGAAAAAAAAAAAAAATATATATATATATATATGTGTGTGTGTGTGTGTGTGTATAATATTTTACTGACTTAAAGTGAGAGATACCAAATATAAAAAAATAAGTTACATTTTGTGGAAATTGGTACTAGAACAAGGTTTACCTTCATGGTTGCGCTGGCTGAACCTCAGTAGTTCCACAAAGGAGAAGCTGAAGCTGATTCTGCTTGTTGGCTGACTGCTGTAACCTGTGCTTTTATACTAGACTAAGACTAAAGACTACACGGCCTATATTGTTAGCCAATTCCTGACGGTGCAAGTTGGAACAGAGGCCATTCTAGCTAAAGCTTGGTATGTTGAACTTAGTACTTAAATTTATTAGAACAATACAAGTATATTGGTAAAAATGTGATTTGGATAAACTTCTAAGAAATGCTGATAATGCTTTAAAATAATGCTCAATTTGTTAACATTAGGTTATGCTTTAGATATCATGAAATGACAGTGAAAAATATTTAATCTAGGCTATGATAATTTATAAAATGCTCCCAGCATTCTTAATGGATCATTTAAACATGAACATTGTATAATGTTACTGTAAACTGTTATTGAAATAATAATGATTGTGAATTCCAATGATTTGCACATTCTGTCTGCTGAGATACCTTCATCTGATTGATTTTTGATAACAGCATAAGATGTATCCTTTGCTGCCTATATCAAACTAACCTGACCATGCAAATTCCTAGAATTTTAGTAGGAGAGTAAAATTGTGTCTGAAAGTTGCAGATGGTGGTCAGTTTTTGCGTAAATGTTTGTGACCAACTTTGCTGTGATAAACTTTGATTTTATTTATAGTGAGAAACTAGTATTGTAGAAATTCAATAATAACTCAGTTATCACCAAAGCACTCTTTATTTTGTTGCATAAAAGCTGTTATGCTACCTCAGAATTCTGTCTGAAATCAAGTCATAATATAATGAGGCCGCTTGGCAACAAGGCAGCTGCTTAAGCTTCTGGAAACAGCCTACGTTTTTATATTTTTATCATGTGGTTGTTGTTTTAGATTGAGAACTTATGGTTATATGGATTTGGTTTGTTTTTTTTTGTTTTTTTATGAGCATGCATTTTGGAATCATTCTTAGTGATTCTGAACCTGTATCCTTAGCTCTGTCCTTGATTTCGAGATCAGAGTAAGAGACAAAACCTAGTGAGTAGCCAGTCTATAATGCTAAATGACACATGCCAGATGCCAGTTTTTGGGGTTGGTAGTGAAAACAGGAATTCTTACATTAAGAGAACATACTGAGGTATTGTGTTCCCTTTTTTAATCCTTAAAATTTCTTTTCTTGGTCTTAAAATAGTTTACAAAAATTCTTAATTTTACCATCATAAAACCTGCAGAAACACTGATATACAGATTTTGAACATTTTAAGAATTTTTACAATGGAGAGCCTAAATGAACACATTCTCACCTAAGTTTAGAGAAAGGAAAAATTATATTTAGTCCCATTGTTCGGTCTTATTTGTTTTGTTTTAATTTTGTTTAGTGTAACCACTAGCAGATTTAATGACTCACTAAACTGAAGCTGAAAGCTAATTTGTCACGATCGGTGTTATGGAAAACACAGGAGAAGGAACCAATCGCAGGTAAGTCATTTATTAAAGGGTAATCCAAAAGGGGTAAACAGTCCAGGCAGGGTCAAAACCAGAATATCCAAATCCAAACATAAACAAGACACAAAGACAAGGCAAGGCAAGGCAAGGCAAGGCAAGGCAAGGCAAGGCAAGGCAAGGGACATGAATAAACTTTCAACATTAAACAAGGACTCCGTCACACAGACTCAGACAGACCGGGTATAAATACACAGAAGGATAATGAGGGAACAGGAGACAGGTGGGGAACAATCAATTACTAACAAGGAGGAAGGTGACCAAATAAGGGAACAGGAAGTGATAAGGTGACAGACACCGTGAGAAAGGGGGACATCTAGTGGAAACCCAGGGACACAACCCAGACACTGTGACAGTACCCCCCCTCTACGGAGCGGCTCCCAGACGCTCCACGACAGACACAAAACAGAGACCAGGAGGGAGGCGGACAGGTGGAGGCTCAGGGGGAGGGACGGAGGGCCAGAAAAAAAAAATCATGGGGAACAGATACCAGAAGTGTAGACACAAAACAGAGAGACCAGGAGGGAGGAGGACCGGAGGAGGTTCAGGGGGAGGGACGGAGGGCCAGGCTCACAGAGAGGAACAGGGACAGGAGTGAACAGAAAAACAAAAAACAACATGAAGCCCCTCCAGGGCGGGGCAGAAGACCACACCGTCCGTGTGGTGGAGACTGGAGTCCCCCAGGGCGGAGCAGAGGACCACCACAACCGTGTGGTCAGGGCGGAAGCCTCCCAGGGCGGAGCAGAAGACCACCACAACCGTGTGGTCAGGACGGAAGCCCCCCAGGGCGGAGCAGAAGACCACCACGTCCTTGTGGACGAAGCCAGAGTCCTCCAGGGCGGAGCGGAAGACCCCCACAATCGTGTGGTCAGGGCGGAAGGCCCCCAGGGCGGAGCAGAAGACCACCACAGCCATGTGGTCAGGACCAGAGCCCCCCAAGGCGGAGCAGACCTCCGTGCGGCTGGATCAATTGGACAACGAAACTCTGGTAATCCCCTGGTGTCCTTACTGGACTCCAGAAGATTGGTGCTGGCCTGACACTGCTCATGAAGATCATTGGTGACTTGCATTTGCTCATGAAGATCATTGGTGACTTGACTCAGTCCTTGAAGATCATTGGTGACTTGACTCAGTCCTTGAAGATCAGAGGTGACTTGACTCAGTCCTTGAAGACCACCGGTGACTTGACTCAGTCCTTGAAGACCACCGGTGACTTGACTCAGTCCTTGAAGACCACCGGTGACTTGACTCAGTCCTTGAAGACCACCGGTGACTTGACTCAGTCCTTGAAGACCACCGGTGACTTGACTCAGTCCTTGAAGACCACCGGTGACTTGACTCAGTCCTTGAAGATCACCGGTGACTTGACTCAGTCCTTGAAGATCACCGGTGACTTGACTTGACTCTGAAAGGTCAACGGTGACCAGCCTAGTCTCTGGAGGATCCGCGGTGACTAGCCCTGACTCAGGAGGATCCGCGGTGACTAGCCCTGACTCAGGAGGATCCGCGGTGACTAGCCCTGACTCAGGAGGATCCGCGGTGACTAGCCCTGACTCTGGAGGATCCGCGGTGACTAGCCCTGACTCTGGAGGATCAGCGGTGACTAGCCCTGACTCTGGAGGATCAGCGGTGACTAGCCCTGACTCTGGAGGATCAGCGGTGACTAGCCCTGACTCTGGAGGATCAGCGGTGACTAGCCCTGACTCTGGAGGATCAGCGGTGACTAGCCCTGACTCTGGAGGATCAGCGGTGACTAGCCCTGACTCTGGAGGATCAGCGGTGACTAGCCCTGACTCTGGAGGATCAGCGGTGACTAGCCCTGACTCTGGAGGATCAGCGGTGACTAGCCCTGACTCTGGAGGATCAGCGGTGACTAGCCCTGACTCTGGAGGATCAGCGGTGACTAGCCTTGACTCTGGAGGATCAGCGGTGACTAGCCCTGACTCTGGAGGATCAGCGGTGACTAGCCCTGACTCTGGAGGATCAGCGGTGACTAGCCCTGACTCTGGAGAGTTCACTGGCACCTGACTCGACTCCGGAGGGTCAACTGGCACCTGACTCGACTCCGGAGGGTCAACTGGAACCTGACTAGACTCCGGAGGGTCAACTGAGACTCTCATCCTGTGCAACGGCGCTGGGCAAGCAGCCATCTTGGGCCATGACTCTGGACAGGCGGCCCTCTTGTACTGTGGTGCTGGGCTGGCGGCCATCTTGTACTGTGGCGCTGAACCGGTGGCCAATTTGGGCATTGGCGCTGGGCTGGCGGCCATCCTGTACTGTGGCGCTGGACCGGTGGCCAATCTGGGCATTGGCGCTGGGTTAGCGGCCATCTTGTGCTGTGGCGCTGGACTGACGGCCATCTTGTGCTGTGGCGCTAGGCTGACGGCCATCTGGTGCTGTGGCGCTAGGCTGACGGCCATCTGGTGCTGTGGAGCTGAACCGGTGGCCAATTTGGGCATTGGCGCTAGGCTGGCGGCCATCTTGGGCTGTGGTGCTGGAACGGTGGCCAATTTGGGCATTGGCGCTGGGTTAGCGGCCATCTGGTGCTGTGGAGCTGAACCGGTGGCCAATTTGGGCATTGGCGCTGGGCTGGCGGCCATCTTGGGCTGTGGCGCTGGAAAAGTGGCCAATTTGGGCATTGGCGCTGGGTTAGCGGCCATCTTGTGCTGTGGCGCTTGGCTGTTAGCCATCCTGGGCAGTGGTGCTGGACTGGTGGCCATCTTGGGTTGTGGCGCTTGGCTGGTTGCCATCCTGGGCAGTGGTGCTGGGCTGACGACCACCCCGCCGGAAGAGACCGAAGTGGCTGGGGCATCCCACCGAAGCCGATGCTGCAGGTAGCGCACGAATTCCCAGAATTCCAGTGTCTCTAACTGCGCCATCTCCTCATGAGACACTGGATCATCCAGCCCGCCATTGAAATAGTCCTTGAGGGCCGCATCGTTGTAGCCCATGCCCTCGGCCAGGGACCAGAACACCTGAGCCAGGGCACCCACTTCATTGCCCTCTTGGCGGAGGGCGATCAACCGAAGGTACTTGGTTCGCCGCTCCGCCATCTTGGCTGGGGAACGGAAAAATGACATACCGCTGGTTCCTAGTGTGACGGAGTCCTTCTGTCACGATCGGTGTTATGGAAAACACAGGAGAAGGAACCAATCGCAGGTAAGTCATTTATTAAAGGGTAATCCAAAAGGGGTAAACAGTCCAGGCAGGGTCAAAACCAGAATATCCAAATCCAAACATAAACAAGACACAAAGGCAAGGCAAGGCAAGGCAAGGCAAGGCAAGGCAAGGCAAGGCAAGGCAAGGCAAGGCAAGGCAAGGCAAGGCAAGGCAAGGCAAGGCAAGGCAAGGCAACGGACATGAATAAACTTTCAACATTAAACAAGGACTCCGTCACACAGACTCAGACAGACCGGGTATAAATACACAGAAGGATAATGAGGGAACAGGAGACAGGTGGGGAACAATCAATTACTAACAAGGAGGAAGGTGACCAAATAAGGGAACAGGAAGTGATAAGGTGACAGACACCGTGAGAAAGGGGGACATCTAGTGGAAACCCAGGGACACAACCCAGACACTGTGACATAATTGGCTAGATTAGTTACTTTAAAAATGACTGGATGTATGTGGAAGGAAGCAACTTTCATTTAGCCTCTCTCAACCTTTTTTTTTTTTTTTTTGTCTGCATTGTGTATGGAGGCCAAATGTGGCATCCTTTTATGTTTCTATTCTCATTGGTCATTTTAGTAATGAGTACACCCTTAATGTTCTTGGCCACAGTGATTGCAACTCATCTGGGCTACCATGTATGAAAGGGGAAAAAAATAATATACATCTGAGTTATGCACATTATTGGGTAAACTTAGTAAAACAATATATTTGTTATTTTAATTTCAAATACATTTTTAATGAGGCTCAGCATTTCGTGCCTCTTATAAACAACTACTGCCCACATGGCATTTGCCATTGATAATTGGCTAAGTAATGTGGTTCATAACTAATTCCTCATTCTGTTCTGCAAAAACTCTGTCAATATCATCCACACATGATATAGATAGTCTGTCATTATATTCTTATAAAAAATATAATAGCAGTAATCATTTTAGATTTGGATAAGCTCAATGATTCTGTTGGACTGTGTCACCAGTGTGTGTGACGTTGATGTGATAGGTAATGTTGATATGAAAGCTTGCAGTTCATGCCCTTATCCAGGTTCAAGTACTAAGTTCTTATTTAAATTTTCAATGTAGCATGTTTCAACACAAATTTCATGGCTAACCAATAACTTTGGCCTAAAGCTACACAGAGTGAACCAAAGAAGTTATGAAAGATTCTAGCATATTTGCAAAGATGGCAGTGTGCCCGTTACAGAGGCATATTTAAAATGGGTTGGAGTCTCCTTTTTATGCTTCACCATACAGTATGAACTTTAATTTGAGAAAATAGGTTGACACCTCTCGTCTCCGGTGTCTTCTACCAGGTGCTCTTTTTTAGGGGGTAAGAGGGGTAGCATTGACTCTGCCATTTGTGTTTTTTTTTTTTTTTTTTTTTTTGGCTACTGTAGTTGTATAAGCATTAATTATTTTCATAAATAAATGTTGAGTTCTGTAGAGAAATTATTTCATTAGAATCCTTGGTAACTTTAGGCCGTTCTGATTTGCATTCTGTTTAATGTTTGATGATCATGCTATTTTTCAAATGCATCTGCTTATATATATACACATCTTTTGTTTCTGCTTCTTTGCCTGTGTTTTGATCAGGTGATTCTGTGCTCTTTCACTAGATGTGTAATAGCGGCCACTATCATCTAATTGTGAAAACACAAAGTCAGAACATTCTGTCAATTTAGGGAAAGTGTTTTCTTATAAGTGACAGAAAATGGCGGGGAAAGACTTAATAACAATTATTATGAAAAAGTAACCATGAAAAGTGTATTAGCCTTCAGCACGTAAATTATTTTATTTTAAGTTTGATTTTGTAGAAAATTCATTTTCACAACAAAATGTTTGCTTTTGATTTTATTTTATTGAAATACTAGAACTCTAGTACCAGGAGTCCATGATACGCCTCATGCTCATGAATCTCATGCCACCCATATTGCTGAAGCTCCTGTACTCTCCAGGCCTGAAGTACCACATCCTGCCTCTGTAGTGGGGCTGCTCATACATGAGCCAGTGGCCATCCATCACATGGCAGGACTGGCAGTGAGGCATACGGTAACGGTCCATGCAGTTGTCACAGTCATCCATCATCTCATACATCTGCCCCATGAAGTTCTCCTTCTCATAGATCCTCATTTTGTAGGATCCCCTGTACTGTAATGGAAGAAAAGTCATTTTAGTTTAACATTATCAGCCAAAACATTTTTAATGATAAATTTATTTATGTTTATATGTAATAAAAAAAATGCTTAGATTGAACTCACCATAGGGATCATGCGGCAGGACCTGATGCAGTTGCTCATTCCAAACATAGACATGTAATCAGCATATTCTCCCCTCCTAAAGAAATACTGATTTCCCATGTAGTTGGGATGATCATACATCATCCAGCATCCACTCTCCACTCTGCAAGAGTGACATCGGCTCATGTAGGAGTGCATGTCAGCACAATCACCCATGCACTCATAAGAGCGACCCTGGAAGTTCCTGTCCTCAAAGAAAGTGACCTGAAAATTCAAAGTTAACATTTTGATTATGTAAAGTGAAATAAACCAATCAAATATTTTAAAGTAAAATTTTGTGGAAATGGATCAGGAATGTTTACCTTCATGGCTGCGCTGGCTGATCCTCGGTATTTCCACAAAGGAGAAGCTGAAGCTGATTCTGCTTGCTGGCTGACTGCTGTCACCTGTGCTTTTATACCAGACTAAGACTAAAGACTACAGGGCCTCTATTGTTAGACAATTCCTGACTGTGCAGGTTGACATAGAGGCCATTATAGTTGAAGCTTGTTGTGTAGTTCTTAGCACTCGCATTTATTAGGACCCTAACACGTAGGAAGTTTAAATGTTTCTAGTACTCTGTATTATTAATGTAAATTCGGGTACAAACAACCAAAGGTATTATTTCCCACAGCTAGGTATTTCTCAGTTTTATATTCAGAGATACAAATTTATCTAGACTAGACCTTTAGTTCACTGACTTCATATGTAGTTTTATAAAATACAGTACTTCTTCTGTAATCAATATTGCAAACAATAATTAATGCCTTTGCCACTGTGGGGAATCTTGTCACATAGTTTGTTCTGCAAAGGTATATTTACTGTATTTGGTAAAGTCATATACATTGTCCCTTTGCTAAGTTCTGATGTTACTGAACAATTCAGCAACTGCTGTCTGCCATTTCTTTTGCTTTTAGCTAGTGCTCACTTTTAATGAAAGTTTAAAGAGTATCCGTGTGTTTGGATAATTTCTATAAAATCACGTATAGCCAATAGAATTAGTGTAAACACAAACAAATGTTGTTGCTGAGTGATTCTAATCAATAACACAGAATACAAGCAGTATTTGTTGTTGGTTGTTTGTTTGTTTGTTTTTATTTAGGTGGATGGTTAGTTTTGTTCTCGCGGTACTTTGATGGCACGTGTGATCCTAAGACTGCTGCAGCATCGATCAAAGTCGGACAAATGTTCTAACCAGAATGCATTGCTTTTGTCAGGTGGCAGCCTATATTTGCAGCAGCGCATGAAGTCGAAAAAGCCTAATATCTCCTAAGCAATCCCAGTGTTCTGGGTTTGGATGTAAGACTGAACCTAAGAGTCTTAATTTTCTCCCAAAATCGGAGTCACTGAGGATGCAGTGGATAATTTTTATTTTTGAAAGTAATTCATCTCAAACTGTACCAAAATTTGTTTATGTCTGAACAAATCATTTCACTACAGACTGCTTTGTGAATGAGGGGCAATACAAGGGCAGGCTTTGCTAAAAAGTTGTTAATCAAGAATGGATCTGTACCAGCTTCACCTCCGGAAGAAGTAAGTGTCACACTGTTTATTTTTTATGAATTTTGAGTAAATCGCCATTTCAGTCATTGTTCCTGTTAGCCAGTTCAACAACAAATGCGGCTAAAGCTATTGTTGTCTTAGAGACCAAATGTCTGTCATCTCCTTTTAACCTTGTTTAGATACTGTATAACCACACGTTTGTAAAGAACAATGTTAAAAGTGATTTTCTTGAAAAACTGTGTATGTTTATCTGTAAAGACATGACATTAAAAACACTAAATGCAGAATACATTCTCTGGTTCTGAAGGCATCCTCTCATATTTGCCCATTTGATGCGACAGTATCCCTTGCATAAATGTCATGTCATTATAGTGCTTAGCTAATGTTTAAACCATATTTTGTGTGCGTGTGTATTCAAAGTATTTGTGTGTGTGTACAGTATGTGTGTGTGTTGTTCATCCATCATTGCAAATGGGCAGTGAACACTCTAAATGTACATAAATGTATCAAATAACCATTCAGAGATGTCCTAGTTCTTTCTAATATTTGTCTTCTGCCAGAGTCTCTCTGTGTCAGACTCTGGTTCAACATGTATGGCTGAACACCAGTTCTCTCACTCTCAGTCATGTTGCTACCCGCTGTTTATTGCTGTAGTTATGTGAAGCTGAGATATACCAGAGATTGTAGAGATTGTTTACTATAGGGAGGTGATAGGGTCTGTATTACTATTGGAGAAAGCGTAACGGTAAACTTGGATCGTATTTTCCTTGATAACCAATCACATTATAGCCTTGATGTCATTGAATTTCAGAAAGAGTTGTGTGACGCTCAATCTGTGTTTATGGATACCAAAGGAATGTATGAGAAGTGCCATAAGTTGAAAAAAAGTGTGTGACTTCTCTTATAAAACATTTTTTTTTTTTTCGGTGTAAACTCTAAAAATAGTTCAATCCAAAAGTTTTGTTTAGTGTAAAACGTTGAAGATTAGCATATAAATACCAAACCAGCAGGGGGAGCCCTCACCCGAGTACTGACTGTGTTCCATTCCCTCTGCTTCCTCACTACTCATTTCCAGTTTGGTGGCTTTATAGCCAGAGACTGTGCACAAACCCTTTGCGAATTATTGCCAGTTAACCTGCCTTACCAAGTGTTTCTCTAGTTATCTTGCTTGCCTTCCCTATGTATAATTCTGCCAGTTTACTTGACTACTGATTACCTGGATTATCCCCACTATTTTGACTACCTGACTGACTTGATGTTTGTGTTAGGACTTTCTGCCTGCCTGCTCAACCTTGTCTTTTGGATTAACCCTGTGTATGTCGACGGATTGGACTGTTACTCTGGTTTTGACCCTTTGCCTGTCTACATGTTTCCATCTGTTGAAACTACCCTGAATTAAATTCTGCTGATGAATTCAAAAACAGCCTCAGCGCCCTCCTTAAGGGCTGTCGATTCATTAAATTATAAGCTGTTTCCTCTAAAATGCTGTTTATTCAGCGTAGTGAAGCCTCTCCTCTACTGACATCCATTTAAAAACGGCCTCTGGTCTCCATACCCACATACTGGCAAAGCGGAAGTGTTAGCATTAGCTTTTATGCTTTTTTGGCTAAAGGTTGCAGGCTTGCCTTCTAGTGGCTTTGGATATACACTATGCACTCTTCTGAAGACGGGCGGGAATGTGCAGCTCATTTGCATTTAAAGTGATACACACCAAAACTACATTTAGGTTTAACTACATTCCCTTATGAAACAAAAATATATTGCAGTATATTGGAAAATATCATGTAATATATTAGGCATATATTCTTATATATATTTATTTTTTTCCAATATATTGCAATATATTGAAAGCGGCAATCGTTTGTATATTTTGCAATATATTATATAATATATGTATCATTAATATATTATTAAATGTATTCAAATATATAATATATTAGAAAATAAAAAGGGAAAATAATATATTACAATATATCACAATATATTTTAAGAAATATATTGGTAAATATATTTTCCTTTCGTAAGGGTTTACATGATCAGTTCAGTGTAAAACCATTATGCCTCTGGAATTTTTTCATAATGATAGGCATACTAAGTCAGATGTATTCAGGTCTTTTAAAGAAAAGGATCCCTAATAGCTTTTGTTTCTCATGAATGACATGTTCAGTCATTCTCATAAACCTGAAACTCTAGACCTGAAGTATGTCATACTGCCTTTTTGAAGCCTTTAGTTGTTTAACTCTTTACCTAACAGCATTAAAAAAAAAAAAAAGTTGCCAGCCAGCACCATCATTTATGATAGTTTTCAGAAAACGTTCATGGCCTCCAGAATATTTTGGTCTATGAATATATAAACATATTTCAAAATAAAGAATAGAGTCTCTGATTTTAACAAAACCTGTTTCATTCTAGCTTAATATATTCCTTTTTTTAACACTTGAATGTACATTTCAGTATAATTTTTATTTTACAAACAGATTAGAAAATCTCATTTTCTGGTTATGTATGCTATTATATGCTATCACTTGGTTTTGCTTCTTCATCTGTGTTTTGAACAGGGGATTCTGTACTTTTTCAGATGTGTAATAGCACTCTCTACTATATAACTGTGAAAACACAGAAAGTCAAAAAATTCCATCAATGGAGGGAAAGTGTTGACTCATAAATGGAAAAAAATTCCATCAATGGAGGGTAAGTGTTGTCTTATAAACATAGTTGGGTATAACTTTCCTGTAACGGTTACTGTAATCTAAATACTTTTCTGGTACCGCAGTAATGCAACACATTACATATTAAATTTTTGTATTTAAATTTTTGTATTTACAAATTTTTTGATTACAGTTACTAAAGTCAATATAATTACAGTACTTATGCTAAAATAGTACTTGTTAAGAAATGTTAAGAAAAAAAAAGATTATGCCTTTTAAAATTAAGTTTTGCGCGGCAGCGTCAGTTAACCCCCTGGGGTCAATGGAGGTACCAGTGCCATCACTTGCATTTTTTCCTGATAACAGCGGGGGAAAAAAATGTAATACATAATTTGAATCTGTAAAGGGTCTACTTTTATTTGTGTACACTCACAATTTCAATAAAAGATTGTGGTTTTGTAAAATATAGAGTGTGAACTTTCAGCTGTCTTAGTCTCTGCAAACTACTTTCTGAAACGCGACAATAAAATTAACACAAACTCAGAGAATACTTCACATGCAGATATCAGAAACATATACATATAAACATAAGGAAAGCTTGAAGTGTCTACTTTTAAATGAAGTAATGAAACCAGTGTGTGATCAAATCTTTACCATCTGAGCTCATTATCTGTAATGTGATCATGCCCACACATGCTATTCATATGGTAATCATCCACGTGAGACGCGTGAGACTGTAAATGCCCACATCACCTCAGTAAACAAAGAAGCAAGATTCATTTTTAGCCTTCAAATATTATGCACTGTATGTTCATCAATACTATTTTCAAATGTTATCAGAACCCTTTTCAATGTATTAAGTTTTTTTTATCTTTAATGCTCACACATTTAAACAAAGTTAAGCCAGCATACACATACTGTATACCCTACATGTTGTAGATAAAACACTGTATAGGCACATTTAAAGATATATTTTTCATTGTTAGGCAGAAAATGTTTGCTTTTTGTTGTTGTTTGTTTCTTTGTTTTTATTGAGATTTACATGCTGTGCATTATGAAAAAGTGTTTTACTATGAATTTTGTTACTGTTGAATTTTGTGTTTTTGTGGAATACTTATTTTCACAACACAATGTTTGTTTTTGTAGAGAAATTATTTTATTGAAACACTAGAACTCTAGTACCAGGAGTCCATAATACGTCTCATGCTCATGAATCTCATGCCTCCCATATTGCTGAAGCTCCTGTACTCTCCAGGCCTGAAATACCACATCCTGCCTCTGTAGTGGGGCTGCTCATACATGAGCCAGTGGCCGTCCATCACATGGCAGGACTGGCAGTGAGGCATACGATAACGGTCCATGATACTGTCACAGTCATCCATCATCTCATACATCTGACCCATGAAGTTCTCCCTCTCATAGATCCTCATTCTGTAGGATCCCCTGTGCTGTAGTGGAAGAGATGTCCATTAATTTCATTTTTTGTTGACCCAACTTGAGTTCAAATTTAGACATAAATCCAAATCAAAATGCTTATAGAACTCACCATAGGGATCATACGGCAGGACCTGATGCATTCACTCATTCCAAACATAGACATATAATCAGCATATTCTCCCCTCCTAAAGAAATACTGATTTCCCATGTAGTTGGGACGGTCGTACATCATCCAGCATCCACTCTCCACTCTGCAAGAGTGACATCGGCTCATGTAGGAGGAGAAGTCACCACAGTCGCCCATACACTCATAAGAGCGACCCTGGAAGTTCTTGTCCTCGTAGAAGATGACCTGAAAAGTCATTGAAGTTATTATTTTAATATTTTATAGTTGTATCTATGAAATTAAAGTCATGTGAATTAAATGTAATGTAAAATTGTTGTTGGATTGAAATTACCTTTCCCATCATGGTTGTGCTGGCTGATAGTAGTTCAGTAGTTCCACGAATGAGAAGTTAAAGCTGAAGCTGAAGCTGATTCTGCTTGTTGGCTGACTGCTGTCATCTGTGCTTTTATACTAGACTAAGACTAAACACTACACCCTATCTATTGTTTGCCCATTCCTGACTGTGCAAGTTCAAATAGAGACCATTATAACTAACGCTTATTATGTATGTTATTTGTCACGATTCCAGCATTTTCTTATTTTTATTATAAAATGACATAATTAAAACACACTTAATAAGCTAATATTTCCTTCTTATATGCCAAAATATAGTATAGTATATCATAACATAGTAAAATAATATTTAACTTTTTCAATATTTTTTGCCGAATTGAATCTATATTCAGTTGAGTCAATCCCTTTTTTTGTAGCACAATATTAGATATTTTTAAAGTGAGCACACTCGGTATTAGATGATTTTGTTAAAATGTCCTAAATATATTGCTTAAATATATTGCTTACACCATAGAAAGAGAAATTTCAACCAAATAGGTCAAAATATTTTTTGGGGAAATCACACACTAAACTGTTTTCACAATTGTGAAATTTGGAAGCTATGTAAAAGATTCATAGCAGTTGGAATGGAATATGAAATCTATGTAATACATTACAATTATACAATTACAATTATATATATATATACTATATATGTATAGTATTTTATATTTTTAGAGGTTGATAGCCCCATTTTCCCATTCATTTTGGTGATGTGAAAAGGAACAAGGAGATTCACAAAAAAAAACTCCTTTTGTGTGCCACAGAAGAAAGACAAACCTAAGATTTGGAAAAGCTTGAACTTGAGTAAATAATGGAAAACTTATGTATTTAATGTGCATATGTTGCACAATTTGCTCAAATAACTGAAATATATTTGAATTGTGATTTGATAGCAAGGAGAAAGTAAAAAGAGCATAAGTTGGAAGTGCAGGTATTGATTAAATGTATGTTGTATTGCATAAGTCAGAATTGCATTTATCATTTTGTGCACTGACATGGGCAAACATTTACTTTAAAAAAACAAAGTAATGGCTTGCAAGCTGGATAAAAATATCCTGTATTGAATTAAAAATTGTGTTGATTGATTTGTCTAATTTGGAGCAAAAGCCCTCTCATACTATCTTACTGTTAACTGGCTAACTAATTATTACAATGTTTACATGGACAGTACTGTAAAAATTCAGTATAGCTCTGTTCATTGTTTTTAAAAACTCTGAATCAACTGGTATTTTGTTATCTTTTTATTGGCAGAAGTTTTTTTTCAGAATGACAGATGTTTCTGTGTATCTTAGAATTATAAATCTGCTATTATGTGAAAATTAAGCAAATAAACAATTAAGCCAACTGATCACATTAATAAATAAATTACTGGTATGCTTCATAAATAAAATTATTCATTAATAAAATCTCTGCCCTCCGGTGAGATTTAAGTGCCCTGATCAAGGTTGCAATACCCTGGTGATTTTTTAAAAGATTTTTCATAGTCACTGTTAATGTTTGAAATTATTTAAAGAATTTAACTATAAAATGTTGTTGGCTGTTATCTTAAATAGGTCTTGAATAATCTATTTTATGGTTTAAGCTTTGACTGTTCTTCTTTTTTATTTTTTATTTTTTTAGAGTGTTTAAGCACTGGTGTATTTTTGTTTTCATTAATCAGGCAAATATAGGTGGTATTAATTAATTCAAAACACATTGTTTAGTTACAAATAATTTTATTGAAACACCAGAATTCTAGTACCAGGAGTCCATGATACGTCTCATGCTCATGAATCTCATGCCACCCATATTGCTGAAGCTCCTGTACTCTCCAGGCCTGAAGTACCACATCCTGCCTCTGTAGTGGGGCTGCTCATACATGAGCCAGTGGCCGTCCATCACATGGCAGGACTGGCAGTGAGGCATGCGGTAACGGTCCATGCAGTTGTCGCAGTCATCCATCATCTCATGCATCTGACCCATGAAGTTTTCCTTCTCATAGATCCTCATTCTGTAGGATCCCTTGTACTGTAATGGAAGAAAAGTCATTTTTATTTATCAGCCAAAAAAAGTTAAAGATATATCTATTTATATGTTATCTTATAAATTGAAATTGAGCTCACCATGGGGATCATGCGGCAGGACCTGATGCAGTTGTTCATTCCAAACATAGACATGTAATCAGCGTATTCTCCCCTCCTAAAGAAATACTGATTTCCCATGTAGTTAGGATGATCGTACATCATCCAGCATCCACTCTCCACTCTGCAAGAGTGACAGCGGCTCATGTAGGAGGAGAAGTCACCACAGTCGCCCATACACTCATAAGAGCGACCCTGGAAGTTCCTGTCCTCGTAGAAGATGACCTGAAAAGTCAAAGTTATTATTTTAATGTTTTATAGTCATATCTATGAAATTAAAGTCAAGTGAATTAAATTTAATGTAAAATTTGTTGTTGGAAATAAGTTACCTTTCCCGTCATGATTGTGCTGCTTGATTCTCAGTAGTTCCACAAAGGAGAAGCTGAAGCTGATTCTGCTTGTTGGCTGACTGCTGTCACCTGTGCTTTTATACTAGACCAAGACTAAAGACTACAGGGCCTCTATTGTTAGTCAATTCCTGACTGTGCAAGTTGGCATGGAGACCATCATAGGACCAACATACATGCTTTTGTAATTATCCTTTCAATTGTTCTTCAGAATACCTTTAACCCTACCTTTGTGGGTATAATGTACTAAAATATTTGTACAAATGCTGTAGATTCAAATGTAAATGTCAAATGTGCTAACCTTTTAATGTCTTTTTTGTGGTAAGAATTTTATCTGATTAGCACATACTGTACAGTATGTGTGTACTGTATGTGGCTTTTTCCACCACCACTTCATTTTTTGCACACTTTTCTCTGGTGAAATAAAACCTTTAAGGCACAAATTACATAATTGTTGTCTGTATTCACTCTGCAGTCCTCGTGTACTCTAAGTTGAGCACAGAACAGACATGGAGTGATAAAAATCTCTTGAAACACATCTTGTCCAATCTGGACTGAAAGTGTCAATGAAAATGATGTAACATGTAGCCAAGTATGGTAACCCATACTCGGAATTTATGCTCATCAGAGTGCACACACACTGTAGTGAGCAAACACACACACACATACCATGAACACATGGTCACCGTGATTTTGCCAAGAAAGACATGTTCCTGGATCGACATAACTGTGCAAAAATATAGACTTAACCAATCCCTTCCCCTAAACTTAACACTACCCATAATTAATTCCTAAAATCAGTGTGAAATGATAGATGATTATCAAGGGTGTAGAAGCACCTAACCCTGATTGTAAGTCTAAAACATATATTTCCTGAAAAGTTATCCCTCAATTCTAATTGGTTAATAGGAATGTTGTTCCAGGATCAACAAGGATGTTAATCAGGAACATGCTTCGTGAAATCATGCTCACCGTGAACACACACCCAGAGCAGAGGCTGAGGCAGAGGTAGCCATATTGCTGCAGCCCCCAGGGTGCCTTGGTCAAGGATCTCACCTCAGTCGTGGTAATGAGGGTGGGATAGAGAGCTGTACATTCACTCCCCCGACCTTCAATCCCTGCACGACCTAAGACTAAAATCCACAACTTTCAGGTTAGAAGTCCAATTCTCTATCCATTAAGCCATGACTGCCACAAAATGACTGTTGTATAAAATAAGAATAGGCCTACTATTTTTGATGGATGGTGTAGAAATTGATTTGTAAATAAATATTTTATTTTATTTAAAAATAATTGTATTCAATCCGCGTCATTCGGTTACTATGTTATCATTACCTATTTTGCATTATTATATACAGTATTTATATACACTGATCAGCCACAACATTAAAGCCACTGACAGCTGAAATGAAAAATATTACAGTATATCTTAAGAATGGCACCTGTCAAAGGTTTGGGATATATTAGGCAGCAAGAGAGCAGTCAGTTCTTGAATCTTATGTGTCTGAAAGCAGGAAAAAGCAAAAAGTGACTTTGACAAGGCCAAATAGTGATTGTTAGACAACAGGATCAAAGCATCTCCAAAACAGCAAGCCATGTGGTTTGTTCCCATTATGCAATAATTAGAAAATGACAGTTGACAATTGTTCAATGTGTTGTCCTGGCCTCCAAATTCCCCAGCTCTCAGTCTGATTCAACATCTAAAGGATGTGCTGTACAAACAAATTCGATCCATGGAGGCCCCACCTCCCAACTTGCAGGACCTAAATGGTCTGCTGCTAATGACTTGCCGCCAGATAACATTCATGGTGCATGTTCAGAGGTCATATGGAGTCCATACCTCTACACATCAGACCTGTTTTTGCAGCACAAGGTGGACCTGTACAGTATTGGGCAGGTGATTTTAATGTTGTGTCTGGTCAGTGTGTTTTGATCATAGGTTTGTATATTAGTAATGAAGAATCTATCCATATAGACCTGTAGTTTCCAACTCTCTTTCTGTGCTTATACCCAAATGTATCGGAAGATATAGCCAAATTTTCCATGTTATCGAAGGTGCAGTCTAATAAAATCTAAAGTCAAAGGCTACTGAAGCTTTTTTAATATGTCAACATCCCCATTTATTGCACAATTTTAATAACCTTGAGTACTATACCTTTTCTTGTTTATATAAAATAACTGATTTACATTCTAAAGTGTTGTGTACAGCATCCAAAAATGGAACACTGTAGCACTGTAGATCAAGCTACATGTCACAGACTTGACACAAAGGCAGAATACTGGCTACACAGGTGTATTGCACTGCACTAATGCCAAAATGCGCCAACCATTAGTAGATGCCAGGGGCACTTCGTTGATGTAAGGTACACATCATCATTTGTATACCTTTATGTCATCTGGTGTTTTGTCTTTTTCAATACACCCTCTGCAGAGGCAGGCCTACCCCAGTGACCTGGGAGTATGTCCCCATTATCTTGGGGCTGAACTGTGATTTTTACACCTGATCAAGAGCCACTGGCTGTTTTGCAGTAGCTGCTATTTCTTTGATGGTCTGGTGCAGGGCTTGGCTGTGGATTCCCAGGTCTTTCAGCAGCCTGATGGTCGATTTTGCCACAAAGCCCCTACAGATGGATCAATGCTTTCCATCACTTTTGGTGAACATTCCCTGCCATCTCCACATACCTCAATAGTATCCTCCCATGGTCCTATCAATTAAATAAAATACGCAGGGTGCTGGACCATGATACCAGGTCTAGCTCTAGGCTGGTACTGACAGGGCAGGACTATGAGTTGTTGACCCACATCAGACAACATTTTCCAGTCGCGGATTCCTTTGAGATGTACAGCCCTTGTCAAGCTTTCCATATACCTTCTGCCCTTCCCAGGTGAATAGCACTGCCTTTGTGGTGCTTGGTGTTCTGAATAGCAGGGCGTTGACCTCAGTTGCTGCAGCCAGGCATTTTGGCACTTGGTTGTGTCTCAGTGTGTACCTCCCTGGAGACAGGCTTACCTTGCAACCAGAAAGGATGTGTCTGATGGAAGCAGAAGATAATAATAACAATAGCTTTTATTTATGATAAACATTGGGGACATGATTGGTCTTCCCCTAACAAATGCTGGATTTCATAGGTTGTTCTGAGCAGGAAACTGATTCTACTTGAATCCATCTCCTACAATTCCCTCCAGCTGTTTCTCTTTGCTCTTCAGTTTGTCCATTGTTATTACTGGGTTTGAGTGACAGTTTAAGCATGCCTTGCTGCCTCCTTCTAATGTCAGACTTCCAACGTTTGCTTTTCCACTGCAGTTTAGTATCGCTTTAGAGTGGGCAGGATTATTCATTACAGCTCAGCAGAGTTAACACGTCACGTTTTGTAATGGTACAGTTCAATAGGAACTTCAACTTGGAACTAAAAAAAGTACCAGGTACCATACCCAGTGGAAAAACCCCCAAAAGTGAACTGTACCGAGCCGTACCATGCAGTGGAAAAACAACATTAGGCATCTTGGAACACCTAACCATTTCCTCACATAGGAGCTTATCATTCTCCCCATCATCTCCACTTTTGTGAGGGGAATGTCAACTGTGGTTAGAGGCCAAATCAGTCTGGGCAACAGATCACGCTAGTATGTCCCAGATATCCAGATAAACCTGAAATTCCTTCAGATGACACACAGCTTATAACTGTGTTCCCCTAATGTTTGTCAGTGTAGTTCTGTTCACACAGCATACTGTAGCTTAGTTTGTTTCCTTATAATTCAGCTAAAAGGTCATACTGTGACATTTTTTGGAATGCAGTGACGTGAGACTTCTTTGCAGGAGCTTGTGCATTCATTCTCCGGCATTCACATGTATATGAAGTCAGTGGAACTAATGCGCTTTTCCACTGCATGGTACGACTCAGCTCAGCATGGCTTAGTATGGTATGGCTCGACTTGGTTAGCGTTTCCACTGCAGTTTAGTATCACTTTAGAGTGGGTAGGATTATTCGCATGTCATTATACTGTAGTTGTGCTACCTCTACTGCCACGACTCCTAAAAAAAATTTTTCACTCCAAATTACCCCATCAAGCTCTAGCTGGATCCGCTCCTCTGCTATCAATGGGATGAATGTCTATATTTCCTCAAAAGACAAATTTTTTTTGGTTGTTAAAAAAACGTGCACTTGTTCAAAACAGTACTTCCTTCGCTGGCTGTGCTGATTTAAATCTATTGGTTCTTTTGTGTTTGTGTTGCAAGTTCAGTGAGGCAGGTAGTGGCGATACTCTCCAGCCAATCTGTGATCAGCAGAGTTTACACGTCACGTTTTGGTAATGGTACGGTTCACTTGGAACCTCAACAGAGGTGGTACTAAAAATGTACTAGGTACTGTACCCAGTGGGAAAAAAAACAAAAGTGAACCATACTGAACCGTACCATGCAGTGGAAAAATGCCATATACGTCAGGGTGTTTTGTAGTGAGTCAAAGTGTAGTGTGACCGTGTTATGCTTGGTAAAATTCAGCAACGAAAGTGAGAGGATCCAAATGCAGATGAGCTTTGTTAAAGGAATAGTTCACCCAAATAGCAAAATTATGTCATTAATAACTTACCCTCATGTCTTCCAAACCCCTAAGACCTCAGTTCATCTTCGGAACACAGTTTAAGATATTTTAGATTTAGTCTGAGAGCTTTCTGACCCTCCATTGAAAATGTATGTACGGTATAGTGTCCATGTCCAGAAAGGTAATAAAAACATCTTCAAAGTAGTCCATGTGACATCAGTGGGTCAGTTAGAATTTGCTGAAGCATCGGAAATACATTTTGGTCCAAAAATAACAAAAATTACGACTTTATTAAGCATTGTCTTCTCTTCCGGGTCTGTTGTGAGCGCGACTGCTGTGAACTCACAACAGACATGGAAGAGAAGACAATCCTGAATAAAGTCGTAATTTTTGTTATTTTTGGACCAAAATGTATTTTCGATGCTTCAACAAATTCTAACTTACCTTACTATGAACATGAGTTTATTTTTTGCTTGTCTGGATTTTTTTATTTTGTAGCCAAGTTTGGACACCCAAAATAAACTGGTAGTAGCAACGTTTTTGTCATATTTATAATACCTATCAATCCAGTGCCGTTTCTACGCATAGGCGAGCTAGGCAGTCGCCTATGGCGCCTCTAGTTGAAGGGCGCCAGTGAGCTCTTTACTGGCACTACATTGCCACATTTTAGCAGGCTTGTGATAAAGAGTGGCATGGTCACCCTGAAATATGACTGCCGCCCCCAGTGGATCCCCCAGGATCATTGGGCTAAAGTACTGTCAAACTGATGATGCCTGTATGCCATTGGATCAGAGCGCTGTCAATTGCTTCCTGATTGTTGTGTGCAAAATTTGTATTTGGAGCACTCATCAACGCCATTAGATCAATGGGCTCTGAACAAAATACAGATAAATACAAAAAGTAGCCACTGATAATATTTAAATGTAATCAAATGTAATAAAATTAATTTATGTCTGATTTATATGCAAATTATGTGCAATGTCTTAGCTACTAGGGATTGTTAGATAGGGCTATACAGGCATCTAGTGGAAACACAATGATATTATAAATAAATTAATAAATTACAAAAAGACAGACACCGCTGCCGAGCTCCGGACTTAGGTGCGGTTGCTGCTGTTCTGCTCGGCCAGCGACGCGCTCTCGGTGACGCCGTGGCCTGACCTCGCCTCTACCGGCGTCACTTCCAATTTTTCCCGGCATCCGCTTATGCCAACAATTCCTTCAATCGGGAAGTTGACCGTATTTAAGCCTGAGGCAAACACAAATTAATTCCCACGCTCAGTCCTTGCAAAGGTAAACAAGCAGATCCGTACGATCTAACTCATTCGTATCCCAGCAGAAGCCAACCTCACTCCTACTCTAAATCCATAACAGCAGGGCGGCCAATATATCAAGCAAAGACCGCAAGGCCCCGAACTCGCCTCGCTCCATTGCCCCATGGCGCACAAGTCCCGGCTGTGCCTAAGCACTGGGTCCCAGTGGCAGGCTTCCAACAAGGCTGGGCCGTGCTGCAGATCTCACTGCAGAAAAGCCCCACTGGCTTCCCGCTTTGACTCAACCTTTTTACAGCTGCTCTTCCGGCCACAGCGTCGTATGCGCTAGTGGCACAAGCCGTGTTGCAAATAATTTTTAGGTAAAATTGCTCAAATGTAAACAAAATTTTCGCTAGCATTTTTTCCTGTATTTTAAATTACACGTCACTCGGATAACAGATGGAAGATTGATTTGCAAGAAATGGAACAAACCATGTACATAAATGATTAACAATTATAGGAGCATAATATTTTTACAGTCAATTGAACAATCAAACAACCAACAAGTGCAATTAATGACCAAGTGGAACAAGCAACCTAATTCACATGTGACGTGACGTGAGTATTTCTAGAAACCTCTCTCCAAGTCTCTAGCCAACTTGCAGCTCTGGCTAACTTATCAGTACTTGCTTTCTTGTGTGGTTAAGAGGAAAATGCATGTCTTTTTAACTTATTATAGTTGCTAGGGTAGTCTTTAAAAAAAACGCTAAATCTAAACAACAATGGCCAAATTGGCTACAATGCAGGCTTCAGTTTTCCACCCCAAGCCACAGAGGTCGCTGTTAAGCAGGAGGAAGCTACCTTCCCTGACAATCGCCGCCCCTGCTCATCTCTCTCACAGCTCTCTACTTCATTTAAAATCACAAAGACTTACCCATCTGGTGATGCAAGTATTGAGCTCCCACTGGATGCTGGCGAGAGCCTCCTGGCTAGACAACCTTACCTTTTCTATTTTACTGCCAGCAAGGCTACCCGTTCGAGGCCACGTGCTCCTATCGTACGTCGGTGAGCACCTCCCAGCTAAACAACCTTAACTTCCTGTCATGATACAAACTTCATATTCATCGGGAAGAAGGAAGCGGGAACCGGCGGACAATCAAATGAAACTTTAATAATCAAAATAAACACAAAACAGCTCAACAGCCCCTCGCGGACGACTGTTGCGGACAAATAAAAATCAAAACACAAAATAAAGTCCAGGCCTGGTCCTCTCTCGTCCGTCACTGTCATCGCTCCGGTTTTATATCCCTCCATCTCCTCCGTGGGACTCGAGACCGACGAGTGTCGCAGGTGTCACTCATCTCCAATCACTCCACCGGCCTCGCTCTTGTTCCCACGTCCCTCGGCCCCGCCCCAGTCATCACACTTCCCCTTTTTACAGTCGGCGAGACTTACCCATCTGGTGCCACGAATATTGAGCTCCCACTGGATGCCAGTAAGAGCCTCCCGGCTAGATAACCTTACCTTTTCTATTTTACAGCCAGCAAGGCTTACCCGTTCGAGGCCACGTGCTCCCTTCGTACGTCGGCGAGAGCCTCCCAGTTAAATGACCTTAATTTCCCCTTTTACGGTCAACGAGACGTACCCATATGATGCCGCAAGTATTGAGCTCCCACCTAACACCAGCGAGAGCTTCACAACTTAACAACCTTAACTTTCCCCTCTCATGGTCGGAGAGACTTACCCATCTGGTGTTGCGAGTATTAAACTCCCACCAGGTACCGGCGAGAGCCTCCTGGCTAGACAACCTTACCTTTTCTATTCTATGGTCAGTGAGGCTTACCTATTCGATGCAAGGAGCTTGAGCTCCCATCGGATGCCAATGAGAGCCTCCCGGCTAAACAACCTTAACTTTTCTATTCTGTGGCCAGCAAGGCTTACCCGTTCATTGCCAGGAGCTTGAATACCTTTCTGACATCGGCGAGAGCCGCTCGGCTACTCAACATTGCTTTTTCCGTCTTATGCCCGGAGAGATTTACTGAAAGCCTCCTTTCCCAGTCTACAGTCATCGAGGCTCAGCCTTCCGATGCCGCTAGTATCAAGCCCCCATCGGACGTCGGCGAGAGCCTCACAGCCACACAAACGTACCTTTTCCATTCTACGGCATGTGAGGCTTACCCAGCCAATACAGTGAGCAGGGAGTCCCTGTTGGATGCTGGCGAGAGCCTCCTGGCCAGACAAGCTTTACCTTTCTATTCTACGGTTGGCAAGACTTACCCGTCCGATGCGTGTGTTTCCTTCGGACCTCGACTAGAGTCTCCCGGCCACGCAACTTACCTTTCCATTTGACAGTAGACAAGGCTTAACCGTCTGACGCCATAACTCTCGACCTCCCACCAAACGTTGCCTCAAACCCTCTCAACTACCCTCACATCTTTTAACCCTGCCTGGTGAGGCTTACCCACCTGATGCGTGTGCTCCTTTCAAACATCGGTGAGAGTTCTCCCAGTTGGGTTTTCCTTTTCTCTCTCCCCGTCCAGCGAGGCTTACCAGTCTGATGCATGTGCTCCCTTCAGAAGTCTGGTGGGAGTTCTCCCAGTCGTGTTTTTATACTTTGCCGCCCACAAGCGAGTCTCATCCATCTGATGCCATGAGTAGCAATCTACCATTGGATGTCGCAAGAGTCCTCCTTGTCAGTCAGCCCAAAGCTTTTTATCTGCCAAACAGAGAGGACCCAGACATTTATTGTCCTGAATCTTAATCTCCAGTCGGAGGCTTCATGTGTCCTCTCGGTCAGCCATTTGTCCTTCGCCTACTGAATAGCAGGGGCTTATCAGCCAGTAAGGCCCATATGCCGACACCGTGAACTATTCCAGTTGAGGCAACTCAGGCCCTCCCGGTCGGTCCTCCTCATCGGCCGGTAGGGCTCACCTCTCCAATGCTGTGAGCTCCCGCTGAGCATCGGCTCGAGCCCTACCGGTCGGGCGCCCCTAATCACATAGTCCAGTACCTGCAGCCGGTAGGGCCTAACCTTCCAACGCTTAAGTCACTCCCACCCGAGTACGTAGGCTCTTCCGGCCTGCCAACCAGATGACTTCTCAGAAAAATAAAATCAGCCCCCACCAGTACTCAGTGCTATTTTGGGGGGGCATTCTTAATCTGGCGGCTGTCCTTTGTTCAATTGCTTTTTGTGGGGTACTCTAGGTTCGGGCCATTCCTGAGTTCAGAGCCCTTCCCTGGACAGCACGCCAAATACGCATACCATATCTCAGCTAATCATATGTAAGCATGAACTTGTGAAATGCTGTCACTGTGTAAAGAAGCATGCATCTAGGGGTGCCCTTATACTAATAATCATTAATAATAGTTATTATTTGTCTTAGGTATTTATAGTTATTGGTTATAGACTGAATAGCTGCAGCATAAAAACCACATGCCTAATATCGTGTAGACACTCCCTTGTGCTGCCAAAACATCTCTGATGCATTGAAGCATGTACTCCGTATGACCACTGAACATGTCCTTTGGTATCTGGAACCAAGACATGAGCAACAAATCCTTTATGTCCTGCAAGTTGGGAGGTGGGACCTCCATGGATCAGATTTGTTGGCCCTGTATATTCTATACTGTAGATGCTCAAATGGATTGAAAGCTGGGGAATTTAGAGGGCAAGGCAACACCTTGAACACTTTTTCATGTTCCTCAAATTGTTCCTGAACATTTTTTGCAGTGTGGCAGGGTCCATTATCCTGTTGAAAGAGGCCACTGCCATCAGGGAACACTATTGGCATGAAGTGGTGTACATTGTCTGCAACAATGTCCTGTAACATCCACATGAATGCCAGGACCCAAGGTTTATAGGCAGCTATAGTACGCAATCCCATGTAGAATTGTTATCTAGAAGTGTAAACTGTATACTAATAAAGTGTGTTGTAATATATTTGTTACAGGGGAAGTTAGATTGTCTTTCATTTATCTCTTTGACAACCTCATGCAGCAAAGAGTATTTACAAGTAGGGCTGAAACGATTCCTCGAGTAACTTGAGTAACTCGATTACAAAAAATGATCGAAGCAAATTCCTCTGCCTCAAAGCCTCTTTTAATTTATTTAAAATCTCACGTCAGGTTCTTTCGCAATGATTGTTTTAATGTGACAACTCGTTTACGTCACCCACAAAGTGGAAGGAGACACAAGTGCTGAGTCCGAAATCGCATATTGCAAGGAGTCAGCAGTGTTTTGATTTGAGGGCGGGGGCAAACGTAAAGAGAACGTCGTGGCGTGTGTCCATAGCAAGATAGAGCTGGCATACCACAACTAGGGCCCTATGATTTCCGCGATGCAGAAAACGCGGAAGGAATCGCGGAATCCAGTCATAAAAACGGAATTTACAGTTTAACACAGAATGGCACGGAATTTGCCAAATTTTGAATGAATTAATAAAACATAGGTCATTGCACTTACATCAAATCATGATATGGACTAATATCTGTAAAAAATTAAGCCCGGAACAGTCTATTTAAATATGAATCCTGCATGTTCTGCGTGTCTGTGTTAATGAATGGAGCAGAAGCGCATCTTCCTTTATCACAAACACTGAAGCGCGCGTGACGCTCCGGTGATTTCAGCGTCTGCTGTCTCACTAAATAAGGACGTTAACACATGAACAACATCTCCAGAACTGCTCTGACAGTCACTTCATGAGCATTTGAATTAATGTTTTATGTGTTTAATGTGCATCTCAGAAAATGCTTTATTTAAAACCCCAACCGAATGGCACTTAAATGCACTTAATTCATCTTTTAACTTTATTGTCATTTTTCACAGTACAAGTACGGACAGAGAAACAATGGGTAATAATTAAATGTTTATTTTTTTATGTATGCATTGCATTCTATGCATTTAAGAAATAAAAATATTTTTTTCTAAAAAAGGAAACTCAGTTGTTCATTTTAAGAGACCCAGGAGTCTTATTTTCTCTTGCATAATTAATATTGCACTTTAATTAAGCAAAAACAAATTTTATCCGATTACTCGATTAATCGATGGAATTTTTGGTAGAATACTCGATTACTAAAATATTTGATAGCTACAGCCCTATGTACAAGTGTACACTCACCTAAAGGATTATTAGTAACACCTGTTCAGTTTCTCATTAATGCAATTATCTAATCAACCAATCACATGTCAGTTGCTTCAATGCATCTAGGGGTGTGGTCCTGGCCAAGACAATCTCCTGAACTCCCAACTGAATGTCAGAATGGGACAGAAAGGTGATTTAAGCAATTTTGAACGTGGCATGGTTGTTGGTGCCAGACGTGCTGGTCTGAGTATTTCACAATCTGCTCAATTACTGAGATTTTCATGCACAACCATTTCTAGGGTTTACAAAGAATGGTGTGAAAAGGGAAAAAACATCCAGTATGTGGCAGTCCTGTGGGCAAAACTGCCTTGTTGATGCTAGAGGTCAGAGGAGAATGGGCCGACTGATTCAAGCTGATAGAAGAGCAACTTTAACTGAAATAACCACTCGTTACAACCGAGGTATGCAGCAAAGCATTTGTGAAGCCACAACATGCACAACCTTGAGGCGGATGGGCTACAACAGCAGAAGACCCCACCGGGTACCACTCATCTCCACTACAAATAGGAAAAAGAGGCTACAATTTGCACAAGCTAACCAAAATTGGACAGATAAAGACTGGAAAAATGTTGCCTGGTCTGATGAGTCTCGATTTCTGTTGAGACATTCAGATGGTAGAGTCAAAATTTGGCGTAAACAGAATGAGAACATGGATCCATCATGCCTTGTTACCACTGTGTAGGCTGGTGGTGGTGGTGCTGTAATGGTGTGGGGGATGTTTTCTTGGCACACTTTAGGCCCCTTAGTGCCAATTGGGCATCGTTTAAATGCCATGGCCTACCTGAGCATTGTTTCTGACCATGTTCATCCCTTTATGACCCCCATGTACCCATCCTCTGATGGCTACTTCCAGCAGGATAATGCACCATATCACAAAGCTCGAATCATTTCAAATTGGTTTCTTGAACATGACAATGAGTTCACTGAACTAAAATGGCCCCCACAGTCACCAGATCTCAACCCAATAGAGCATCTTTGGGATGTGGTGGAACGGGAGCTTCGTGCCCTGGATGTGCATCCCACAAATCTCCATCAACTGCAAGACACTATCCTATCAATATGGGCCAACATTTCTAAAGAATGCTTTTAGCACCTTGTTGAATCAATGCCACATAGAATTAAGGCAGTTCTGAAGGCGAAAGGGGGTCAAACACAGTATTAAGCCCTATTCGGACGGGACTAGTTTTCTAACCTACGTTTGAGTTTCGATTCTTACCACCTGACGTATGCGATTTTCATGTACCAATTCAGACGGGACTAACATCTCCGTGTTTAGAGGTGGGAGGGTCTGTTTTGTGCATCTGGGCGTCAAAGAGATCACACGCTCTGTATGCGTGCATTGCATATAGTCATTTGGAATGATTTCCATTAGTATTATTACACAATAAATACTAAATACTAAATGGCTAGTATAGCAAAACCATGTTACAGTAATGTGTGATTTCTTTAGTTTAACTTGTTTTCCTTTGTTTTTATAAAGGTACATCTGTAATTGAAACATTATGTTACTGAGTGCATAAATGGACGTGAATAATCTTACCTGATGCTGATATTACAATAGCCAGTATTAACAGTTTACGTTATCTGGCTCTTGATTTTATTATTTTTATTATTATTATTTTATTATTATTTCAATACCAGTAAGCAAATATATCAAACAGGCACGCGGTAAGAGCATCTACGGTAATTCATGTTGGCCAAAACACACGAAGAAACGCGTTGTGAAATAAAATATCGCCGGCAAACACAGACATTCGCATTCGGATGGGATTAGTTTTCTCAGAGGATCACTGAGTTTGCTAAAAAGCAGTAGGTAATTTGCTCTGGAATTATCACACAGGTTGTGTGAGAAAAACACAGACATGGCAGATTCGGACGGGAATAAAATCACCAAGTACGTCTGTGAAACACAGATTTCTCTAATGACCCCCTGTAAATCTAGTCCCGTCCGAATAGGGCTTTATTATGGTGTTCCTAATAATCCTTTAGGTGAGTGTATGTCATGATGTATTGTCACAGCTTCAAGTTGGGGACCTTATGGCGAAGTCATGGCCTAGTGGTCAGAGAGTTTGGCTCCTAACCCTAGGGTTATGGTTTCGAGTCTTGGGCCGGCAATACCATGACTTAGATGCCCTTGAGCAAGGCACCAAACCCCCAACTGCTACCTGGGCGCCGCAGCATAAATGGCTGCCCACTGCTCCGGGTGTGTGTTCACTGCTGTGTGTGTGCACTTTGGATGGGTTAAATGCAGAGCACAAATTCTGAGTATTGTTCACCATACTTGGCTGTACGTCACTTTATGTTTGGAATTGGCAAGGGGTAGGGGGGTTTGGTTTATTTATTTAATTACAATATGAATATTTAATTTGTTGAGAACAATATGAGAATGGTCAATGCATGCCAAAATCATCAACCCCTTGAGGGCTAGATTCAAAATCACACAGAAAATCCAAGTAAAAAATATACTGTAAATTACAGGCTGAAGTCCTCCCAGACCTTGATCAAGGCATAAATTAGCTCCCAGACATTCTGTGGTGCTTTTTAAGCGACTTCAGATGCTCCGATACATAACATCCCAGAGGTTCTCAATTGGACTTAGGTCTGGAAAAAGCTTAACATTCTCCGTGAAATCTCCAGACACTTTCACATCTGTCCCATGTTCGGTGCTCTTATCCGTGAGGTGAACAGAGCACCAGTGTTGGACCTGCCAATTCTGGGGTTATCTGGCAAATTCCAATCCAGCTGCATGGTGCTGGATTGTACGCACAGGTGTCACTAGAGGAACGTTGGGTCCTCATGCCATCCTCATGGATTCGTTTTGGTCAGAAAAGTGCATTCAAGAAACCTGCTGGTTCTGCTAGCCTGCTGAATACTGGTTCTGATTAGTTGCCCTTCTACAGTGCTGTCTAGCTGTACCATTCTGGGTAGTTCTGGGCACTACATCTAATGATCGTGACATAGCCCCCCCTCCCCCAAAGGAGCGGCTTCTAGACACCAGTGACTCGACTCTGTCCTTGAAGATCACCAGTGACTCGACTCTGTCCTTGAAGATCACCAGTGACTCGACTCTGTCCTTGAAGATCACCAGTGACTCGACTCTGTCCTTGAAGATCACCAGTGACTCGACTCTGTCCTTGAAGATCACCAGTGACTCGACTCTGTCCTTGAAGATCACCAGTGACTCGACTCTGTCCTTGAAGACCACCAGTGACTCGACTCTGTCCTTGAAGACCACCAGTGACTTGACTCAGTCCTTGATGATCACCAGTGACTTGACTCTGTCCTTGACGATCACCAGTGACTTGACTCTGTCCTTGACGATCACCAGTGACTTGACTTGACTCTGAAAGGTCGACGGTAACTGGAACCTGACTCGACTCTGAAGGGTCAACTGGAACCTGACTCGACTCTGGAGGGTCAACTGGAACCTGACTCGACTCTGGAAAGTCAATGGGCACCTCCTCGGCCTCGGGAATAGCATCAGGCACCGCCTCGGTCTCCGGAACAGCATTGGGCACGTCCTCCTGGACGGCAGCGGCCCGCTCGGGGACGTCCTCCTGGACCGCAGCGGCCCGCTCGGGAACGTCCTCTTGGACGGCAGCGGCCCGCTCGGGAACGTCCTCCTGGACGGCAGCGGCCCGCTCGGGAACGTCCTCCGGGCTTTGAGGAATGGTAGACGCCTGTCTCCTCCTCCTCCGCCCTCTATGATGGCAAGCCAGTGGCACCTTGACGGAAGACTCAGGCGTTGAGTCAGCCATCTTGTCTGGCAACACAGGTGTAGATTCGGCCATCCTGTGCAATGGTGCTGGGCTGGCGGCCATCTTGTGCAGCGGCGCTGGGCTGGCGGCCATCTTGTGCAGTGGTTTTGGGGCTTTAAAGTCCTCTGCCTCTCCCACAGTGAAAGGAGAACCACATAACAAGAGTGCAAAGTCCATTATGTCCCTTAAGCTGCAATTAAACTCCCCTCTAGGTAACCATGATTTTACTGGTTCATTGAGTCCAAAACGGAATAGATCCTTAAACAAGACTTCATCGTCTAGAGGAACTCTATAAACCAATTCACAGAACTGTTGAACATAGTCCTCAATAGGTCGATCTCCTTGCTTTAGATCTAGCAGTAGGTCAACTGGATCTGTGGTTAGGCTGGATTGATGATATGCTGACATTGAAACCGATACCTCAGTGACAAGGGGATACCGGGCTGCTGGATCCTGGTAGGGCGAAGTCTTCTGTAACAAGGAGTCGGAGGCGTTCGGATCCATATGCAGCATTTATTCAACAGAATGGTAATACAGGCAGAGATCAGAAATGGCGTCAGGTGTGTCAGGGATAACCAGAATCATAACCAAAAACAAGCAGAGATCGGGACAGGCAGCGGAGAATCAGAGTCGGAATAAACAGTCCAAAGGTCAAAACACAGGAATAACAAACACTGGGAAAATGCTCGGAAATGTCAGACTGGCTAAACAAGACTTCGCCGTGAGTGAGAGTGAGTGTGCTGCTTTTATGTGTGTGTGTAAATGAGGTGCAGGTGTGGCAAGGAAATTGGCTGATGAATGAGGTGCAGGTGTGGCAGGGTGATTGTGATGCAGTGACTCATGGGTAATGTAGTTCGGGTGTGGTGCAACAGTTTGAGAGGTGCTAGTGTCCAAGTGACAACTGGTGGTGAATGGGTGGAATGGTCCTGACTGGAGTGCCCTCTACTGAAGCTCATGGGCACTCCATCTAATGATCGTGACACTGGGGGAGCTGAATAACTGTGCAATCTGATTGGGTTGTATTGTAGTCACAATACAAATCAGTCAGGAAAGATTAGGAGAGAGAGCCAGTCTCTTTTTGAGGGTTGTCTTTCTGTTTGGCCCATAGCAGGTAAAACTGATTCACAATTCTTTCTGCTTTCTGACTGGACAGATTGATATCTCTAAAGTTTAATTGAGTTAGTGATATACTATGATTATTAAGTTTTCCCTTTTGAGCATTGTATTTCACAATTATAACAATTTAAAATTGGTTTATAATGAATATTATTTCTAGATCTTTATTTCTAAAACTTTTATTTTCCAAACTAAGACCTAAGTCTGATCTTAAGACTACAATCAAACATACTATGTTTATTATTGAAAATAGTTTGTTTTCATTATAGCTGCTGTACTCCCCTGGCCTGATGTATATCATTCTGCCTTCGAAATTGGGCCGTTCATACAGAAGCCAGTGGCCATGTGTGACATTGCAGGACTGGCTATCGGACATGTAAAAGCGTTCCTGGATTGACTCACAGTCATCCATCAACTCATACTTTTGTCCAACAAAGTTCTCCTTTTCAAAGATTCTCATTCTAAATGTTCCTATGCTGCAAGAATTTTTTTTTTTTTTCATTATTTAGTAATTCAATCATATTTACTAAAAAAAAAAAACACATAGCAACAAAAAGGCATGCTTACAATGGATATGCTATTCTTTGTTCTTTTCTTGTTAATCTATTAGAAAGTGCAATGTCCTTGTATTCCTCCCTTAATAGCTGACACTGCAAAATCAATGTAGATCTTATTTCAGATGTGATTTGGTCTAAGCAGTAATCCTTTTCATTTCCCACGATTTTGCATTTGTTGCTAGTGTTTTACTGTGTTGCTTTTATACTTTTTTTATACTCAACTTGATTCATAAAAATCTATAGCCCATTGTTTGATACGGTGCCCCACACATGGCATGCAGGAAAAAATATTAGGCTAAATCAAGTGCACGATTTACAAATTCTTCCCCTCAATGTACTAAAACGTGCACACGATTATTATTGCATTCCCTCAATTTACTATTTCGTTCACTCGATTTATAAATTGTGTGCACAATTTACTAATTCGTTCCCTTGATTTGCTAAATCGTGCGCACGGTTTAGCAAATCAAGTGAACGCAATAGTAAATCGAGGGAACGCAATAGAAATTGTGTGCACGTTTTAGTACACTGAAGGAAAGAATTAGTAAATTGTTCGCACAATTTATTTATTTTTTCTTGCACGTCATGTGCGGGGGTCTGTAGTTTGAACTTCTTACTCAGCAATTATATTTATTTTCTAAACTAATCTCCAAGTAGATACCAAAACTGTTTGCTCCTATACCCTGTGCCAGTTGTGTATTTTCTTGGTTATAGTGCAGGTGGGGGAGGACAGATGATCCACAGATATGTCATTTACTGTACAGTTGAAACATAGAAGAGACATATATATATATATTTCAGTAATAAAAGATGTTTTGTAAGTTTCTCTCTCTCTCTCTCTCTCTCTCTCTCTCTCTCTCTTTCCCTAAAACTAATATTGTCAAGCATATCAGCCTCAAGGGGACACTGGTAACTGAAGATCTACTAGTGCCCAATTGGATTATTTTTGTTTATTCACTGTAATATTGGTGTTTTTTTAAATATTACATTTAAGACTGGGAGATTAAAACAAAACAGAAAGTCATATACAGAGACCATGGAGATCCATTAGTTCAAACCTACTTTAATCGTAATAATTTTGTTTGATATGTCATAGACTAAATTAAGAAAATTGCTTGATACATAACACAACAGGATCAAAAACTTTTATTTTCATTTGGGATAATCTTTTTAATAGCTGATATTATCTCCATCATAAATAGATCTACATAAATTGATTCAATTTAGTTAGCTTGCTCCTTTTTTAATGTGTGTATGACAGGTCGATTATTCAGATGTACATTTAACAGTACGATACACAATCTTTAAACTGAGGTACACAAGTATTGTTTAACATGCATGCAGACATGAAAATAATCAATACTTTTCTTGCCCATGTCTTTTTTATGTTATATTTTGGGAGGCTTTTTACCTTTATTGGACTGGACAGTAGGAAGAGAGAAACAGGACCGGGAAAGGACCTCAACAACTCAGGTCGGCTGAGGCACATGCTCCTCACAAGGCCATTGCTCTGACATCCACAAGCATTTTGGTAATGAAACACAATCAGTAGGACTGTAATACCACGGCATGAACATTCAGCTGTCTGCATGACATCTAACTAGAAATATTAAAATATAAATCTTTAAAATTATCTTAGTATGTTTAATGATAGATTGAGTCTACAGTATTCACAGCAGACAATGATCTGCTTCTTCATTTGGACATACATGTTATAAACTTAACTGATGCTATGAAACTGATATGTTTATTTTCCATTGGTTTGCATACTTTCGGTACAATGACACTAATGGTGTCAACTAACTCAAAGTGGTGAAAACAGGCCAAGACAACAAAATAAATGCATGAGAAATTTATTGTTTATGCTTATATTATCATTTATGTTTTTAGACCATGAATTTAACACAAGTCCATGATTCTTCTAACAGAGCTGAATCTGTTGTTGCTGTAGCCCATATCTCTGAAGCTCCTGTACTCTCCAGGTCTGAAGTATATCATCCTGCCTCTGTAGTGAGGCTGCTCATACATGAGCCAGTGGCCGTCCATCACATGGCAGGACTGGCAGTCGGACATGCGATAACGGTCCATGAAGGATTCACAGTCATCTGTCATCTCGTTCATCTGACCTCCGAAGTTCTCCCTCTCGTAGATCCTCATTCTGTAGGATCCCCTGTACTGTAAGATGAAATGTACTGATTCAGTCTGATTGAATACATTTCTGATTCAATACAGTGTATTTCAAATAGGCTGGATTATTTAACTATTATTATTACTAATTATTAAAATAAATATTATAATTTTATTTTATTTTTTTATTTTTTATTTTTTGTTACCTGAGGAACCATGCGACATGACCTGATGCCATCACTCATCCCCATGCGCATGCAATCAGCATACTCGCCCCTCCTCATAAAAAACTGGTTTCCCATGTAGTTAGGACGGTCATAGACCACAAAGCAGCCACTCTCCACTTTGCATGAGTGACAGCGGCTGAGGTAGGTAGACATATCAGAGCAGTCACTGCTGCACTCATAGGAGCGACCCTGGAAGTTCCTGTCCTCGTAGAAGATGATCTACCAAGAAAATCAAATGTGAATATTAAAATATAAGTTGTCTCTCAATAAACAGTTATCTATAACGGTTCAAGTAACTGGTGTTTTTGGCTTGAATAATGCACCAGGTATTTGTATTATAGCTTGTTTATAAAATAATTACCTATAACATATTTACTGTTTCCACATAAAAAAATAAAAAAAATAAAGTATCTTTGCATTTAATACATTTATAGAAGATTTTGCTGTTTTTGGCAGCTCTTCTCCACTGGATTAAGGCCACCCAATACATACCTTGCCCATGTTTGCTAGTCTTCGTGGGATTCTGTCCAGTTGCTGTCTGTCTGACTGCTGCCTTTTATACTTTATAGGCTGATAATGGTTTTGTCATTCAAATACCATGAAACCTGATGATTAAGCAGGTCTGTGATTTCTGTTAATTTAAATTGTGCAATCACAGCCTACATGAAACAAACAGATTGAAAGATAAACAGAAAGAGAGAGAGAGAGAGAGAGAGAGAGAGAGAGAGAGAGAGAGAGAGAGAGAGAGAGAGAGAGGGACAGCAAAAGCAAGACAAATCATGTTGGCCGAGAGTTACCAAATCTGAGGAATTCCTTAAAGTAGCAAACATTTACCAAGCACTTAAAAAGTAACAGTTGGAGTTTCATAAAGAGTCTGATTTGCTGTCTATTTTTATTTGAGTAAATTTAAATAAAGGTCATGCTCATGTCAAATGAACAAAATTATAAATTTTTTAATTTTTGCATAAAAAAAAATTACTGTTGGTACACTATGCCGTAAATAATTTTAGATTTCCCTCCACATAATTGTAGCCATTTATTCTACAATTCTACCAAGAGAGGTCACCAAAATTATTAATAATGTGAAGCAATTGTATCAGCTTTGAAAAAATGCACCCCATATTAATTTTGAAGTCCCTCTTTTCCTATTCTGCACTATATTGCAGTTAACATTATTTTACATTTCTAGTTTATTTAATGGTTGTTTAGACATGAGCGCAACGCAAATATGTTTTTATCAAACTCTGTCCCTGTTATGTATCAATAAAAAAATTATTGTAAATAATAATACTAAAATAATAATATAAATAATAATAACATATGGAGAAAAAAATGTCAGGGTTGTTTGAAGCTTTGAGACCTGTACCTAAACCTCAGCTTCTGTGGATGCCAAAATACTCAAGTTACAGGGGGCTTTATCATGATCAGTGTTGGAGAAGGTTACATATAAAAGTAATGCATTCCAATATTGCATTACTCCCTAAAAAAATTTACTATTTATGTTAGTTAGTTACTTTTTATAGAAAGTAATGCATTACTTTACTTTTGCATTACTTTTTAAATATGAGCAGGGCTTGATTGTTTTTAATATAAGTTCTATTTATAGCAAATGTAAAAGCCCTTTCTCACCAAAAAATTTAATAAATAAGTTTGTATTTCACTGTTTTAACTCCGTTTGAGGAATACTAAATGTTTTTTTGCTTTTGTTTTTTGCGAGTGGGATGAACTAATGCACATTCACGTTTAGTCGTTTAGAACTACTGTACATCATGTTCACACAGAGCACACAACACCTCTGTACTTCTGATTTCACCCAATATGGGGACAGGAGACTTGTCAGTCAATAAATGGGAAAACAAAGTACTGTTATTTTTTGGAAAAAGTAACTCAGATATTTTCTTGTAAATTAAAAATTAATGCTTTACTTTACTAGTTACTTGAAAAAATACTTGCATATATAACTTGCATTACTTGTAATGCGATACCCCCAACACTGATAATGATATCAAAAATAATTTCTGATTGCTTATTAATATGATAATGTTCTGTAATTGTGCTTTTGGTAATTGATTTAATGATTATTTCAAAACTGTTAAATTAGTTAATTTGTAAATATTTAGTTGCCTTTATTGAACTTGAATTTATCAGATATTTTTGTTGTTTAGATACAGGGCTTAATTTGTGCTGGAACAAGCCAGATCCGGCACCTCTGATATATTTTTTAGAGAAAAAGTTCATTGTCTATTTGGTTCAAAAGTTATTAGCAAACATAATAAAAGAGATGTTTTCAGACACTACCCAAGCACTGTGAAAAATGCAAAAACTTGCAAAAACGTTTTATCATACAGTTCTATTATCTGTATAATAAGAGCTGTCCACACAGGCCTTTTCGATTCTATCGCAAAACAGCGCCTCAGCCCCTCATGGACGACTAACGCACACAAATAAAAACCAAACACAAAATAAAGCCCAGATGCCCACTCGTCACGGATGGGATTTGTTGTCTTCTACTCAACCGCTGATGGCCATCAATCAGACGAAAGATAAATCATGGATTTAACGCGAGCTCAACGATTTGCTTGAGTATATTACATACAAAGTCAATGTAAAGACGCGATCAGACTATGGATCAGATGCGTCTTCGCGCGGGTCTAGAGACACGATGCCCCGCGTTTGGTGTGTATGCCCCATAATACTAATCTTGTTGATCGTTATAATAGCATACATTTTCTTTAAAAAAAGATACGAATCAAAACAACTCACCTGTCGAGGAAAACACAAACGAGATCGGCATCTCTTTCTAGTTTAAGTTTTTCGCGAAGCAACTTTCGCATTTGTCCAAGACACTGTTGTCATGTGGTTTCAACGTCAGTAAAGGTGGTAACAAAGGGGAACTAATGTCATTGACAGGCGATTGCACTGCCCCGTGTCACTGTTTAGAATGGGAATTTTCTCATGATTTAGAAGTAGTTGAAAACATTAGAAATATTGTTAGTAATCAGCTGGACAAAATATATAACACTAGCCTAGTGGTTTTTGGATATTTTACTGCAAATATCTTACAAATATCTTACAAATTTATGAGACACAGTATATACCAGTTCTTGGCCTCTAAATCCTCCTTGATGGATACCATGGTTGCCATTCATAACAGTGTTTTGCAATATCTGATAGTGTGAGGGTGCTTTTGGCAAACATTTGAATGCATATTTCTGTAGTAAGATAAATAATCAGCCTGAGCTAAGTAGACAAACACTAGTTTAGTCAGTATGTAGTGGCATGTTGAACAAGCCTGAGCTTGGGGTTTATTGACTGAGGTTGGGATGCTTGGTACTAACAATTTTATTGTTGAACGAATCTATGATTCAGTGCTTTAGAACAATAGCTTAGATATTTTTTTGAATTGCTGATTAAATTTTTTACAACCTGTGCCTTTGTTCAGGATTGTATAAAGAGACTACAACACGGTTTGCTATCCAACATTTCACTTCTGACAATGACAACTGAGAGTGTAAGTGCCTCTTTCTCCCTGATTGTCTGAGTCCCACAGTTTGTCATGATGTGTTAGCACAATGTAAACTGTCAGTGTTGTGTTTTGTCTGACAGATTGTGTTCTACGAAGACAGGAACTTCCAGGGAAGGTCCTATGAGTGTAAGGGAGACACAAGTGACCTTCATTCTTTTTTTAGCCGCTGTAATTCTGCAAAGGTGAAGGGGGGCTTTTGGGTGCTGTATGAGTGGCAAAACTACATGGGCTATCAGTATGTCCTGACCCCAGGGGAGTATCCAGATTATCATCATTGGATTGGCTTCAATGATTGTGTCCGATCTTGTCGTCTACTCAGGCATGTAAGTTCAATGGCAACACAAATGATCACTTTGAATTGCTCTCAGGGAAAGTAAACAGTGTGATTAGGTGTAAACATAGAAACATAATTTGTGTTTATTTCAGGTTACTGGAAATCTCAAGCTGAAGCTCTTTGAAAGGCCCAATTTTGATGGCCAAACATGGGAAGTTACAGAAAGCACCCCGTCCATTCAGGAATGTTTCCTCTGTAGAGAGATCCATTCCTGCAAAGTCCAGGAAGGTCCCTGTGTGTTCTTTGAGCATGCAAACTACAGTGGCCGTCAGTACCTCCTTGAGAAGGGAGAGTACAGACGCCACACTGAATGGGGGGCCATGCATCCCATTGTGGGCTCTGTTCGTCAAATCACCACAGACTGTTGAATTGAAAACTTCTTGTCACTACTACTGAAAAATATTGAAAAATAAAATTATTGAAGAGGCATTCATATATGTGAGTTGTGTCTGTTTTTTTCTGGTTGCCATAAAAAAATATAAGGCTGAAATACAAAAAACAAACAACATTATTTCAAGCTAGTTTATTATTTATATTTCTATGAATGACTGCTTTGTAAAGCCAAATCAAGTCACCTTTATTTTTATAGTGCTTTAGAAAAGCTGAATGTTAATTAAATTCAGTTCAATAACAGTGTTTATGTAAAATTTATCAGTCATTAAAAAATTTAATGCTGCTATAAAGCAGCTCTACAGAAGACAATAGTGTCATTATTCAGCTCAGTTACATTCAAGTGGTGTTCTCTTCCTGAATATTACTGAATATTAAGTGTCTTTAAACCCTAACTAAACGAGCCAAAGGCAATAGTAGCAAGGAGTCCAAACTCAATCAGGTGATAGAAATGGGGAAAAAAAATGAAACTTGCAGCTCTTGAGCAGAAATATTTTCAAGTAAGATGTTTTACTTATTTTATATTTTCATAAACTAAGCCCAATGAACAAGAGTTGTCTGACTCTGAAATAAATCAGACAAACAACGCAAATAAAAATCATCTTATCAGATTATATTACATTTACTATTATAATTTTATAATACGTTGTTATAATTCAAAATACAATAGAACGTTCTATATATAACGTTCTTATCAGACAGTGTGTATTTAGAGCAAAATGCTATTTTCAGTAATTTCACATAAAGTGATTAGATATTTTACTTCATAAATGCATAATATAGTTTTTCACGACTGCTTAAACACTGTAACCAGGCTTCTGAACTAAAATTTCAAGACCATAACACCATTTATTAAAAAGCCCACCAATTCCCCTAAACTAAACACTATAACCCTTTTTTAAACACATGAATCGGATTTGATGAAATGTCACTGCAAATCCCTACATACAAATCCCTTAAATTCTCATTGCCTATGCCATGTTGTCATTTAGAAAGCAGTAGCATTCAATATTGTTCACTCAAGTCAGCATAGCTTGAGCTCAATTAGTACACAGTTACCCAACTGGAAACACTAGGAGTCAAAATTTCACACCAATCAGAACTTTCAATAGATAGATAAAAGAGCCCCAGTCAGTTCATTCAGTTTTAGAATAAAGGATCAAGAGAGACATGATTGAAAAGGTCAAGGACACCAGAGAGGAGGAGGAAGACAAAGAGGGGGAGAATGAGGATGAGGATGAGGGGCAAGGAGACAAGGAGTCTCAGATTAAATTTGTGCCATTAGTTGACCATGTCCATGGTATGACTATAAGGGAGGCTGGGCAATGAGTTCAGCCAAACTTATAGTTTTTCTCGATTGCTTACAGATTTTGCCTATTGCTAACACACATTTTGCTAAATTTGGCTCATTGTGTCAAAATCAGTACTTCTATTTTTGTAGGACACAGAGACGGTGGAATGGAAGAAGCCTGACTAGACATTACAGTTGATGTGTGACGGGGGTGGATAACTCATGCATGAGGATTTTACCCCCGCTGCCTGGCTAGGGCCAGTATAGCTGGTGATGTTGACGAGATTCTCTGGTCTGTCCCAGACCAAAGATGTGATGCTGGGGCAGAATATTTTGTTGTTGTTGTTTGATGTATTGTACTGTACAGTACATTAAGGAATAGAAAATGTGCAAATGTATACACGTGTTCATCATGTGAAAAGTTCCTTGAGGGGGAGAACCACAAGCAACACAACTTATTACTGGTTTTTAGTTTTTGTAGTTTTGTTTTAAATTTAACTCACCATTGTGTAAGACTATGTTGTAGTGTGTGTGTTTGAGGACTTGTGTGTGATGTCTGAGGGCAAAGTTTGGTTTTTGAGTTTTGAGTTTTGAGTGTAGAGCTTGATTCTGACCTGAGAATTGGATGTTTGGGAAATTGGGTGAGACGTTATGAATTTGCGTTTACTGTTTTGAGAATATAAGGCATGAAGACAAAAACTTTCAGGGATGTTGTTTTGAGTGCAGCATGGACTGCCCAGAGCTGTCATCCCACTTCAGCTGCTGTTACTCCTGGGCCTGGGTTTTGTATGAACGTCCAAAATTAATGGGCTGCCAGTACATCCTAACCAGGGGAGAGTATCCTGATTACCAGCACTGGATGGGCTATAATGACTCTATAAGGTCTTGCCGCAGGGTGCGAAATGTAAGTCATGCCTGTTTGGAGAAACTGAGCTGTTTAGCCCAATACAAGCCTATGTTCCTTTTTTCAGGAAAAACCACACCAACATATACTGTATGCCTCACTAACCATTCAGGAACAGCATTATTGGCCCTAAACTCTGGCAGATATGGAATAACACTGTATTGTTTCCTACTGAAAGTTTATTTTTATCTTGGAGGAGGTTGAAACATAAAACCCAGTGTGCATAAACTGAATTTTTTTTTTTATAATTCAGTCCCCCATTAGTATAATTTTAGGTGAGTCTAGATATGATTCTGCTCTTTCTACAGAATATGGCCGATAAGAAATCAATGCATTGTAATGGTATTTGGCTACCTGCTGTCTCTTTTGTAGCATACTGGCATTTTACGTATCCATCTGTATGAGCGGCCTGACTTTCAGGGTCAGATTATGGAGTCCAGTGAGGACTTACCCTTTCTCTATGACCACTTCCATCACCGTGAGGTACAGTCCTGTAACGTTCTGGATGGGGCCTGGGTCTTCTGTGAGCATCCTAACTACAGGGGACATCAGTATTTGTTGGAGAGAGGCGAGTTCCGCCACTTCACCGACTGGAGTGCCATGCATCCTGCTGTCGGCTCCATCCGCAGTGTTCAGGAGTTTTAGCTCTTTCAGTGTGTAATTAATTGTTCCTTAACTATTTCATAAAAAAATGACTATTTAATAAATTAAAAAAATGAGCTACCCTAAAGCTCCAGTCTCCTGGTTTATTTTGTTCCACTTAAAAGTCAGCTGGTCTTCGAACAAAGCATTTAAACAAAGATCATGTAATAATATATATATATATATATATATATTTATTTTTAATTATCTATACCTGTGATAAAGATATTAATTTTTTTGCAGCCATTACTGTAGTCTTCGGTGACACAATATCATGAACTTTAGAAATCATTGAATATGCTGACTTGGCTTTATGCTGATTCATTTTGTTTAGGATTCTTTGATGAAAAGAAAGTTCAAAAGAACAGCATTTATTTGAAATGTAACTATTGTGTTGCCTTGTAATTGTCTTTATTGTCTCTTTTCATAAATTTAAAGTGCCCTTGCTAAATAAAAGTATTAAATGGATAGTTTACCCTCACCTTACTGACCCGCAAGTTTACTAACCTTAAATGAAATAAATAAATGTGTGTTTGTGTGTGTCAAATGTGAACTACTTTTTTATTTATTTGTTAATTGCCTTCTCATAGCTTTCGGCATCTACTGTTGATATAACTCTATACTCCCCTCTGTTGGTTTATTGCTTCTGAATGGTTTCTTACAAACTTAAGATTTTAAAATCTAAAAAATGTTGACTTCTGTTACATTTCATACAATACAAGAAAACTGCTTTTTCAGGCTTTTTGCCGTAATGACACTTAGGTCAGGAATTTTGTTTTTGTTATCAGTACCTGTTCACATGAATATACACACCACACTTGTTTTTTAACCATTTGTATGTGAAAATGAGTGCTTGTGTGTTTGCATAGGTTTAGAGAGAGAGGATGAGCTGCCAGTTGTGTGAACAGTTGCTGGTCAATAACCCCTGCTAAATCTCCCCATACAATAGTTCAGGCCATGTTGATGACTCAGGAGCTTTTCCAGAGACCAGCATGTGCCCAAGTCCACAATGCTGATGCAGACCAGAGAGGGACAAGAGTATGCTTGAAAACAAAAGAGTTTTTTTTTCTGCACAAAGGCAACCAGCAAGCACTTTTTCACTGGTGGGCCCACAGGGCAGCATGTATCTGTTGGTCCAGATTCCTCCATAGGCATCCAGCACTGAATGGAAGGATGGTTCACTAACTAGTGTTTGAGCAAGTACATTTTCTGCTAGCCTGACAGCGACCTCTTGTGGTTGTCATTTTTATAACTTTTTAACATATGGTGCTTGATAACTTGTAATCATAAATGGGCATCATCTACACATTCCTAAATAATTATTTTGGATAATTGTGGAGTTATTCAGAAATCTAGTATGTACTGTAATCAGATTTTTTTTCATTGATTTTATTGACATCCACTGTAGTCAATCATATTTAAAAAGAAATTAAACAATGTTTCTTTATATTTTATATTACCAACTTTAGGTTAAAACAGCATAACAGCAACAGTCCAGTATTTTCAATCTCCCAGCATGCCAAAATCACACAACAGGGTGGAACACAATTAAAACCATTGCTGACTTTATTGGAAAATTCTAAGCATTTGACCTGTAATACTTTTTTCACAGTTCTCAAGTGAAGTGACAAAAAAAAATGTCAACATTGAATGTTTGGTGATTAAAGAAACTGCAACTGTGGTTTTCTGCAGGCAATTTTAAATATTACTATATCCTATTAGGTTAATCATTAATAAACTACTCCAAATGATTTTTGAATGAACTGACATTAACTAAATGAAGTGTCAACCTAGTTCACTGAGAAGAGTTTTACAGAGGTTAATGCAACACTATAGGTCTTTAAATATGCATTTTCAGATACTTTAAAAAGGCATGGTGAAGTGTAGGAATGCTCCAGGATCATTAAAGTTTACAGAGTGAGAGACTCTGAGACATATCCAGATTTCAGTCTCGTAGCTTGCTTAGATGTCGCCTCAAGAAGGTCAAAGCATATCTTCTTGTAATTTGCATGTAGTAGAGAAATGTTTTTCAATATTGCAACACCACACAAAACAAAATATGTATAAAAATCACGATTTTTATAACCAGTGATGTGCTACATGCAAGTTTAAAGCCGTAACAATAATACATAATCACCATTAGCTTGGGTCCATTAGGATTTATCCTACATTTTTTTATAATTAGCTTATATTTTAGTTGTCTTTTAATCAGAATATATCTGCAAGATTTATCAGCTGCTACCATGTGGTACAGCTATGATTTAACAAGCTGGCAAAGTATGTGCAGGTGTTAATTACCTGGTAGTTGCAAGTGGGAACTGCAAGGTCATTGTGGAGACACCCCTGCTGCAATGTTATTACACTGATAAAAAATGGAGACATCTTTAAATACACCAGGAATTAATTATAAGACAGGCTTCTAAAGCAGTAAGCATTCAGTATAATGGAATTTAAATCAATTTCCCAAATGTAATGATGCATTGTATACAGTAGTAAAAATGTCACAAGTTGTGTCACTGGCCTAATCTAAATAAAAACTGAAGTTAGTTTGATTTGTCTGACCTGCAGCTTTTTTGTTTTACCATGTAAAAAAAAACATTTCACATTTTCTTATTGCTTTCAGAATCACATTCCTCCAAGACTATTTTTAAACCTCTGAGTCACTGATACAGGTCCACAGCTGAAAGGAATTACTTTAATCCTATGAAAAGAAAGTAAAAATAATCTTTCCAGACAAGACAATTGCCTTGTAAGGAAATAGCAAAAGAGTCAGATGGAAAAGAGGGGGAAGGGAAAAAAAAAAAAAAAACCCACCAAAGTCATATATACAAAAGCCATTCAGTTTCTACAGTAATAATATTGAAACAGTTGATTTAAACATTATTACATGTTTACAGCTAAAAACATATTTACAATTTACCATTTTGTAATCCTTTAAACTAGACCACACAGAACAAAACAAGAATTTATTTCATATTAAGTAAACTTTGTTTAATAAATGCGATTGAAAATGCTATTTATATGGAAACTGAATACAACATAAAATGTTAACGCCAGGATTTCAATATTCATTAGGATTCATTGGTACTGTACGTCTATAAAGTTGTTCATGCGTAAGTAATTTACACTTTAGATGTTTTGATTTATCGAAACGTAATGTACGTGTGGTAGAACCACACTTTATAAAAAAAATAAAAACACATATCAGATCATGTTGCTTTTGTGGTCTGTGAAATATACGTTATATAAAACTGGTGGTCGCCTAATCTTTAACCTTTTGTGCAGTCCTCAAACTTGAATAGGCAGAGCTCATTAAGTGCTATAGCCTGTATCTTTACACATCTCCTCTCTCTTATCAGTATGAATACATTAATTTTTAAACAAAATTTCTTTCTTAGCTGGATTCCTTTGAGATGCTTCAGATTTAAAACAAATACCTAGACCTCACTTGTGTAACCACTGTGTGTAAAAACTACACACCACAAAAGCCAAATTCATTACATACACTAAAAGATTATATATTTACCTTTAATAATTCTGATCATCAAGGCTTAGCCTATTAAGATTTAGGTGAAAATTAGGATTCATTGTTACATGGGCAGGCTGGATGGGTAAGCTATACGCAATCTCACTCCTTTCTGGTGATGACAGACAGACCAGACAGGTACACCTGGCCCAGAACGGCATGCTGGGTCCTTAATTATGGGCCTCGGCCTGAGGTACATTAGATGACTCACCTATATGGAGGTAAATCAGTAGCTAAACTCGAGAGGTTGAAGATCTGAATGTGAGAACTTGTCATATTAATATTTGTATTTGTAAGTTAAAATTTACACTCACAGCTCTGATGTGAAAAGCTGAATCTTTCAATTTGCACACACAGACAATGATCAAAACACTCGTGTTTTGAATTGGAAGTTGTAGATTAATAGTCACAAATGTGTAGAATGACATTCACACAAAGAAAATTACATACACACATGTTTACGACATATTTACTTTTGCACTTTACTTCAGTTTCGCTGCACAACGTCAAGTCGGCACTTACAACCTCTCAGATCTGGAAGTACAAGTTCAGATCCTACCGCTCAGACTTTTGCTACTCTTTTTGCGGTATTCTGTTGCAAAACTCACTTGTGCACTTGTATATGCAGATGTGAGAGAGCAGAGCTGGGGGCGGGGCTTTGGTGCGAATGAAGACATTTTATTGGTCGATGCCCGACCAATGAACAACGCCAATTGTTTTCACTGAATATCCGTAGCTTTGACAGGATTTTAAGACACTGCATTCATTTTGCCATTCAGGTATTATCTAGTAGACAAATAATGCAACATATTTTATATGTATATCCCACTGCATATCACTCTACCAGAGTTGCAATATAATGCTGTTTTTATTATTTTTATGTTTTGTAAAAATAATTTTAACTTCTTCATTGGGTTAAATTCCCAATTTGCTTGTCAGTAATGAACCTTTTTAAATGCAACATTATTATTATTATTTTTTAAATAAAAATCGAGTGTTTAATAATGTCTAAATGTACATTAAAGAGCAAAACCTAAAAAATAAGCACTTATGACCAGAAATACTGTTTTGAGCAACTAGTAGAGCTAAATACATGTATTTATTAAACATCAACATGGCCATCTAGTGTTTAAGCAATGGAATTGTATATGAATATTATCTTTCTGGCCACCAAATGCCTCTAATTTAAAGCGTGCCTCTTTGCACAGGAATTTAAACCTAAATACTGCAGTTATTGTAGTATAAATAATAACCATATTAGAAAATTTTATATTTCAAATGGTCATTCATGGATCATAATTATTGCGCATATTATTTAGTACCATGATCTATTCAAATTAACTAAACAGGACTGAGTTAACATGTAGTACAGTTATTTTATTGGTTAAAAGTTACACTTAATTGTTTAGTCACATTTAACTGCCAAGGAGGAGTATGAGCACATAATGCTGTTCCAGTTTCCAGTATAAAATGCTATTGTAAGGTATAGTCATTAGTCAACGTAGTTATCCATGCATAATCAATGCACTTTAAGTGTTACAATTTACTGGAAATCGCTGCAAATATAATGAAACTGCTGTCTGTCCCGATTAGTACATTTCAAGCACATTGACGAAAAGTGTAATTTAGTACTATTGATAGCTCCATGAACCACGTGACCCCGTGGCGGTGAGATCAAAGCATGCGAGTTTACTCTGCAATATGCAGTGGGATATACATATAAAATATGTTGCATTATTTTTCTACTAGATAATACCTGAATGGCAAAATGAATGCAGTGTCTTAAAATCCTGTCAAAGCTAAGGATATTCAGTGAAAACATTTGGCGTTGTTCATTGGTCGGGCATCGACCAATAAAATGTCTTCATTCGCTCCAAAGCCCCGCCCCCAGCTCTGCTCTCTCACATCTGCATATACAAGTGCACAAGTGAGTTTTGCAACAGAATACCGCAAAAAGAGTAGCAAAAGTCAGAGCGCTAGGATTTGAACTTGTACTTCCAGATCTGAGAGTTTGTAAGTGCTGACTTGACGTTGTGCAGCGAAACTGAAGTAAAGTGCAAAAGTAAATATGTCGTAAAAATGTATGTCATTTTCTTTGTGTGAATGTCATTCTACACATTTGTGACTATTTATCTACAACTTCCAATTCAAAACACGAGTGTTTTGATCATTGTCTGTGTGTGCAAATTGAAAGATTCAGCTTTTCACATCAGAGCTGTGAGTGTAAATTTTAACTTACAAATACAAATATTAATATGACAAGTTCTCACAATCAGATCTTCAACCTCTCGAGTTTTGCTACTGATTTACCTTTATACACCTAGTGCTAACCAAAATCTGTTACAAATACAGACAGCGTCTGAATCCCTAAATAATGACACCCCTCCTACCACAGTTTATTGTCATCATCTCCAGCTGTCAATGACCCACAGGGATTAGGAAGCAGAGGAAGAACTGGAACTTTTAACATCACTGGAAACTTTCATTATATAAATATGTTAGTGAGATTTGAGATTTCCATGAAATATAGGTATAGGTTTTTTGGTTTCACTTGTGCCTTTTGTTTTCACCACTGGAGGGCAGCATAGAATATAGAACATATCATTGCCAATGGTGATATAGAGCATCACAGTCCCGCCCACAGCCCGAGAGAGCTTTGGTGCCGGAAGTAAAATGTCCCATTCATTTCTCCCATTGACTTTCGGAAAAATCCATATCTAAAGAGTTTTAGAGCATGTCTGAGGATAACCAGCTACGGCTGAACTCATAAGCATATAACATATCATTTCGAGTGAAAAAATTAAGAGAAAATCCAAAAAAAGTCCAAGGTACAAGACTGTGTACATATTTTCATCTCGAGCGAAGGAACTACTCATCCCATAAACCACCGCGCCTCACTGAAGTCGACTGAAGCCACAAACGCCAACCAGTGTTGCCAGATTGGGCGGCTTCCCGCCCAATTGGGCGGTTTTGAATTTGATTGTGCGGGTAAAAATTGTCTTGGGCGGGTTGACAAAATTTGGGCTGGTTTGGGGTCAGTTTGGCGGTTTTCAAAAATATAAATTGTATAGGCTAATTGGCTAACAAACAAGCTCAAGTGTGCATATACTGCATCCGAACAGTCATCGCGTTGTTATAAACTGCAGTGCAGAGGTGCTGATGAGGACGTCGCGGCCGTGCTTTTAGCCAATCACTAGTGATCTACAGACACACGTGATGATTCATGAGCAATAACGGATCTAATTTTAAATGTATAAACTGTATGATTGATCATAATGCCCAAATATATGTTACATGGTAAAGAGTGGGAGAGTGTTTTAACACTCAAAACGTTACACCTGTTGAGGGAAAGATGACACCAAGACTCTAATACTGCAACTCCTAAAATAGAGCACATAAATTATTTAATTTATAACATAATCTATTTATATCTAATCTATATCTAAACGATCTTGTCTTTTATCTTTTAAACAGTACAGATTGGTATATCTTCTTAGTTTTGACTGTGCAAATGTAATGATCTACAATATGAACTTCACAAAAGACTAAAGCCCCTATTAGGGCGGTATTGTTTCTCATGTGGACCGCTGTGAAAATAAATTTACATACCACCTCAGTGATAAACTCATGGATTCGGATGGCGATTGTTATTGTTGTTGTTCTTAATTTTCATACAGTATTTATCAATGAATGACAACACAGTTTTGACTGTTATATGTGTGCAAAAAACAAGTGTGAAATACGTAATTACGTTGCTTTTTCCTATCACTTATATTGGACACTTATGCATTTAAATTCTGACTGTTGACATTGAAAATGATGCATATGTTTTTTCGAGGGTATCGGTAAATCAATTGTAAATCAATCAAATGTTTTGACGGTGACTGCTTGCATAACCTATTTTAATCATATTCGGTAATTGTCTTTAATGTATTTGCCACCATTTTATCCATGGGAAATTTATCTAACGTTATTATTTATTATTTAGTTTTAAGGAGTTAAAATGGCTCTTAACACCTTTGACTGACATGTTGTATCACATTATTTTGTTACTTAAAGTTTTGGGCGGTTTTTTGTTGGAGTGGGCGGGGTTTTGTGAGCTTTTGGGCTGGAAATCGTCCATCCAATCTGGCAACACTGACGCCAACGAGCCTTTTCAGCGACTTCCAAAGCGCGCGAACTTTTTCCTCCAGTTAATTTTATTTTATATAGTGAATGTGCAGTAATAGCAGTTCTTTCAATAAAATAAATAATGTGTAAATAAATAGTGTTTTATATAGGTATTGTGTATTGATTTTTATATTTATCATCGTGTATTTTATATATTGTGTGCGTGTGTGAAAGCGGTTAATGATAACGTCAGCCACATGGTGAAGTGAAGTGAAGTGACATTCGGCCAAGTATGGTGACCCATACTCAGAATTTGTGCTCTGCATTTAACCCATCCGAAGTGCACACACACACAGCAGTGAACACACACACACACACTGTGGACACACACCCGGAGCAGTGGGCAGCCATTTATGCTGCGGCGCCCGGGGAGCAGTTGGGGGTTCGGTGCCTTGCTCAAGGGCACCTAAGTCGTGGTATTGAGGGTGGAGAGAGACCCCCTAACGTCAGCCACATGGTGCATTGCTTTGTACCTGACTGCAATCACTGCTCAGTCAACACATGTCGTTGCCATTACACATATGTTCAGTAAATGCACAAAAAGGTATGCCTAGGCTAAATATTGTTTTGACAGTGGCAATATATAAAATGCTTGATATGACTCATACCATATGAAGGCTACAGTATAGCTAAAGTGGACGATAATGCTAACTAACGTTACCAACCCTGCAAAACTTTGGAGGTCTTGTCCCTCATGCTGGCCCTTACAAAACCCACAAGTTGACCATCGGACACGCTACACTCAACTAACGTTACATGACCCTATCTGAAGTGGTTTTCACCTCTCTGAACACTTTTGTTCACAACACAAAACACAACACAAAAACACAACACAGGTTTTTATTATTTTTTTAATTAATGATCTTCAGTCTTCACGGACCTTTGAGGGGTTTAACATGGGTTTGACTAGACAGTTACATGAGTTCCACCAATCAGATGATGCATCACTGTAGGATTTTGGGATTGTTCAGGATTGTGGGTAATGAAGTACTTATCCAAGACATCGCGAATAAAAGGCATTTATCCCAAAACAAGGTTAGTGCCCCATGAACCTTTGGCGTTTATATGAGCATATACTATCGCTTAGTACAGCCGTAGCTGGTTTTAAGTCTACCATGTATGGTTACGTTTTTATGGCGTATACCCCAAATGTCAATGCAGAAATTGTATTGAATTTTTACTTCCGGCTGGGGGCGGGACTGTGATCTATTCTGAAAACAAGAGAATTTTACTTAATAATTTACTTGATAATTTTTTTAATTAATTGTTTTTAAGCACAATGCACTTAATTTATTATATCCCCCAGGAGAACAAGACTATATATATTAAGTAATTTGGCTTATCTAGTAAAAGTATCTTTATTTAAGAATTTTTAGATATTTTGACTAGAAACAAGACAAAAATACTAAGTAAGATAAGCCATTTTTTGCAGTGTTGTTTATTGAGGATGCAGGACAACCACCTAGCAGTGCATTACAATAGTCCACTCTAGAGGTCATGAATGCATGAACTAGCTTTTCTGTATAAGGAAAGATCATTGTGGCACTCCAAACTTTACTGGTCATAATTGAGGTGACTCCCCATTTAAATAAACAAAGTGGTAGTGATCAGACAGATAGGATCTAAACCATCTTAAAGCCTGCCCGTGAATAGTTTTGTAATCGATCTAGGGGTATGTCATGATCTATGGTGTTGAACGCAACACTAAGATCAAGTAAAATTAGCAATGAGATGCAGCCTTGGTCTGACACAAGAAGCAAGTCATTTGTAATTTTAACAAGTGCAGTTTCTGCAGTCTAAAAAAAGATCTTCTTTAAAGGTTCTTTACATGCAGTAATGGTTTTCAGAAACATAGCATTCTGAAGAACCATTTTATGCTGAAATGGTTCTTTGTGTTAGAGCGGGGATCCTCAAATCTGGCTAATGAGATCCACTTTCCTGCGGAGTTAAGCTCTAACCCTAATCAAACACACCTGAGCATGCTGATCAGTGTCTTCAGGATCATTAGAAAATCACAGGTAAGTGAGTTTGATCAAGGTTGGAGCTAATCTCTGCAGCGCAATGGCCCTCTAGGACAAGATTGGAAGAACCCTGTGTTAGAGTTTAGGGTTCTATGATCCAGCCCCCCCCTTTTTTTTTTTTTTTATCTGTAACTGTCAAAGTACCTCATTACTGATTTTCTGGAGTTCAATGATCCAACAACACAGACTATCAACACACTCTCATCAGGTAAATTAGAGTCAGAGTGGTGCTCCCTGGCTGAAGGCCTCTAGTGGAAAGCGGTTCTGCGGACCGTCATTTTCGCTGGATAGCCTTCGTCATAACATCCTGACGCCTAAGGCCTAGGACTTTTTGAGGGCCAGCTCACTCTTGGAAAGAGCGGTGTACACCACATTACACAGTGCCCGTCTCTCTGCAGTGCCCTCAGGAGATCGATCTGCCAACCCTGCACGTCCTGATGTCACGTGTCGTTACGGGATCTTTACGGGTTGTGTGTGAAAGCATGCACATATCTCGGGTAATCACTGGCAGTGTGAAAGTGCAAAATCTAGCGACCCGTGAACAATTGCCGGAACACTTTACCCGTGAATTTGCTGGAATGGCAGTGTGAAAGGGGCTTTAGTAGACTTTTTGGCAGTGTGAAAACTACGGTTTTACCAATACGATTCTTCCTCTGTCCTTGCACTCTCACCCCACACTTTCACGATATTAGCTCGATCAGAGTGGATGGCAGTTCGGCACCGAGGTGTCGTTCTCGCTCACATGAAAGAGCTGGGGTTAAGACTTAATGCCAAGAAAAGTGTGCTTTCTCTAGTACAGAGAACCACTTATCTGGACGTGGTGTGGGATCCGACCATGATGCAGGCACGTATGTCACCTGCTCGGATCGAGTCTATCCTCACTGCCGGTCACTGTCGTGAATACTACACCAATGTGAATACTATTGGACTGCTGTACATAAAAAGTGACGTGACATTCAGCCAAGTATGGTGACCCATACGCAGAATTCGTGCTCTGCATTTAACCCATCCAAAATGCACATACACAGAGCAGTGAATACACACACTGTGAACACACACCCGGAGCAGTGGGCAACCATTTATGCTGCGGCGCCCGGGGAGCAGTTGGGGGTTTGATGCCTTGCTCAAGGGCACCTAAGTAGTGGTATTGCCGGCCCGAGATTCGAACCCACAACCCCAGGGTTAGAACTCTCTAACCACTCTACATGAGACCCCTACAGTGGTGGCTCAAGACCGAGGGGTTCTCCCCGAGGGGAAACCCACTTCGCATGCTAATGGTCATGCGGCGGTGCCTGCATGCCTTGGACATGTGGAGATTGGTTTTTGTCTCAGGGCCCGGTTCTGGGAGCTCCTTGTCGTCGCGTAATGCTAGCAATGAACGCATCCCTCACCAGCTGGGGTGCGGTCATGAGTGGCCACCCTGCCCGCAGTCTGTGGAGTGGCCGCCATCTGTCATAGCATATCATCTGCCCAAGGAGGCTGGCCATGCTTCGAGCGCTACATTACTTTCTCCCAGACCTAAGAGGTCACCATGTGTTGCTGCACACCGATAACACAGCAGTGGTCTCTTACATCAACCACCAAGGAGCTGTCGAGGTAGGGGCCGAGGCCCGGGGAATGGCGGCTTCACACCGAGGTGATGAAGCAGAGTTGGAGAGGTTGGCCAGACTGTGTGCCCCCACATGGAGCTTGGAGGCTGTAGGTGTGGTCTCTGAGGAGGCACAACTCTTAGCTTCCAGTCTCTTAACCGAGGTTGTTGAGACCATTCTCCAATCCAGAGCTCCCTCAATGAGGAAACTGTATGTCTTGAAGTAGAAGCTTTTCACCTCTTGGTGCAGAGACCACCAGATCGACCCAGTTAACTGCCCAGTTGGTACAGTTCTGGATTTCCTGCAGGCCCTTCTCTCCGCAGAGTCGACCCACTCCACCTTGAAGGTCTACGTGGCGGCCATGGCAGCCTACCCCTCCCCCTTGTTGGCCAGTCAGTGGGCAGACGCCCTCTTGTTACATGTTTTATCCATGGTGCGCTTAGGCTGAGGCCTCCGGCCAGTGTCATTCGCTTCCAGGTACTTTTAGCTGTAAAAAACGCAGCCCACAAATCCAAACACATATGTTTGCGCGGCCCGCTGCAACAAAATTAACTGACCCCGCAATTGTTGAACTGGCAATGAACAGAAAATAACTCAGGCTACATGGCACCGCTTGGCACAACTGCTGTTGTTCTGTAGCATATGCAGCAAAAATATCTAAGATAAATTGGCGGTTTATTCTTAAACCAATCAGCGAGCTCGAATATTGGAAGCATAGTTACAGTTTAATATTTATTTTTTGTTATTTAATTATATGAAATGATGTTATTATGTTATGACTCAGACATTTTTAAATATATGAACAATATTATTATTTCTTTTAATAGTAATTGGCGGCCCACCTGCAATACCATTGTGGCTTACCATAATGTTTTAATGTATTATCTTAGTTATGAGTACACAAATTTGTAGTGCGAAAGGTTTTGCCATTTACTGCACATTGATATTCTTCTCCTTATTTCCCTACAGTGGCTAACGAACTGGAAGTCTCGCACATTCACAGAAAACTGATGAATGATTTAATAAAAATAAAATAAAAATAATAAAATACAAGGTGTTGTGTATTTAAATAAAAGTAGGCCTAACTGTTAGGCTACTCTGATAATTTAAACACCAAACCATTGAATCACACAATGCTATGTTTAGCAACCAATAGCCTTTAAATTAAGTTTTATATTTTTAGGCTTTCGTTCAATATGTTATCCAGAAGTGGTTGGAATGCTTTTTAGTACCCATTTTTGGGACATTTGAGATGATCGCAGCATAGCGTTTCGAGTCAGCTCGGCCCATGCACACGCACATGATGCCCAGCAAAGCTGTCTAAGTAGGCAGGTCGCTAGGTTTTGAGAAACAGCTGGACTCACGACTCCAGACCGGTGGGGAGATGACGACACAATGAATTCATCTGTGGGTAGGTTCTCACCTTTGTTGTTAGTTACTCAGGATTATCAGTGTCTGTAGATAAAAGATTGTTCCTGTTCGATTTAGACTGCATATAGCAATTTAACTGACACTTAATGATCAAAATGTTATGGATACTGCCACATTTACCTATGACTTCACATTGTTGTTAAGCAGTTTATTTTTATGTGTCATTTTGGCATTTATCAATGACTGTTTTAATATTGGACCTTAATGGAAATTGATAGAATAGAATCTAAGATATTATGGAGAATGAAAATTCATTCTGCTAGTTTTTGGCAAATTATCAAAATATAAAATAACAATAAGCTGTATATATATATACACCAATGGACAATACAACCTAACCAGCAGTTTTGTTCTTTATGCTGTCAGCTCATGTAGACAGATGTGTTAACATTTTCATAAATGTTTACTGCAAGTTGTTTTATATTTATAATTGCCTGCAGTGTGTATGAAAAGCACACTGAAAAATAGTTTTTTAAAGGTTTGCAGATGTGTTGTTTTTCCCAAGATTGTCTCAGGAATGAGGTGTTTACAGTGCTGGGCAAAGGGGGATCCTGGGAGGTTGCTATTTTTAGCTCTTATTTCATCATTCCTCTGCACAGTGCAGCAAGCTGCTCTCTGCATATCAATGATTGAGGATTGGCACATCAGCCCCCTTCTCATTAAAATATCTAAAGCTTTTAAATCAAAAACAATCCAAGAGGACGAATGGATGTGGAGTCATACTCTTTTTCCATCTGCTCTAATGTTTTTGCTTTGCTGTGCAGATTCTAAGGCTGTTATTGTGCAGTATTGTGTTCTATACACATGCAGCAATAGGGCATTCATGGGCATTCATTAGTGTTTGACAGAATGATGTCTCTTGATACTAAACACAATAAACAGGCACAGATTCATTTACATGTGTTTCTTCCAAGGTTGTCATAACAGCATGAGCCAGATTGGTATCTAACACTGTACGCCTGACCTTAAACACGACCAAAATGTCTGTCTTTAAAGTTCCATCCAATGTATAAACCATAATACATTTTTATCACAACGAAGAGCACTCCTCTGTGTTGAATGAACATACTCTTGTATGTAGTGAATGTGGTGTAGTTTTATGTTTTACACTTCCCATCACAGAAATTCTTCATTCTTCTGTATTTAGATTACCTTGAACTCGTAGCTAAGCACATTGCCATGGAAATTTGAATTTGAACAAAAAGTTTGATTTTTGCATTTGTAGTGGAATTTCTAATAAGAGGAAATTTTATAGTTCTGGTCATTGGATTTTAGAGTTTATTTTTATTCAGATTCAATATGAGCTATTTTCTCAGTATATAAAATGAAAGTGAAATAACTTTGACTATGTTTGACTTTTTGGGCACAATTTGGCACATATTTTATTAACTTGACAGAGAGCAAGATGAAGATTCATATATACAGTTTAGATATGAATGTGAAATATCTGTTTGAAATCTTAAATAAAAGTTTCATTTCATAAGTCATCTAAAGGTTGCAGTGTATATTACTGCAATGTATTAATACAATTATGTTCAACTTAGAAATGGTGTGGTTTGTCTCACTTTATGGTATGTGAAACGTGGCAAAAGGAGCAGTTAAATCTTTTTTTATGGAACACAGTGAGCTACATTAACTAATGTAGTTGATTATTTGATGTGTGGCAGAAAGGAGTCTAATTGTGTGGGCTGTCAACGGGGCCCACAGTTGTTGCAATTATTACGCAAGCAAATGTTCCAAGGCATACTGTATGTGTTTGTGTTGTAGGTTGCACAATGCTGTTATAGAAGCGTCTATGTTCAATGAAAAACAACACAGAAACACTGACCTTTGTCTGACTACAGATAATGAGAGAGGAAACCTGCCTTTGTAAATTATAGAACACTGTCAGCACTGTGCCATGGTTAAGTGTGACAATCGAAAGCAATTGAGAAAAAGAGAAATGTCAAGGGGAGGTGCTAATTATGTTAAATGCGGTTTAGTGGTGTAAAATGACCTCGAAAATGATTCAATGAAGGAGAAATGAATTGCCATTATTTTGAAAACATTTATTAGCAAATCAAGAAATTATTTAGCATTTGAACAGCAATAGACAATTCATTTTTATGTAACCAATTTTAAATATCAAATCAGTAATAGCTTTATATAAATTCAAAACAAGTTTGGGGACATGCAAATTTAAGATTTCACCACAACATGTGAGCAGAATTATATTTTTTATATATTTTTATTGAAGTTGGTCACATGCAATACAGAGTCCAATTTTACAGGTTGGGATTTAAAAAGTCTTAACTTTCCTTTCCACAAAATAAGGCCTGAAAAAGGTCTTAAATTAGAGCACAAAGTATTAAATTAATAAAAAATTAAGCAAAAAAAAAAAAAAAAAAGGAAGAGGAAGAATATCTTCTTTAGTGGTTTTTCAATAAAATTATCTAAACATCATTTAGTAAAGAGACATGAACTTGAGATGCTAAGATGTTACATTTTGGGGCACGGAAACTTGTTTTCCCTTTAAATGAAGTTTGTTTTTCTGAGCCCATTGGCTGATGTTTACTGCATATTATGCCTTCTTTTATTCTTATGCCGTTATACTTATTTTGATGTATCTTCATTTAAGACATTTGGTCTTAAAAAGTCTTTAACTTTATAAAACATGTAGATAATGCCCTAAAATAATAATAGTAATTGCAATACATTTATTTTCTTGATGGAGCTGTTCATAATTTAAATTGCAGCTGCATACTATAATCACATCACAAGCAAGTCGATTGTAATCCACTCTTCTTTTCCCCTAGATGTTAAACAAAAGGCTGCAAAATGCAAAGACCTGGCCATCTGCCTGGAGATGAGGGCAGCAATTTATTCTCCTTTAGTTTCTCAGCCAACCAGGATAGGTGGCACAAATGGAGTGTTTTAATTAGAAACTGCTGAGACATTAGGGGAAGATGTCAGCATGGCATGGTTTCCCCACAAGAACACGCTGCTTGTGTTTCATCACTGCAAAACAAATAAGGCAAACAGAATTACTCTTACAATGAAGGGAATATTGTGTTTACATAAACCAGTTACATAAAACAGCTTTATAGAAATTAATATTGAATTTCCTGAGTGCTACAGAAATTAACATTTTAGTTTTTGTTCGTTTGTTTATTCTTTACCCCAAAATACGAGCATTTGAGTTAATTGCAATGTTGAAGGAATTCCCCTGCAACTGTAGACTAAGCAATAAACCTGCTTTGCCATTATTATTTATTAAGTTTTTATTGATTTGCTGTTACCTGAAATAAACATTACAAATTGCTTTGCTCGAGTTGTAACTCAAGTAAACATTTTGTCTATTTAACAAGTATTTGTATTGAACATATACTTAAATGCGATGATACATTACAACATAATGTTGAAAATAAAATAAAGTCCCCACTAAAATCGAGGACATATAGTGGATAGAAAAACATTGGTATAAACAACACCACACTCTCTGATGAATGTTAGAGATCAGAATACATTTCAGCTGACAGAGGGGAGAAGGTTATGCTTTTGTCCAGATGTTTACTAGGAGTCCGTTCTCTGTATTTCCTGGGAGGTTTCCATCGCTATGGTGACAGCAAGCTGCTGATGTCATCCAGTCCAAGTCACTGGGGTTGGTGGGCTTCATTCTGTCCTTTTTCCCTCTGCCTTTCATTTACATCAAATCCTGAACACCAGATCGGAATCAAAATGATTAGAGAATGCTCACTTCATAAGCTACCTCTATTGTTTTCAATTAATTCACTGCATGGTAAACCATGCAAATATAATACAGTGAAAGCAATCTGGATCTTTTGAAAGGATGTTGCCTTTTATTCTTCCTCTGACTGCTAATTAAGTTCTCTGTAATGAGCCCTAGAGGCATGCTAATCACATTAGCACCGTATTTACAGAGAGGAGAGGTGTCCAAGGTGTATATTTGCACAAAGGCAGCTGGAATATATCTATAACAGGAAGGGGAAAGTGAAGGAAATGTTTTTAGGAAATGTTTTTAGGAAATGTTTTGCTGATATACAGCATTAGCTCACAATGAACTTTCAGTTCCTTATTACTAATTTCTGTGGAGTTTTTTTTTTCAGCCTAGTCTTGGCTTTGTATTAAACCAGATGGTATAGTATAATTCAGCACGAGAGAAAATGTTGCTTGAGCTACATTAACCTATTATGGTTGAGGCTTTTATTGCCATTAAAGTTATGACGTTGCTATAATTGTATGCAAGTTTCTCAAGCATGTGACTGATGATTTCATTCTACGTAAATGTAAAATACATTATATTCTAAATAACAGCTATTTTAAACAAGCTTTTGATGCCCTAGTGGTACACAACTTTTGAATAGGAAGAATCTGGTTAACAAACTGCTTCACAACCAAAAAAACAACAAAATAATATATGTACATGAACAGGATTTAATCCTGTTAAAAACTGCAGCCTGCAAGAAGTTTGCAGTACAAGTTGTCTGTATGCTGATTTGGAATGAACAGAAGAATATAAATTTACACTTGCAGAAGCCATGCATGCTGATGTTTTGTTGCAGGTTTGTGAGACTCCTCCCCAGACCTTTTCCTTGCCCGCGATCTTGCTCTTTCATTGGTTGCAGGTTGTCATTTCCAGTCAAAACACATTTCACACTGCAGGACTCTGAGTTGCAGACGGGTCTAGATATTTAACATGCTTCTCTCATTTCAGTGTTTCTCTCAGATTGTCTCTTTGATAATACACTACGATTGTTACTTATGTGAACAAAACTGTCAACAAGTGAAAATCATGCCGTATGTACCCAGCATAAGACTAGCAAACAGTCTTATGCAGTTTTGAGATTTTTTCTTTCAAGGTACTAATAGGAAAATGTCAGTTTAAAATGTAAATTTTGTTCTGGAAACTGTATGTGGCTCAGAAAAAGCACCCACTTGAAATAAATATTACAGGGCTAGCTGAATAATAATTTTTTTCTCATTTAAGACCATTTAAAGTAAAACAAATATATTTCCATGGAAGCAGAAAGAGAAGCTTATTAAACAATGAATCAGTTCATTAAAAATGCATGATATAACAGGGAATTAAAATGCAGGTACAATCAGCACAGTATAACACTTTATGGACTTTTGTGTTTGTTTTCATTTCATGTCTTGTGTTCTTTAAGCTATATATCACCGTAAAACACGGGAAGCACCACCTCCGCTGCACCACCACAGCCACAAGGTAACCCACTTTGAAAAGCTATTCCCAAATTGCATTCCTTGACTTGCCAACTCCACTTATTTCCACCCTCAGTGATAACATTTTTGTCAGTGGTGGGTGTAATGATTAGTTGTCAGTGGTTTTTGTCCTTTCTCAGCATGAGGTCCCGCCGAAAACCCTGTTCTTCACATCCACCCGCACATTCAGGCTGAGTCAGTACACTCTGTGTCATTTGCTGTCTCGAACCCCTTCTTCTCCACACAGCCTCTTCCCATCCATTGCTCATTTACCCCAGATTATTCTCATGGCTGATGCTTAACATGGCTGTTAAGTTCCTTCAGACCTCTCATATGGGTAAAAAAAAAACATCCACATTGCGCTCTTCTCAAAATAAAACCAATTACCTGACGAGTCCACGTGATTATAGGCAAACAGAGAGGCTGTGACTTGAGGCAAGCAGTAAAATGATGCAACTGTGGAAAAGTAATAATGTGCTGGAGCCCAATTTGATTTATTGCGAAAGCAAATACTTATCAGTGAAGGATGAACTCTCCAGTCATGTATTTATAACAACCTTATAGATCTCAAGTGTGCAATTTGTAATCTTTTAGGGGCGAAATATTGATTTTTGAATTGAATTTAAAGTGGGATTTAAACAATAAACAGTTTATAAAATATTATTTTTATTGAAATCCAAAGTTTCAGAGTTAAAGTGCAAATTTCAGGTAATTAAAGTTTTGATTGTGTATGTGTCAAAAGTTGCATTCGGCAACATTAATCATATATTCTAATCCACAGCTGCATTCATTTCTCATGTCCTTAAAATTTCAAATGCAATATCTACTCTTTAAAATCCAAATTGAATTATTTAAACCTAATGCTGAATTATTAAAAGCAGGCACATAAGCATGACAGCTCACCATGGTTAAATAATGGTAGGAATTAAAATTAAAATTCAGAATTTTATTATAGGGTTTTTTTGTTGTTGTTGCCCTTAACAAATGTGTATCATCATCAACAGTTTTACTCAATTTTTCCAGTCCTTAAGCATGATTCCAACCAATATTTTCTTCTATAAATATTTGTTTGATTCATGTCAGCGCTATTCAGACCAAAGGTTATAAAGAAAACCCTACAGGGACATGCATATGGGTGAGAGTTGTTCCCTTGCTTCTCAAAAGGTAGAATACTCTGTGTGCATTTGCATGCTAATAGAGGTGTGCACAGTAACACTTGTGTTATCTATTCATCAAGAGGCTGCCAGACACATTGATTCTCAAGTCAGGGCAAAGGTGTACCGATAGATTCCTTGTCAGTGCAGTTCTAATGTTATTCCTGGTACCTGTTTAAAATGAAGTACATGGAATCCATATAATGGCACAAATTGAATATGGGAAGGAAGTGTGCTTATACACAGGTAAAACTAATGCTGTTGCTTACATCAAAGGAAATGCTAAAGTGAGAGCAGGAGGTCCCTGCAGAGGAAACCAGAGCTCTATCTTTTGCAAATGTGTGCATGAATGTGGTAAAAAGATGAGCAGAGGATTTCAACCTGTCTTTATCAATGTAACAAGTGCAGGAAACTTTGTACAGTGAGTTTTTCTTTAGTTTATATTTAGTATGATAATAATGGCTAACAGAGAATCTGATTTTGATTACTTTAACTTTATGTAACTGTTAAAAACAAATTACTGCACAGAATACAGTGACATTGTTTCAGGTATTACACATCAGGTATTATCCATACTGGTGCCTGGACATTTTACAAATTATAACCGTATATTCATCAATTATATAAAGTGAATATTCCAGTCTACTCTATCTATCACTCTCAAAGGAAAAGGTAAAAAATCTGTCAGTAGGGCAGTACCCTTTCCAAAGGTAGTAATATATACATTTAATGTGATAATATGTACCTTTAAGATACTAATATGCACACTTCAGGGGTAAAAAAAAAAAGCCCAGTGATCGCTTTTTTTCCTGAGAGTGTACCAAAATCTGCTTTTTGACTTAAAATTTACTGATAACCACCACAATAATACAGGTGGTGCAATAGAAAACCAATTGGTTTGTTTACTGTTGTCCTGTCTTGAGAAAAGGATACAGACAATATTTCACCTTTTGTGCATGTGTGAATATGTTGGTGTCAGTAACATGCAATATCAGGCTGTGCGTGTGTGTTGCACTGCTCTGGTGTTCCCAGAAAAGAGCGTATCTCTCTAAGAGCTCGTGGAGTCCTCTGACCGGGGATTCTGTTTGAACTATGATTATACATGCCTTAGACTGCTTTATCAAGACTCTATTTTTTTTACCACGATGTATTTTGTTCTTTGCAACTTCTTTTGAAAACATCTTTTTGATCTCAGTCGATGTGGGCCAAGAATTCCCTTTATAATGTTCTTGGATAAGTCTGATGTTTTTATGAAATGTAAGCTTGTCAGCTTTGTTAGATTTGTTTTGTGCGATGCTTCTTCATTGTGCGAATCTCCCCCCCCCCCCTTCTTCCTGTCCTGGTGTCTCTGGGGATGAGCCTGCCAGCCCAGTGATGTAGCATTGGATCTCATTATGGGGCAGAGATGTAATGGAGCCATGGTTGTCTGGCACACGCTAAGTTGTGCATCCCCCATTAAAAATATAGCCTTTAGGACATTCCTAATCTGTCTTTTTGCTATTTTTATTTTCACATCTGTAGCTACTTAATAGTGCGGAAATTTGGAATTAAAATGCTGGATTGTTTACACTTTAATTGGAACATAGTGTGACACTGAAATGCAATACTCCATGAATTGAACCTTAAATCCTGCACATTTTTAATTATAATTATGGTGTATTTATGGTAATTATGGTGTATATAACTATACACTACCATTCAAAAGTTGTTGTTTTTTGAGTCTGTTTTACCAGTGCTGCATTTATATGTTCAGAATTAGCTTTTTGTTTTATTCTTCACTGAATACAACTATTAATTAAAAAATAATAATAATAATTGTACTGGCTAAAACTTTTGAATGGTGTTACTATAGGCTTCATCCCCAATCTTTCCTCAGTAGGATTTGTGAGAAGCCAGTATCATAATAGTGTCTTCTGATTATAGTGTGGGAGTCTTTTTTTTTTTTTACTTAAAAACTGATAACTACAACATGCAACCAGATACACCACTATTCCAGTAACTATTCATGACATATACTGACAGAAATGTAACAAAATATTATTTTGTATGATTTGCAATCTGTTTTCAGCTTCTTTTGCATTGTCTGTTGGTACTGTTCCATGCATGTCTTACAATTCACACTCCTACACACACACACACACACACACACACACACACACTCATAGTACTACTAAAGGCCTACTATATGTTTCTTTGAAAGATGTCCAGCAAGGCAATTGTTGCTAAGTGGCATATGCAATGACAGGAGAGCATGAACAGTCTTGCTTTTACCACAAGGTACTACTGCAGACTGTCGTGTTCATGCGTGATTGCACAGTAAATGAGGGGAAAAAAGTGAGACAGGAAGTTTTATTCTCAGGGTGCTCTCACTCGTGATGAGAATGAGGTGACCGGTCCCAGTGGACTCTGAGGTGAGGAGCGAAGGACAGCACTTCCGCTCACTGGGGAGATGGGACAGCTGGAGGGATAAAAATAGCAAGTGAATTCCACCCCCAAGCTCTTTTTTGTCCTTCTGGACACTGTGTGAGGGTCTCTCTCCCGGTAGCCTGCTGTCTTCCCCACAGACTCTATGCAGGATCCCACTCTGGATTAACCCAGTGCTGGATTCGGAAGCCAATGCCTGTTTCTGTCCGACAGACTGATAGATAGATAGATAGATAGATAGATAGATAGATAGATAGATAGATAGATAGATAGATAGATAGATAGATAGATAGATAGATAGATAGATAGATAGATAGATAGATAGATAGATAGATAGATAGATAGATAGATAGATAGATAGATAGATAGATGGATGGATGGATGGACGGACAGATAGATAGAAATGTACTGTCTGATTATCTATATTCATTTTGATGTTTGTTAAAAATGTATTTGAACAGTGTTAATTAATTTATGGCTGTCACAACATAATAGTGGCCAAAAAAAATCATAATAATGATATTATGAAAGAAAGAAAGAAAGAAAGAAAGAAAGAAAGAAAGAAAGAAAGAAAGAAAGAACGAAAGAAAGAAAGAACCGACCTTGAGATTTCTCATTCATAATGTTGGTTCATTACAGTATTTTCCATTTCTTTAAACAAAGAGGACAATAAGATAGGGACAGGAAGTGAAAGCATACACTCTGCTGGCACAAGGCAACGCCTCCAGCTCTAACAGCGAAGGGGAAAGTCCCCTCAGAAAGCGAGAGAGCACTAGAGAAAACCAGAGACAAAGAACAGACACCTTACGCAGCCCTGCAGACCTATATACATTTTCCTCTCCTTATTGCATTTCTCTTGCCTTTTTAAAAATATTGTGTCTATTTTACCATGTGAAAACACTTTGTGGGTTTTTCTGATAATGTGCTGTTTTGTGCAAGTGCAAAAAGCATTTTGATGCGGTTCTTCTGTTACCTTTACCACTCTTCTAGGAAATACAGACGTCTCCTCATGTTGACACTCCTACACGTTTCCTAAACACTGATTACTTTATGCACAAGACAGCCAGCTTACCATTCTGAAATGATTACAGTGAGGACCATCTTATCATTTAGTCTTCTTATTTTCCTTTTTTGTCTATAGTAAGAGTGTGTGATCTAATCTCTCAGTGTCCTTCAACTGCAAAATCTCAACAAGCCAGAGGCTTAAGGGTCAGCTCATGTGCTCTGATAGAAACCACATACCTAAAAAGGTCTTTTAGAGCAAATTCATGATTGCTCTCCTTTTAAAAAAAAAAAATAGAAAAAATGATAATGGGATGGCATACCTTAGGTGACAGTCAGGCCAGACATAAACAGTCTGCTTTTGATCAACGGAGCAGGGGAGGAGCGCTCCAGCGCTATTTCTGTCCCCTTTTCTGCTTGTCAAATTAAGTGATGGAGTGATAGTGTAACAGCTTAATTCCCTATTCAGTTGATAAGCCCTGGTCTCATCCCATCATCCTTTGAGGGACCATTATATCATCCCAATGTGACATCGAAAAAGTTTCTCACTATTACAGTCTTAAAAATAAAGGTTCCAAAAAGCGGCTTATATACAAAAAGTGCCAAACAAAAAAACTTTCAGTATCTATGAATGTCCCATCAATATTTTTTTAAATATGAAATATAAATTCTCTCTCGGCTTATATTTATACGTGACAAAAGCTTTGTGGCTCACTTTCCCAACTGACTTAACTGAAATCTTTTTGTGTTTATGGTTTTCTTAAGCCCCCATGAAAACATTCAACAAGCACTGTTGTCTTTTTCTGTGTTGACAAGGATTTTCTTTTGAAACAGGAAATGTCCTATAAGGGCTCATTAATTGCTGTAAAAACAAACAGTTTAAATTAATTTAATAAAATGAGTTTGTTTCACTCAAATAGTACTTTATTGCATTGTTTTAAATTTCTTACTGCATAATTTAATATTCTGTGTTTCTTATATTAGTGTTATTATTTCATCTCTACTGTGTAATTCCTGTGTATAACCTTCTGAAAGTTAATTGTACTTAATAGAAGAAAGTTACGTGAACTCAAAATCTGATTGTAGTAAGCTAAACTTTTGACTAAGTTGCAGCAGATTTCTAGTTCCCAGCATGCTTTGCATCAGACTGTAGTGTTTAGATGAAGTGTTGTTTCGTGTGTTTTTGCACAAGTTTAATATAGGGAGAGATGTTAAGGTTTAACATTCTGCTGTGTTGGGGTTTACGAGGTTTCAGTTATGTTCATATTTTGTAGGGTTACCACTGTGGTGAAGAGGAGCCTTTACTTTTGATTCATTTTCCGGAAGAGAATGATTGTAAAATTTAAATGCATATATATGTAAAGTGTTTTTTTTTTGCACAATATTACAATAGTAATAAGTTTTGCATGTTAGTAAGAAGGTAGAAGACCTCAAAGATAACAGACATGGTATAAAATCCACAAAACTCTCTTTATGATTTTTTAAATAGTCTGCAGTCATCCTCTGCTTTCGTAAAAAAGCTTTTTTTTTTTTTTTAAATGGCACAGCTTTTTAAATATCTGAAAGTACACTCTTAACATCAGTCAGTCAAGCATTATAATATGATATTATGATAATCAAACATTATTTAATGATAGAACTAGTAATTAAAATTAAAACTATTTTTGTCATTTTAACTGAACTTTAGACCAATGTTCCCTCTTATTTTTATTTTATGTATTTTTTGCCAAAACTTTTCTCTACTAGACGGACATTTCGGACAAAAACATTGTTTATACCAGACCTGTAGAAGTGCACAATAAAAAGTGTGTAACATTAAACCTTCATGTAACTAAATGATGCACATTTTATGAAGTTTTTATTTACAGTGCTGTTACCAAAAACACAATTTCTATTATAAATAATAAATAAATATAAAACCTAAAGCAGAACAGTTCAGTTCTTTATAATAAAATAAAATAAAATAATCAACACCAGAACCATCAATCTTCACCTTCCTTCTGCATATTCACATAATGCATTGTAAAAAGATCTCTTTACATCTACATCTCCTTAGAACATTTTTTCACCTCCTTAGAATTATACTTCGAAACCACAACACAACAGATCAGACTTCCTTTAACTCTTACAAATCTGACACACTCATCCTAATTATTTATTTGTTCACATATTATTATACATATTTATACAAGGTTTTAGTAATACTATGAGTGTTTTCAATATTATTATCATTATTAATATCATAGAAACATTGAACAGTAATAAGATGATGTTGATGTGATGATATTTTGTATAAGGACGGTAACTGTTTAATGAAGCTCATAACACTAAATATATATACTTTAAATATATAAAAATAACTAAATAAAATCTGCACCCAACATATACAACACTTTAATGCACCACACCCTTCTTTTAATGCACCACCTCAGCTTACATAAAGTAATCTTACTGTGAATGAAAAAAACAAAAAAACAAACCTTGAACACTGACACAGAAGGGAGGATAGGTGTGGTACGTGTTTGGTATGTGTCATTATTACATTATTATTATTACTATTGTTATTACATTATTATTATTATTACTACTTTTTTATTGATATTAATGTTGCCTTTCTTCACAAGGTATTATTATTATCATCACCATTTTTATTATTATTATTATTATGCATGCTAGTACTACTTAAATACTACTACTATTTTTCAGATTGTCATTGCTGTTTATTTTCCTTGCTGTTTATTTGCATTGCTGTTATTATCATTGCTGTTCTACTGCCGTTTTTGTGTTTGTGTTCACCGTATACAGAAGAAGAAGAAGAAGAAGAAGAAGAAGAAGAAGAAGAAGAAGAAGAAGAAGAAGAAGAAGAAGAAGAAGAATTCTACTACTAATAACAAAAAAGTGCACTAAGGACTAAGCTGCTGGGTTCATGAATATTAATCACGTTGTCAGCGTTCGCTTGAACTGATTTGCTGAAATCAAAATAGGGATGAAAATAGGTGAGAGCCAGCCAATGAGAGAGCGGTTTGTGTATTAGTTCTGCCCACTACTGGAGAAACCGGCATATCTTCTATTTGTTCTTAAAAGCTGAATAATTCTAAATTTTACAGCAAATTACAACAAAGAATATCGTTTACATGTAGCGCATCAATTCTGCATTGTATAAGACTCTATCACTCTCTCTATGTCTTTCTTTGTTTCTATGTGAGAAACAGTGCTCTCAGCAAAGTGATGGCGAGTTGTGCGCCTTCACTCTGGAGTTTACGGTACGTCAAACACAGGTGCGCTGCGCATCCATTGAGATGAAGTGAAAAAGTACAGATTGCTTGATGGAAAGTGAAACTCTGAAGGAGTGTTCGGCGAATGAACATATATCTGTGCTAAACTTATACTTAGCCTCCAACTTACACACTGAGGAGTGAAATCGAAGAATATATTAGCCATGGCTAACAATAAAAATGATTTAGTCACCCAGAAGATTCAGTCGCATATGAGAGTGATTTACTTGCATTGTAAAGGGGTGCATTTTCAGTTGTGCCGATTTAATGTTTGTTGGAACCATGCATATAGCCTAGTATAAGCTGTGAATAAAAAAAGAAAAAAAAATTACATAAATATCTATCAGTTTGATGCATCATTAGGCTACTGTATAAAAGTATTAATTTCTTGCACAATTTTTTAACAGTACTGTATAAAATAAATGAAGTAGAAAAATATAGAACATGTATTAAATCAGTAAATGACCGCATAAAGGCTATTTTAATGTCTTTTGAAGCCATTTTTTTAAAAAAGATGATGTAAACAATACAAATGTCACATTATTCAAGATTCTTTATTCATTATTGAGTTTTCTTTTATTCCCATAAAAGGCATTACACACATAAATGATTTTAGATTTTATTCTACATTAAAGCACATTTTATTTAAAAAAAAAAAAAAAAAAAAACTGGAGAGGGGCACTAACTGTGGTGGTAAGGGTTGTTCACAAGGGGGAGGGCTGGCCCTGTGAGAAGCACTTTGATATTGCTCTGTTGATGAGAGAGAGTGTGTGCAGAGCGAGAGAGCGAGAGAAGCAGAGAGCTCTGTAAACAGGCTGTCAGAAAAGAACGTGCAGGGACATTTTCATCCGCTACAGCCAAAGGCGAGCGTTGCGTACAACACTGAAGGATAATCACGAGAGGGAGCGAGCGCGAGCGAGAGAAGGTTTCATTAATTCATGCAGGAGGGAAGGGATGTTTCTGCCGCTGACTGAGCTGGTTCCACCACTGCCTGTAGCATTTTTTTTGTGAGTCCATCCATGCTGTGAACGTGACAGCACTCAGATCAGGCAGGATTTGACGGACACCATCACCTGAACAAGCAGAGGTAGGGTACAATTTCTCACACACATCTGTTTTCTGCTCACTCACTTTCTTATAAGTGCAATCTGCTGAGCCACTGACCCTTGTTTTCCTTTCACGTTGTCTGTTCTCTTATGTCAACACGGAAAGCCTGCATATTAGATACTGTTGCATCAAAACGTGCTCATTTATCTAGCTTTTTTTAATTAATTGGTGTGTTTTGTCTTTATTTTGGTTTTCTGTTGCTCACAGGAGATGATTTTGAGTGTTTCCTGTGCTTTGTAGAGTTCACGAGAGGATGTTGCCTGCTTAGTGCTTTTGTTATGGTCTCTATTGTCATAGTTTGTCTGTCATGTCAGAGGTGAGTGCAGATAGTGTTTATATTTCACACTCAGTTGAGAGATCAGTGCCATAGGATGATGGATAGATGGCTTGTTGATGGATTCTGTTGATATGTGGGGGGAATGCAGCTCGACCATTTGACCAGGTTTGTTTGTCATCTTCCGTGATGTCCTGGAGCGGCCCACAATCTCTGTTGTGAGGGAATGTAATCAATTTTGATGTGTGGGATGATTCATTCTCTTCACAAACCTGTGCTGTCATGTAATTGGGAGATGCTCCTAAATCTCAAATCGGCTTGCTTAATTACTGCTCATCATTTAATCACCAAAGGCACAGGGTCTTCATGTCTCAACAGGATCTGTGGAGCAGAAACAGTGTGAGGTGTGTGTGTGTGTGTGTGTGTGTCAGAGAGAGAGAGCTTTTTCGCTGTAGCTGCTTGAAGACGCAATTCATGTTGTCAGTCTTCAGAAAGGGCTGAATATTTGTATGCATGTTTGCAATTAGATATGCTCTCATTCATTAGAAAAAGACACGCTGGGTAGAAACAAAACAAAAAAAGGCACACTACCCAAGGTCAAAAACGGCAGTCAGCAGCGGAGTATCTTAATGGAGTCCACAATAACGGAGAGCCTGAATAAACACTCACTGATCATACTGTTGTCTTTGGCTTGTCTCTCATCTTTACTATGCTGCTCTTGGGTAGATGAATATGTTTCTGTCTGTTGGAGAAGCACAGTGATTTATCCTGGTGTCCTCACTGGAAGCACACATTACGAAAGCCACTCAGAGGGTCTGTTTTAGTGTGAAAGTTTTTAAAACAAATAGAAAGGGAGTATGCTGTTTTATTTTAGAAATACCATATAGTACTGTGGTTTTCAGTACCTTAGTGTATTTCCTCTTTCTATTTCCATGTCATGATCAATTACTGTACTGTCATAATAGTAATAATATTATTAAATGTAACAAAAATGTATTTTTTTTATGTGAATATACAATATTATTTATGTGAATATAATTATATATTTTTCTGTAGTTTTAGTTGTTTTTTATGTTATAAGTTTCTCCTGTTGTTGTAAAATAAGAAGAATCGCATCATATTAATTATATGTAGTATTTGCTGCATAATGTAAATTGCATTCATTTCATATAATATTTCTTATACATTATCATTGCATTATATATATATATATATATATATATATATATATATATATATATATATTACTTTTTTTCTGAATTCAGAAATATGGAAATATTGCTTGAATATGTTTATTTTAGAAATATAAGTCATTTTTCACCTTTGGTCTGCCACTTTGTTAGCGCTCTGTTGTTGATGTTGAGTTACATTAATAGACATCCAGACCGGATTGAAGGGCAGTAGGTTTCCCTTAAGCTGTGACTCAGAGCAGGTATTGCCTGGCTTTTCCATCTCGTTGCATTGCAATTTCGAACCAAACCCTCCTGTTGCCATGACATCCAACCTCTGTAAATACTCCCAGGATTTTCTGAGCATGTAGGCCCCAGGAGAAGAGAGAGAGGGAAAGAGGAAAAGATTGCTCATGTTTTTTCAGCTCAGAGAGTCACTTAAGGAATGGTTAAAGGCTAAATTTATTCCCTATTCTGTGTTCTTCCACTTATTCATATATGAGTAAAATTAAAAATAAAATTAAACTGGACCCTGCTGTAAATATATAATTTATATATATTTTTTTATATGTCTGCATCATTTACTTTTATTTATACTTCATTTAAACCTTTATAAAGAGAAAAAGAGACTCTTTAGATTGATTTTCCGATTTGGCACAACTGCAAAGCAGCCCATATACCTAAATAATGGGATATCTGTGTTTTGAGATTGATTGCTTTATGTATGCCTATTTGGCATTGCTCAATTTCAGCAGTGCATGTCAAAGGCAACCATCCATTACATTGTTTTGGACCATTAAGGATATTATGCTAAGTCTCAGTTCAGGCAAACACTTTGCTAATGCATAAGTGGTAAATGCAGATGTAAGTAATTACAGTTGTGAACATCACAAAGATTGCTTTGTGGTTGCTCGCACTCAGAGAGTCATCGAGTTGTGTTTGATGTGAGAAGAGAAAACTCTAAAAGGCATGTCATGTAAATGCATCAGATAGGCCAAACAGCAATGGAGTAAGCACCAACAGAAATGCTGGTTAAACGCTTCTGTCTGCTCTTTAGGCCTCGATATGCTTAGCTGATTCTGCTTCTGTGAAATCAGTAGGAAAAAATGAATCTTTACTCTGACAGCAATACCTGCACAGGCCCAGAAGAAGATCCATACCTAAATGCCCTCAGTGCATTCATCAATCAGATGAAATTTCTGCTCAAGTTGTGTGTTCTAATGTGTGTGTGTGTGTGTGTGTATGTGATTTTTGGTTGTTTCTTCTCTTGCTGATTTGTTCCACTGTTCCTTCTTTGGCCATACATTTAAAAGATAAATTTAAGCCAATATAAATATACATTTTAAGGAGCTTAAAATATGTATTATGTGTGTGTAGAGACTAGAGAGGATATAAAATGTTATGGATATATAGGACATCACAGGGCTGATTATAAAATGGCTGTTGAGATTGTGACATTGACTATTACAAACTTGATCGTTTCAAGAAAAATGATCTGTTTTGTACTGCCTTCAGATCTCTACACACAACAACAATGACAAAAAAAGAAAAAAAGACTTGCTGTTGAAACTGTATTCACCCCCATGGTCCTCTCACACATTGTGTGAAAATTGTAACCTATTAATATGAGTGGTGAAATAAATATGCACTGCTTAAAACAGAAAAAAAAATGTTTTTGTAAGCAGAGATGTTATCAAGTTAACCATCTAGACTTGTTGCAATATGCCCCCCCCCCCCATTCTTAATACTCTGTAAGCACATGACTGGGAGTTTCATGGGAAAAGCCATTTTCTGTCAGTGAAATGGACCTATCGGGTCTCCTCCAGACTCTTCCCTATGATTTGGCAATGTCACATCTTTAGCTGCCACTCTCATCCACTTTGTCAGAGCTCTTTCTGCCAGCCGCACGCCAGACCGTAGAGACTATCTGTGGAGAAGTTGAGACAAAAATATTACACCATACCTTATCATACTTCAAACTGTGACAAGCAACTCTTTGTGGGTTAGCAAAACTGTAAAAACTGTAATGAGTGGTGAAGGGTGCACATGTCAGCGCCTCTGTTGGCTCTGACTGGACTGTGACCTCTGCAGCCCAGCCGTGTTGTTTAATTCTATAACAGCCTGTTTATGACAGCTGGGATTTTGGTATATCTGTGCCCCTCACTAACCTCCCATTGTTTGGCCAGCTAGTTCCCAGAGGTTTTTCATTCATCACAGCTACTCCTGTGTATCAGCTGTCTGTGTGAGCCTGTCCGCTGTCCCACTGGAGGTGTGTGATATTACTGCCATAGCTGGACAGCAGTGCACCTCTCCCTCTCTCTTTATCCCTTTCGGAATTAATGTCCTAATTTGGTTGTGTTCTTCTGCACGGTGGTTCAGGAGACTGGTGCAGTGGTCATACTCAGAAGATGAATCTGAGTAGGTTTTTTTTGTACTTTCTATTTATCAAAGAATCCTTAAAATGTATCACAAAAATACATATGTTCCACAAAAATATAGTGATAAAAATGCATCAAATCAACATATTAGAGTGAATTCATTGGAATATATTGCATTAAAAAAAAATATATATATATATTCACATAGAACATAGCTATTTTAAAATGAAATATTTCACAATATTATTGCTTTTTCTGTATTTTTGTGTATGTCTTTGGGTGTATAGAATAAATAGAGTTGAAATGCTAGCATTTATTTCAATATAATTTGGTTTGTAAAAGTATCTGTATCTGTTAATATTAAATACATTTTTACCCATATGCATTTGAGGGACTCAAATGCATCGACTTTGTAGAATGAGCCAAAAAGGGACTAAATATTTTCATATGCCGAAAATAAGGTTAGGGTTTGTTTGGGTTAGTCTTTAAAAGCAGTTTAATTTAAATACAGTAGTCAAAGGGAGGTCTTCACCATGATGTGCAACAAATGTGTGTGTGTGTGTGTGTGTGTGTGTGTGTGTGTGTGTGAGTGTGTGTGTGTGTGTGTGTGTGCATGCTTGCATGCGTGTGTGTGTGTGTGTGTGTGTGTGTGAAACAACCGTTTCCTATGGTAATGAATAGTGCAAATATGATTAATATGGTTATAGGAAACCGAAAGGGGCAGAGTGGGAAGGGATGATGTGAGGAGGACCAAAGTTGCTCATACTGTAGCCCCATCAACAGCTCAACTGAAAATCGCTGAGGCCACTGAGATTTCTGGTTTATCTGTAAACCACTTTTAGATCCGTGAAGTTTCTTTCCACTGTGGGCAGTACAGGAGTCCATCACATCTGTCACACTGAAACTGTTGCGCCCACATTAAAAATTCTTAGTGCAAATCATTCAAACATTCCCCACAGAAAAGCACTATATAAATGTAAGGAATTATTCAAAAAAATCGTACAATTCTGATACAAACTATTTTACTTATTATATAGAGAAACTATCAGTGTGTTACGTAAAATAACTTATAATAATGAATCCGAGAAAGGGTAAAATAAGGAGGTACATCTAAAAAGATGGTCACATAAATTCTACATGAAAAGGAGATGCATCATATACCGAGCTGATATAGTTTATAGGGAAGTGGGGGAGGAAGAGAGAGAAAGATCTAATATAGATGGCTACAGAGAAAGGGATGTGAGGGAATGGTATAAATACTCCTGGGCTGGAGGATAATGGAGTGTCAGTTGGAGACAGAGAGGCAAATGGAATAACGTACATGCATTTCTTCACTGCTAGACAGGAGAGAGTGGAGGGAGAGGGAAAATAACGAGGCTCATTCTGTTTAATGGGACTGAGAGGCAATATAAGTAACTCTGAGTAAGATCTGCATTCACCGAACAAGCCTATAGTTGTACAACATGCTCTGTGTCCCAGTCTAGACCACATTCCTGCTGCAGTCTGATCTACAGAGGTGTTTTTTGAGCTTCCACTGGCTTCTAAGTCAGGTGGACACTTTAAGAGCACCTTCAGGGTTCAGCAGATAGGATTCAGTGTGAGAAAGATTGTAAACAGTCGATGGAACTGTCACTGCTGTGTTTTACTACGCCTTGTGTTTGTCGTCATGTTTATGTGTTACTGTGATGTATTGCAAATTGTAGTTGTGAATTCTGGTTGTACTGTATACGCTACGTTTAAAAGTAATTTTATTCACTTTTTTTCTAGTAAATGCTGTTCTTTTGAACTTTCTATTCATCAAAGGAAAAAAAATACAGTTTTCACATAAATATTAAGCAGAACAATAATAAGCAATTTCTATTCTTTGCTATTATTGCAAAGTACTTTTTTTTTACTTGATATTTATTCAGAATTAAAGTATAAAGTATGGATATACATTTTTCCTGAGGAATAAAATATGTTGCAATTTATATATATATATATATATATATATATATATATATATATATATATATATATATATATATATATATATATATATGTATATACTAGTCATGTTGTAAGTTAAGATTTTTACGTCATATTAACATCTTAAATTGTTAAGAGAAAATGTGTTGAATATGCTTCAGTATATATATATAGAAATCATAATCATAAAGCACCATGTTTAACCACTTCAGCTGTTATTTTGATTTTTTGAGAATTAGGCATATGCAATATTGGACCCAGAGTTGATGTGGTTAAACAGTAATTAGTACAATAATAATACGGAGCATGTTTAATTTGCGGGGCTTTTTGCATTTGTTTATACTAGGATAGTGTGGTGTAAGCAGGAATATTGGGGTGTGGGGGGGGGGGGGGGGGGTATAAAGGTAAATCAGTAGAAAAACTCGAGATGTTGAACATCTGAATGTGAGAACTTGTCATATTAATATTTGTATTTGTAAGTTGAAATTTACCCTCACAGATCCGATGTGAAAAGCTGAATCTTTCAATTTGCACACACAGACAACGATCAAAACACCTGTGTTTTGAATTGGACGTTGTAGATTAATAGTTACAAATGTTCACAAATTCACACACAAAAAAAAAAAATGACACACAAATGTTAACAACATATTTACTTTAGCACTTTACTTCAGTTTCACTGCACAACGTCAAGTCGGCACTTACAACCTCTCAGATCTGGCAGTACAAGTTCAAATCAGCACTCTGACTTTTGCTACTCTTTTTGGAGTATTCCTGTTGCAAAACTCACTTGTGCACGTGTATATGGAGATGTGAGAGAGCAGAGCCGGGGGCGGGGCTTTGGTGCAAATTAAGACATTTTATTGGTCGATGCCCAACCAATGAACAATGCCAGCCATTGCTACTTGCCAAGAAAGACATTTGTGTTTTATGCATATGTAACAGTTATTTGTAAAACACTGCAAACTGTTTTCACTGAATATCCTTTTTAATTCATTTTGTCATTCAGGAATTATCTGGTAGACAAATAATGCAACATATTTTATATGTATATAGACGTTGTGCAGCAAAACTGAAGTAAAGTGCAAAAGTAAATATGTCGTAAACATTTTCTTTGTGTGAATGTCATTCTACACATTTGTAACTATTAATCTACAACTTCCAATTCAGAACACAGGTGTTTTGATCATTGTCTGTGTGTGCAAATTGAAAGATTCAGCTTTTCACATCAGAGTGTAAATTTTAACTTACAAATACAAATGTTAATATGACAAGTTCTCACGTTCAGATCTTCAACCTCTCGAGTTTAGCTACTGATTTACCCCCATGGGGGGAGTGGGATCAGGATGTGAACCTGACTTCCAATGAGCCACCAGCTCCTATATATGTCACAGCATCGTAGCTCTGACAAGCTTAGTGATTTATGAAGTCTAAAGACAGGAGTCCATTTAGAGATCATTTTCTAACAATAGTGGAATTTCTTTTTTTTCTCCAAACCATTGATTTACACTTTTGAATGTTATCCAAATGTATGAACCTTTGTGTACTTGATTAAGAACAATTCCTTGCATCTACAGTAAGTTGTTCACCTTTATCATATACTAAATCAAGTGAACAGGATGTGTATCAACCATAATTTGATCAGATGGCATTCTGTTAGAATGTTGAAATTTTGATAAGATATGGATTTATTATATTCCTCATGAAAGTGAAGTGACATTCAGCCAAGTATGGTGACCCATACTCAGAATTTGTGCTCTGCATTTAACCCATCCGAAGTGCACACACACAGAGCAGTGAACACACACACACACACTGTGAGCACACACCTGGAGCAGTGGGCAGCCATTTATGCTGCGGCGCCCGGGGAGCAGTTGGGGGTTCAATGCCTTGCTCAAGGGCACCTAAGTCGTGGTATTGAAGGTGGAGAGAGAACTGTACATGCACTCCCCCCACCCACAATTCCTGCCGGCCCGGGACTCGAACTCACAACCTTTCGATTGGGAGTCCGACTCTCTAACCATTAGGCCACGACTTCCCACTAAATATCTTCAATCCTAAATATTGTTCGTTGCATTAGGCCCTAAATTCTAGGTTGGACTGCCACAAGTCCATTAGGTTGGTTTGTAAGCATAAATTTACAAATTCTATATGGGTTTCCCTGTAGAAATATTGGTGCCGTGCACTTCCTGTACCTTTTTATGTTTATGCTAAGGGAATATGAGAATGATAAAACGTCTTGTGGCCTGGTACATACACATAACGCACCAGTGCACACAAACTCCTCCAGATACACACAAACCCATAACCGCTTTCAGTTCATCTCCTTGCTGCTAACTTGTGACGTCAGGTTGCCAGGAAACTGTCTGAGCAAACAGAATCCCTCTCCACACAGAGGGAGGCCCAATCCTGTTGATCAGCGCGTGGCTCCAGCAGTCCATTAGCACACATACAGACACTTTTGCACAATACAGCCATTAACCTTGTTTCTTGATCCTTCCTTTAATGTACACGTTTCCTTTACTGGCTCATTAGTGAATTCTGTCCTTGACAGTAATAATGTATGGTTGTATAGCTTACATTGTTAGGAGGAGGATGCAAAAGAAAATACTATGATGAGTGATGAGGGAAACCCACACAGGAAGAAACCTGGGTTATTTTTAACTGTAAAGAGGAATAGAGAAAACAGAAAGGCATTTTGCATGGTGGGAGGATCAGAAATATTTTCCATTGTGTGGCGATACTAGAATTAAATCCGTCACCACAAACCTTTCATCTCATTCGATGACAGTTATGTTTATAGTGTCTGTACTCTTGTTTTTTTTTTTTTTTTCATCTGTTCACCTTGACTCTACCTTCCATTTTCCATTTTAGCACTCAGTACAGCATGTCTTATTTCATTAGGACAGAGCAGGCAGATTTAATTTTTGCAGTGTTCTAGCAGCAGGAAATTACAACACCTCGATAAAGCTACATTTTTTTTTACATTTTTAGATAAAAGGCAAAAGTCTTGATGACTGATGCAGAGGAAAGTAAACAAGTGAACTTTGACCAATTAAAGGACAGTTTTACTCACATGTGACTCACAAAGTTTGGTGCAATTTGTAATGTTGCCTTGTGAAAGCAAGCCGAACCAAGAAGAAAAGGCAACATTATAAGAAATTAAGTACCTGTTTCAGAACAAAACAAACTTCTTTTATCTTAACACTTTAGCATCTTAAAAACTGCAATACATCAGACTTGAAAAACGTGAAATATGAGGGCAAAAACCAGAAACATCCATCTAGCGCATATTTACATAGAAAAGCAATGGAAGAGAAGTGCAATGGAATGCAATACCACTGTCTGCGAATGGCCCTCCAGTGTAATGTGCTGACATTCTAAAATTCTTAATGTGAAAAACGCTTAACGGTTAATGGTGTTTTTTTCACATTAAACATTTTCAAATGTACTTTTAAGTGAAGTCTGTGAAGGTAAGAAGGATGTTAAGGGGAAAGAGGGATGTGAAGGTAAGATGAATGATTACTGAATCGAATGGACCAGGGCATATGTTGGACACTATAGTCCAGAAAAACAATAACTATTTTGTTGTATCAATCATTTTATGATCATTTTAATAGCTTATAAAAATCGATTTTCCATTATGATTGAAAATTAAAAATCCCTAAAATTACGATTTGTGAAATAATAACCCCCCCCCCTATTAAAAATCCCTAAAATTACGATTTGTGAAATAATAACCCAAAATTTTGTTTAATTTTGGGAATCAAAATATTGTGTGTAATTCAGAGTTATTGCGTTGGGCCGTTTCCCACAGGAATAATTCAGGTCTATTTTTGATTCTCTGTGTGAAATGTTCCACAAGAGAAAAGCAAATTCCCTCTGAAGTCACAGATGGTAACAAAAATGACGTCCTTGATATATGGACCAATAAATCCTTGTGAAGTAAAATTATTTATGGGGGAAAATCAATGGTGTTTCATATGGAGTCTCTTATTAATTGAAACGTAAGCTGTTTATGCTTACAGTACACACTAATGTCAGTGTTTCCATGAGTTATCACTGACTTATTTATCTTTCTGTTATTCCGTCTCCTACCAGACAAGCTTGCATGATTCCTCATTATTGAATAGATCATTTAATTATACAAAGATAATCATCTATGATCAAACTTAATTTAAAGCGATGTTTCAATTACGATTGTGTTTCTGTGTCTGTTCTAGTGCTGAAGAAATTATGTGAATTATGGACATCTTTTCTGAAGTGAGGTTATATGCATATATTTATGATTATATTGGCTTTTAAATAATGTTTTAAAATGCTAAATATATATTAGCATGTTGTGTGTGTGTGTGCTCTCTTGTCTGAAAGGTCCATAATACAAGTCAGTTCAGAGTTTAGTTGGGTTGGATGATTTATTTTGAGACTTGAGAATAACAGGCAAGATTCCACTCAGTTCTCTGTTTTGAAACAGCTGTACTAGTACCTACACCAAGATCTTAATCTATATCTATTCACAACCGATGGCCATACTTTCCCCTATATTTGCTCTTTCAATTTTTGTTTATCAGTTACAATAATACAGGTGCTTCTCAATGAATTAGAATGTTGTGAAAAAGTAAATTTTGTTTCAGTAATTCAACTCAAATTGTGAAACCTGGGTATTAAATAAATTCATTGCACACAGACTGAAGTAGTTTAAGTCTTTGGTCCTTTTAATTGTGATGATTTGGCTCACATTTAACAAAAACCCACCAATTAACTATCTCAACAAATTAGAATATGGTGACATGCCAATCAGCTAATCAATTCAAAAGGTTTTCTGAGCCTTCAAAATGGTCTCTCAGTTTGGTTTACTAGGCTACACAATCATGGGGAAGACTGCTGATCTGACACTTGTCCAGATGACATTGGCAGCCTTCACAAGGAGCCACAAACATTCATTGCCAAAGAAGCTGGCTGTTCACAGAGTGCTGTATCCAAGCATGTTAACAGAAAGTTGAGTAGAAGGAATAACCACTCCTGAGACGTCTTACCTGGGCTAAGGAGAAGAAGAACTGGACTGTTGCCTAGTGGTCCAAAATCCTCTTTTCAAATGAGGGAAGTTTTGTATTTCATTTGGAAACCAAGGTCCTAGAGTCTGGAGGAAGGGTGGAGAAGCTCAAAGTCCCAAGTTGCTTGAAGTCCAGTGTTAAGTTTCCACAGTCTGTGATGATTTGGGGTGCAATGTCATCTGCTGGTGTTGGTCCATTGTGTTTTTTGGAAATCAAAGTCACTGCACCCGTTTACCAAGAAATTTTGGAGCACATCATGCTTCCATTTGCTGACCAGCTTTATGAAGATGCTGATTTCATTTTCCAGCAGGATTTGGCACCTTCCCACACTGCCAAATGCAGCAAAAGTTGGTTAACTGACCATGGTGTTGGTGTACTTGACTGGCCAGCAAACTCACCAGACCTGAACACCATAGGTAATCTATGGGCTTTTGTCTAGAGGAAAATGAGAAACAAGAGACCAAACAATGCAGATGAGCTGAAGGCCCCTATCAAAGTAACCTGGGCTTCCATACCACCTCAGCAGTGCCACAAACTGATCACCTCCATGCCACGCCGAATTGAAGCAATAATTAAAGCAAAATGAGCCCCTACCAAGTATTGAGTACATGTACATTACATTAACATACTTTCCAGAAGGCCAACAATTCCCAAATTTTTTTTATTTTATTTTTTATTGGTCTTACGGAGTATTCTAATTTGTTGAGATTGTGATTTTTTTTTTAAATGTGAGCCTAAATCATCACAATGAAAAGAACCAAAGACTTAAACTACTTCAGTCTGTGAGCATTGAATTTATGTAATACACGAGTTTCACAATTTAAGTTGAATTACTGAAATGACCTTTTTCACGACATTCTTATTCATTGAGAAGCACCTGTACATTTTTAGGGCTGTAAAAGAACACAAAAACACTGGTTCAGTGTGTTTTTAAGGCATGGTTCGAGTCAAGTATGTTTTTGGTACAGCGGGGGAACAAACAAAAAAATAAAATTATTATTATTATTATAATTAAATAATGGTTTGAGGAACATACTATGGATTGGTCTTTAAATAAAGTCTGTTTTTACTGCTGCAACTGGCTGCAACACTCTCTTTGTACTACAGTTTTTGTTGTAAATTTAAAAATAGATTTGAAGTTCTTTCACGTGCAAAGTATTGTACATTTAGGCAGAATTATTGCACTCACATACTATTCCACTTCATCTATTTGACATGTATGTGTGAATCAACACTCATTTAGTGAAGTCTGTGAAGTCTAACACTTCCGATATATTTTGCTGGTGATGTCAAAGGCTGTTTTGTGGTCATGTGGTGCATGCATCTTGAATACAATTTAATGTTTAACCAAGAATGATTTATTTTCCTTTGTATGACTTATGTACAATTTGTGTAGGCCACATGATACTCCTTGTCTTCGCCCTCCCTTGTGTTCAAACTTTTTTCCTCTGTACAACAAACATCACACATCACTCTATGCTTTTTAAACCAGAGGGCATTACTCCCTGGCATGCTGTAACTCATGGCAGCGCTATCAACTTCATTGATTTTTGTCTTTTCCTCTTCTCATCACGGCAGTTTTTCATGCCTTTGCTCCTCGCAAAAGGTTTTATGTCAGTTTCTTCCCTCCCTGTGGATGAGCTGGCAAACTGCTGATGATTTTTCTCTCTGCTTAAACTTATCGGGAGTGTCTAAACAGGGAGAGAAACAGAATTGAGAGAGAAATAGAGACAGAACAGGAGTATTCAGCAGACAGAGAGCGAGAGACATTGATTGGTACATCATGCTGAGCACAGAAGCTGGGCAGGCCCATGTGAGTCATTTGCTGAGCGGCCCTTTGAACTCTCAGCTATATAGAGGAGAACTGCTATGCTGTGTATAACTGAGTGTACTGGAGCAAACGAGATGTCCAAATGAAGGCAAAGACAGCATACAGTATGACTTGTACACCTTGTAAAAAATATATATAAATAAAAGAGAGAGAGAGATTTATTACTCTCTCCCAGTAGTAAAATAGTATTACTAAGAGGCTGCTTTTTCTTAACTTGGGAGACTTAATGTTGTTCCCATTTGTTTGTAAGGTATAAACCTGGTCTTAGATGTTTGTTCTAAAATCTACGGTGGCCGAGAGAGCTCAACACGCTGCAACTTAAGAAAACACATGCAAATTGAAAAAACATCAGCAAATGAAGAAAACATCTTCATTAGTTTGACAACAAAAGTGTTGCAAATCATCACAAAACATGCATATAACGAAACGGGTTGCAAATCATCACAACACATGCATATAACGAAACGCGCTGCTAATCATCACAACACATACATATAACGAAACGCGCTGCAAATACTTCACAACACATGCAAATTAAGAAACGCTGTAAATCCTCACAGCACATATGCACATTAAGAAAAAATTAATGAGGCATTGCAAATTTATTTTCATTAACCTTGAAACTATATTTAGCTGAGGATATTAAAGTTAGCCATGTTAAAGGGATAGTTCACTTTCAAATAAAATTTTGATATGTTTTAGCTTACCTCAAGGACATCCAAGATGTAGGTTTCTTTGTTCCCTCAGTATTTCCCATTTTGATATTTTTAGGTCCAACCATTCTTGTCTGTGACTCACATAATGGATGTCTATGGTCACCACCTCAAAGAGCATGCAAAGAGGAGTCAAAATTAAACAATTCCCCATCATAAGTACACATTGATGACCTAATACAAGAAATTAGCGGTTTGTGTAAGAAAACGAACAGTATTTATATATTTTTTACCTTTTATACACAACCACGTCCAACTGATCTGAGTTCGCGAGTGCTTCCTGATATGACGTCTCGCGGATGTGAAAGCCCCGGATGTGATGTCTCGCGCATGCACATCACTCATTGTTTACCACACGCTACGCTTTCAATCTGCACTGTCTGAAATATAATGCAGTAATTGTAATAAATTAATGTTTATAATGCACCCTATAATCGTTGCGTTTATAATAAAAATACAACACATTACTCACTCTATTGACAGCGTGCCATTGGGTCCCTCTGGCATTGGACGTCGCCTCCAGTTTATACGTGGCAAACTAAACACAACGTGCAAAACTCTGCGTCTCAACAGCGGAGAAAAATCAGGATCTTCAGTCAGGCAGGTGTGTGATGTGATACTGTCAATGTCCTCTCGTCATCTTGTAGTTGTTCCATTCGTGACAACATATGCTCTCTACTTCTGTTGGCAACACTTGCTACTAAAACACCACCAATTTTGAAGAGATCTCCGTCTCTGAGGCTTGAAGACGTGCTGCTTCAGCGGATCGCTCATGAGTACTTGGTCTGTGTATTCTGTTTCAAATAAATATGGTTGTGAAAAAAATTCAACGTTGTCTATGGATATATTGAAATCGTCTTCCATTGCAATTTCCTGTATGTCTAAATATGTTTAGATCTTCACAGTGAAAGGTAATACTTCCGAAATCTGTGTAAACCATAGGCAGTAAGTGTAAACAATGAGTGATGTACACGCGCGAGAGATCGCTTCCGGCGCTTTCCGCGCTTGTGCAGACTAAAGCCAGAGCGCGCGCGCACATCACATCGGGAAGCACTCGCGAACTCAGATCAGTTGGACGTGGTTGTGTACAAGAGGTAAAAACGATATAAATACTGTTCGTTTTCTTACACAATCCACTCGTTTCGTGTCTTAGGTCATCAATGTGTACTTACGATGGGGAATTGTTTAATTTTGGCTCCTCTGTGCATGCTCTTTGAGGTGGTGACCATAGACATCCATTATGTGAGTCACAGACAAGAACGGTTGGACCTAAAAATATCAAAATGGGAAATACTGAGGAAACAGAGAAACCTACATCTTGGATGTCCTTGAGGTAAGCTAAAACATACCAAAATTTAATTTGAAAATGAACTATCCCTTTAATTATTATATACAAGTGTTGTGAGGATTTGCAGCACGTTTCATTATATGCATGTGTTGTGAAGGATTTGCATCACTTGTGTTGTCAAACTGATAAAGATGTTTTTTTTTTATTTGCTGGTGTTTTTCAATTTGCATGTGTTTTGCAATCTGCAGCGCGTTGAGATCTCTCGGCCACCGTAAAAATCTCTTGAATGGAAACAAATGAGAGAATTACTGTAGATGTTATTCTTGAGATTTCCTCTGAAACTGAAACAGCTTCAAAATGGGGTGTGTGATGGTGCTGTAGAGGTTCTGCCAAATATTGTAATGAGAATATGAAAAACAGAACAAAGATTAGTTTAATTGTCCCTTTCACATTAAAATCTATGAGGTAAAATGAAAATATGTATATAGTACAGCTAACTGAAAATAAAAATAAAACCACAAAACTTTTTATTTTATTTGATTATATTGCAAGATATATACAGTATATATATTTAGTTTGGGAGCGCAATTCCATAAAAGTGTGGATGGGAGTGAAAAGTCTTGTGGTTGATCTACTGACAGTGCACAAACGAACACAGACACAGTCAGTTCACATCCAAAATGACCAACACTGCCAACTGATAGCAGCTCAAATTAGCACAGGGTCACAAACCAGCAGAGGCAATGATTACCGGTTCTGTGTATTCTTCTAAGGCCACAGGTGCAAAATGGTTAATTCCTGCTTTTGGGGGGCATTAAATAATGGTGCAAATACCAGTAAATTGACTACCACAACTCTTAGTAATTCTGCTTTTTGCGTTACTAACTCTGGTTCTTCTCTCTCTATAGAGTACATAAGTTGAAAGGTCATCAGCTGCTCCTCCGTGTGCACCTGGCACCTCTCCGCCGCAGAGCTACTCCAATCCCAGCTCCTACCGGTGGCGCAGCACGCCTCACCTTCACACTGCCTTCGTCCTTGTGGCCCTCCTTCATTTCACAACTCCACATCGGGGACGCCGATTCACCATCTGTCACTAAGAAAAGGCGACATAATCATGCCAGATCGTACCATGTCCTTCTCATACCTCACCTGAGGACGATCAGTGTGGTTCCCCAGGCTCGCCGCGAGCACTCTGACCGTTGAGATGGGAGATTGGGTCTGTCTGAGCCCAGCTGAATTCTCCCAGCTGCAGCAGTACAGTGAGTGTAAGTATCTGGGCACAAGAAGCATCTTTCCTCTGACCTCTGGCAGGTTGATTGGAATTTATTTTGGGGCTGTTAGGTGTATAAGCATGGATAAGAGGGTTTGTTGTCTCAACTTCCTGTGTTTAAGATGATGCTTTGTTTAATATATTATGTAGGAGGATGCATTCTGCAGCCAACCCGCTGGACTTTTAGGAAGCACTGCTAGGAATGTAGGCTATATTGATGTAACGCATCAATGTGCTGCCAGTGCTCTCTGCGTCGGTATTGATTAACAACGTTTAATGCAGTTATTGATGCAGACCACTTTATAAGCTAAACAGGCATATGAAATTTTCAATAACATTAAAAAGTGACGGTCTTGCTTATCATCAGTTTAATTATTTTGCAAAGGAAATGTGTTATGACAGATTTGAGGGAATGCAGGATGGTTTTATTGATTTGATGGGGGGGGACTGAAATCGGATGCTAAAGCAGGATATTAATTCAGAGAAATATCTATTATTATAAGGGCTTTCTGTAAATCTGACTCATATTTTGTTATAGGACTGGCTTTGCTAGCACATATGCATGTGTAATGAGGAAGATTATGCTTCATCTGGTCAATAAGGACCTGCTGTTTGCCATTCTCACTAACTACTCAGTTCAGCCTGAGAGGAAGCTTTAGTCTCATCAGCATTTATACTTTCAGTGTTTTCTTTGCAGACAAATTATGTGCATGTTGTGTAATTTGCAGACAGCAAAGCAGGTGGCTGGCTTCAGGCTTGAACTCAAGTGCCAAGAAGAACATTAGAGTGCAAATAATGCAGTCTTTGAAAACATTGCGGTTTGTGTATATATATATATATATATATATATATATATGTATGCATGTATGTATATATTAGCTGCACGCTGCCAGAAACAGTGATGTTGGTTTGATGCTGGCGGGTGCTGACAGTCAATGTAGAGATCATGGCTGTGCAATTAATCGAAAAACGGTTTTGATTTCGATTTTGGCCTCCAATGATTATGAAAATACAATAATCGAGATAAAACGATTATTATGCCCCATTCCGCCCCCTTTTGCATCGCTGCACTTTCGTTCCTCCGTAAAAGCCCAATTACATGTGCAAATCAGTAAAATCATGTAACATGACATTTGCAAAATGGGACGTGCTTGATTAATGGAAGTTTATAGTTTTTAATTTTTTTTAAAAGCGTGACAGAGAACTTGCCCTGCTCCTCGGGAGGAGATATGCGCTCAGAGACGGAACAAAACACGGACATGTAAAATCATCTTTTAGCTTAAGGTGCACGCATAAACGGTCAAACACGCAAAAATGTGTCAAAATGCGGCGCTTAGTGATTATTTAAGTATGCCTTCGTCGGTCCTGTAATAAATGAACGTAAAGAGTTGAGAATGAAAATACTTGCGTGACTTGCGGAAATTGCTTACTTGCGGCTCTTAAAGTGACAGTGGGCTATTTTTCCTGCTGCTACTGTGTGTTTATTAATCAAACAAAAAAAGACAAAATCACACACTGCTCTTGAGTGAAGGACTTTTTTTTAGCTTTATAAAGAAACAAAAAAGTTTAATTCTTACAGTGAAGACTATGCTGTTTTATTTTACATTTGATTATTCATTTTTGTAGTACGCTGTAAACTGTTGAGACTTGCATAAAATAAACATTATGACAATGACAATGACAATTTATTTGTATAGCACTATTAAAAACAACAGTTGTTGACCAATGTGCTTTCCACATGTAATCCAACATAACATCACAACATTGAGTCACATAAATTTCACTTAAGTATACAACATCAGACCACCAGAAAATAAAAAAAATTAAAAGCACATAAAATCACAAACATTTGTAACAAAAAAAACAAAACAAATTAACTAATCTATTTTAACAGATACGAGTTTAATCGAAAGCTTTTGAAAATAAAAAAGTTTTAAGTCTGGATTTAAAAGTAAACAGGGATGGAGCTTGTTTTAAACTAATAGGTAGAGTATTCCAAAGCCTTGGAGCAGCGACGGAAAAAGCTCGGTCTCCTCTACACTTGAGCCTTTTTGTGATTTAAACATTAAATCACAAAAGTTTGTTTCATTTGTATCTTTTTATTCTACTGTATTTGTCCTTTGCTTTTTTATTACGGACAGTTTAATTATTTTTAATAATTTTGAGGACTTTTTTTTTGAAATTTTTTTGAAAAGTTTTTGTTTGAAATTACGCTAGTCTCTACAATGTAGAAGTCATAGCAACCTTATTTACAGGAAATACATATTTGATAAGTATCTTTAAATAAATCACTCATATAAAGTTTTGGTCATATGGCCTCTTCATAATTGTGTTAAATAATCGTGATTACAATATTGAACAAAATAATCGTGATTTAGATTTTTGCCATAATCGAGCAGCCCTAGTAGAAATCAGTGTATAAGTGTAAGACTTTTGGTTAAAAACCAGTCAAATGCAGTATGTCAGCACATAGTGTAATTAATTAGATTTAAAAAAAATTGTTTGATGGACTTATTTTTGTTTAAATGGCAAATTAAAAAAAATAATTACAATGTTAATGAACACTTACTAAACTTTATACTAAACCTCTAAATGCTCCTATTGTTGTTATTATCTGCACAGGCTGCACTGGCTAATATGTATTTCAAAGAGTCCTTTGTGCCACTTTAAGAGGTTACCTGTAAAATTACCATGAAATTTCCAAATGAAGCATCTGTCAGTGCTTTGTCAGGTTAATTGGCTTGTAGGATCCTGGTAATAAATCTAAATCCTCATGAAGTCCATATAATTCCTCTACTTTCGTTGAGGGCGACCCCTGGTATCGGATTTGATTAAAAACCCTTGAGAAACAGTGAAGATTGAATAATCAGTCAGAAGTGCTCTAACCCTGAACTCGGCCAGCATGCCATATTTAAGGTATAATGCCTTCAAAAATAGCAAATGCATGATGTGGAGTATATTCTGGGATACCGGACATTAAGAACTCAGTAGGTGTAAAACGAGGCATTAATCTAAAACTTAATTTCATCTCACAGATTAATTTGCAGGCCCGCCTGGCACAGATTATAGCTGTACTGTAAGGTAATTATGAGTGAAAGTAGGATTTCCAGGATTTCTCTATCAAATATATATATATATATATATTTAATACTGTCAGTCAAAATGTCCCATTCCAAAGACCAGAGATCTATTACCTCTGTGTGTTTGACCTCTGACATTATTCTACATTTTGTGATTCAGGATCTGAAACTTTAACAGCTTGTAAACCTCTGATTGATAATAAAAGTGTGATGTCAATCTTTCCGACCACAGAAATCACCAGATTGCTTTGTTCTGGATTTTACGTGTTGAGGAAAGAATTGTTTTGCTCAGATGAAACAGTGGGTGAAGTTTGGTTTTCAGTCATGAGTGTCAGTCGCATTGCCTGGTGCCTCCACCTGTTTTTCCCTTAACCACTGAGTCTCTATAGCCCCTTTCACACAGAGATTTTGGATAATACACAGGTAATGTGTCCCGGGCAGTTGTTTCCGGATCGTTTTGATTCATTCACACTGTCAGGGATTTCCCGGAAACTGTGCGTGCATTCACACATAACCCGCAAAGGTCCCGTAATGACACGTGACATCAGAATGTCGAAAACACAAGTCGAAAATGCTAGACACGTTAACTTTCACTTAAGCTGGTGAACAATCTTCGCTTCAGTAAGGATAGTGAGGAAACTTATGGTAACGTATGGTAACCCTCGTTCCCTGAAGGAGGGATCGGAGACGCTACGTCGGTGACCGACGAATATGGGATATCGCTTCGATAGACCAATCTACTTCGAGTGTAAACTAAATGAGCCAATGCACATTGGCATGCAATTATTGCATCCAGCTGCCGCTGATCACTGCGTGAGTATAAGAAGGGAGCAGGTGCAATGCACTTTTTCGCTGAGGAGCCAAGCCGAGCTGGGGACCCGGCAGCTCATGGGTGCTGCCCCTTCCAGTGCCCTGTGCGAGCCGCCTGCGCCCCTATTAGGTGTAGACCGGGGCTCAGAACAAGTAGCTCCACTCACCGTTGACAAAGCACTACCTCACTGGGTGAGATTGGATAACACTGGGAAAACGTACCCAGTCCGCTTGGAACCGGGATGCTGCGGAATCCCCATCCTTCCCGAAGGAGGTCTCGGAGGCAAATACACATATAGCATCCATTTAGGAGTATACAGAGAAATTTGAGGTGATTAAAAACCCTCTTGGGAAGGCAGAAGTCTGCCGGGGAAACACGGGCTCTAAGGCTATACCGTGGACTATACACATACGAGTATCGCTTAGGTCTCAATATGGAACCCACTCATTCCACCGCGTCCAGCTGCTTAGGGTGATGGAGGATCTCAACAGGGTCTACAGTACAAACACTCTGGAGCAGTTTAATCAAGCCGACACTAACCGGGGCCTTTCAGTGCCACTACCCGTTTGAGGTGAGAACACAGGAGGATACCGGCTCTACACGAAGGCTATAGAACCTAGCGAACGTGTTAGGGGTCGCCCAGCCCGCAGCTCTACAAATATCTGTCAGCGAGGTGCCACAAGCCAGTGCCCAGGAGGATGCAACACTTCTAGTTGAGTGAGCTCGCAACCTGAACGGGCAGGGCACATCCTGAGCCTGATAAGCCAGGGGCCTCAGGATTACCTGGGAGTCAGCCAACCCGAACTCTAGGCACGAATCGTCGACCGAAAATGCATGCAGGCCCCTACCTTCTTGATGGAGGCCAGTGCAAGCAGGAGCAGGGTTATCAAATGAAAGAAACTTTAGCTCAACTGAATGCAAAGGCTCGAATGGGCCCTGCTGTAGTGATTTAACCACTAGAGACAGGTCCCAAGAGGGTATACAGGGGGGCCGGGAAGTATTTAACCTCCTGGCACCTCTAAGGAAGCTAAAGATGAGGTCATGCTTACCCAAAGACTTCCCATTCACGGGGTCATGGTATGCAGCAATAGCAGCAACCTGGACTTTGAGGGTAGAGGGAGACAGCCTTCACTCTATGACACACCTTTTACAGCATTAGTTGTTCACACAGAGCTCGTTCCGGGCAATGCTACTAGGTCCCCAACCCAGGATCGATCCCAAGAATCAATCCCGGGAAGTGTTTGCGTTCTCACAGAAGGCAATCTGGCAATGTTCTGTCAATTTTCCAGGTCCAAGTTGCAGTGTGAAAGGGGCTTATATAAGGACTCGCCTAACACTGCTGCTTATTATTTGAATATCTGACTTCATTTTAGGTGTGTTTTTTTCCAATTAAACTTGACAGTTCACCCCAAATGTATGTTGTGTCATTTTAGACTCACCTTCGTGTCATTCTATACCTGTATTTATGTTATTTATTTAAAGGTACATGAATGCTGAAAGAATCTATAAACTGTTCCTTTATAATGTCGGTTCATATAGTGACTGATCGGTCAACCTCAAAAAAGATAAAAACTAGAGATGCATAAATTTCAGTTTTCTTGTCCGATTCTGATTTCCAATTCTTTTTATAAGTGTGACCTTTTGATACCGATGTTAAATATTTTTTTAACATACAAATAAGAAATTTTGTGGAAAAATGCAATGATACTTTTAAATATGAAACCAAACCACCTGTAGGTGGCAGCAAATTACTGTTTTGAGTCATTTAGTCATTCAATTAACCAATTCGTTCAAACGCCGAATTCATTCAGTCTTTATAAATGGGTCACTGAATCATTGACTCAATCGATTTGTTCAAAATGTGAATTTATTCAGTAACAAAATACCGCTGTGTGTTGCTGGGAGACACGTGTGATTGGAACTATTTGCATTTGTGAAATTGAGCAAAAACATCAATATTGTGTCTAAAATATAAGTCACTTAATTTTAACTTCTTGTTTATTATACTACTATTGTATAAAATCAGTGTCATATTGCAATGGTGTTGATATTCAGGGGAAACATCTTGGTTGAGTAATGTTGCTTACCTATATAATATACTATAAATATAATTTGATCTCTAGCGCAGTATGCATCTACAATTTTCTGTGTGTGCTGTGGTGCTCATTTGTTTTAATTTCTGCACGAGTCTGTCTCTCACACTCAGACGGGTTGTCTTGAGTAGCTGAGGAGCGTAGCGGTGACATCAAAATGGACAATGTTTGCAGTCATTATTTATTTTTTAAGATTTATTATAGTATTTTTATATTTTTAATTAGTTTACTATTGTTGTCACAAATCAAGTGAATTTAAGTCAAATGTGAATTTTGTTTATTTTCTTAAAGGCCACTAAAAAACAGCAGAAATTGAAAGCAAAGAGATTAAGCATGTGGGAATAATAAACATTAACATACATGTAGCTAGTCAATAGTAGACGGTGATGACTACTATCGGTGGAAATTATCAGATTCTGTGAGAAAAGCACCTTGTTCTGCCCCCTGGGTGGCAGACAGAAGACGTTTGAAAACCAAGGCGAAGCTTATGAAAAATAAAAATGAAGCCTGGGGCCGCAGGCTCATTTCTCCTGTCCTAATGTTAATCAGCTTTGGTGACATCTATTGCTCAGCTATTATCTCTGCTAATAAGCCTGTTTTGTCAGATTACACTATACAGTACATCTAATGTTTCCAGTAATAGATACCAAATGCAAGGCATAACTTTTTTCAAAATGTTATAAATAATGATGCTTGTAGTTTATGTTTCAAGTACATTTCTGTTGTGTTTGGAGATAACTTTGCATTAAGACTTTCAACTCATGCAAATATGAGTTACATTTTGTATTTATTTATTAATTTTTTTTTTCTTATTTTTATGAAACACACCCAGACGCAAGATTAACAAATGTTAATTTGATTGACAATGCCTCATGAAAAGGAGATGTGCTGTAGAACATCAGCCAATATGTTGGGAGCTAAAAGTTACAGTTACAGTTTGCCAGTAAAACATAAGTTATCTAGTCAGCAAAATCCATATCAAATTTGGTGTCTTGGGAAATGCTTTAATTTGCTTAACAGAAGATGCTAATGGCATATACTAGTTCTAATTTCTATTGTTTTTATAGAAAATAAAATTGATAAAAAAAAATGTTATCATTAGTGAATATTCATATATAAAATGGATTGATAAATCTTTTCTGAGTGGAAAACAACACACTAAAGTGTAACTGTCGGCTGTTAAGTGCTATTAAATCTGTTAGCGTCTAATGTCTATAAGCTGTTTCTGCATTTTCAGGTTTCTTGGATGAATATAAAGTTTAAAGAACTACATTTATAGCAATTATTTATAGCATTATAAATGTCATTGCTGTCACTTCTGATTAATTTAATTCAAATTTGTGCAAAATGTTATTTCCTTAAAAGAAAGAAAAAATCTGACAGACCCCAAACTTTTAACAGTATAGTGAATCTAAATATTTCCATTGCCGTATATTTTGCAAAGAGTACCTACACTTGCGAGTACAGCTGTATATCTGTGTATAAGTGTTTTCCTTTATATTTTGTTTTTCTCCAGATTCCTCCAAGAAGCTTAAAGATGTCCTGGAAGAGTTTCATGGAAATGGTGTCCTCTCCAAGTACAACCCTGAACAGGTATGTAATGGCAGGAGCGTATCCGTGATCTCGCCTGATTAAATGATCTGTTTAGAGGCAGTGGAGCCTCTGGCTGTGACTTGACAGAACACCAATACAACCTGACTCTGGCCGCAAGTCATTACAGGAAATGCTTAGTCATCCGCTCCCTGAAACGAAGTGGCCAGATATTGCCTCCTGTTAGAGAAGGTCCTCACTGACATCATGAAGCCCATGCATCACGTTGCCGTGACAACAAAGCCAGCGGGCAGCCACATCTATAATTTGCTTTATGGAGTGTCACCATTATATTTCTCTCCTCTTCTCCACACTGACATACATAAGAGGCTGCTCAGGGTTTGGCGCCGCAGGTTTTTACCCAGAGCCATGGCTGAATCAATAGTGAATAAGCACCGGTGGCAATTAATGGTTCTGAAGCTGACGCCAGGTTGGCTGTGGTGTGACATTGCATGCTTCGCTTTGTTCATCAGTTCAGTTGCAACCACCTTTAAATCATAAAGTCTGGGAGAATCACAAAATGAAGGTGACATTCCAAGAGTGCCACTGTGCTGCCTACTTCTGATGACAGCCTTGTATTTCACTCATGGATACAGCCTTGATTGACTGTTTGACTGAGGTTGGGCTGTAAATATCCTTCATCACAGCCTCAAAAAGTCACAGCTAGTTTGAGTGCCTTTTCATTATGAGGTTTAATTATGGTGACTCTGTAACCTTTGTCTGTAAAAATGGGCGCCAGTGAAAGGTTAAAGAAACCATTTCATTGTTTCCTGGATCATTTGAGAGCAGGGCCAGTCTCTGTGTTTTTGCACTTTTGAAAGCCAGACAGGAAGTTTCTCTTACAGCCACTGCTGGCTGTGCTGCTTTTCACACCAGCAAAACATATAAACGCATTTGCTAATAGTGAGACAAAGAGAGTCATTTGGTTTCAGTTACTTTACCCTTCCTGTTTGTGGTGTGCATCTGCCTACCGTTTGCAGTCCCTCAAACATAGCCTACCTTTAAATTGCATTCAAGTTCCTCTTTTTTCACCACCATTTGATTCTGTCCTACATGCCTTGCCTGTTTCTGCTTTACTGGCTTTTTGCCCGTTTCCAGAGTTTCATTTCAGCAACAAGAAGGATCCAAAGGATTTAGGTTTGTTCATTCCTGCAGTGGTATGATTGAAGGGGAATTCATCCACAATGCCATCAAAATTGTCTTCAACACAGATTTTGTGGGTGGTTTTGGTGGTTTTTGGGTGGTATATTTAATTGAACAAAAGTGACAGTTAAGACACTCATAGGGCCCTATTTTAACGATTTAAACGCATAGTGTAAAGCGCACGGCACAGGTGCACTCAGGGCGTGTCCAAATCCACTTTTGCTATTTTAACGACGGAAAAATGGTTGGCGCCTGGGCGCATGTTCTAAACAGGCTGTCCCTATTCTCTTAATGCGTAATGGGTGTTTTTTAGGCGTAACATGCAATAAACCAATCAGAGTCTCATCTTCCATTCCCTTTAAGAGCCAGTTGCGCTCGTGCCAAGACAGATTTGCTATTTACAAGGCGGAATTTGGCAAGCGCAAAGACAGAACGCGTCTCTGAGATGAAACGGAGCTGCTCGTGTGCGAGCAAATAGATTGCCTAATTCTGATACATGTGATGACTATCCATTATGACATGTAGGCATGTTTATATTTAATTAACCTACAAAAAATTCTTATGCATTGTAATCCTTTAATTTGTAATATTTGGCATGTTTGTGTGCTGCTGTGCGTACCCGTGTTTAATAAGCAACCTATACTATTAGCTCTTTAAATAACAAAGAAAAAACATTGACTTTAGACTTTACACCAGGTTTGAACTGGTCTATGGCGCAGTCTATTTTCAGCTCTTTAAAATAGCATTGCGCCAGCAATGCGCGTGAACACACCTCTTTTTTAGACCAGCACGCCTATGGGGGCACAAATGGGTGCAAATGCATTTGCTAATTAAACGACGTGGCGCTGGACGGGAAAATGCGAACAGCGCCGGACTGAAACTAGCAAACACACTTGCGCTGCGCCTTGCGTCGCATTGCGCCGGGTGTATGATAGGGCCCATAATGTTACAAATGATTTTTTATTTATTTATTTTGACCTTGCTATTTATCAAAGAATAGGGAAAAATGTATTTCCATAACAATTGTAAGCAGCAATTATGCAACATGAAGTTGAGACCAAAATGAATAATTATAATAAAAGCTTTGCCATAACATGAATAAATTATTAAAATCTTTTTACTTTAAACTGTAAAACAAAACAAAAAATATCTTACAATCTCCAAACTTACTGTAGTGTATTTTTGTTTTGTTTCTTTTTTTCCCCAGCTATGCTAAGTTTTATTTCAGTTGACAAGAATTTTTTCATTTAGTTTTCATCATCGGTAATATAGCTGTTTCCTTTTTAGTCCTTTATTTAATTTTTGGCTGTTGTTTTTTTCAATTTTTTATTACTAAGAGAAAATTATCACCTTAAAGAACGAAGTCCGAATTATACAAATAATTATCTCGCCACTAAACCTGCAAAACAGCATTAAATACTGAATAATGAGGATATGAAAGGTAACACCATTCACTGATCCCTTCCCTCTGCACGAACAAACACTGCAGTGTATATAACCCCTCTTTCCCTTTACCCTCTTCATATATCTCTGACTGCCACACAGAAGCAAGATGTTCTCATCCAAGTAAGATGTTAACTTCTGGGTTTGCATGTTCTGTGGTTCAATGTGTCTACAGACTGCATGCCCCGGCCCATTCCTGTCTGACAGGATAGTCTTGCTATAATGTATACTGAAGGTCAAAGGTCGCACCCACTGCTTTTTAATGTGAGCCATGTGTCTGTGATACTTTCAGTTGTATTAACGAGATCTTCATCATGGTGTTTTTGTAACTGCAGATTGTTTCTTTGAGCTGCAAAAAAATGTGTTTTTACTATTCTTTAATGTGTGTCAGTGGGCTCCCTCTGTCTATTGGTTGCCATGTGTCATAATGAAATGCTTGAGCGTGTCATTCATATCCAAAGACAGGAACATCCTCTCTCCTGAAAACATAAAGGAGCAAGAAGCTGCATATTCATACATATCGTCTTATGCCTCATCATCTCTCCACATGTCTCCTGCAGCCCATCGACTATGAGGGCTTCCAGCTATTCATGACGACCTATCTGGAGAATGACATCCCTGAGGAACTTTGCAAGCACCTCTTCACCTCCTTCAAGAGCAAGAATGGTGGAGGCAGCTCCCCTGACACCTCTCGATCTGGAGCAGGCATACTAGGTAAATCATATTTTTTAAAAAGCCTTTATTCTATCAATAACGGGTCGTAAAATATGGATTTCAGATTTCAGTTTTAATGGGAGAAACAGGTGTCAGTTTCTTCTGAGTTTACTGTTTTGGGAGCTAAGGATGAGCAATTGCAGTGAAACACTCTTACAGTTGGGTCCAGAATCTAATCCATTTTAAGCCTGGAAATAAGATTTTGAACCTCAAGACGTAAAATAAGAAATTTTTAAGAGTCACTAATCAGACTTTTGGAGTTCAGCTAGGGCACTGCTGCCATTAATGCAAAAGGGGTACAAACCAAATAAAAATAAATGATTCAGGAAATACTCAGTTTACTGATTATTTATTTTCTAATGGAAAACATATACGCTACCAATCAAATGATGAGGTTGGTAAAATCGATAACCTACTGTTCAAACGTTTGGGGTCGGAAAGATTTTTTACAGGTGCATATCAAAAAAGTAGAATATCATGGAAAATGTCATTAATTTATGTGATGGCAAAGCAAAATTTTCAGCAGAATTCATTCATTTATGCTGATTTGGTGCTCAAGACTCAAACATGTTGATGATGAACAAAAAAAAAATAAAGTACTTTCACATTTGGTCTCAGATCCCACTTTATCTTTTCATTTGAATTAGATTAGATTATTATACTGCATGACCAGTTTGCTTGTAAAGCTGTTTATAACAAACTCTCAGCCTCAAATAGATGTCTGGAGAAACCTGCTCTTGTCGGGAGACCTGCAGCCCGCTTTATAGGCTCTTCATGACTCTTGAGCCATTGTTCTATAAAGAAAAAACTTTATGCATGATGCAAGCATGATGCATGAGTGCACTTTAATGAAAAGACACCCATGGCTTTGCGTCTGAATTACTTCTATCATTGTTGGCCTGAGGTGATTTATGGCAAATATTAGTTGACTGAATAAATAGTTAGACAGCCAACAGTGCCATCTAGTGCCTTGATTTCTCTGGACTGGCAAATACAGTATAATCAGTGTTTTCTGTTGCACCATTTGTCTTTAATGCAACTCAGTCAGTGAATGTAAACGCTAAATGGCAAACTCATTATTGTAGTGATAAATCTGCCATGTTAAGCTGTCCTGGCTGGTGGCGCTCATAAACTATCCCAGCTATCTTTTCCTTACATCACGTGACTCAAACGTTACTTCACCTGATGTTGTTATGTGTTGTCTTGGCAGCTCTTTTTATGTAGTTGTGTTGATGTCAAACAAAGCAACCAGTGACAGATATGATTTTCATCCATCGTGTCAAGTCAACCACTGTGCATTTGTGGTGACAATCGTGATGTACCGTCAGCTTCCTCCTCAGTACCTTATGCAATATTAAAAATGTCTTTCTACCTGTCGGGTTTCCAAAACCTCCCACAAACTGAACAGTTCAAAGCACTGTCCAGGTGTAAACAGACCTGTAACAGGCCAGTAGCAACAATATCCTGTATTATAATGTTCACACAGGTTTTACACAAATCTGTGTGTACACACAGTGAATGAGGCCCTGCGCTATGTTGCTTCCTGTCTCATTTCAGTTTGGCACTTTCATTCTCCCCTTTATCTTCCTGTACTGCTTTTTTCATGGTAGGTATGAATGGGAAGAGTATTTTGTGTGCTATGAGCCGACATACACCAGAGAACTCTGCAGGGATCACTCAAGGCTCAGGGGCCACCACATCACCCTGCTCCTCCCGCTCCTCCTCACAACGCTCAGGCACAGGGGGCCACACACCCAGAGGCCCCCACCGGTCGCCCGGCACACAGCCCAATCCCCCATCGAGCAGCAGCAGCAGCAATGCTTTGGCTCTCTCCAAAACCACCAACTCCCCGCGCCTCTCCCCAGGTCAGATTCGGGACAACTTTTATCTTCACTGCACTTTTTACGCGTGTAATCCATGACTTATAAAGCAATATTGGCTGATCGGAATCATGATACTTTCGTGTTATATCTGCTATCATTACTCATATATTATACATATTCTAATTAACACTCTTCCAGAGCGTAATCAATCTGAAAATCGTTCATCTCTCCGGAGGAGTCCTTCTCCACAAAAAGGATCTCCATCACCCCAAGTGGTCTTCCTTAAAGACATTGTGTGCTACTTGTCCCTGCTGGAAAGGGGAACACCAGAGGACAAGCTTGAGTGTAAGTTAAACATTTTTCAAAAAAAAAATTTCCTGTTAGCATTTTTTTTTTTTATCTTTGCTGTCTTTTGGGAAATTTTAAGAAGGCTTAATTTTAAGACTTAATTTTTAAATATACTTTTTTTTTTTGCATATTGATAGTTGATGTTAGAGCTTGTTCATGTAAAATCAAAGACAACGTGTTTCTTTGTTATCATAGTTTATTGCACATATTGAGGACATATTAGGTTTCTTCCCTTTAATCCCTATTTTATTTACACTAAGACAGCATATCCTCATTAATTCCCACTTTTCCAAAGTTTGTCTAAAGAAAACCAACAGTATTTTAAGTAATTTTGTAAATTATGTCTCCAAACCAGTCGTGCCAAAGCATAGTATCAGTCAATAGTGACTAATGCTATGTGAAAAGTCCCCTCATTCTTGGCTGTCGCAAATTTCATTTCTTTATTGACAATTCATATTTAAACACATCATATGAAATGCAGATATGGATCTTTTGAAATGTTTGAATAGACCATTTAATTTCAGTAACTGAAGCCTATGTGAGGCAAAGCTGAATTTTCAGCAGCCATTACTCCAGTTATCAGCGTAACATGATCCTTCAGAAATCATCCTAATATTTGGTACTTAAGAAAAATTTCTTATCAATGTTGAATCACAGTTGTGCTGTTTAATATATATATATATTTTTTTTTTTTTGTGGAAACGGGATTCTTTTATTCCAGATTATTTGATAAATGGAAAGTTCAAAAGAACAGCATTTGTTTGAAATAGAAATTTCTTTACTGTCACTATTGATCAATTTAATGCATCCTTTTACGAATAAAATAATTATGTTCTAAAAAAAAAAAGTTATTAGCTATTAAATCAGTTTGAGTCTGTTTTTACATATAGGTACATTCAAACACACCTTTGTCAGTTCTGTGTTTTAATTGACCTCTGACCTATACATAGTGAAAATGACAGGAGACTTCCTCTTATTTCGTAAGGGCTTATCTCTGCTCCTGGCCTTATTTACCATGGAGTTAGCTTTCTTTAGCATAGGAAGTTATTTCTGCCCAAAGCTAATCCTCACTAGCTGCCTCAGTCTGCCATTTGATAACCTGAGCTCCAGGTGCCAGCATGGGCTCTGTACTGGACAAATATTTGCCACACGACAAAAAGATACAGTCTCTTATCTTTCACTTCTCTCACCCTAAAGTCATGTTCAGGCTCTACGACACAGATGGCAATGGTCTGCTGGACAATTCGGTAAGTCTGCAATCTCCATTATAATGTGTAATGTCTAAATGTCCAGTTATTTGGCTTTGTGGTTAGAGACTGTAAACAACAAAGAGTTAATAATGCACAGTACACCTTTAATGTGAGATTTACATACACTGTTATAGTACATGATGTCATTGTGTTGAGTTGTTAATGAAGTGATCATCTTTAAATGTTTCATTTATCTTAACACTATCAGGACTCTGTGATTCAGAGTCTCAAAATATTATTGATCTTTTTTTTTTTGTAACTTTAAACAGATAGTTTGGCGAAGCTGTAAATATCAGGCTTCATAAAAAAGTGAATTTGAAAACTGTATGCTTTATAGTGTATAATATCTAAGGCAATTATATCTGTTCGATTTAGGAGCTCGACCGCATCATAAACCAGATGGTCCATGTAGCTGAGTACCTAGAATGGGACTCTACAGAACTACAACCAGTATGGATCACTTTAAACATTACCACCAGGCAATCCTATCATGCATAGTGGAATCCATATGTTACTGTCCCTTATTTTTTATTGTAGATTCTGAAGGAGATGATGGAGGAGATTGATTATGACCGGGATGGAACGGTCACATTAGAGGAATGGATCAGAGGAGGAATGACCACCATACCACTCTTGGTACTGCTGGGAATGGAGACGGTGAGGAGAAACTAATTGTGAGTCATAAAGTGGAAACTATGCATTAAGATACAGTATCTTATTTCCTGTTCCTCTTTCACAAACATTCAGAATGTACAGGAAGATGGGCAGCATGTATGGAGACTGAAGCATTTCAACAAGCCAGCATACTGTAATTACTGCCACACTATGTTGTTAGGAGTACGAAAACAGGGCCTTTGCTGCTCACGTGAGTATCTATCTTTCTGTCATATATCATCTGTGATTTGGTCTAATCATATCTGTTTTGTTCTGTCTGTTGATCTATCTTTCTGTCGTTCTGTCCATCTGTAATCTCTCACCTTTTTGATGTGTCTGACCTGATGGTGTGTAGTTGTCATTTGAAATGTTTTCCTTCAGTCTCTCACGCTCCATCTCTCACAGTCCTGTCTTTTGTTTGGCAGTATGCAAGTACACAGTCCATGAGCGCTGTGTGTCCAAAGACATTGCTCCTTGCATTAGCACCTACGCCAAGTCCCGCAGGCACACCAATGTGAGTGCATAAACAACACACGCTTACAAATGAACACTTCTCACTGTTTAAACATTGTGGACAAGTCAGAAAGGCTATGAGAACATCCTGTGTGTAAGGTCTTTTTTCTGTACTGAGAACTAGAGGGGAAAGACTGAGAGCACACAGCACCGTTTAGTCACTGACACCTCTTTAGAACTTGTGCTCCCCATGCAGTAACTACCGCAGAGATGACAAAATAATGTCATTAGATTATGAGTGTATTGTGTGATGTGTTAAGTGATGTGTACTTTTAGTGTAAAAACCAATTAATTTTCATTGAATAGTGAAAATGTCAGTTCGCATACTTAAGGTGTTTATGAAGACTTGGGGCTTGTGTAAAACTATTATACACTATCAAAAGTAATGTGCTTTAAGTTTCTTCATTAGTCTTACCTTCATCTCACATACTATATATTGTAGTATTCATTTTTTTAGTGACTTTTTAACATTAGTTGTTAGACTAAAGTAAAAATGCAATCTGCAAGACCCTTGCAGTTCTTCCTAGAGGATTATTTTGAAAGCTTTGACCAACAACAACAAAATCTTTATATCATAACATTCTTTTAGTAGATTCCAACATATTATTATTTATTTACTAATATCCTGTGTATTCAAGGAAATTGATATATATATAATTCTATATATATAATAAAACCTCCTCACTTGAGGTTTTACCTTGTGAGGTGATTGTTTTAGTCATTTAAGTAAAAAAATATTGCAGATAGTGATATAATTCTGTTGCAAATGCCTTTTAAATGCATGACAGAGCATGATAACAATTTCAGTAATGTATAGATGGGCTGCTGGATTATTTCCTAACTAAATAATAAATAATGATTCTCTGTTCAATGTTTTTCTAGGCTATGCAGCATGTTTGGATGGAGGGCAACTCCCCAACAAAATGTGACAAATGTCACCGTAGTATCAAGTGCTATCAAGGTCTAACAGGCCTTCACTGTGTTTGGTGTCAAATCACTGTGAGTATATACTTACTTATATAAGTAAGTTAGTCAGCCAGTAAGAGTCAAAAACTTTTGTGTTATCTTTAGTAATATTGTATTTTTAGTAATATTTAATATCTAGTAATAGTAATTAGATTTATGAGCAAAGACTAATGGAAATGTATTTTGTTATGTTTTTCCTCATTAAAAATAACTTATTTTATATATATTTTTTTTTTCTAAAAGCCATTTTTATGTAACTTATTAATACCACTAGGTGGCGTTCTTCACTAAACATTCACACCATTTAGTGGATGTGACCAGTATAGGCCTAATAAAGATGAGTGTCAGCACTTACCACTCATTTAAAGGCTTTTTCACTGCATAATGATTTTTATTATCACATTATATGCTCCTGCACTCTCTTTGAACCATCTCTTCTGACAGTTTGAACTCTAAACCTGCAACTTAATTATTATCAACTACAGATTATGCTGTCCTCTTTATTCCTACCATTCTTACTGTGATTTCTTTCTTAATTCTGATTAGTGAGGATAAACCAAGAAGTAAAAAAATAGATCCAGTCCCTTCTTGATGTTCTTTTTTCACTAGTCCTCATCAATATTTGTGTTTTCCAGCTCCATAACAAGTGTGCATCTAACGTGAAGCCTGAGTGTGATGGTGGACCATTAAAAGATCACACACTCTTACCATCGTACATCTGCCCTGTTATTCTGGTGAGTTCGTTCTCTCCCACTGCACTTTTTTAAAATGCAAGGATCCCAGTACAATTTTTTCATGGGTGGGTCCTGGACAAATTCTTCATGGGCCTACTCTCTTCTGGGACCCAAGAGTACTGTAAATTTTTGAATTAAATATTCATTTTAAAAGTAATTGTGTTCCAGATAAAATGAATCCAGTTAAAGTCTTTTCAATAAGTAATCAAGGAAATCAAGGTAATTTAGAAACATTCAAAATTCGGAGCCAGTAAAAATTTTTTTTGTTTTTTGAAAGAAGTATCTTATGTTTGGGCAAGGCTTCATTTATTGGATACAGTAAAAAAATAAATTAGAAAGAAAAAAACCGTCTCTAGGTTACGAATGTAACCCTAGTTCCTCGAAGGAACGAGACGCTGCGTCAAGCGCTTTGGGGAAACGACTTTGGCAAGATCAACTCTGAATATCGTGTGCAATCTGTCCAATGGAAGAGCGTGACGTCACAGGCGGGGTGACGTAGCGACCAGGAAGCTATAAAGGCACGTGCCACGCAGCTGGCTTCAGCTTCTAGTAGGGAAGCAAGCGCCGGCAGGGGTGCCGGGAGTATGGCTCTGCGACACAGCGTCTCGTTCCTTCGAGGAACTAGGGTTACATTCGTAACCTAGAGACATTCCTCTTCAGGAACTCGAGCTGCGTCAAGCGCTTTGGGGAACGATGTGCCAACGCTGCCAGACTACCAATCCCCTGCCTAGTGTGTATCCGAAGAGCACAGCTAAGGCAAGAGGACAGAAGAGCCAGGAGCGGCTCGCATATCGAGATTGTAAAATCTGGCAAATTTAGAGGACGTGGTCCATCCTGCAGCTTTGCAGATTTCCAAGAGGGACACACCTGCTAGAAAGGCCTTAGAGGCAGCCATCCCCCGAGTAGAGTGAGCCTTGGCTCCCAAAGGAAGGGCAAGACCAGAGGACTCATAGGAGACATTGATAGCCTCGACTTTCCAACGACTAAGGGTCAGATATCCAACGACAATTGGTCAGATTTTCTCCACAGGGCAGCTCTGTGGACGTATATACAATTTAGCTTCTCCTGGTCTGGCTCCCGAAAGGGAGGAGGGCAGAAGGCCTGCAGTACTATAGGCTGTGGCGCAACAGAGGGAACTTTAGGAACATAACCCACTCGAGGGTATAAGAATGCTTTGGCAAAACCAGGGGCAAAGTCTAATTAGTTAGGGGCCGCCGAGAGGGCCTGAATGTCTCCAACTCTCTTTAGAGACGTAATCGCCAGTAAAAGGGCAGTCTTAAGGGTCAGATGTCTATCTGATATATCTTGAACTGGCTCAAATGGAGCTTTACAGAGAGCCTCTAACACCACAACAAAGTCCCACGGGGGAATACGGGACCGTACTGGAGGTCTCAGCCTCAGTGCACCGTGGAGGAAACGTGTAACTAGGGGGTGTCTACCCACTGACTGACCATTGAAAGGGACATGGTAAGCAGCTATGGCTGCCACATACACCTTTAAGGTGGAGAGAGTTAACCCCGCAGAGAGCCTAGCTTGGAGAAACTCAAGAACTGTACCAACTGGGCAGTTAACAGGGTCAAGCTGGCGGTCTCTGCACCATGAGGTGAAGAGTTTCCACCTCAGGGCGTACAGTTTCCTCGTAGAGGGAGCTCTGGATTGGAGGAGGGTCTCAACAACCTCAGTTGAGAGACCGGAAGCTATGAACTGTGCCCCCTCAGGGACCACACCCACAACTTCCAAAGCTCCGAGCGAGGGTGGATTATTTTGCCCTGCGCCTGAGAGAGTAGATCTGTACTCTCGCCAGAACTCCCGGGAGCAGAGCGATGGGGGGAAAGGCCTACAGACGAAGCCTCGGCCAGGTCTGTGTCATGGTATCTAGTCCCAGTGGAGCTGGGTGAACTAGAGAGAACCAAAGGGGACATTGCGATGTCTCTTGAGTCGCGAAGAGGTCCACCTGAGCTTTGCCAAATATCTGCCATATCTGCTCCACCACCCCTGTCTCGACAGCATGTCTGCTCCCACATTCAATCTCCCAGGAATATATACTGCTCTTAATGAGAAGAGTTTGCCCTGGGACCACAGGAGGATCTGGTATACCAGCTTGTACAAGGGGAGCGTGAACACAGACCTCCCTGGTGATTGATATTAGAGACCACAGATGGGTTGTCGGTGCGCACCAACACATGACGGCCTCTCAGGTCTGGGAGGAAATATCTCAATGCTCGATACACTGCTAGCATTTATACACAATTGATGTGCCATGTCAGATGGCGACCGCTCCAATATTACTCAATATTGGTAGGCTTTGCTCCCGAAAGCGAACCTCAGAAACTTGTTGTGGAAGGATGGATATGTGGAAGTATGCATCTTTGAGATCTATTGTGACAAACCATTCCTCGGATCTGATTTGAGCTACAACCTGTTTGACAGTGAGCATTTTGAACTTCAGTGACATTACTGAGAGGTTTAATTGACGTAAGTCTAAGATCGGACGCAACCCCCCATCCTTCTTTAGAACTATGAAATACCGGCTGTAAAACCCGGATTCCCTGTCTAGAGGAGGGACCACCTCGATGGCCGCCTTCCTTAATAGGGTATTCACTTCTTGTTCCATCACCAGAGCCTGCTGGGGGCCGACAACTGTCGGTGTAACCCCATTGAATATCGGCGGTGGATGGCCGAACTGAGTACAATAGCCTCTTTCTACTGTGTGCAGGACCAATTGAGATACATTTGGCAGTAGTTTCCACGCTGCTAAATAATGTACTAAGGGAATCAGTCTCTTGAGACTGATCTCTGGTGTAAGAGGCCCCCGAAGGGGTGGCGAGCTTCCCAGCTCCGCTACGCTCGCGGGCGGACATAACGGAGTTGCGCTCGCGGGAGACCGCTGCGCCCTGAAGCACTGGCAGGGTTGGCAGACCAGCCTCCAGAGGGCACTGGGGTGAGACGGGCCCCGTATAATGAGGTGGACACCGCTCTACTCCAGTGGGGGCTACCCTCAGGGTCACTGCGCCTCTGGCGTCAGGACCTCTTTTTCGAGGACTTCCTAGCTTCGATAATTGCACGAAGATCCGATTTAGCTTTGGAAGTCCCCGACTCGAAGCGACGCTCAGCTTTTGAGCCTCCCGGTATGAGGAGCTTGCCTGTGGCATGGGTATCTCCCGCCCAGATAACCCACGAGAGCGACGAGGGAGGAAACTCTGGAATGCCGCCACCTGTTTGCGTGCCTCCTGGAACCTGTCGACGACAGTATTGACTGTGTCGCCGAACAGGCCCGAGGCTTGAAGCGGGGCACCATAAATGCCTCTCCGCGGCCACCAAGGCTGCCATAGACCAACCAATCGCGCGAGCGGTCTCTTTGGTAGCGCAGAGGGAGAGATCAGCGGTCCATCTAAGCTCTGCGATATCGTCGGACTTGATCCCCTCTCCCTCGTCTAAATCTCTCAGGAGGTCAGCTTGATATGCCTGGAGGACGGCCATAGCGTGAAGGCACGCCCGCGCCTGACCTGCTGCCACATAGCCCTTGCCCATTAACATTAATGTTTTCTTTAACGGTTTCGTGGGCAAGGCCGGAGCCTTCAGAGACGATGCCGAACCGGGTGACAGATAGCTCGTAAGTGTCTGCCCAACCTGTGGCATCGCTCTGTACCCTCGATCAACGAGCCCCGTGACATTGCCATAATATTGAGAGTCTGGGCTGAAGAGACTGGTCAATTTGGGGTGGTTCCATGATCTCGCTAATTCTTAGTGGAGATCGGGAAAAAAGGGAAGGCTCCGGGATGGAGGTGGTTGCCTCGGCCACAGAAATCGTTCATTTAATTTACTTCTCGGCTCTGATTTTTTCTCTGCAGGCCACTCGATTTTTAATTTATCAACTGCACGAGTAACCACCTCCAACAGCTCCTCATACTGGGGCGATAGGGGTGGCGAATCCCTACTAATAGTCTCCACATCCACCTCATCAGACGAAGAGAGGTGGAGTGTCGACCCCTCGCCCTGGGGGGAAGAAACCGACGAGCATGCTTCCGAACCCAGGATTTGGGCGCCGGATCTGGCAGATGAGGAAGGAGATAAGGACTGGCCCGTCTCCATACCCTCCGCCAGATCCACCTGCGAACCCCACGAGTGCTCTTAGGCATTATGTTGTTTATTGGGACAGACAACAATAAATAAGACTCACAAGACAGACTTTAGACATGCACACACAGAGCGATTGCTGAAAGACAAGAAGCTGAAGCCAGCTTCGTGGCACCTGCCTTTATAGCTTCCTGGTCGCTACGTCACCCCGCCTGTGACGTCATGCTCTTCCATTGGACAGATTGCACATGATATTCTGAGTTGATCTTTGGGCGTTTCCCCAAAGCGCTTGATGCAGCTCGATTTCCTGAAGAGGAACTAATATTATGCATTTTACAATGGAGCTATTGAATGCGTGATTCTGATTGATTAAATTATTGTCCAGGAAATGCAAAAATGCACAGCTATGAAGTAGTTCCAAAGGATTTTTTCTGTGAAACTACTTTTTTTTCAGGAATCATTGGTGAATAGAAAGTTATAACAAACAGCAGTTATTGTGAAATAGATTTTCAAATAGAAACAGAACTTGAAAATTTACTTGAAATGCGCATTTTTCAAATGATTGTAAACATCTTCACTGTCACTTTTGCTCAGTTTAATGCATCTTTGCTATATAAATTATCGGAATAATATTCATTTCTGAAGCACACACACACACATACATACACATACATATATGTAAAATGTTCTGAAGCACATAGAAAGAACTTTGACACAGACTCTATGATTGAGACTTGAACATTTCTAGTCTAACGACCTTGTAAAACGACCTGTAAAAATAAACTCAAAATTTCTAAATTACAGGGAGGTAAATTAAAGGGAGGTAGAATCTGAAATTATACTGGTCTTATCTTTTTGATCTCATACAATATGTACATCTGTCTCACTCCATCTCTGTTTGTTGATGTTTACTGTAATTTCTCAATATCTGTAGGACCGTCATTCTGCTGTCAAAAGAGGTGAAGGAGAATCATCCCCCAGTACCAGCCCTGAGGACAACAGCCAGTGTTTCAAGTTCACCGGTGATGGTCAGGCACTGCAGGTAACCCTCAGCAGACACACTCTGGGACTGCAAATCTGTGCAGCACACATATGTGTGTTTGTAACATTTTTCTCCCTTTCTGCCTCTAAGATCACCCCTCTGCCTGGAACGCACCCCCTCCTTGTGCTGGTTAATCCTAAAAGTGGTGGTCGGCAGGGTGAGAGGTAAATGTCTTTGAAGCTCAAACTCTTGCATCAACTCTTATACTGCTGTAATGGTTCCAATGAGGAGGTTTGTCAAAACATCTGAAGTCAGTCGAATCTGCATAGACACGTTTAACAAAAGTCTCACTCTTTTTCTTGCTTACTGGCAGTGTCCTAAATACCATCAAAGCTAGCAGGAGACAGTAATGCTGTTAAAGGAGGAAGAATGTGGGTGTTGTTTCAGCTCTCACCACCCACCCAATGTCCTCCGGGAGACCAGTTTTGGGATTTTGTACTGGCATCACCATAGCAACACCATTTTAAATACCATTAATTGGCCGGTTATCCTCCATTATTAGACATGTGCTCAAACAAAGACGTGATAACTGCCTTGGCCCTAAAAAAAGAAAGACGATTTTAGTGGTTCTTTGATGCAAACAAAGGAACAGAATGGTCACTGTAGAATCATACTCTACCAAGTGTATTTTTCCACCATATTCACCCTGAGCAAAAAAAAAAAAAAAAGCTCATTGGTCAGACTTGATACTTGACTTTTTTGACTCTTTTGTTTTTGCAAAGGAAATGAATGAATTCTTCAGAGTTGATAAGTGCACAAATTATCACCCCCACATTAAAGCATAGCTTGTGACGCACCTTAAACTAACAGCCCATCTTACTTTCTTTCTCTTCCTCTCCTCCTCTGTGTCTCTTTGCATACTAAAGGGGCAGAGTAGCTAACACAGTTAGAAGTGAAGGACATCGCAGAGTACTCAATAATCATTTTATTGCTTCAAGGTTATTGAGGAGCACTGCTGCAACAGCGTGCAATCTGTGTATGTGTGTGTCTTTCTTGACTTCTTTGCTTCCCAGGTTTGTGCGGTCTTTTATTATAATGGATTGGAATGATGGTGTTTTAAGAATATCATTCCTCCATATGTGTATCTATCTGTGTCTTCTCAAGGAACAGTTCAACCAAAAATAGAACATTCTGTCATCATTTAATCATCCTCATGTTGTTCCAACATTAAAGCTGCGACTTACAGTCTGTTGATTTGATTCATTAGGGGGAAAAGGCCAAATGTTATTTTTGGGATTTTACTGAAAATAAATATGTGTAATTCAGATATCACCAGAATATGCTGAATATTATTCTGATTGTTTTATTGTTTTAACGATTTAGAAAAAAAAATAACTAATAAGCAAACTAGATGTAGTTCCCTCTCGCGGCTGGAGACGGTAATATTTTCTATTGGTTCATTTCTCTTGGTTAATTTCTCTCAGTTCATGTCAAATTAATTGATAAATAAGTCGCACCTGACTATAAGTCGCAGGACCAGCCAAACTATGAAAAAAAGTGCGACTTATAGTCCGTAAAATACGGTATCTCTTTAAGCCTTCTATCGTAATGTAAAGTTCACAGTGATTACATGTTTAAAAATGTCATTCCTCTATGTGTGTCTTTTAATGCTTTTCTGCTCTCATCTGTCTTCAACAGAGTGCTACGGAAATTCCAGTACCTGCTTAACCCCAGACAGGTGTACAGTCTGGATCGAGGAGGACCCATGGTGGGGTAAGACTACTAAAAGCGACCATCAAATTTCGAGGGAGATATGTACGAATAAAACGTTTTATTGAGTCTTGACAGGGAATTGCTCAAAAACAGCTTGACATTCTCACTGTTGTTTTGTTCTGGCATGGCTTCCTCTCTCTCTATTCTTTTTTGCTTCTACAAACCTGCAATAAAGTGAGCCAACCTGCAATCAGCTGGTCTGAGAGAGGAACCGCTCACAAAGTAGAGATGACTTTGAGAGACCTATAAGACATTTACTATGACTCAAGCAGCCCCCTGCTGAGTAAATATATTCATTCAAGCACTGAATGTTCTTCTGAGCCTGTCAGTCACGACGAGGCTACCACTTTAAGCAAATCCATTTTACTAAAGCCTCTTCACCTGCCTTTAACAGAAGGCCAGCTCAGGGTGGTCCAAATCAGTTTCAACCCGGAGTGCAGCAGTGGATTCTGAGAATGTCACTGTAAGAGGTTCATATTTACAAATGATTTTATGAACGCCAAATACCTATGTTTATAATAGAAGTATAATAGATTTGAATTTTTTAGATTTGAATAGAGACCAAAGTAGATGACAACATTTCTTATTTTCATTTGTTTTTCATCAAATGTTTATTTTTGATTGAGTCATTTTGATTAGCGAAAACTTTTTGGATGCAGTGGATGAGTAGCACAACAATAGTTTTAGGTACAAATAACAACAATGATATAGAACAATATACTTAAGATGGTATACAATAGATCTTTTGACCTCAGAAGTACCTGATGGGAAATCATCTTAACATCTTAAACCAGTCTAGGATGGTTCACTGAACTAAATTGGTCTCCTAGCATGGTCAGGTTGGTTTGTTAGCGGGTTTAAAGAGATTTTGGCTGGCTTTAGGCTCCCACCAGCTGGTCACCCAGCAAAAACTAGCTTGACTTAACTGAAAGTCCAGCTTAAATCAGTTTACAGTAGGCTGGGTTAAGGATTTTTTTTGTTTTACCATTTTTATGTTCATATTAAAGTTGTCAAATCTGAGCACAGTTTGAAACATTAATATCTTTTCCGGGGGACTTTTTCATTCATGGCGAGGATGTTGTTGTTGTTGACATAGTTTGAACATTTCCATGGCAATACAGCAATAAACCTGAGAAGATACAAAAAACAGAACTGCTTGAATTGACTGCATTTTCATGGTAAATGTAGTAGAACATTTACTCTTTTCTTTCATGCTTGTCCTGCATACTTAAAACATGCTGCATTATCAGAGCCATCAAAAGAGGTTACACAGTATAAATTTTTCACACACTTGTGTGTCAGCTCTGCTGGCATGCTACGTGCTCAGTACTATAGCAAATCTCGCATGTGTCTATGCAGGACATGTCCCAGTCACCCGTGTGCAGCAGCACACGCTCCTGATCAGCAGAGGGGGATGTCTTCTTCAGCCTCTGATTGTAAAGAGTAAAGAGATAGAGCTCAAGTACATACATAGAGAGAGAGAGATTTTTAATTAAGAGTTTTATTATGCTAGGACGGGTTACATTGATCATTTGTTTGAAAACATGGATTTATAATTTATTTGGTTATTTATTTTTAATTGTTTTGTGCAGTCAGCTGTTTCTGCTTCTGTGACTCCCATTTGAATTCATTTCTTTTTTTGTCATAGCTGGGAAAATAAGTTTTATTCAAGTGCTTGTCTCATAGCTCTAGACCAGTTCACTAATAAATAAAAAGTCAAAGTTATAGGACTCTGACTTTAACAGTCAGAACTGTAGAAACTACAATGCAAACTTAATTAGCTGATATTTAAAGAAAGGTATGTTTTCGAGGCTCAATGGGTTCGACTTCCAGAGATTTTCTCCCATGACCCTGTAAATAAAAGCTGCACAAATCTTCTGTAACATCCTTCAGATCAAACATACAGCACTGAATAGTAAACAGTACGTTGCCACTGGGGAATAGTGTGAAAGCTGTAGATTGTTGGGTAGGTTTGCTTTGCTGCAGTGTTGTCACTCCACGGGATCACTTTAATTATAGGACCAAGGAAAGTTTCCAAGCAAATACATTAAAAGGCAAGACTCCATCTCATTGTTTTTTTTGTCTCCCAGGCTCAACTTTTTTCGAGAAGTGCCCAATTTCCGTGTGCTGGCCTGCGGAGGCGATGGATCAGTGGGGTGGATTTTGGACTGCATTGGTAAGTACGCATCAGCATTAGTGCTTTCTAGAGCCGTAATATTTAACATTGTTACATGTTCTTAATAACAGATCATCTGCCTTATCACTTTATATTTCCTGTTATTTTGCATCTGCATTTACGCTGAGAGATCAATAAAGCATGTCAACCAATTCATTGACAAACATTTGAACAGTAGGGCATATTTCCATACACTACATGAGGCTGACTCTAATTTAAGGCACATAGAATCATAACGTATAACCATCAGAAAGATGACAAATCATTGTTTCTAGGAAGCGCATTGACTCATCTGTGACCTCTTTCATATGAGTGAATGCAGAATAACAGTGGAGATATAATGGCCTGTCTTTCGCTCTCCTGACAGCAGTATTGATGTTAATGGACGAGTGCTGGAGAGGAACCTGTGTGGGCAGTGTTAGATATTGCCACTAAGTGATTTAAACTCAACTTGGTCTCCAAACCTTTGGCTTGAAATTGCAATGGGCTGGTGGTACTGAAACCTGAACTTAGATCAGAAGCGATGTGCTCTTTATCCCTTTAGAGAGTCTTTAGCCTGGCAAATTGAGGAGGACAGGGACACTTGTGGGAGTTTGTCCTCCTAACAGCCCTAAAGTGAATGAAAGCCGCTCTGCTATCAGTCCTTGCTTGTTGTTCTCCCACATGAGCTTGACTGGTAAAATGTCTGCTGTTGATGATTACTCAGAGAGCCCCTGCGGTTAGGCAGTACATCTCGCCATACGGACCAGCACTGAAAACAATGTCCCCGCAGTCCCTGTGCACATAGCAATGAGCCACACAGGGACCATCAGCATGAGGACAGAAAGATCCAGCTCATCATGTTGCCTCCTTTCAGCAGAAAGCACACTCTGCTGTTTGTCTCAGAACAAGAGAAACAAACACGTTTACTGTGGATTATTGTGAGGAATGATATACACATCGATGCATGAAGCACTAGTCAATTTTATATGTAACTTCGATGCCTTTTTAAAGGGAGACGTTAGATTAAGTTCTTCAACAAGGCCATGGAAGGATTCCTTGTTACATTTTGTTTAAAAAGAATGTAATATGAAGTTGCATATTAATATATTTACTTTACTGTTCGAAAAAAGTTTTTAAGAAATTAAAATCAGCAAAGATGTATTAAACTGATCAAAAGTGACAGAAAAGATGTATAATCTTACAAAAATGAATCAGAATATTGGAATGATCACTTGAAGTCTAAAGTAATGGCTGCTGAAAATGTAGCTTTGCCATCACAGGAATAAATTGCAATTTATAATATATGAAAATAGAAAACAGTTATTTTAAATAATAATAATATTTCACATTATTACTGTATTTTTATTCAGCCTTGATGAGCATAAGAGGTTTCTTTCAAAAACATGAAATAATCTTACTGACTTTTGAATGGTATTGTACATGTGAATCCATTAAATATAATCATAAATATGTCCAAATTAAATGTGTGCTTTATTTAATGTTTACTTAAAGTTATACATTTTAATGTTTCTCGAGGTGCAAAGTATAAATGCATATTTTCTTTTTTCTTTTTTTTTTCACAAAAAAATGTAATAATACAAAATATAATTAGGAAACAAAAACTGGCTGACCCCCCTTCAGCACTGCTGACACATTTTTTGAGACTTGAATTATACCATATATAAATGAAAATTTTTTCTAGCAGGTTTTCTAACACTCCCTCATGTTACATTATTAAGCCAAACAAATAATCTTGCCCCAAATCTACAGCAAAACGCCGAGCCAGTGTTACTGTGTACAATGTTTTCACCACCACAGAGCCCCTGTGTTTACACTTTTTAAGGAACTCTGCACATTAAACTGGGATAATAGAGAGTGTTTTAACATGGAAATGCCACACAGCAGCTTTAATAACTCTCTGTTTCTCAACAGATAAGGCCAGTTTTGCTCGACATCCACCTGTTGCGATCCTGCCACTGGGTACCGGGAATGACCTCGCTCGCTGCCTGCGCTGGGGTGGAGGTGAGGAATGAAAAAGAGACTGCCCACCAGCAGTTGAAATGAATTACCAAAGGTCTTTGAAATTAAACTTAAAGGACTTAACTTCACATAACCGCTCGAGTTTTTTAAATCTCAGCGCAATCCTGCATAAACCCTTCAAAAGGATTTTTAGACTGCTTTCTTTTAAACATTTCCACACACAGCTCTCAACAGAAAGTCAGACTGTAATTATCAAACTTGATCATAGCTAGCTGAATGTTCCAGAGACCACACTTGAATCTTCATCCCACAGAAGACCACGCCAAACCAATCAAGTAAATTAAGAAATTAAAATTCTCTCTCAGTATTTGCCTTCAGCACAAAAGGAGAACTTTTGAACAATGTACTGGCACCATAAAAGAAGCCTGTGTGCTATTTTCCAAGTTTTTTTAATCCATACTGCTGCGACTGGACCATTGTGACCAAACAGTTGGTGGTACCCATTGACTTTCATCGTTTTTTTTTTTCTGTATTACGGAACTAAATGGCTACCAGCAACTGTTTAGTTACTAACATTCTTCAAAATATCTTCTTTAGTGTTCAGCTTAATCAAGAAACTTATACACGCTTGGACCCACATGAGGTTGAGTACATTTTTGGTTGAACTATTCCTTTAAAATTATTTATCTTAGTTAGTTGCCAAGGCAAATTTTCTCATTTAAAGTAAGCTGAAAGTTTTTCAACAGCATGTACATAATTAATATGTATATATTACATTTTATTTCAGCTATATCACCGAAAAAGATGATATAAAAATGAATTCAGTTACAGTCATTTCTAACAAGAGATAAATAAACTATTATTTGACTATATATAGACTTGCCAATCATTTGCCAACAAGAGACCTGCACGGTTTCATTCCTGTGTGATTACACATACTTGTTCTTGATTAGATATGTGGGTTTATTCAGTAGGTTATGATGGAATGATATGCATCAATGAGCCTGCGTCTGCTTGTGAGGCAGGTGGGGATGGCCTTGTACAGGCTTCTGTATTAATTGGCCTCGTATCAGTGTTTCCTGTGTGAGCATGTGTGTGGTTTGTGCAAACGGGTAAGGTTTTGCATGAATGTATTCTTAATTTCATTTGGATGGTAGATTGACTTTGAAACATGTGTGTCACCTGTATTCAGTGCAGAGCTGCCATGTGAGCGTCCGTTCATGTAACGTTCGATTGGAAGCATCTGGTTCAGAAAGGCAGACTGAGCACCTGGGTGTCATCACACATGTGATATTTCACTGCTTGGGTTGCCAGGCGGGAGCCAGTATCCTCATCTGACTCACAGCATGACGGCTCTCGTTAAGAGATGCCGCCTCTTATGATAACAACCTAACAAGTAAACTCTGTATCCTGCCCATTACTATTAGGAAGTAATTACAGTTCATCCACCTCAGGGAACCTTTCTTAGGATCCCTTCATGTCATTTGGAAGGGTTGCCAGGCATTGACAAAATCCCTTGATGTAATACAGTAGTTGTGTTTTTTATTTATTTTATGTATGTATATATACATTCAAAACAATAAAATCAGAATGTAGTGGTCAAAAAAAATACCTAGGACCAAAAAGCACCTCACAGTTTAGTCAAATAAGTCATACATTTTAGTTTGTGTGTGAAACAGACTGGATTTAAGTTAAGTTATAACTCAGTATTATTCACAGTGAAATATAACATCAGTGTTGTTACAGAGAGCAGATGATGTGCTTTGATGCAAAATCATTAGTCATTCTCACTTCAGACCTATAGTTTTAATTAAAATACATGCAGTTAGGTGGTTGCATACAATTTTAGATCACCTGAAACTCAAATTGGATCAGAAAATTTGCTATACATACATTATATATTCACACTTCTTGTACTACTCTCCATTGGAAATGAATCAATTATCATCTGGCATTTGTCAGAGAAAATGCTGCTTTATACTTTCACAGCATTGTGTTACTAAGGCAAGTTCCTCTTCAGGAACTCGAGCTGCGTCGAACAACGCTTCGGGGAATGCGCTTAGCATGAGCGAATCTGAATATCGTCTGTAATCAGTCCAATGGAAGAGCGTGACGTCACAGGCGGGGTGACGTAAGTGACCAGGAAGCTATAAAAGCATGTGCCGCGCAGCTGGCATCAGCTTCGCGTCTTTCAGCAAGCGCTCTGTGTGTGAATGTCACTTGTTTGTCTTGTGAGTCTTATTTACTGTTGTCTGTCCAGTTAGAGCTCCTAGACATGCCGAAGAGCAAGGCGAAATCAAAACATAGTGAAGGCAATTCCAAATCACGTTATAGGTTGTGTGTTCCTTCCTGCCCGCGATATATAACGGGTTGGGATACACACAGCTTATGCTTGGTTTGCCTGGGAGCGAAGCACGCTGAGTCGGCTCTCGAAGGGGGCCGACTGTCCACACTGTGAGCGTATGTCGGTGCGGCTGCTTCGTTCCCGAAGGGCCTTCTTTGAGGACTTCGCCAGCGTTCCCCACGGTGCTGGTCCCGCTTCTGCCGAGACAGAACGGTGGCTGCGTTTGTGGGGTTCGCAAGTGGATTTGGTGGAGGGAATGGAGACGGGCCAGTCCCTATCTCCTTCCACTTCCGCCAGATCCAGTGCCCAATCTTTGGAGTCGGAAGCACGCTCTGCGGTTCCTTCCACCCAGGGAGAGGGATCGACGCTCCGCCTCTCTTCCTCCGAGAAGGTCGATGTGGAGTCTGTCGACAGGGATTCGCCACCCCATTCGCCGCAATATGAGGAGCTCTTGGAGGTGGTTACTCGTGCGGTGGTCAAACTAAGCATTGAGTGGCCCGCCGAAAAAACGACCGAACCGCAGCGAAGCAAGCTCGATGAATGCTTCCTGTGCGCGAGTCAGCCACCTCCCAGCCGGGGCCTTCCATTCTTTCCCGACCTGCATGATGAGATCGCCAGGTCGTGGAAACGCCCATTTTCAGCCCGCCTCTACATCCGCTCGTCTGACTATTACGGCAAAGTGGTGGGGATGGGAGAGCACGGCTATAGAGCGATGACCCGGGTGGAACAGACGCTCGCTATCTGTCCCCCGGCGCGGCATCGTCTCTGAAGGCCCCGGCATTGCCCTCATAGCCACTCAGAACAACATCGGCTTTGGTGGGCAAAGGGTATGCGGCTGCAGGTCAGGCTGGTGCGTGTCTGCACACCATGGCGGTGTTACAGGCGTACCAAGCCGACCTGCTTAAAGAGCTAGATGAGGGAGAGGAGATCAAGTCCCATGATATTTCAGAGCTAAGAAGGACCGCTGATCTCTCCCTCCGCGCCACCAAGGAGACCGCCGGAGCGATTGGGCGGTCCATGGCAGCTATGGTGGCCACGGAGAATCACTTATGGTTGACCCTGTCCGATATGAAAGAGCGGGACAGGGTCTGCCTCATGGACGCCCCGATTCTGCCGACTGGCCTGTTCGGCGACGCAGTCAATTCTGTCGTCGACAGGTTTCAGGAGGCCCGATAACAAGCGGTGGCGTTCCATAAGTTCCTCCCTCGTCGCTCTCTCGGGGCATCTGGGCGGGAGATGCCCCAGCCGCACCCTAGCTCCTCGTATCGCGAGGCCCAGAAACAGAGCGACGCTCTCGGCCGAGGTCTTCTAAGCTTAAGCAAGATCTTAGGGCAGTCATAGAAGCTAAGAAGTCCTCGGCCAAGAAACCCTAACGCCAAAAGCCCAGGGTTTCAGAGGGCAGCCTCTGCTGGGGTAGAGTGGTACACACCGCAGTAGACGGTGCCCGTCTCACCTCAGCGCCCTCTGGGGGCCAATCTGCCAACCCTGCCAGTGTTCCAGGGCGCAGTTGTCCCCAGCGAGCATCAGTCTCAGTATCTTCCGCCCGTGCGCATAGCGGGGCTGAGACGCTCGCCGCCCCTGCGGGGGCCTCTTACACTCGAGAGACTGATTCACTTAGTAGATTATTTAGCAGCGTGAAAACTACTGCCAAATGTATGTCCTGCACACAGTAAAAAAAGGCTACCGTATTCAGTTCGGCTCTGTGCCGCCAAGATTCAACGGGGTCATCCTGACGATAGTCGGCCCCAGGCAGGGTCTGGTTATGAAACAGGAAGTGAGACTATTAGAGAAGGAGACCATCGAGATGGTCCCTCCTCAAGACAGGGAGTCCGGATTTTACAGCCGGTATTTCATAGTTCCAAAGAAGGATGGGGGGTTGCGTCTGATTATAGACTTGAGGGTCTTAAATCGTTCAGTTATGAGATTGAAGTTCAAAATGCTCACAATCAAGCATGTTGTAACTCAGATCAGGTCCGAGGACTGGTTTGTCACAATAGATCTCAAAGATGCATACTTCCACATATCCATCCTTCCACAAAACAGGAAGTTTCTGAGGTTCACTTTCGGGGGCGAAGCTTACCAATACCGGCTGGGGTGCAGTCATGAGTGGCCACCCTGCCCGTGGTCTGTGGAGCGGTCGCCATCTAACATGGCATATCAATTGTCTAGAAATGCTAGCAGTTTATCGTGCACTGAACCACTTCCTCCCAGACCTAAGGGGTCACCATGTGTTGGTGCGCACCGACAACACATCGGTGGTCTCTTACATCAACCACAAGGGAGGTCTGCGTTTGCGCCTTTTGTACAAGCTGGCGCACCAGATCCTGGTGTGGCCCCAGAGCAAACTCCTCTCATTAAGAGCAGTATATATTCCTGGGAAACTAAATGTGGGAGCAGACAAACTGTCGAGCCCGGGGAATAGAGGCTTCACCCTGTCAAATGGAGAGTATTTGGCAGGGCTCAAGTAGACCTTTTTGCGACTCAAGAGACATCTCAATGCCCCCTTTGGTTCTCTCTAGTTCATCCAGCTCCTCTGTGACTGGACGCTATGGTACAGACCTGGCCGAGGCTTCGTCTGTACGCCTTTCCCCCTATTGCTCTGCTCCCGGGAGTTCTGGCGAGAGTACGCCGGGACGGGGTCCGTCTGTTATAGATAGATAGATAATTTATTGTCCCTTAACGGGAAATTTGTTCTCACAGATTATCATACAGCACACGCAACTGGCAAAAAAAACAAAAAAAACACATACATCCATACATACATGTACACATGTAACAGCAACAACAAAAACACAAAAAGGTAAATGTTCAACTTTGTAGCCTATTAAAGATTGAAATTGCAGATGGTACAAAGCTCTTTTTATTAGTAGCCCCGTTCTGGCCGGGCCGAGTATGGTTCGCAGACCTGGTCTCGCTCCTCGATGGCTCTCCATGGGAGATACTGATCAGGGCAGACCTACTCTCACAGGCGCAGGGCACGATAATTCACCCTCGCCCGGAGTTGTGGAAGCTGTGGGTGTGGCCCCTGGGGGGCACAACTATTAGCAGCTGGTCTCTCAACCGAGGTTGTTGAGACCCTCCTCCAATCCAAAGCTCCCTCAACGAGGAAACATGGTGCAGAGACCGCCAGCTGGACCCAGCTAACTGCCCAGTTGGTACAGTTCTGGGGTTTCTACAGGCCAGGCTCTCTGCAGGGTTGACCCACTCCACGCTGAAGGTTTACGTGCCGGCCATTGCAGCCTACCACGCCCTTCTCGATGGCCAGTCTTTGGGAAGACACCCCCTAGTTACACGTTTCCTCCGCGGTGCGCTGAGGCTGAGACCTCCAGTATGGTTCCGTATTCCCCCGTGGGACTTGGTTGTGGTGTTAGAGGCAATGTGCAAACCCCCGTTTGAACCCATTCAAGATATTTCAGACAGACATCTTACGCTTAAAACCTCCTTTCTGTTGGCTATCACCTCTCTGCGGAGAGTAGGAGATCTTCAGGCCCTCTCTGTGGCCCCCACTTATCTCGAGTTTGCACCTGGCATGACCAAAGCGTTCATATACCCTCGAGCGGGATATGTTCCTAAGGTTCCCTCTGTTACACCATGACCTGTAGTGCTGCAGGCCTTCTGTCCTCCTCCCTTTCGGGAGCCCGACCAAGCGAAGCTTAATTGTGTCCAGTTCGACATTGGACGCATACGTCCACAGAGCTGTCCTGTGGAGAAAAACTGACAATTGCTTGTATGCTATGGTCCCTCCAAGAGGGGTTCTCCTGCTTCTAAGCAGACTATTAGTCGTTGGATAGTCGAGGCTATCAACGCCACCTATGAGTCCTCTGGTCGTCCCCCGCTGTCGGGAGCCAAGGCTCACTCTACTCGGGGTATGGCTTCCTCCAAGGCCTTCCTAGCGGGTGTATCCATGCTGGACATCTGCAATGCTGCGGGGTGGTCCACGCCCTCTACGTTTGTTAAATTCTATGGCCTAGACATGCCAGTCACTCCAGAAGCTTCTGTCCTCCCGTCCTAAGCTGTGCTCTTCGGATACACACTAGGCAGGGGTTTGGTAGTCTGGCGGTGTTGGTACTTGTTCCCCAAAGCGTTGTTCCACGCTGCTCGAGTTCCTGAAGAGGAACGTCTCTAGGTTACGTATGTAACCCTAGTCCCTCGAGGGAACGAGACGCTGCGTCTCGGAGCCATACCCCCGGCACCCCTGCCGGTGCTTGCTGGTACTCGAAGCTGACGCCAGCTGTGCAGCACGTGCTTTTATAGCTTCCTGGTCGCTTACGTCACCCCGTCTGTGATGTCACGCTCTTCCATTGGACTGATTACACACAATATTCACGAGTTCCCCAAAGCGTTGTTCAACGCAGCGTCTCGTTCCCTCAAGGAACTAGGGTTACATACGTAACCTAGAGACGTTTAATCATCTTATCTTGCTGTGTTGAAAATTGAAATAAGCCGTGTTAACCTTGGATTTGAGATAATGTGAGTCTTTCATTGTCGTGAGTTGAACAAAAGTTGAATCGTGCTTGTTTTTTTTTTACGTTTCTATGCGTGGACACTTGCTTGCTCTTGTTCATAGATAAAAAGGAGCTTTTGTGATTTTCTTCATGTGTATGTCTGCAACAGTATCCAATCATAAATTCAAGTCTATAATTAACACGCTCTGTAGGTTCATGCAGTGTCTGTTGTGATTGACAGGCTATGAAGGAGGCAATCTGGTCAAGTTCCTCAGGGATATCGAGCACAGCACCGAATTGATGCTTGACCGCTGGAACATCGACATTGTCCCAGTCGATAAGGAGGAGAAGGGCGACCCTGTGCCCAACAGCATAGTGAACAACTACTTCTCCATTGGAGTGGTGAGAACATACAACACTTTTACACAAATGCTTACAGCTCAAAGAGACTCGATATCAGAACTCCTGAAAGTGCTGTTATATTAAACCTTGTCCTTCTATCCACATTCATCATCAGTCAAAATCTCTTGCTCCCCATTATAAGTGTGTATTTATACCAAAGCCTCAGGCCAAACCTCTCTTTAAAGTAATTTATGATTAATCAGATGTTGTTTCTCATGTGGCATTAGAATTAATTATGATTGTCAGGGGAACAACATGTTTAAACTTTACTGATGTGATTTACTGCGTCTGAAACTGTTTCATGCTTGTGACTCAGTGTATTATTGCACAGAATTCTCCTTCTCACACACAGTTGCTTAGCAACCTTTTCTGTTCGATTGTTATATCCCATGTTGTTGCTATAATCAAGCACTTATTATCAGAGCAGTTCAATGTCGATTTAGTATGTATTTGTTTAGTTTTTTTCAGACTTTCAGAAAGTAGTTACATAATCTTTTTCTACTTCTTTATATATACCAACTTGTGGGGTAGATTATATAACAAACAAATAAGTTATTTTTGTATATGTTTTTCGATAGTTTTTTGCCAGATGGTTTTTATTACTGGAAGAAGTTACTGATGTAGACGATTCAGAATCTTCCATAATTATGAAATGAGAGGGAATCAAAATTCTGAGAAAAGTGAATGCCAATGAGGTTGTTTACAACAAAGGTCAAATTTCTGTCCTTTCGCTGGCACAGTTTGGCCACACAGGGGCCAGTCGTGTCTCCGTTAGCCTGCCGTCCTCCCCTTGTTTAGCTAATGATTAATTTCTGCCCTGTTTTTAGAACCCGTCACTATATATAGAAAGTCTGCTTTCATTTCTGAAAAATGTTCAATATTCTATTATAATCAGCCGAATCCCAGGTGTGTTGGATGACTGCTGTTTTATGTCGCTGTAATGTGCAAGGTAGACAGGCCACATTTAGAATGGCCAGAAATAGTGACGCAGCCTGACTCGGGCCACCTGACCTGGTTGAGATGGTAGTGAAGAGTGGCAGAAGGCACATACAAGCTTTACGCAAGGTGGCATGGAGGAATGCGCCACTTCAGGGCTGTTATGTAACTCAGCTTAGTGTCCTGCTGTCTCTGTGTTCGTCAGCCAATGACACGGACCACATAAGAGTTATTGTTGTAGGAGCCTTGAGAAATTGTTGTAGAAATGTGCAAATAATAAATCTAGCACATGTTTTATGGGAAATGAAATAAAAATAAGCTTTGCATCACAGAAATAAATTGTATTTTTAAGTATATTTATAGAAAACTATTATTTTAAACAATAAATGCAGCCTTCGTGGGACTTGGTTGTGGTGTTAGAGGCAATGTGCAAACCCCCGTTTGAACCCATTCAAGATATTTGAATATATCTTGAGGATCACTCGGAGACAGAGGAGTAACAGATGAAAGATGTAGTTTATTAAATGGACACAAGCAGAGGAGCGGGAAGTAAGGAGTGGATGGGTGCTGGGATCCGTGCCGGGAAGGAGGGTACCACACACACGCACCGTGGGGTCTTTGGGGAGGATCTTGGAGGTAATCCTTGGAGAGAAGACGGAAGAAGAGACTTCGGAGGTTATCCTTGGAGAGAAGGTAAAGAGGAGTTAGTCCTAATAGTTAGCGCAGGAATGATCTTGTCGCGAACGTGACCGGACAATGACTGAGTGCGTGTGTGTGGCTTTTGTGGTGCTGAGGTGGATGAAGGTGATGCGGATCAGGTGGTGGTGATTAGTACTCAGGCGAGGGTGTGCGTCGTGATTGTGTGGAGGAGGAACCTGGTTGTTTGTGACAGTACCCCCCTCCCCAGGGCCCGCTCCTGAGGGCCGGGGACCCCGACGTCGTGGTGGGCGTCCTCTACCCCTGGGAGCTGGTCGGTTGGGGTGTCTTGAGTGGAAGGTATCCAGCAAGGAGGGGTCCAAGATGTCGTTGCGTGGGACCCAGGAGCGTTCCTCTGGACCGTAGCCTTCCCAGTCCACTAGATACTCAAGCTGCCCACCACGCCGCCGGGAGTCCAGGATGTCCTTGACCGAGTAGGCTGCGCCGTCATCTAGGAGGAGAGGAGGGGGGGCTTCCGTCTCGCCAGGTTCTGTGGAGGGAAGAACAGAAGGATGGTGAGGTTTCAGGAGTGAGACATGGAATGTGGGGTGAATCCGGTACTCGGGAGGAAGTTGCAGTTTGTAGGTGACCGGATTGATCTGCTGAGTGATAGTGAACGGGCCAATGAATCTGGGACTAAGCTTGCGGCAGGGTAGACGCAGGCGGATGTCCCGGGTAGACAGCCAGACCTTCTGACCGGGTTGGTACTGGGGGGCCTCGGAACGGCGAAGGTCGGCTGCCGTCCTGCGTCTACGGAGCGCCCGTAGAAGTTGGTGATGGGCCGCGTCCCAGACCCTCTCGCTCTCCCGGAACCAATAGTCGACCGCGGGAACGTCAGAGGGCTCTCCAGACCAGGGAAACAGGGGTGGCTGGTAGCCGAGTACGCACTGGAAGGGTGTGAGTTCGGTGGTGGGTTGACAGAGGGAGTTCTGTGCGTACTCGGCCCACCCCAGGAATTGGTTCCAGGAGTTCTGGTGGCCGTGACAGAAGGTACGGAGGAAGCGTCCGATCTCCTGAACCTTCCTTTCCGTCTGCCCGTTGGACTGCGGGTGGTAGCCGGAGGACAGGCTGATGGCCACACCTAGGAGGGAGTGAAATGCTTTCCATACCCGGGAGATGAATTGGGGGCCCCGATCCGACACTATGTCCTCTGGGATGCCGAAGTACCTGAAGACATGGTTAAACATCAGTTCTGCCGTTTCCATGGCAGTGGGGAGACCCTTCAGAGGAAGAAGACGACATGCTTTAGAAAATCTATCCACAACATAATATGTATCAGAATACATGTGTTATTGTCAGAGGGAGGAAGGTCGGTCATGAAATCCACTCCCAGGTGTGACCACGGGCGGTTGGGGACGGGCAGAGGATGGAGTTTGCCAGATGGTAGATGGCGAGGACTCTTGGACATGGCGCAGCTGTTACATCAACTCACGTACCTTCTGACATCCGAGGCCATGTTGGGCCACCAGAAGCGTTCCCGTAGCAACGAGAGGGTTTCATTGACTCCCGGGTGACCAGTGCCAAGTGATGTATGGGTGGCGTGGATGAGAGGAGTGCGACGTGTCCTGGGGATGTACTGGTGCCCTGGTGGGCAACCCGGCGGAGCGTTGGCAGGAGTTTCGGCTGGAGGTAGGGTTTCGGCAGACCCAGTGATAGGGGCAACAATAAAAGTCTCTTGGCTGCCCTAAGGTATTCCAGGTTTTTATGGTCAGTGAGAACTTGAAAGGGGTGTTTGGCTCCCTCCAGCCAATGTCTCCACTCCTCCAGGGCAAGCTTGATGGCAAGTAGCTCCCTGTTGCCAATGTCGTAGTTCACCTCCGCCGGGTTGAGCTTCCTGGAGAAGAAGGCACATGGATGGAGGCGGCTGGGCATCCCCTGCTGCTGAGACAGGACCGCACCCACTCCGGTGGTAGAGGCGTCCACCTCCACGACGAATGGTAAATCTGGGTTAGGATGCACGAGGAGTGGGGCGGTCGTAAAGGCCAGCTTCAGGGCCTGGAAGGCTTCGGTGGCGGCTGGAGTCCAAGACAGGGACTTGGGCTTCTGACGAAGGAGGTTGGTTAGAGGACTGGTGATGGTACTAAAGTTCTGAATGAATCGTCTGTAGAAGTTTGCGAAGCCCAGGAATCGCTGTAGTTCCTTGATGGTGGTAGGAACGGGCCAATCCCGGACGGCGCTTACCTTCCCCTCGTCCATCCGGATGCCACTGCGGTCGATGGTATAGCCAAGGAACTGCACTGAGGGCTGATGGAATGAGCACTTCTCTGCTTTTAGGTAGAGCTGGAAGTCCCTCAGGCGTTGCAGGACCTCCGCAACGTGGCGTCGATGTTCGGCCTGGCTCCGGGAATATATCAGGATGTCATCGATATACACTAGGACGAATTGATGGATGAAATCCCGGAGCACCTCATGCATGAAATCCTGGAATACGGAGGGGGCGTTTACTAGCCCATACGGCATCACGCAGTACTCGTAGTGGCCAGTAGGGGTGATGAAGGCGGTCTTCCACTCGTCCCCCTCGCGTATCCGGATGAGGTTATACGCGCTGCGGAGGTCCAACTTGGAGAATACAGTGGCACCACGGAGATGTTCTAGGGCCGCTGGGACGAGGGGAAGAGGATAGCGAAACTTCTGAGTAATTTTATTCAGGGCTCTGTAGTCGATACATGGCCGCAAACCTCCATCCTTCTTGGCCACGAAGAAGAAACTCGAAGCAACAGGGGAGGTAGATGGGCGGATGTATCCTTGAGCCAGCGCCTCCCTGATGTAATCCTCCATGGCCTCCTCCTCGGGAACGGAAAGGGGATAGATGGTAGTGATTCGGAGGGACGTTCCACGGGAACCATACAGCCGGAGATACAGGATTGAAAGCAGGCTTCGCCCCACTTCAGGATTTCTCCGGTCTTCCAGGAGATTACCGGGTTATGCTGCTCCAACCACGGGCGCCCTAGGATGACGTCAGCGGTGGAATCCTCCAGAACCAGCAGATGAATGTTCTCATGGTGAAGGAGTCCAGTTTGGAGAGAGATTGGACCCAAGCAGTGGCGTACATTCTTCTTGTTTAACGGACTGCCGGTGATGGTGTGGATTTGGTAAGTGGCCGCCATGGACGAGGTTGGGAGACTGAGTTGACGGCAGAGGGCGCCGGAGATGAAGTTGCCGGCTGACCCAGAATCGAGGAGTGCAGAAACTGGAAGAGACACATCAGCCGCAGTAAGTGTCACAACAGTGGTGAGTGGTTTCATAGAATATCGTGAAGGAAGGATGGCACTCACCATGGGACGAGGAGGACGAACGGTACAGTACACAGTACAGTACAGACAAAGATTCTGGGCCAGCCGTCTTTGACTCTCCGCCATAGTGAGGCGGTAGGAGTCCACGACCATGGGCTCGCTGGCTGGTTCTGGGGAGCTGACGTTCTCTGGCCGGCGAAGCGGAGAGGAGGAATGCGCCTGGCCCTGGTGCTCTTCTAAGCACGACTGCATACGAGTGGCGAAGCGGATGGACAGCTGGATGAATCGCTCGAGGCCGATGGTATCCTCGTATGCAGCGAGATGCAACCGCACTCTGGGCTCCAATCCTTGGCGATAGGTAGTGAGAAGGGCCTGTTCGTTCCATCCACTAGAGGCCGCCAGACTCCTGAACTGCAAGGCATAATCATTGACAGACATATTCCCTTGTTTCAAGTTGTATAATCTCTCACCTATAGAGGAGTCCCAGGCAGGTTTGCCGAAAACTTCCCGGAAGTGTTCGATGAAGCTAGAATATGAATGGGTTACAGGATTATTCTGGGTCCAGAGAGAGTCTGCCCATTGTAAAGCCTTGCCTTGTAACTGGGAGATAATGAAAGCTACCTTGGCTCGATCCGTAGGGTACGAGAGCGGTTGCATCTCCAGGACCAGTGAACACTGAAGCAAGAATCCGCTGCATTCCTCCGCCGAACCAGAGTAGGGCGCTGGCCGTGCCATGGGACTGGCGTGCACGGCAGGTGAAGGAGGGATGATAGGATCCGCGGAAGTGCTCGCTGGTGGTGGTGATGCAGGTGCTGACATAAGTGTACGGCGGAGTGCATCTACTAATTCCTGGAAGGGATCCGTGAGGCTCATGCTTGTGTCTCTCTGTGTTGGTCCGGTCATCTGTTACGGATCACTCGGAGACAGAGGAGTAACAGATGAAAGATGTAGTTTATTAAATGGACACAAGCAGAGGAGCGGGAAGTAAGGAGTGGATGGGTGCTGGGATCCATGCCGGGAAGGAGGGTACCACACACACGCACCGTGGGGTCTTTGGGAGGATCTTGGAGGTAATCCTTGGAGAGAAGACGGAAGAAGAGACTTCGGAGGTTATCCTTGGAGAGAAGGTAAAGAGGAGTTAGTCCTAATAGTTAGCGCAGGAATGATCTTGTCGCGAACGTGACCGGACAATGACTGAGTGCGTGTGTGTGGCTTTTGTGGTGCTGAGGTGGATGAAGGTGATGCGGATCAGGTGGTGGTGATTAGTACTCAGGTGAGGGTGTGCGTCGTGATTGTGTGGAGGAGGAACCTGGCGTGTTTGTGACACCTTGATGAGCATAAGAAATTTATAGAAGAAAAAGTCTTACTGATATATATATATATATATATATATATATATATATATATATATATATATATAATTAAAAACCTAGTTAAAGTTTTCTGAAGGTTCCAAAACAAAATCACTTAGCAACCATACCTTAAAATCTCTGGTAATACTACCAAATTCGGCACTTATGGTGACGTTATTGCAACTAGAGGTGTGAATCTTCACTTGCCTCACAATTTGATTTGATTACATTTCAGAGGTTAACGATTCGATTATAAAACGATTTTCGATGCATCACAATGTCAGTTTTCCTCCAAATTATTTTATTAATAATAATAATAATAATATTAATAATAGTTTCTTTTTTTGTAAAAACAAAGATACGAATAAACATTTGATTTTCAAGAAAAATAATCAAATGTAAAAATTACTACGTAATCTTTAGTCTATTCATTACAAATAAAGTAGTTCAATTAAGAGCAATGGGTGATTCCCTCTTTTATTGTTTCATTAACATTAATGAGACAGACAGCCTATATATTAAGACTTACTGTACTATAATGCACAGATATAATATAATTTTTCACATCAGATAGCCCTAGACAAGAGCTTAACAAACTCAAACACACACACACACATACATATATTTATATGTGTGTGTGTATATATATATACATATATATATATATATATATATATATATATATATATATAGTGACGGGGTGAAGCACACAACACGAGGATCAAGGTAAGTTCCCCGAAGGGTGGATTTTATTGAGGCGGTGAGGGGAAAAATAGCCAACGTGAGGGGTTTTCGGTGCTCAGTGCTCGGCCTTCTCTTCCTCCTTCAGTGCGCAGTGCTGTGTGGGTCCGTGTAGTCCGTGTCCTTAGTGGGCTGGCGGTCACACACTGCTGTCTGGAGGGAAACATAGAGAATAGTTAGCCGAGTCTTTTGGAGACATCTCTCACCTCTGTGTTCGTCGACGCTGCTTATAAAGCCCGTTCCTGATGGGCTGCAGGTGTGACCGCTCAGCCCGTAATGCACACCTGCACCTGCTCTGTTTCCAGGGCGGCGCTGATGAGAGCTCGGGCCACTCGTCACAATATATATTTCTTCACTGTAATTTTTTTTTTAAAGAATTCTTTGAATAGACAATTTCAAGGTAGATTAACCCGTCTGTTAATTGGATATTATTTATTTGTTTGATTGTTTGTTTGTTTGTTTATGATAAATAAAGTATGCTGGTGCAAAGTTTCAATGAAATATAGACAATGCAAAGAAGCAGATGTTTGTTCTGGTCAGGTGTGTGTCAGCCCATCTGATGATACAGTGTGGTGGTTTGAAGAGGCTGGGTAACGTGAAGGAGTACTGACTGTGAATGGACAATGGCCCATACTGTGAACCCTGAGTCTTGTGATGGGGTGGACTGACTGTGCCATGTGGGTCCTTGTGTGGCTTGGCACTAATGCTAGTTCTCACAAGTCAACAATATATTAAAAGAATGACTGGTGGAGCTGGGCATTTTCTTTCAAGCTGTATGTCACTTTTGGATTTGAAAATACTAAGACAAGTAAAAAAAATAATTAATAAAAAGTCTGCTAGTTGTAGGTTAAATGGCTAATTCACTAAAATGGACATTCTATCATCATTTACTCACCCCCATGTTTTAAACCTGTATAATTTTTTTTTTCATTTACATTACATTTACATTTACATTTAATCATTTAGCAGACGCTTTTATCCAAAGTGACTTACAAATGAGAACAATAGAAGCAATCAGACCAACAAGAGAACAACAACAGTATACGAGTGCCATGACGAGTCTCAGTTAGTCTAGTACAGCACATGTAGACAGCTTTTTTTTTTTTTTTCAAGAATATGATAGACTTTGATGTTTTTTGAAAATGAGTAATGACTCAGCTGTTCGAATTAAGACTGGGAGGTCATTCCACCAGCTGGGCACAGTCCAGGAAAAGGTCTGTCAGAGTGATTTTGGGAAACCTTCTTTGGGATGGCACCACAAGGCGTCGTTCACTTGCAGAACGCAAACTTCTGGAGGATGCATAAGTTTGAGCTAGTGAGTTCAGGTATATTGGTGCCGTGCCAGTGGTCATCTTGTAGGCAAGCATCAGTACCTTGAATTTGATGCGAACGACTACTGGTAGCCAGTGTATCCTGATGAGGAGAGGTGTAACGTGACCTTTTTTTGGCTCATTGAAGACGACCCTCGCTGCTGCATTTTGGATCAGTTGCAGAGGATTGATGGTACATGCAGGAAGGCCTTGCATGTACTATCATCTGCAGAACACAAAAGAAGATTTTTTGAATAATTTTGGGGTCCAAACTAATCTCACTAACATTTATAGTATGGACAATATTTCAATATACAAAGTCATACAGGTTTAGAACAACATGAGATGTTGTTAAATGATGAAAGAATGGTAATTTTTGTAATTCCGTTTGGTGATGCTAGTGGCTTCTGCTTTAAGCTATTTAAGATATTAAACTCTGTCATATCATAACTGACTATTCATGAATGAATGATAGCAGTGCAGTACCTAATAATGCATGCTTTGATGCTTGCAGCTGATTGGAATTCAGTTTGATGGACTTTTCTGAGGATGCAAGCCGTACTGAAGGGGTCCTTTGGTGTCTGAAATCATGATACTATTGTGTATGGTGCAGTGTGGCATGGCTCTGGAGCACAGGGGTGGGGTGCTGCGAGTCCAGGAGGACAGGACAGATGGCTCCGCATTGGGTGCCACTGACACCTGAATAAAGCAGTGCCGTGACTCATGCACTGATGTAATCATTAGTAATGCTGTTTCAGCCTTCAACATTTTCCAGTCACTCTCCATAGAGGTTGCCATGGCATTTGTGGTTTTCAGGCTGTTATCACCAAGGTTATGCTTTTCAATATTTGTGACATTCAGAGAGCTCATTTTCTCTTCAGCTTAACTAATATCCATGTGAATAAGAAAAATTTATGTTATCAATTATAATAATCTTTAAGTGTATAATTATATTTTATATAAATATCTAACAATTAAATAAAAGTCACTCAAAGTTTGTTTGTATTTTGTAAATTGTATTTTTTTAAGCTACAGAATGTTATTCACATTATTCATCTATTATATATATAAAAAAAGATTTACAGGAACATGGATAGATATTCTCAGTGTTTTTGAATATATGCATCAGCTGTGGAAAACATTTATTTAGCAATAAGGTGCTAACATACAACACACAAAAGTCTGGCTCTTGAGATCCAAAGTGGTCCGGAAGTAAAAATCTGTGTAGACCTCTTTTTCTGGGCTTTTGTGGGTGGGAGTTGGGCAAAACATGGCAGTTGCGGGCAGGAACAGGACAGAATCTTGAGGAAGTGGGACTGAAAAATAGCTTAACTAGTATAGCTTGGTGCTAACAATGTCAAGGTCATGGGGATTGATTCCTAGGGAACAAATTGAATAAATCAAAATAATCTACCAACTAATACATTACTGAATGCAGTGGTGCTGTTTTTTGGCTAATCAGAATGCTAACACTGAAGAACACAAATCTGTCCCAAGTTGCAAACGTACAAATATTTTAGAAAAATGTGCACTAGTTGAGCAGCTATTATTGACAAGACTGAAAATGTTTTCTCCAGGAACGATAGACTTCTTCACTTGAACCTTAACTCCAAACCATACCAGTTGGTAGGGGAAAGCAGTGTTTCACATCCATGAGAATCTGATTTCTCAGACATCTTCCTGCAATCCTACTACCGGTATGTGAACCAATTCCCCCTGGAAGGAATCCTCAGGAGGAATTAAGGACAGCAAACACACCTCGTCAGCTACCATTTAAGATGTCTCTCCATGTACGTCTCCAGGCCTGGGAGTTGAAATCGAACCACCTCTCTTGACATAAACAACTTATCTGTGTGAGCCTCTCACCCTCCCGTGGTGGTGGTGCTTGGAGAACTGCCCCGCTGCCATCATGTTCTCACTGGTGTGGTATCATGCACACCTTCATCTCCAGTGACACAGTCAGTTCTGTCCTGGGACAGCAGTTCTAGTTGCTTAGTTTAAAGAGCAAAAGATGTCAAATGTGGTGTCACTTACTAAGCCGTTGTATTACAAACACTCTCAATTGCTAGATTTATGGTGTTAATAACTATGGAAAATTTGCCAAACTTCTGCTTCTGAGAAGCCCAGAAATGTGAAAAGTATATTCTGTCATATTGTAATATGATTGTGCTCATGCCGGTTCAATAGGTAGCTAAACAAACAACTTTTTGATTTATACAATCTTTCAACCTCATCTATGTGATAAGTGTTTATTTTAGAGCCTATCAGTGTGTGTGTGTGAGTTTGGAGGGGTATAATACTGGCACGGACTGAAGGTCAGGGGAAGTATCAGTGACAGGAAGTGTTTGACTGCCAGGATCAGACCAGGTTACCATCATAATGAATGGCCGTGCTGAGTGACACCTGGCCAGTCTTAAAGATTGTAGGAAAACAGGACCCACCTCTCCATTCACCTCACACATGCACTCTAGAGATGCATTTGATTAGTATTCACATGAGTATTCACATGATTCACTCCCACACTTATGCAGACTTTAACACAAACACACTCCCAGTCTCACCGTAAGACCCACATGCACCTGCTCGCGGCCGTGCTGACAGGAGCACAGATGGGCACTGCCTCAGTACAGTGCTACTATAACCCGGTCTGGACACACCAGTCACAGGGACCTGAATATCACCTCACTTAATACCCTTCACCTCTTCACCCAAATGATAGATACTGTCCCAGGAGAGCGATATCTGTTTTTGGACTGAATTAATTTTTGAACTTCGCCCACTGATATGCAGAAGTCATCTAACTGTATATGATACAAACTCTGAGATGATACACAACCTTTAGCCCATTCAGATAGCGGATGGGGGAATGCCAAGAACAGTTAAGCCCGCAGTTCCATTCCATAGGGACATGATATGTCTTAGTGGAGGACATGGTGTCCCTGTCCTCCCATAGTGCACAGTTTTGGGATGAATTATAACGTAACACCCCAGAGGATTTTTGTATCTGGGCAGCTAAACCTTTTGAAAATATGCAAGATGGAAAATCGTGAAACTGAAGAGCTTCATGACTCTTGGGTGCTGTTGTATGGATGTGAATGAAAATTAACGAGTTGTTAAAATTAAAATGCACTGCTAGAACAAGCGTCTGTAGATAATATTAGGAAAAGTATGTTCATGTATTAGTTTTTTTAGAGTATGATGCCTTGTATACAGGAATATTCCAGTTGTCTATCAACGATCAATGATATTTCTTATCTTAAATAGATGTGTAATTCCAGTATTAGTTTTAGTAATTTTAGTAATTGTACTTTAAATTATTATATTTCAGCAACATTTCTCATTTTCGTTTAGTTTATGTAATCTTAAGTTTTTAATGATTTATTAAAGCTTTATTTCAATTAACAAACCATTTTTAATAGTTAACAACACTGATCCATGCAATAAAAGTCAATGGGATAAAATGTTGATTTGGACCCCACTGACTTTCACTGTATGGACAAAAGTCTAATTATTATTATTTATTTTAAATATATATCTTTCTTTGTATGTGTGTGTTCCACAAAATAAAGTCATACAGGTTTGAAACAACATGAAGATGAGTCAGGGAGAGCTATCCATTTAATATTTGTTTGCTGTATGTTATAGTCTAAAATGAAGAATTAATGAGGTCCTAATGCCTCGGACCACAAAAGGAAATAAAAGCATCATTGAATAGAAGCCTTGTTTTTTTGAGGGCAGCTTCATGGCATTCATTAGTTGTATTGCTCTTTAAAGTGAAAGGTCGTGCAGTGCCCATTCTGTGTCATTGTGATTGAGGTACAGTGCATTCTATTCTCCTCTGGTATCACACATGCCAGTTTGTGGAACACCTGCATGGGCTTTTTGAGCATCGAAAAATGTCACGTAGACATTGTCCATTCTGTGATGTTTTGACTGACTTCAGTAATACCAGACATTCATAGACCTCAGCAGGCAATAGAAAATGTTTAAATATCTGCATTATTAGCATTGGTTTGGATATGAGGGATACGAGTCCATGTCACTTCCCCACCCCCCACACTTCCTGTACCCTCTCCCATGTGAGCCCTGCAGCACCTGCAAGCACGGGCAGGAAGCCAGCACAGGTGCTAACGTAGCATCGTTCGCTCGTGGCTTGAATGGCGTGCCAGCAGCCATCAAACCCTGAGAATCTCACACTCGCACACTTCCTCCCTGTCTGGGTCTGTGACACGGTGAGCGCTGCAGAGTGCCGAGACCCATCGTTATATTACACAGCGAAACTCCGAGACAGGTGTTACGTGTGTGTGAACATATTCAGGCTCGGGCCTAGCGAAGGATGTGGTGGCTTTGAGCTCTTCTGTCTTTTACATGTGCGTGTGTAAATATAGAAATAATCAGTTACGGCTGCAGACCTGATTCATCAATTAGCTTGTCTGTTTGTGCACTGTTGCTTTGATTTTAATCAAGGCTGCTTCGCTGAGAGTGGGTTCCGCTCTGAGTTGATGCTGCATGAGCAAACAAACTCTGGTGCTTGTAACCAACTGTTTGATCACTTATGCTCTCAGCTGCCATTAGGTCCTCCTTCATATCGTTCAAGCTGACAGGATAATGGCCTTGAAGTAGCCGATGTGGTCAATTTACTAGGCATTGTGGCAGTGCTTCTAATTATAAGTGGTTGCTAAAGCTAGGGTTAAAGATTTAAAGAAAATGCTAGTCTTTGGTGCATAACTTGTCCTGCACCATTTGTGCTACTGATTGATACCTCAATCTGTGTGGCTTGTTAAAGAGACATTTGCTTTAATTCTGAGGGATTGGGCTTCATTATGCCTCCATTATGCTAACATGCAAAACCTCTGTGGTATAGTTATTATATTTAAGTCTTATTTTATTAGTATTTATATGCTAAAAAAATCTTTCAACAATTTTAGAAGTATTTAGAATTTTTATATTTTCAGTTGTTGTTTTTTATTTTAGTTTAACTTTTTGTAAATAAAAAGATAAATCGTAGTTTTTGTTTTAAAAAAATATTTCAAAATAGTAATTTTAGTAATTTCAGCTAGTTACATTTTTTAATATATTGAATTTTATTTAAGCTTTATTTCAGTGAATTCCGATATTATTTAAAATAGTCTTTTGTAGTTTTACTTAATGATGACGTTGTATTTTACAGTATTTAAATAATTATAGTATTTCTTTTAGCTTTGTTTTGCACAGCAAGTGCAGATTGCTGACGGCAACTAAAAAAAAAATTTGTTAACTTATTTATTTTTTAATTATTTATAGTTTTTTGACCTAATATTTAAAACATTTAACCTTGTATCATTGATTTAAATTGATGTCATTACCCCACATTATTTTCATGCTAATGTAAAAAAATATATAAGTGAATACTCCTGTGCAGGCAGCTCTTGTAGGTGAAAAGCATTGTGGGATACTCCTTTTTTTCTGTACTCGTTCAAAGCCGTTGAATAACCATCAACCTTTATTTTCATCCGAAAGAAGTATTTGCTAGAGTTGTAGCAGAAAACCCCTGGATTTTTTTGTTTGTGCATGGGACTGATGAAGTGTAGCTTTCGTGTCACTTGTCTTTGTCTGACTCTTCATTTTTCTGGTCTTCAGCATTATCTTCTTTCACCCCACCCCACCCATCCCCATCCTCTTCTGGCGTTCCTGGAAAGCCTCTTTCTTGCTGATACCATCACTTATTTGTCCAGTTTCACTCTAATTTATTTTTTATTTTTTATCTATTTGTTTTTTTCAGGCCACTCTAGTGCTGTGGCCATATTTCCAGAATTGTATACTTTGTCCAGCAGGCCTATCTGCACGATCATCTTCCCCCCAGGCCACAGCAACTGAGCTGACAAAAAGAGCCCTCCCCCACAGCACATGAGCTCATGATGTGAAACAGTGGTCTGTTAATACCTGAGCAGCTCTCATTTTCTAGGGATGGCTATTTTTACTGCACCAGAGAGAAAATCACATCTCAAGCACCAATTTGAAATCATCAGTCTGTGAACTCAGTGAGCCAAGCTGGAAGGTTTCCACTTTAACACTAGTGTATTGTTTTTTTCTAGATGCCTGATAAACAATGCCTGATGAAGGTCACTTGACTGATATGTTTTAAAATCCATATTAAAATTTAAAAAAGTACCTGTTGGGAAGTGATTATTATACAGTATGTTGTATCTGATGCATCTCTGCTGTTGGTTGTAATATTGGCAAAGTAAATCCACACTTTGCTGAAGAAACGTTAGTAAACTCTTGAGCAGCAACAACAGTACCATGTACTCCGCCATTGTTGCGTACGCACACGCATGACGTCAATGATCTCAAAGATTCCCATAGTGAGTGTTTACACAGAAACGATAAAAGTGGCATTTTCAAAAACTTGCACTATGAAACCTGTTTTCAAAAATATGCGTTTTCAGTCCCCAAAATGCTGTTATCGTGTAAATGAACAGGCAAAACATATAAAAAGTTTCCCACTTGATTTAGGATGTGGCTCCTTTAGCCATCTGACAACAGTGTCTGTAGCTTATTAGCCGAAGACTTAAAAGACTTTTATATGTTAAGCAAAGAGAGGCAGTTAACCTGTTTCCTGTTTTCTGTGTCCCAATTCAGGATGCATCCATAGCACATCGCTTCCACTTGATGAGGGAGAAACATCCAGAGAAGTTTAACAGCAGGTAAGAATACATGCATGTTTGTAAATGAGAATAAACAAAGAAGACAAATGGAAATTTCGATAAAAACGGTGCAGATGAATGACACAAATGAGAAGAAAGGACGTTACTAAAACCTAGTTCCTGTTCAAACCAGTCATGCTAATCGATGAGCGAAACTACATTGTTTTCTAAATCTGCTGAATCATGCCGCATGGCCCCACCCACAGCAAAAATTCACATTGAACCAACATTTTTTACTTTTTGAATGAGGTTCACTTTACTGTGTCATTGCCACTCTTTTCATATTTAAACATCTTTAACTTTGTTGGTCTGAACACACTTTTTACACTTGGCATGAATATAAAATCAAGCCTTTTCTCTATCAATTTGGTGTCCAGAGATCAAAATCATTTCAAATGGAAGTTTTATCATTTGACCTTCAAAAAAGAGGCTTCTTTTTAAGCACAAAAAACACTGATGAATCACTCTTCTGTGTTATGCGTCTCTTCAAGCTGCCTGTATCTGTGTCAGTTCTAGCACAATGGCGACTGGCTGACGGTTTCAATTTCTTTGCTAGCTTGAGTAGAGTCAGTTTGAATGGAGTTTTTTAATAAAATGTTATGCATTGCTTCTCTGCATCAGTGGTGGAAAGTAAACTGGTCGGTCATGTATCCTTTAGAGAAGGCCATTTAGAGTGGTAAAGTAGAAATGATACGGTCTAATTTGGACCCTCTACTATTATCTCCACTCAGTTGGATCATTGAAGTAGGAGGAGAGAGAAATGCTTGAGTTGAGCAGGTAGAATGAATTAGGATGACGTTAGCAAGGCAATTCGGCATGAAAAAGGACAGCAGTGAAATCATCATTGCTCAGATAATAGATAGTGTAGTTTACAATAAGCCTCCATCAGTCTTCCAGCGATAAAAGGGTAACTGCTAAAACTGATCCTAGAACAGCACTTTGGTTCGACTTTAACAGCTCCATGAAATATGATGTTTTATCTTAAGGAAGAGTCCCTCAGAGCCCCTGGTGCACTTTACAGAAGCTGTTCTCAGCTCCCTTTGATGTGGGTCTCTTTCAAGTCTGTTGTACTGTTGTCTATTCTCTTGGTTGATGGCTCTATTGAGAAACACTTTTAAAAGCCTGTGTAGCACTTGGCTGATAAGCACTCTCTAAGAATGGGGCTTTTTGATAAGCATCATTGGTCCTGCTCAGTAGACTCCAGGCATTTAAGGTTGCCATTCAACTCAATGAGGCAGCAGAAATATTGAGATTTATTTATTGGTTGCATAATCTGGTGTGATTGGACAAGCAGTGTTCCACTGGTAACTTAATACACATAATTAATACAAATACATAATACATACATTTGAACTTTATATTAATCAAAAAATGCTGAAAAAGACATATTTTTCAACATTGGCTGTAATAAGAAACATTTCTTGAGCAGCAAATCAGCATATTAGAATGAGGTTTTAAAGAATTATTAGACACTGAAGACAGGAGTAATTCATAGAGAAAATTCAGCTTTACCATCAAAGGAATAAATTGCTTTTGAAAATGTATTTAAATAGAAAAAATGTATTTTTATCAACGTATGAGTGTACATCTTTAAAGTTATCTGTAATTTAAAATGTACTGAGCTCATATTTATGATGCGACAGAGAATCTGTCCTGAATACAGAGCTCTGCTGTAAAAACGCTGGATGCTGGGATTATATAAAGAGGGATGACACCCACCGTCACACCGTTTTCCGTATTAGAGTGAGAACCTGTCATGGCAGCACAGCTTTTTTAATGACTTTAAGTCCCTAATGACTAATACAGAATCTGAATTATGGAACCTGCCTGGCTGAATTAACTAGTTAACGTTTCAGTCGTTCATAATTCATGCACCGTGATTTCCACAGCACATTAAAAGTGTTGTTTCTCCACAATGGGGGTTTTCTAGACTCGTTGCAAGTTTCAGTCAAATGTGGCTTATTTGCAATTAATCTTTAATTGACTGACGGACAGAGAGTCCAAAATAAGAATAAATGGAATTATGTCCTCGGCCCATTTAAATCATTCAGTCTTTAATCCCAGAGTGAGTCACCCAGAAACACAATATAAAACACTGCCAAACCAAATGCTTTATCTGCTTTGCTTTGTTCTGCAGATTTAGAATAGCCAGCCAGTGCATCTGTCAATCTATGGCTTTCTACTGAGGGCTGTGCTCAGTGTTTTTAGGATTTGAGAAAGCACTCTCAGAGGCAGCGTGCCACCAGATGGTACATAAATGATGGTTGCCATGGAGTTTCATGATTTATCCTCATTGAACCTGTTTATGTGACATGTTTCAGTCCACCTGTTATACTTCACCCCCATGAAAACAGTGCTTTTAGTTTTAACAGGCACTCAGAACAGCATAGTGATGCACTTGGTTAAAAATCCAGTTTAAAATCAAATACAAATTCCATTCAGGTGTGTTCATATGTGCGTGCATGTGTTAACATCCACACACATTCCCACAGTGACGTGTGAAACGCGGGGTGGGGGTTTACGTGTGTCTTCTTTTGCTTCGGTTCTCAGTGATCTGCATCAGCAGTCGGGTCTACAGGGAACCCGCGGCCCAGGTGCTAATGACCACGAATGCTCAATGGACCTGCGCCTCTGTGTCCTCTCCTCCCAACGGGCCCACCAGAGGAAGTTTTGGATAAAGAGGTGTCAAATTGCCCCATAGAAAAGAAAAAAGACCTCCAAAATGCCTTTGTCTTTTCGATTAAAATAACAATGACGGCTCTGTGGACTGTCAGTTTCTCAAGCAAACAATGATGAGAAGATGAGAGGCAGGGCTGAACACAGAGTGGGGGCACATGAGGGGTGTTGTTTCTCCTAATATTGTGGTGGATTACATTCCCACACTTATTTTTGTTTTCTGTTGAAGACCAATTTCAAAGTATTTCATTGGTTTAAATGTGTAAATGCAATTTAGAAAAATGTACCGGAAAAGAAAGGATCTGGTGCTATATATATATTAAATTAAAATTAAATTAAATTTATGCATTTAGCAGACGCTTTTATCCAAAGTGACTTACAGTGCATTCAGGCTATCAATTTTTACATAGCATGTGTTCCCGGGGAATCAAACCCCCAACCTTGCGCTTGTGCTCTACCAATTGAGCTACAGGAACACACATATATATATATATATATACGCTGCAGTCAGTAGTAGTAGTAGTAGCCCTTTATTGTCACTAGTCACAAGTACCAGCGAAATTAGCCATCAACCTGTCCATACATACATATACACAACATACATACAATATGACAAGGGGGTAGACAGGACAGGAAGACAGGGAATTGAGGAAGTAATACAGCATAACATTAGGGAAGCGAGGAGAAAAAAAACAACACCCAGACTATGCAAAAATACAAAAGCACATAATCAATACAGCATAACCACACGACTTTGCAACAGGGGAAGGGAGTGGGGGGGTCGAAGGTAATCCAGCGCAAGCAAGCAGCCATCCGGTCCTGCAGCCATTCTCGGCACTGGTCACAGACCCGTTGTCAGACTGCCGGTACAAAGGGACGAAGACGCTGGGTGTGGGAGTAAGGGAGTGCATTAAAATGCATTTATTTCTGCCTCAAATAGCTATCGATTGATCATCAGTATGTAACTCCGCATGCAAGTGGCCGACGGGCAAGTTAGTTAGACTACTGTATTTTCACATTGATCTGTGAAAAGCGTTTGGCTTTTTTTTCCTAGATGTCCCATTTTACTCTGCAGCATGTCATTTGCACCATAAAAATCAAATATGACATTAAAAATGCCATTAGCGGCTGTGCTTTGAAAGACATTTGGCTGCTATGGATGTTCATTTGTCCTGTGGTTAAACGGTTTTATCTTTTATCTTCTTGTTTTCTTTTTTTTCACTTCATGTTTCACTTTTCATGTTCTTTGCAGACACTTTATAAGTTCATACATCTGTAAATCTTTGCTAAAAGACACTTTTGCAGAGAATTTACATTTTTATTAATGATTATACTCTGTCAGTTTTCAAATATATCAGGTCTTTATAACAGATTTTGATAGTTTAATGTCATTGGTTTAAAGTTGGACATAAATCTTGCATTATGTTATACTGCAGACAGATAGAAATGACAATATTATTGAATGAATAGAAATCAACTTTTTTATCCCGGTGAAATTTGGTTTACGTAATAAATATCGCGAGTTACGACTGTACCGTTACGACACCTCCTCTGATCACGTGACCGAGAAAGGAAAAGGCCAAATATGGTCCTGACCCAAGCTGCCGTCTGTCTGCCCAGCATGTGAGCAAGTGTTTCATAACCCCTAAGAAGGTGTCTAGGTTATGTCTATGTGAGTAAGGTTTGTGTGCTCTGTGTGTGTGCCTTGGCCAGTTCATTGTGTATTTTAGTGCATGGACCGTATGTGTGCGTGGGTGTGAAAGTGCGTAAATCCCTCCCCGTGCACATACGTGTGTGTGCCGGACTCAGCAGAAACCCAGCGTGGCTGTGTTCTGGAACCTGTTGTTCCCTGCTGCTCCATGCCCATGATGGGGAGGAATAAATATATGCTTCCCTTCCTCACTGTCTCAGGCTGCTGCCAACAGAGCAGCCCGACAGAACATACCCCCTGCCCTGACCCTCCGTCCCACACACACACCCCCTTGCTGTGGAGCAGGTCGCAGGCAGACTGTGGAGGAGCATGAGCTACCTCGAATCAGAACCTAGAGTCACAGAGTTAGCTGAAGATTAACTGCTATAAAAATGTTCATTTGATCCCACCAATTATAATAATAATTATCCATTCTATTACATTTTATTTTAACAAATTGACTAATAAGAACGCAATTCAAAAATCATTATTATTAATTATAATTATTATTATTAGTTTTTTTTTATAAACATTTTTACTACATTATAAAATGCTCTTACTGAAATGATTAGTCAGATCAACAAATTGTCTAACAAACTGACTAATAAAGAATATGGCTGCAATAATAATAATTATTACTTATAGTAGTAATAATAATTAAAAAATAAGGATAATTATCATTATTAACCATTTTAATTTATCAGAAGTGGTCAACAAAAGGACTTATGAAAAAGAACATGCCTAAAAAAATTGCATTGTAGCATCTTTATTGGCTGGTGTCAAATGAATTTAAAATTATTGTTATTATTATTATTATTATTATTATTATTATTACTAAAACATTTTACAACATTTCTTACAAAGGGCTTTTCAGAAATGAATAGTCGGATCAAGAAATAGAATAATAAGAGATTCAAAAATTAGTTTAAATAAAAATAAAATTATTATTAAAATGTTATCTGATATACTGAATTATTAAATGATCACAATATAAAGTATTATGCAACGAATCACACCATTCATATTAAAGGGGTGCAGTCTAACATGTGTTACTGTTTTTTTTTTTTTTAAAGCACATTATTTTTCACATAATTTACCTTTATTCCACACCACTCTGTCCCTTCTCTGAGAAACGCTCTGATCATTGGCTGCTTTTATGAAGCCCCGCCCTCAGAAATACGCAATGGGCTCAGATTGGTTAGCTGGTCCAGTGTGTTGTGATTGGCTAAAGCACCTCCAGTGTGCATCTAAACGTCCCGCCCCTCAAGCTCAGAATGTGCTCCGGTTGTATTGTAAACAATGGCATCGTCTATATTGCTATATTGCAGTTTAATCCCGATTGAGACGCAGATGATATTAGTGAAGAGGATTGCGCAGAACCTGTTTTTGTTTGTTGTTGTCTCATACTTTTAAATACGCTGTTATTTGTAAATGCTACTGCTTCTGTTAGCTTTTAATGTACGGTTTTATCCTGATTAAAGTTTTAATACAGTATGGTAACTGCGCGCGCATCCATGTTTAACGTTTCTCATAGCTATGTGTAAATAAATGTATAAATTGAACAATTCATTGTTGGAGCTGATCTGGTGATCTAAATGAGAGAGAGAGAGAGAGAGAGAGAGAGAGAGATGCAGAGCAACAGGAGGAACAGGATTGAGAACTGCTGCTTTAGAACATTGGTTTTGAAACTTGTGAATCCATTAAAATTGTTAAAAAAACTGAATTGTGATTAATTTATGAATAGAGTTTTACGTGCACCTCTAGTTTTAAAGTGCTTTCTGGAGACAACTCGTCAAAGAAAGACTGAAATACGCAACCGCAAAAGTCTGTTCTGATGGAAAGGAGTCACATTGATCCATCTGACAGGATGCTCAGCGTGGCCAGATTACAGTGGGGATATTCTCACTGCAGTCTTTCTTCTCTTGTTCCCATCACAAGTGGTTCATCGCATCTTATCTTTAACCCCCAAATGCCCCTCTCCCTCTACAGAACCCCCGTCCTTAAACTCACTCCCATTTGAGCTGTCAGTCAAAGGCTGTATCAGAGTCACGATCAGCAGGATAAGGACTGAGCTGCGTTGTGACTGATTGCTGTAGTGATACAGGGGCAGAGAGCTCACGGGTCAAAAAGTCATCAGTCTCTGAAGGGATTATGGGAGATGGTTATCTGGACCGATGACCAGCAGGGTGTGTGTTTGTGATTGTTTTAGAGGAATGTGTTGGTTAAATGTAAAGGTTCACAGACCCTTAACATCTACATCTTTATGTGCTGATCCAGATTTCAAGCACAATTCTATAGTCAAGAGGATTTTAGTGTAATAGATTAAATCTCTGCTATTTGAATGCTCACTTTTGTCCGATGACCTAGCTGTGCACAGAAAACACTAACCTTAAGATGCTCTTACCAGGAAGCTTTAAGTCTTTGCTGCTTCCTCCGTGCTATTGCAAAGCTCAGAAGACAACTAACAGGCTGCTAACAGAACTTTTTTTTTTCTCCACTTCAAACTTCAGCTGGGGGTGGAACGGAAAGAGAAACCCATGGCTAATTGTGTTTTTTATTTTTTTTTACGGAGCTTCTCAGATGGAAGTTAGCTAATGAGGTTAGGCAGCTTGACCCTGTTGAGATCACAATGTGGGTCTAATTGTGATCTCAAATCTGCTCATAATCCCTTCATTTGACTGAATGAAGGTAGCAAGTTGCTGGAGTATAAACTGAGGGAGAGGATGACAGAGTTAAGTTTAAAAGGAACAGTAGCAATGCTATGGACTTCAAAACAGAGTTGCTTTTCAAGTAGCAAGTAAATGTTTTAAACAGTTAATAGTATATCACAACAAAACTCTAAATTGCTATGTTTGTCACATTGTATGGCATTACTGATCTGTACAGCTGAGAAAGTGAAGGTAATGGTTAAACACACTACTCTAAAATATATATTATTTATGTTAATGCATTTGAGATACATTATGCGTTTTGCCATTCATGAATTTCATTTGTTCTCAACCCCTGATCTAATAATATTTAATTTAAATGATTATGTTCAAATGCTATTTAATGCTGTTACCCTAATAGTTTTAACTCTCTGTGTTTTGTGGTATTAAATATTGTTCTGACTGAAGGAAAAAAATCAACATTGCTTCCCCAACACTGTTTTTTAGCATTTTTTTATAAATGCTTTACACCAGGTTTCTGATTACTTTTGACTTTTTTTTTTCATATTGCATTTGCATAGTTTGACTTAAATTAAGTGTCAGAGTCAGACCATACTGAAAAAAAAGATGGTCTAGAAACAATTTCCCCTCAGAAACGGGTGGTAAATTTCACGAACAATTACAAGGAAACAGCAGGTAACACTATCAAATTAAATGTACATTTTTGAAGTAGAAAAACCTAAATGTTTTTTCTTGTAAAAGCTACTCCAAAATCTTTATTTACAACTTATTTTTACAGTGCAGTTAAATCAAATTTAATTTTTCAAATATATATTTAAAAAAAAAAATGAATTGTTTAGACTCATAAGCATGTTGTATCAGTAGTTTATCTGTAGTTTAGGCTTCACTTACACTTGTGGCTCTTGTATCCTGTACTTCAGCGGATTACATATTTTATATGGTTGACACTGATGGTTGCTCTGTCCATCCCTTGTGAGCCTGGAGAAGCCCCCATTGCATGTTGTCTATTATGCAAACAATAGTGTTGTCATTATCAGCAGAACACCCCTTTGCAGGGCCTTGTCACTGGTTGTCACCATTTGATGAGTGTAAATTACCCTGTTTCATAACCAAAGTGAAAATGCAACACATTTAGAGTAGAGACTAGAGAGAGAATTGATAGGGTCCTGGTGTTATAAAGTCAACTGAGCTGAAGCAGAAGGTCTTCATTATAGATTAGTCCTACCCTTGTGTGATATACTGGCAGTGTCTGTTGTCCTCCGCTGGCTCCTCTCAGTGTCCCAGGCAGTTGATGTCAGGTTGCGCTCAGGTTGCCGATGGTGGTTCTGGTTTCTCCATGGAAGCTGAGGCCAAGTTCACTGTCACTCATGTCCTCTCACACCTGTCTGTCTCGGCTTTCCTTGTAGCGCATTAATTTTTCAGAAGGCCAGAGGGTGACAAAGTGAACTGGCCCAAAGGCTTCTTTCCTTGCCCTAACTATAACCAGCCCTGTCCTCAAGAATAATCAAAGATTGTAATAGGTAAGATGAGACAGACTGACCCATGTGAAAGCACACCTTGTACCATTTTGTTTAATTCAAATTAATGTGACAGAGTTAGACCTGTTCAAGGACAATGCACTACTATTCAAGAGTTTTGGGTCGGAACGATTTTGTAATCTTTTTGAAAGAAGTCTTTAATGTTGAACCAGGCTGCTTATATTTTCCGAAATAAATATAGTAAAAACAGTAATATTGTGAAATATTATTACAATTTAAAATAACAGATTTCTATTTGGATACATTTCAAAATGTAATTTATTCCTGTGATGACAAAGCAGTGTCACATGATCCTTCAGAACATTTATAGAATATTTTATGTGCATACTTTTTTCTTCAGGATTCTTAGATAAATTGAAAGTTTAAAATAACTTTCTTAAAAGGTTTTGTTTTTAAATAAATGTATTCATGTCATTAATGTTAATGTCATTAATGCATTAATGTTAATGACCCCAAACTTTTGATTGGTGTAGTGTAAATTGGTTGTAGATTTACCATCGAAGAGTTGTGTATGGTTTCCTTGGCTTAACAAATTGTAAATTTGATGGCGTAAATCAGGATTCAGCTATTAATCTAAAAAAAAAATTTTTATGTGTTGTTGCAAATGAGGCACTTTTGGGAGTTTTTTGTTCAAAGTTAGATCTGAGAGCAGTTGTCTGTTTAATCCGTTGAAAGCCCAAGGCTCTGTTCATCCCATAATATTTATTTTCACGCCAGTATTAACATTGGGGTGTGTAAACGCAAACTTGTTTGTTGTTCCAATGACAGAACAGCTGCACACGGAGTCATCATTTTTTTCTCATTATGACTGAGCTTGAGATGTTGCATTTTAAATCCTGTTGAACATTATTTCTTATTTGTCAGTTGCTCCTCTGAGATCATATTGAAACATTCAGACGCATAGGTGTTATTTATGACAGGAACCTCGCCAAATTGTTGCCGTGTTAGCATTTTTGTCTTAAAATCAGCAAATACTGTACAACTGGTTTATAAGTTAATACGGGTTAATACATCACATAGATTCTTGATTTATCAGAACCGCGAAAGATCAAGTTGACTTTTTTACGCATAGCCTTATTTTTTTTTTATGAGCTTTTTTCATATCACAGCCCAAAAATGTATTGGATAAATTTTTAGTTTAACGTCTAATCACTTTTGTTTTCTCTCCTCAGGATGAAAAACAAGTTGTGGTACTTTGAATTTGGCACCACAGAGACCATCTCAGCCACTTGTAAAAAGCTGAACGAATCCATCGAGGTGGAGGTGAGTTCAGGACATTTAGCCTCAATAGTGCCTTGTTTTACTTGACAGCAAATGTTGTAATTATATACAGCCACATTCACAGTCTTTTAACTGTGTATATGGTCAGTATGTCCACTGAATACTTCCTTCAACAAACTGTGATTCATTCATGTGCAGCTGGCTACAGTATCTACAGTAAACTTCAGGCTGCTCTTATGTGTTGAGGGAACATGTCAGAACGTCTCTTTGACAAGTAAACAGCGGCTGACGACCTTTGTTAACAGCGTTCCCAGCATGTGAAAGTTTCACACTGGCCAGTTTGTGCCTGTGGTTAAATATACATAATGAATGCAATGAGTTTCAGTGATAATGAGGAGTGTTTCTGTTTGCTACAATACTATTTACTAAAGTGCTTGATATTTAATCTAAGCAGAGTCATTATAAATACGCTTATGAAGTTAGAAGAGCTATGAAAACAACTTCAGCTAGGAAAAGAAAAGTTTCTGTCTCCCACTCTTGTGTGGGATCTCACGTGGATCAAGCTATCTCATTATATCATAAACATGTCAGCATTTGTCTTTTGAAGTTTGTGTGCTTTTCCACTGTACTGACGCCCTTGGTTTGATTCAGGGTGGTCTCTGACATCATACAATACTGAACAGCATTTCTATATCTGGATCGCCCGCAGGCATTTTTAGACTAATTTCACATCTCTCGTGTCTGGAGTGTGATTGCTATTGATGTGCAACTCTTAATAGTTAATGCAGTTTATAATGCTTTAAGTGCTTTATCATTCTATTTTATACAGTATACATTACCGTTCAATATTTTGGGGTCAGTTAATGTTTTTTTTGTAAAGATAATAATACTTTTATTCAGCAGGGATGCATTAAATTTGTCAAAAATTACAACAACGACATAATAATGTTGAACAAGAGTAAAATAGGGTGAAAATAAAAATATAAATGTATATACTGTATAATGATTTTCTGTTTCTGTCCTAGTGTGATGGCCTCATTTTGGATCTCAGCAGCACGTCTCTGGAGGGTATCGCTGTGCTCAATATTCCCAGCATGCATGGGGGCTCCAACCTGTGGGGCGAGTCCAAGAAAAGACTGAATTACAATCGCATGAGTAAGAAAGTGCCAGAGAGAATGACTGGCAGCGCTGTCACCGATGCCAAAGAGCTCAAGTTTTGTGTGCAAGGTAAGTCAGACTTTAGAACATAAACTACTGAAAAAGATCTGGGTTGCTCCTGAAATGTTCTTACAACCTACAAGTTTCTTAATATAGCAGAGAAATGATCGCAGCATCCTTTTACAGTCAGAAACAATCAGAATCAGGAAGAGGTTTATTGCCAGGGATGTTAGGGATGTTGTATATGTTTGTATATACTGTATATATATATATATGTGTGTGTGTGTGTGTGTGTGTGTGTGTGTGTGTGAGGCGATCTAGGATAACCCAACACATAGTGAAATTGTACCTTTTTTAGGTTTTGATACTATGTGAAAGCTGAGCTGACCATTGTCCATAGCTTGAACGTAACAAAAGTTATGGCTATCTGAAGTTGGCTGATCGCTATGTTTTTCCAGAATGGAATTTTGAGAAAAATGGGTTTAAAGTGAGATGGGTTTCACTTTCACTTGTACTAAACTATCGCTGTCTGTCAGGAGCGCCATACTGCATCATTACACAAATAGACTAACGTTACCCTGAAGAGGACTTTTCCGTTGTTTATCATGAGCATAATCTCTGAACTTTTGATCACCCCTTGTATGTTTGGATAGCATGAATAGTGTATCTTGTAAGCGAGCGAAGCGCACCTGTGCATATAACAGACTGTCATCGGACCCCTCCTCTTTAGTAACTTCATCTGATCCTACATCTCTGGATGTAAAATAGTCCATTATAGCATCTTTTAGGGCACTGACATCACCACGATTGAGCAGACAGAGAGGAGCAAGATCGTCTAAGTGAGCAGCTTCAGACTGTGTTGTTTTCCTGCGCCCCGCCTTCTCAGGATATTTAAAAGAATGAAACCCTAATTTTGACAAAAGATTTACATACGACTTATTTTTCAAATTTCCTGAAAACGTCCCAGCGCGATATCCGACGGGTTTTCCCAGATCGCATCACATACTGTATACACATACTACCAGTCAAAAGTTTTTGAACAGTAATGACTTTTAAAGAATTCTCTCCTGCATACCAAGCCTGCATTTATTTGAATACAGCAAAAGCAGTAATATTTTGAAATATTTTTACTATTTAAAAAAAAAACTGCTTCCTATTTGAATATATTTTAAAATGTAATTTATTCATGTGATTTCAAAGCTGATTTTTTTAGCATCATTACTCCAGTCTTCAGTGTCACAAAATCCTTCAGTAATCATTCTTAAACAACATTTATTATTATTATTTAAAACAGATGAGTACTTTTTTTTCAGGATTCTTTGATGAATAGAAAGATCCAAAGATCAGCATTTATCGGAAATAAAAAGCTTTTGTAACTTTATACACTATACCATTCAAAAGCTTTTTATTTTATTTTTATTTTTTTGGAAATAAATTATAGTTATTAAGTTTAGCAAGGATGATAAAGACATTTATAATGTTACAAGACTTCAGATAAATGCTGTTTTTCTGAACTTTCTATTCGTCAAAGAAACCTGAAAAAAATTCTACTCTGCTGTTTTCAACATAATAATAATAATAATAAATGTTTTGAGCAGCAAATCAGAATATTAGAATGATTTAAGCTTAAAATGGCTTAAAAAGAAAGGAAAATGATAATTTTTTTGTGACAATGCAACAATGACGATTGGCGCAATCCTGCGTCCAAATTCTGGACCTGATTAACATAATTTTATTATACAGAGAATTGTGAAATTTATTCAGGTGTGGTTATGTAAATCAGACAAAAATATAGGTGCAGGCTGTTGCCGGGTGGATAATTTATTTAAAGCTGCGGATTTGGGTCACATTTTAGCTCATCTGCGCATCAATAATGCATATATATATTTTTTTTCTATAGGAATAGAAAAAAAACAGTTTTTGCTTCTGACCATTTCATTGTAGTACATTTAAGTGCTGATGATAACTGACTGAAACCTCTAATTTCCTGCCACTTCTAATACATTTCAAATTACTGTCCATCTTCGGTATATCAGCACATCATGTGGAGCTGTTTCATATGCAGCTCTGACTCACAGCTGACAGCTTTTAACCATCGCTAATGAACGGGAGCCTCTCTGGCTGCTCATTACACTGATGTTCAGTCTCACTGTGTTTTGGGACTTCCTGCATTCGTTTCCCAGAGTGTGAAGCTCAATTAGCAGTGCTAATCGTCATTTAGGGATAGCGCTATCTGTGTCAGCGCCTCACTGAGAGTAGAGTACCAGTTTTTCAGATCCCACACTAAAGGTTGGTGTCACCATCCTACTAAATGTCCTTTTGGGGAGGGTAAGTCAGCACAAACGCCCTTGTGACGCCAGCCTCCAGGGTCCCGGCGTCACCATCAGCTGTCTCAGTCACAGATCAGAGCTCGGATGTGACTCTACCTCCCAAGGTCAGAGCAACAGCAGCTGTTTCAGCCTGCAGCTCTGGACCTTTGTTTTTTGTCCAAAAGAAATTCAAACTCTGTCATCATTTTCTAATAATATATAATCAAACGTATTTCTTAATCTTTATATCACAGGTGAAGGTAGTTGCTTATTTACAAGAGTGGCTGTATGTCTCTGGCTCTAAACTGCACTCCAGTGTTCAATCAGCATGCAAAAAAGTTTGTTTATTTAAATGTTTTACTAAGAAATTCTTAGTGAAACAATATTACAATTTAAAAAACTTTGTTCTATTTTAATATACTTTAAAATGTAATGTATTGGTGTGATGGCAAAATTGATTTTTCAGCTGCCATTACTCCAGTCTTCAGTGTCACATGATCCTTTAGAAGTCGTTCTTCTAATGTCTTCATTTGGTTCTCATTTCTTATTATTATCAGTGTTGAAAACAAGTTGTGTTGCTTAATATTTTTGTGGATACACTTAAATCTTTTGTAACATCATACATTTCTTTACTGTCACTTTTGATTAATGTTTCCTCTATGAGTAAAAATATGAATAAAAAAAATCCTATACTGACCACAAACTTTTTTTTTTTTTTGTAGTGCCTTTATATCTTGCAGTGTGACTTTATTCCCCATAATTTCAACTTAAGAATTCCTCTTAGTTTTCAATGTGACTCTTATCTCCCCATTGAGTCTTTATATCTCACAGTGTGACATCTTTCCTCTTTAAACTGCTAATTTTAAACTCTCACAATTACCTTTTTATTTTTTACTGTGGTGGCATGCTGGCAACAGGCTTCCATATGTAGGTGAAAATCTACAAATGACAAGCTGTGACCTTCGAGAGCAGCAACTTGAATTTAAAATGCCTTCTGATGTATTTAGGCACCTCTCTGTTTTTTGATGACCTGTGTGCCCATAACCTGTTCCTAATCTCTATCTTTGATCCGTTTCAACTCTCTCGTCCCGCTCTCTCTCTGTGCTCTTCTGTACTGAACTCACATGAATACTGTTACCATGGAGACCCCCAGGCCCTCCTGAACTAAGGAACAGTGTAGGGATCGAAAGAGAATGTGAGGGAGGTAGAGAGAGTGGGATGCTGTGAGCTGTGTGACTCATATCAGTAATCTTTAACTGGCCTTCAGGCACATATACTCAACCAGCACTGCATACAGCACATACAGTAACTGTATAGAGGTCTGTAGCCACATCCCATCTAAAGTAACTGTGATCACTCTGTCAGTTAGTCAGTTGGTTTTCTTTTCCCATAGCATGAAGGATTTAGTGCTGTGGGGTTTCTGATGACTCACCAGTCAGCTCGCTCCACATGTTCAGACAACACATGTTACACTCTGTGAAAATGACTTGCTGTTTACAGCTGTAAGAGCATGATCTCATCTTCATCTCTCTATGGAGTGTATTTTGAGGTTTATATGAACAGAGAATTCCTCTCACTCACACAACTTCCACATGACTCAGGTCCTAATGGATGTCTGCATGTGACTGTTGCATTAGTAGCACTGAATTTTTTCTGGATAGGTCCTGAAGGTTATAGAGGTTTATTTTTTGGCCATAATAAACAAGCATTTCCCAAATTTGGGTGGGTATAATATTTGGGTAATAGCTTTCCACTACACAGGATACTGTTATATTTAGTCACATTATCACTGTGTCTTTTTTGTTAGTGCTTTTACTGTCTTTTCTAGCCAACCTTGAAGGCAGCATTATTAGCCAAATTAAAAACCTTATTAAAAGTTGAACTTTGGTTTGAAGTATTCATATTTGTTGGTAGCTTTGCTTTATGAAATGACGCTAATATTTTAGAGTTGTTGTTCCATTGATATTATGTTGAATGTTTTCCCCCTAGATTTCTTTCTAACTGTGCGCTTTAATAATTGTTTAAAATTGAGCATAAAGTAACCAAATGCCAAGTTGTTTTCAAATATGTTCTCACTATTCACATCATGAATATTTACTAATAAGCATAGCGCAGATTTTCATGCCAGAGATAAAATTACATGTAACAAAATGAAAAAATAAATAAATAATTATAATAGTTTTGACCCTACAAGGGGTTGGGAGAGTTCAAGAAATAGTTTTTGCTGCTATTATAGAAAAATTCAAAAGTTTGGGGTCAGTGTGATTTTTTATGTTTATGCTCACCAAGAGCATTATATATTACAACAATATATATTACATAAATTTTACATGAAAAAAGATACATTTTAAGAAAAAATTCTGAAAGTTCATAAGAACATTCCTTTGGAAGATATTCCTGAAGAACATCTTTTTTTTTTTTTCTATCTTGATAAAATGACAGGCTTGTCTGTAATATATATTGCTCCTGCTGTATATTACATATATAATGTATATTACATTATATATTACAAAATCATTTTATCATCTTGATAAAATGACAGGCTTGTCTGTAATATATATATATATATATATATATATATATATGTTTTTTTTTTTTTTTTTGCTGCATAATATTGCTGTAGAAACCTTGATACTTTTTTTCAGGATTCAGGATGAATAGGAAGTTTTAAAGAACAGCACTTAACAGTGTAAATTTCTTTACTATCACTTTAGATCAATTTAATGCATCCTGAATAAATGGATATAAAAATCTTACTGAACTCAGTCTTTTGAATGGTAGTGAATGTTCTAGTAATCACAAAGCATGCCTCAGTTAAGGGGTTATAGTTTTAACATTCTGCATGTGACGAGATTCATATGATAATGAGTTAAATATAACATGAAATGATTAGGTGAAAGCATGCATAAGCTGCCTAATCATGATCATCATGATCATCTTGGCAGGAAATATATCTGTTTTTGCCAAAAAATAGCAATCAGTCATGGTTGAAATGTTCATGATTTTTTTGTTTCCTTTCCATGTTTGTATATTCCAAGAATATCTGAAATAATGAGTGAGTATTTGTGTGGTAAACAGCATCTCCACATCTCTTATCTCAAATCGGCTGTTCCCTTTTCCTCTCTTTATTTCAGGGTTACAGAGGGATATTTTGTCCTTTTACCTGCTTCCCACACCCTTGAACTCTCCTATTTCTTTCTCTTTATGGCTCGTACACAAGTCACTCCACCCTTTCCACAGCGATCTTGCCACACACTGCCTCGTGCTGACGGCTATTTCAGGGCACTGGGGCCATTCATTGTTACATCCCACAAACAAACACACACATACATACACTCAGATCCTCGTAAACACAGCAAATGATTTGTGTTGTATTTCCTCACTCCCATCCTCACATGACAGGAATAGAAGTGAAACTCTCCACCCAAAGAGCACTGTGGGAACACGGTGACTTAGTGGACGAAAGGGACACTTTCCGCTGTGGCTCATTGTCCTCGCTTTAGCAAGAATGATGGACATTTGAAGAGTGGCTCTCACCCATCAGGGGTTCAAAATCATTGAAGATGTTTCTGGCCTGAGGGGCCCTTTCCCATGATCTGCGTCATGAGAGCTGTGATTGTTGGCCTGCTTTGTGAGAGGAGCTTTGTTTGTGAATGGCATGAGAACAGAGGTTGGGAGACTGGGGAGCTCTTTTGCATGCAGAACGCTAGTGAACGGAGCGTGTGCGGGTAGAGTGCATCCGTACACTGAGTGTGTGATACAGAGGAGACCATAAGCAGTGTGGCAGACTATCAGTTGGGCTCTCATTGAACAACACCCTCCTCTGTATGTGAATCATGACAAGTTATGAAATCCCAAACAATGTAAAAATTAACACCTATCTTTCATTTGGGCTTGTCACAGTGCTTCTGAAATGTCTGCCGCGGTGTGAGGCTGTTTTAAGACATGTCACAATACTGACATAATGAGAACGCCTTTAATGAATAGTAGCATGGGAAAGTGTGTCATGAGGAGTATGTTGTCTAAGTAGAGCAGGGCTGAAGTATTGAAAGCATGCTCAAGAAAATAAATGTGCAGGGCCCGCATTCACATAAATTTGAAGAAAAAGTTCTGAGAGTTCATAAGAACGTTCCTTTGGAAGATATTCCTGAAGAGCATCTTAATTTTTTTTTTCTACAACCCGAATTCTGGAAAAGTAGGGACGTTTTTTAAATTTGAATAAAATGAAAACTAAAAGACTTTCAAATCACATGAGCCAATATTTTATTCACAATAGAACATAGATAACGTAGCAAATGTTTAAACTGAGAAATTTTACACTTTTATCCACTTAATTAGCTCATTTAAAATTTAATGCCTGCTACAGGTCTCAAAAAAGTTGGCACGGGGGCAACAAATGGCTAAAAAAGCAAGCAGTTTTGAAAAGATTCAGCTGGGAGAACATCTAGTGATTAATTAAGTTAATTGATATCAGGTCTGTAACATGATTAGCTATAAAAGCTTTGTCTTAGAGAAGCAGAGTCTCTCAGAAGTAAAGATGGGCAGAGGCTCTCCAATCTGTGAAAGACTGCGTAAAAAAATTGTGGAAAACTTTAAAAACAATGTTCCTCAACGTCAAATTGCAAAGGCTTTGCAAATCTTATCATCTACAGTGCATAACATCATCAAAAGATTCAGAGAAACTGGAGAAATCTCTGTGCGTAAGGGACAAGGCCGGAGACCTTTATTGGATGCCCGTGGTCTTCGGGCTCTCAGACGACACTGCATCACTCATCGGCATGATTGTGTCAATGACATTACTAAATGAGCCCAGGAATACTTTCAGAAACCACTGTCGGTAAACACAATCCGCCGTGCCATCAGCAGATGCCAACTAAAGCTCTATCATGCAAAAAGGAAGCCATATGTGAACATGGTCCAGAAGCGCCGTCGTGTCCTGTGGGCCAAGGCTCATTTAAAATGGACTATTTCAAAGTGGAATAGTGTTTTATGGTCAGACGAGTCCAAATTTGACATTCTTGTTGGAAATCACGGACGCCGTGTCCTCCGGGCTAAAGAGGAGGGAGACCTTCCAGCATGTTATCAGCGTTCAGTTCAAAAGCCAGCATCTCTGATGGTATGGGGGTGCATAAGTGCATACGGTATGGGCAGCTTGCATGTTTTGGAAGGCTCTGTGAATGCTCTGTGAATGAAGGTATATAAAGGTTTTAGAGCAACATATGCTTCCCTCCAAACAACGTCTATTTCAGGGAAGGCCTTGTTTATTTCAGCAGGACAATGCAAAACCACATACTGCAGCTATAACAACAGCATGGCTTCGTCGTAGAAGAGTCCGGGTGCTAACCTGGCCTGCCAGCAGTCCAGATCTTTCACCTATAGAGAACATTTGGCGCATCATTAAACGAAAAATACGTCAAAGACGACCACAAACTCTTCAACAGCTGGAAATCTATATAAGGCAAGAATGGGACCAAATTCCAACAGCAAAACTCCAGCAACTCATAACCTCAATGCCCAGACGTCTTCAAACTGTTTTGAAAAGAAAAGGAGATGCTACACCATGGTAAACATGCCCCGTCCCAACTATTTTGAGACCTGTAGCAGAAATCAAAATTGAAATGAGCTCATTTTGTGCATAAAATTGTAAACTTTCTCAGTTTAAACATTTGCTACGTTATCTATGTTCTATTGTGAATAAAATATTGGCTCATGTGATTTGAAAGTCTTTTAGTTTTCATTTTATTAAAATTTAAAAAACGTCCCAACTTTTCCGGAATTCGGGTTGTATCTTGATAAAATGACAGGCTTGTCTGATTGTATATTACTCATGAGGTTGCCTTGGCTACAATAAATTCAAAAGTTTACACTGGTAAATCTTAAAGAGCACCTATTATGCCCCTTTTTACAAGATGTAATATAAGTCTCAGGTGTCCCCAGAATTTTTCTGTGAATTTTCAGCTCAAAATACCCCACAGATAATTTATTATATCAGTTTGAAAATGTCACAGTGTCTGGGTTGTGTTCCCTGGGTTTCCACTAGGTGTCCTCCTGTTCCCACGGTGTGTATCATATTATCACTTCCTGTCTCCTTATTTGGTCACCTTCCTCCTTGTTTAGTTAATTGATTGTTCCCCACCTGTCTCCAGTTTCCCCATTATCCTTTTGTGTATTTATACCCGGTCTGTCTGAGTCTTTGTCACGGAGTCCTTGTTGTATGTCGTTTGCGTGATACTTCCCTGAGTCTGCTCTGAGCCGTTCCGGAGGCCGAGGCGGTGCCCGAGGCCATTCCGGAGGCCGAGGCGGTGCCCGAGGCCGTTCCGGAGGCCGAGGCTGTGCCCGAGGCCTAGGCGGTGACCGATGCTGGTCCGGAGGCCGGGGCGGTGCCCGATGCTGTTCCGGAGGCCGAGGCGGTGCCCGATGCCGAGGCGATGCCCGATGCCGTTCCGGAGGCCGAGGCGGTGCCCGATGCTGTTCCGGAGGCCGGGGCGGTGCCCAATGCTGTTCCGAAGGCCGAGGCGGTGCCCGATGCCGAGGCGATGCCCGATGCCGTTCCGGAGGCCGAGGCGGTGCCCGATGCCATTCCGGAGGCCGAGGCGGTGCCCGAGGCCGTTCCCGAGGCGGTGCTCGAGGCCGCTCCCGAGGCCGTTACCGAGGCAGTGCCCGAGGCCGTTCCAGAGGCGGTGTCCGAAGCCGAGGCGTCTCACGTCTCCACAGGAAGTCCTAATTCGAGTCAGGTGTTCATGGACCCTCCTGAGTCAGGGTTAGTCACCGTCGACCATCCAAAGTCAGGGCTAGTTCCAGTTGACCCTCCAGAGTCGAGTCAGGTTCCAGTTGACCCTCCAGAGTCGAGTCAGGTTCCAGTTGACCCTCCAGAGTCGAGTCAGGTTCCAGTTGACCCTCCAGAGTCGAGTCAGGTTCCAGTTGACCCTCCAGAGTCGAGTCAGGTTCCAGTTGACCCTCCAGAGTCGAGTCAGGTTCCAGTGGACCCTCCAGAGGTGAGTCAGGTTCCAGTGGACCCTCCAGAGTCGAGTCAGGTCCCAGTGGACCCTCCAGAGTCGAGTCAGGTCCCAGTGGACCCTCCAGAGTCGAGTCAGGTCCCAGTGGACCCTCCAGAGTCGAGTCAGGTCCCAGTGGACCCTCCAGAGTCGAGTCAGGTCCCAGTGGACCCTCCAGAGTCGAGACAGGTCCCAGTGGACTCTCCAGAGTCGAGACAGGTCCCAGTGGACTCTCCAGAGTCGAGACAGGTCCCAGTGGACTCTCCAGAGTCGAGACAGGTCCCAGTGGACTCTCAAGAGTCGAGTCAGGTCCCAGTGGACTCTCCAGAGTCGAGTCAGGTCCCAGTGGACTCTCCAGAGTCGAGTCAGGTCCCAGTGAACCCTCCAGAGTCGAGTCAGGTGATTGTTGAATTTTCAGAGTTGAGTGAGGTTCCGGTTGACCTTCCAGAGGCTAGTCAGGTGCTTGTGGACCCTCCAGATTCAGGGCCAGTCACCGATGACCCTCCAGAGTCAGGGCAGGTCACCGATGACCCTCCAGCGTCAGGGCCAGTCACCGATGACCCTCCAGCGTCAGGGCCAGTCACCAATGACCCTCCAGCGTCAGGGCCAGTCACCGATGACCCTCCAGCGTCAGGGCCAGTCACCGATGACCCTCCAGCGTCAGGGCCAGTCACCGCTGACCTTCCAGCGTCAGGGCCAGTCACCGCTGACCTTCCAGAGTCAGGGCCAGTCACCGATGACCTTCCAGAGCCAGGGCTAGGTACCATGGACTCTCCAGAGACAAGGCTAGTCATCGTGGACCGTTCTGAGTCAGGTCAAGTCACTGGGTGGCCTTCTGCTCCGCCCTGTTGGACTCCGGCATCGACCACAGGGGCGTGGTGGTCATCTGCTCCGCCCTGGGGGACTCTGGCGTCGACCACGATAATGTGGTGGTCCTCTTCTCCGCCCTGGGGGGCTTCCGCTCTGACCACGCGGACATGGTGGTCCTCTGCTCCGCCCTGGGGGGCTTCCGCTCTGATCACGCGGACATGGTGGTCCTCTGCTCCGCCCTGGGGGGCTTCCGCTCTGACCACACGGACATGGTGGTCTTCTGCTCCGCCCTGGGGGGCGCTTGCCCTGACTACACGGTTGTGGTGGTCTTCCACTCCGCCCTGGAGGACTCTGGCTTAGACCACAAGGGTGTGGTGGTCTTCTGCTCCGCCCTGGGGGGGCTTCATGTTGTTTTTTCCTTTTGTTTTTGTGTTAATGTCTGTCCCTGTTCCCCTCTGTTAGTCTGGCCCTCCGTCCCTCCCCCTGAACCTCCTCCGGTCCTCCTCCCTCCTGGTCTTCTTGTTTTGTGTTTACATTCTGGTGCCTGTTCCCCATGTTTTTCTTTTCTGACCCTCCGTCCCTCCCCCTGAGCCTCCACCTGTCCGCCTCCCTCCTGTTCTCTGTTTTGTGTCTGTCTTGGAGCGTCTGGGAGCCGCTCCGTAGAGGGGGGGTACTGTCACAGTGTCTGGGTTGTGTTCCCTGGGTTTCCATTAGGTTTCCTCCTGTTCCCACGGTGTGTATCATATTATCACTTCCTGTCTCCTTATTTGGTCACCTTCCTCCTTGTTTAGTTAATTGATTGTTCCCCTCCTGTCTCCAGTTTCCCCATTATCCTTTTGTGTATTTATACCCGGTCTGTCTGAGTCTTTGTCACGGAGTCCTTGTTGTATGTCGTTTGCGTGATACTTCCCTGAGTCTGCTCTGTATGTATGTTCGTGTTATGTTATTGGATATTCTGGTTTTGACCTTGCCTGGACTGTTTACCTCTTTTGGATTGCCCCTCAATAAACCTCGTACCTGCATTTGGATCTCTCCCTTGTTTCTTGTATCACCGTACGTGACAGAAAATGCCTATTCTGAGTGGAGGCAGAAACACGCTGTTTGCTGTTGCAGTCGGTAATGTCTATGAAGGTAAACAGCTGGGAAGGAAATCACATGCTTATATTATATCTGTGTATTAAGTGACAGCAGCTTAATATACAGTACCTGCCGCTGTCTATGCTGTTAATATGACTCAAACAATAAATAAAAACAGAAAATCACTGCTTCACCGAATAACTTCTATAGCTTTAGTAATAAGACATTTCTTTCAATTTTTTCAATATAGAATGTGTGATATGTGTTAATGGCGTTGAGTGTCACAAGAAAATTAATTTGCCAGATTAAGTAAAATCTTGCATTAGTAATATGTTTTATATGTAGCTAATACTTTAATGCTTAATATTTGAAACAGCCCAATAAATTAAATTTTAGGGATGCCCCCTAATAGCCGACTAAGGCTTAGTCAATCAAAATTGTATTAGTTGCAGAAAAAAAAGAAAAATATTCCACTGGAAGTGATGAAGTGAGTGATGTATTCAATGATGGACAGATTATTATGGTAATTACAGTACATCAGACATCCAAATGTTTGTTTCGTTCATCGACCTCAAATGTGGCTTATTATCTAAAGCATGTAATTAGTAGCTACATTACGTGGCTGCTCACTCTGACGTTAACCTAGAAAAGTGTGTGCTATTTACTTTTATATTTGTGCACTCACAATAACAACAACAAAACGTTGTGCTTTTGTAAAATAATGAAAGCAAACAGGGTCCGCTTTCTGCAGTCTAGGTCTCTGTGAACTTGAGCACGTAAAAAAAAATTGAAAAGTGGAATGTCTACTTTTAAATGAACCAATTCAAATGGAAAAGTAACAGAATTTTCAGATTATATAATCTATATAAAACATGCATTACCGCCGTAGAGATGACGGGTCGGTGCCGTCGTCTTCATCATTGCAGCCGAAAAACAGAAAACACTAGTTTTTCAATAAATTATTATAATGTTAAGGCAGTCTTCTTGCTGTTTTTTCCCTGACACATTCATAATACATTTCTGTCAGTGTACTGTGGCTAGTTTTATGCGTTTGCTTGAGCACTGATAGGCTTTAGGCAATTAATGGCTCATTATTATGAATTCTATGGTTTATTAATATAAATGTGTGATTAGTTGACTAATTGCTAAAAAGTAACTATTACTAGTCAACTAGAAAAATCTTTAGTCGAGGGCACACCTATTAAATATAATAAATAATATAAATTAATTTGGAGGTTATCCTAACTTTATCCTAAATTATTTTTTTTTATTATTTAGAACAGGTTTTCAAGAATTTGAAAGTTTTTTCTTAAAGGGGACATCGGATGAAATTTTCACTTTTTTTTAGCCTTTTCTGCATTTAGTTGGTTTTCTGGCGTGTCTGCCAGCTCAGAAAACCTGAAAAGTTTCAATTTGCAGCTGGTCTCTACGTTAATAGCTATCTATTTGAATAAGACCACCTCCAAGCCATATTTAGAGTTCAAGGCAGCAATTCACGTGTGTTGATATTCCCCACAGAAGAGAATGGTGGGGTGAGCAGTAGCTCATTATCATTTAAAGAGACATGCACCGAAATTAGTAGCTGTGAACAGTGCCGTTTTTGACAAGGTTAAAATAGTGTCATATGACCATTGAGGAATTTTAACTAAAGTATGTTACAGACATTTCATGCAGACCCTAAAGAATCATATCAACTTTTGGAAAATGGGCATCCGATGTCCCCTTACAGAACAATCCTAGGAAAAAACAAAAGAACATTCTCAAAGGGATAGTTTATCCAAAAATTAAAATTTCTGTCATCATTTACTCCACTTTTTGTCCACTTTTTGAATGCATAAGAAGACCTTGAATGAAGTATGCTAGAAAAGATGTCAGAAGCAGCATTTCTCTGTGTAGCTTGCAGAAGTGTACATAACTTGTGTTGAAAGTGTTGACAATGAAAAGAGATGTGTTGAAAGTTTTGAAAGAGTATGCTGACCTCAGTAGTGTTCACTGACTGACTTTGTTAACTGAGAATGGTCTTGCACTTAAATAAATGGCAGTGGACAGCTAAAGTTTGTCATTTTCTATTGCAAACACAGTTATAGTGTGGATCATGTGATTCGTTTAGATCACTATCATTTGTTCTATACCTTCAACAAGATCCTTTTAGCCGCAACTAAATATCCTCCACACAATGCATTCTGACACGGTTACATAAGAAGGCGTTTGTGAGCTATTCTTAGTGCTGCCTCACTGTGATGCGCTGCCTGGAATAAGAAAGCCCAGACCTGACAGAGCGGGAAATATTCTTGTCGTGAGGAAAATAAGGCTCCCATCAATTTCTTCCCCTCCTTCTCTTTATTATTATTTTATTTGCTGCTTTTGGGACAATCAACAAGAAGCTGTGTGTTTGATAATAATATGTTTGTTCCATGAAACAAAAGACGAGGCTGACAGTAACTACACAGTTGAATATAGAATATAGTATATTATTACTGTTTATTTTATATACAGTATATACAATATATACAGTACAGACCAAAAGTTTGGAAACATTACTATTTTTAATGTTTTTGAAAGAAGTTTCTTCTGCTCATCAAGCCTGCATTTATTTGATCAAAAATACAGAAAAAAAATTAATATTTTGATATATTATTACAATTTAAAATAATTGTTTTTAAATTTATTATACTTTAAATTATCATTTATTTCTGTGATGCAAAGCTGAATTTTTAGGATCATTATCACATGATCCTTTAGAAATTATTCTAATATGTTGATTCATTATCAAAGTTGGAAACAGTTCTGCTGCTTAATATTTTTTCAGAACATGTGATACTTTTTTAGGATACTTTGATGAATAAAAAGTAAAAAAAAAAAAAAGAAGAAGAAGCTATGTTTTTAAAACAATATACACTACTGGTCAGTAATTTGGGGTCAGTGATTTTTTTTTCTTTCTTTTTTTAAAAAAATAAATACTTTTATTCAGCAAGGATGTGTTAAATTGATAAAAAGTGATAGTAAAGAAAATATATTATTAGAATATATATTATTAGAAAAAATATTTTATTTTGAATAAATGCAGTTCTTTTTAACCTTTTATTCATCAAATATATTAGACAGCAGAACTGTTTCCAACACTCATAATAAATCATTTCTAAATGATCATGTGATAGACTGGATGTTACATGTGACACTGAAGGCTGGAGTAATGATGCTGAAAATTCAGCTTTGCATCACAGGAATAAATTATTTTTTTAAGTATATTCAAATAGAAAACTAATATTTTAAGTTGTAATAATATTTCACAATATTACTGTTTTTTTCTGTATTTTTGTTAAAATAAATGCAGGCTTGATGAGCAGAAGAAACTTCTTTCAAAAACATTAAAAATAGTAATGTTTCCAAACTTTTGGTCTGTACTGTATATATATATATATATATATATATATATATATATATATATATATATATATATATATATTATTGCTTGTTGTTTTACAGTGATTTACAGAGTTTTCATAATAACTGGTTATTTTGTTTGCAAAAATGAAAAAATCCCAGCTCTTAAAGCACACACTAGAATACACTGAATAATGGCCCTTACAAAGCAGATAGAGTTTAAATTAGTGGTGGGCATAGATAATTTTTTTTAATCTGGATTATTGTAACTGTGACCTTGAAATTAATCTAGATTAATCTAGATTAAAGTGTCTCATTTCGAATTCTGCCGAAGGCATTCAGAATATGTGTGTTACCCAAATAAAATTGACAAACAGTAAGTCTTTAAGAAGGGGTTTATCAAGATAGGTGGTGCATTAGAAAAGGGGCTCATCCCCTGTTTCCAAAATGCATCACAAAGTGCTTGAAAAAGCTGTAAACTAATTCCACATTGCACAAGGTGCAAACAACCTTACGCCTGTTTCACACATACTCTGTCTGCAGTGCGTATGCCTTGCATATTTTTTTACGCACCCATGTTAACGGATTCCAGTTGCGTTCCAGGAGCGTTGCGTCTGCAGCAGTGCAGCGAATCGTTTACGAACCGAGTAGCGGACTGCAAACGCATCCTGTGTGAAAGCACATCGAGTCCGTGCTGCACCACATACGTAACGCACACGGACTGCACACGCACTGCAGACGGAGTATGTGTGAAACAGGCGTGAGCAAGGCCGTAGCTGGGGTCAGCGGGGACCCGGTTAAGATTGTACCAGTGGGCCCTGTTTGAAATTGTTTAATTTGTATGTTCGTTTATTTTTATTTATTTGTGCTGTTTACACAATGTTTACGTTTTTCAAGTTTGTAGGTGTCAAGGTACAGAAACCAAATAATTAAATGTAAAATAGCACTGGATAGTCTTCAATGTAAAAATGAAATATACAATCAAACCTACATTTATTCAGACACCTTCAACATTTCTCACATTATTACAGTTTTGCTATATATATAAAAAATTATATCTGGTGTCTGAATAATTTTTGGTTTGACTGTTAAAACTACAAAGTAATTCAGTCAAGAGCAGTGAGTGATTTTCTTTCATTTTCTTGGATTAACATTACAGCAGCCAGCAGCTAAATTAGGCGCAGTCACTTTAAGAGACGATGAACGCATCCAATATAATACACATCCCATTTTTTTCCTGAACTGTTTACTTTCACTTAAGAAATAACTGACAGTTTTTTTTTAGCATAATTTCCAAGGTGGATATTTTGACATATTATGTATGTATATGTCGGCACAAGAGCAAAAATAAGCAAATTCGATGTTCAAGTGTTTTGAGATGCCTTTCTCTGCGTGAGCCCTGAACACCAGAACACCGCGAGTACTGAATTGGGCTCTTCCACATCTTTTTGTTTGTTCAAACTGCGATTTGTATTTGTTCGTTCAGGTGCAGGAGGGACTTCGAGGAGAACTTCGGTTCAGTGTCGCTGTCCGTGATACGCGGCTCTAGATCTCTCTCGTGCGCACCGAACACAGCGCGCGAGTAACCGGCTACTCTGTTCAGCTTTTCCGCATCTTGTGTTTGGATGCTTTAATGTTTAAATCGACAAGCGGTAAGGCTTAAAAACACGTGAAAAAGATAAGTTTTCGTGACGATGCGCAGCTGTCATGAGCATCTGGCCCTGAGAGAGCGTTGGTCGGTTATATAACATATCAAGGTGAAAGTCATCATAGCTTGCTTAGTATAGACCCAGCTCCCAACCCAACTTTGAGAATAGATTAACGGCAATATTTTTTTTATCGCCCGATAAGGGTCTCCAGTTAACGCAGCACGTTAACGCCGATAATGGCCCACCACTAGTTTAAATCTTACTTGTAACATTTCCTGATTCCCAGTCATTTGCTGTTATCTCTATAAATGTAAAAAATTTAAGCATTGTTCATGTGCATTTCCAATACTTTTATATTTATATTCATGTATTGTGCACTAAAATGAAATCTTTAGAACACTAATAATTGAATAAGTGTTAGACTTAATCTTTAGCAATTCTCAAAATGAATATCCATTTTTCATAAGGGACATTATAGTTTTGTGGTGCCTGAATTATCTTTACTGATTTTAGTTTTTAGTGTTTTATACTTCACAATATATTTCACAGCCAATAATGTGTGTGTGTGTGTGTGTGTGTGTGTGTGTGTGTGTGTGTGTGTGTGTGTGTGTGTGTGTGTGTGTGTGTGTGTGTATGTGTGTGTGTGTGTGTGTGTGTGTGTGTGCGTGCGTGCGTGTGAGTGAGTGTTCGGAAACCGAAAGATCCATAATGAACATTTTCCATATGCATACATTTACCATTACACCCCTACTATTTACCATATTTAAGTTATCCAAAATATTTAATAAACACAAAAGGAATAAGAAACATATAACATTTTGTGAATGACGACCATTCGTATTTTGCAAAAATTGGCAGATTAGTGTTGGCAGAGCTCTGTGAGTGCAGAGTCCATGTAGATCAGTGTGAGGCTGAATATTGTTGCAGTTTTTGGTGTTAGAGAGCCATTCGTCACTCATATCACTTCATAGTGTCAGTGCTGAAGTCCTAATCTGCCCTCCTTACCTCCCTCTTTTCTTCTTATAGCCCTCAATCCTATTATTCTTTCTTGGAAAACTCCTGAGATGTATAGAGATCAGGAAGCATCAAGATCTTTGACATGTTTGTCAAAAATGCCCCATTTCCACCGCAGGAACTTTACCCAGGAACTAGGGACTTTGGCCTGGTACTCGGTGTGTTTCCACTGCAGGAACCAGGAACTAAATAAAGTTCCGGGTAAAAAAATGCCCCTCAGAAAGTCCCTGCTGGTGAGGTGGTACTTTTTAAAAGTTCCGGAACTTTTGGGGGCGGGACTTGGGCGCTAAACATCCTGATTGGTTGAGTTCACGCAGCATTGGTCGGGTTCAACCACCGTTTATTCGGATCATTTTCAAAATATTACTGTTATTGTGTCATGAAATGTAATTTTGAAAGTATTTCAGGGGAGAATGTAGTTGTTTAAACCTCAAATCTGTGGTTTATTTCTAAAGACAGCGCCTATTTAAAAATGTGTTTTGCCGATCTCAGAGACGTGAGCTCCACGCGATCAGCGGGAGCTCAGTGATCATGTATCCACCGAGAAGCAGCCTCACCTCGGCTAGACCTTCTGATGTGTGCCGCTGGCTCTGATGTCTCTTTAGTGGTTAAACATAACATATAATTCGTTTTGGGTAAATCTAACAGGTTATCTTTGGTCTGTATTGTATCTTTGGTTTCATTGTAAAGACTGTATATATATACACATATCCCTGAATTAAGTACATTTCTGAAGCTGTTATTATGGTTAAATGAAAACAAAAGGAGGCAGAGGTGTTTGATATCCTATTTCGTTTTATTGTAAATATACAGAGAGGAAAATTGCAGTAACCATGGTCAGCTGACTGAAATTATCAAGTATATGCTGCTGTTTGCAGTTTTACCGGATTTGCGTCGTCGCAGACATCACACTCCCGAGATGAATGCACAAAGTCCGCACTACCGAGGATGAACGTCCGAAATCAGCGTACTTTGTATTGAGAAATGCGCGCAGACCTATGTCACCAGTCTATTTGCCTAATCTTCCCGGAGCTTTACACTGTGGTGGAAACACAGAAAGCAACAGGTCTGGGGGGAAAAAGTTCCTGGGGAAAAAGGTTCCTGGTAGAAATGTTCCGGGTAATTTCGGTGGAAACGTGGCAATAGTGACATTGTGGAGGTGAATAAAAAGATACCAAGCACAGATTTCTCTGTTGGGGCTCTTCGCAGCCCTCCAAGCAAAGCATAAGGTTTCGTTCACCTCCTGTCTGACCTTTCAGAGGAAGAGAGTCACAATATCCCCCGGCAAAGCTGCACAGTCAGGCAGGTTCAGACTTCTCCACTTCTCATCAGTCAATAAACACTTTATAAACACTGGCAGGCAGCTTTTTCTTTTCAGCCAGGTCATGACTCAACAAAAGATATTCACAGGTCATACTACATGCTGAAAAATAGCAGTATCAAGAGCCTCAAGAAACCAATTTTATTTTGCTAATCCACTCTGGTCATTCTCCTGACTGCAAGTAACTTTTCAACGACATAACAACTACAACTAACTCTCATTAGTATTAGTAGACTATTAGGTTAGAATTAGGTTTAGATTAATAACTTGTAGTTGCAAAGTTACTTATGGTCAGCAGAACATATAAAGGGGACTATTTAAATAAAGTGTTACCTAAAAGCCATTTAGATGCTGTTTTTGTTTTTTTAGGCTTTTCTGTATAAAATCTTTAATAAAAAAAAACGCAATTGTTTTTACATTCTCTTTGACACATGTAGGCCTCTGCTTAATGAAATGAATCGAAGCTTCTCACAGAAGTTCTTGTTGAGCGAGTAGGCGTTCCTGGAGTGTACTTTGTAGCTTAGAAGTTGGCCACATTCACTGAGGACAAGTTTTGTGATATGTGTGATAAATGCAGTATTAACTGCTGCTGAATTTATTATCTTACAGTATCAGTAACACTGAAATCAGGAACAGAATTGTACTTTTCTTTGTGTAGTTCGTATTGGTTGGAGTCAGGAGACAAAATCTTTATATTAAATGTTTCCAGTGTCTGCTGAGTTAATTCTGGGTTTTGCCATTACTAAGCAGATTTTGGTAACAATTTATAATATGGTTATATTAGTTAACATGAACTTACAATAATATTTAAACACAGGTCATGTTAATTTCAACATTTACTAATACATTATTAAAATCAAAAGCTGTATCTTAATATTTAATGGTCCTGAACTCAAATTAACTAACAATGAACAGTTGTATCTTTATTAAATTGTTAACAAGGATTAATAAATACTGTTGCAAATGGCTTGCTCATTGTTAAGTAATGGCAGGTAATGCATTAACTAATGGAACCCAGAATTGTTGTTAATACTTTTTTTTTTTTGTACCACTGTGCCACAATTGGTTTCAAGGTATAAAAAAACATTTAAAACACTTAATTATGAATGAGCATGAATGAGCAATAGTACATTCATTCATAGAATTAACCTAATCCAATCCTAGATTAACAAATGCTGTAAAAACTATTGTTAATTTTTCGTTCCTGACACACAATGCATTAACTAATGTTTACATGTTGAACTTTCTTGTAAAGTTTTTTTTATAATCATATTTTTTATCTTTATATTTTGACCTTTAATTGAAAGCCAAAGTCAAATGTGTCCATGTGTTCTGTCAGGTGACATTGTGAAATTATTAACTGTGTTTACACTGTTAAACAACATACATTCTCATCTAAACATTGCTGTCTGGATTCTAGGCAGCTGATGGGAGTAAACATAAGCTGTTTGCAGATGTGTCTTTAAGTGCGTCATACACTTTAGAAACCTTTTTGTTAATGATAGGCTGGGTGAGCTTTGAATGTTATAGGCGGACCCAGCTTGAGTAAATTTGAAACATCTCTTTGACAGATCACTCTGTATGGTGTGTATTTGGCTTGAACTGATGAGTAGTTCTGGCTTGTGTGGATGTTGTGCATCCATCTGCTGAAAAGCTGGCTTAAAGCTACCACTGGTAGGCCATTAATCTGGGTCAACCTTTAGAATGGATGAAGTGTGAAAGAAAAGAGAGATTTGTATTACATGGTTTTATGGATTGCAGTATATTAGTATAGCATGCCTCATTTTCTTGAAAATGAATTCTCAGTCTTGGATATAGCTTTAGTAAACTCATTTTTAATTGCTTCTATTTTGCAAATGAAGATGGACATGAGACCAAGTTCTTCTTGGGACACTTGCTGCCATGACCCTGTTGTGTGTGTTAGTGTGAGCGAGAGAAAGTTAATGAGTGGGTAAAGGGATAACAATGTTCCACAAGCATTTACTAAAGCTTAGTCTTCTAGTAGGCTTAACCACTGACCTCAGTGCCTTTTTACCCTCTAGTTCTATCTATTTTTTTCTCATACTACAAACTGAATTTCATTTTACTTTCCCATTGTGTAGAGTTTGCTATTGATATGCTTTAAAAAAAAATGCAGTTTAGATTCACTTTTTCCAAAGAAAAAAAATATTATCTCTCTTTTATCGCAGTTGTTTATCCTAGACCGCAATGATAGAGCATTAAGAATTAATTGAAACTTTTTCCCTATATCTTATGGTTATCATATTGTTCAGTCCCCCAGCATTCTCAGCATGTTTCTCTTTAGGAGTTTCGGAAGAGTTCTTAAATTGTTAGTTACCCAAAAATAGAAATTCTGTCATGATTTATCTCACTCTCATGTCGTTCCACACCTGTATGACTTGATTGTTCATCTTTGACACTCAAATGAAGACATTTTTAACTAAACCTTCAAGATTTTTGTCCCTCTGTGTTTGTATGTGATTAGATAAAACCCTTAAGAATAAAGTTTTAAAATGGCATGAGTTTGAGTAAATTATGACAGAATAAAAATTCGGGGTGAATTTTACATTTAATGACATTACAAACTTTGCTTACAAAATATGCAATCAAAAGATTTTATAATGAATTTGTCATCAGGTTCTTACAAGACCAAATAATCTGAGCCATGCCATCCAATTTAACTAATATTAATAATGTATTCTCCCTTCACCTCTCCTAGGGAATTTTAAAGGAAAAAGCATCTGAGAAAAAGTTGATAATTAAATGAAACATAACCATTTGTTTCTTCTTCTCTGGCAAAACAGATTTGAGTGATCAGCTTCTGGAGGTGGTGGGTTTGGAGGGAGCCATTGAGATGGGTCAGATCTACACAGGTCTCAAGAGCGCTGGACGGCGCCTTGCACAGTGTTCTAGTGTCACCATCAGGTCAGCAGTTTGTGCCTGTCCACATTCACATTGACTAAAAGTTCAGAATATGGTCCAACTCATAGGCAAACCCTCTGATGACTTGTGTCCATGACTCTGAATCATCTCTCTTCGCCCTGCCCGTCAGCAGGACATCCTCTCTTGGCCAGTGCAGCTAGTAAATCAGACCTTTAACCTGCTGTCACTCGCTTTCCCAACAGCTCTAACTTTCTTGACACGTTCACGTACTTATGAGTAATGATGTTTGTAGCATGTCTAAACACACACATACACACTCCTGACGTATGCAAATGAACCAGTGGAGACTTAACTTTTCTGAGGTGCTAGTTCACAAGGTTGTGTTGCCTTGGCCTGCTTTGCTCCATTAAGCACTTTTAATGATCTTAACAGTTAGTTCTGAATGGAAGCGAGGTGGTTATTCACAATTTTCACTGATGTTTCCTCACCTATACACAGAGCCGTTCTGCCTATGACCTAATACTTTCCGTAATAGGCATTAATAGTGCATTCATCATTGTCATTCTCCCATACTGTGTTGCTTTAACTTGTAGTGGCCCTGCTGGAAAGACTAAAGTAACTATTTGTAACTGTGTGTATGTGGGAATGGAGGTTCTGAACTGAGTGAGTGTGTACATTTAGAGAGTAAGGGGTCTGGCTGGGAATAGGGCTGTGGGAACAAAGAGCACAGTGTTCATAGCCGTGTAGGAAAAGTGTTGTATAGGAGCCTCGTGCCTGCAATCTGCCTGGTCAGTGACCTGACCCGTAACAGCTCTGTCCTTGTCTCTGTGTCCACAGGACGTCCCGGCTGCTGCCCATGCAGATTGATGGGGAACCGTGGATGCAGCCCCCATGCACTGTGAGCTCTTTTGATTTTGCTTTTAATAATTTTTTTTTATTTGCAAATATTTTAGACTTTTTTATGACCAACACCAGCCAATGTGTCACAACACTGTAATTAAACAAGACAAGACATTCCACTCATGCTTCAGGCTGATTTCACCTACAGCTCAATTGCTTGGTCCAAACCTGAGTTCGATTCCATGCCAAAGGTCTGGACTTTTGAGTCTGACCCACAATACAATTAGGTTATGATACATAATTAATTGCACAAGTCTAACCTGAACATAGTCCAAGTTTAGTTTTGAGCCAAACAACCTGAAAAATGATGTCCAAAACCAAAATTTGAATTTAAAAATATGTTAGAGTCTTGGCCTAGTGGTTTGTGCATTATGTCATGTTATGACACAGACTTGGGCGATAAAACTTCAAATCAGCTTTTTGGTGTTTTTTAATTTACATTTTCTTTTATGCTTTTATCTAAAATAAATCACACTGCATTCAAGATGATTTTTGTTTCGTTTTTGTTTGCAAGTACTTGTTGGTTCTGTGGAGCTGCAACAGAATAACTCTGCGTTACTACGTCTGAGTGGCAAAATATTTTAATTAAAAACCATATTCTCTGCTTTTAAAGTACACAATGTGATGTAATGTGAAGTCAGATACACCCAATGCTCAATGATAGGTTTCAATTCAGAGCAGGACCTTTTTTCCATCTCAGAAAATTGCCTCCTCCAGTCTGTTGCAGCTTTGTACATTCACCCACCCCAGCAAGCAGACTGTTAATTAAAACACTGTCATGTCACACCCTGCCATTGACTGATTATGTCATTAAGAGAAGGGAATAAACATGCAGCTTTCCATCTGCACATAGCGCCAACACAATGTCCTCTGCTATATATACATCTCTATCAGCACAAGCTCTATAAAAAGTGTGCCGCTGTGCTTTTAGTCCTCTCTAATTTGCCCAACTGTGAAGAGGGGAATATGGGATGTTATTTCAGTTTCAAGGTCAGCTCTCACTTTCTCAAATTTGTGCCTGTTAATCTGGACATGTGTGACTTCTGTCAGCTCATTTGCAGAATGTGAGTGAGAGAACTCCTTAAAACAGTGAGTAATTAACAAGCAGAAGGATTTAACCAACTGTTCAGATTTGGTTGTCTTCAGAGAGTAATTTTGCCTTCTTTCTTGCAGATACGGATCACACATAAGAACCAAGTTCCCATGCTGCTGGGACCACCACAGAAAACATTCTTCTTCTTCAAGAAGCGCAACAGAAGTCGGGACTAAATGTGGGGACTTCAAAATTCAACCACTCTTCTACAGTCGTACAAACACACTCAAACATCTCCACCTTCCTCAGCTAATTCTTGGTCTTTGGCAGGTGGCAGCCAAAGAGAAGACACCTTTCAATCACTTTTGTGAGACAAATCAATACAATACAACACTCTAATGGACTCTATCTCCGAACACATTTCAGATGCACATAGGCTGAACCAGAACCACTCTGAGTGTCATGACCACTTCCTGTGTCTTATCATCCAGAACATCTTATCACAGGCTTGTGACCTGTAAGCTATGACTCAATTCCAACTAAATCGCCCCTCCCAATAGGCCACTGCCTTGGGATCACACTGTGTACCCTCTCCCTCCTCTTGAGACGGCTCATCAGAAGAGACTACCAATTTCAAAGAGAAATACAGAGGGAGGACCAGAAGTGAAGAGACTCACACAGTAAAGGGAAAAGTAGTGTTTTCAAGTCAAAAGAGATGGAGAGTAAGAGACACCCTGGCATGATAATGTTCTTCGCATGAGAGTTGGTGGTGCACATATGGACGTCACCAGGCACTGGCCTAGCCTAGCAGGACCAGGGAACAAACTTTCCTCTTAAAGGAGCTCACTGACTTATATATCAGTGCATGCAAAGCATTCATTCCAGTGCCTCTCCAAGGCCCTGCAGCATGCCATCACTAAAGAGATGAAGCAACATACTCATCCATTGTGAAAATGTTTATGGGGGTCTGCTGATAGAAATAGGTTAGACTGGCCTCTAATGAGATGAAATATTTCAGCTTCTGTTGTTTGCTCTGGGCAGTTCTGCTGTTCACCAATTGACCAGTGCAAGTTTTGTTGCAGTTAGCTGAATGTATATTTATTCACATACTGCCCTTTAAAACAACAATTCTCATGTTCAGTGTGCAGAATGGACGTAAGGTCTTTCAAAAATGCAAGGAGTTTAGAGAACCCTTAGAACAGAGAATCGGTGGACTAAAAGAGTTTGATCAATTAGCATTTATATCGTAGCAATGTGGCAGTTTGTGCAATAATTTGACGATTTTATCATATTTTTTAAGCCAAATCAAAATATCGTGCCATTACGTTGGGGAGTAGATTCTGTGTGATTTTCCCTGTTGATTTAAAACATCTTACACCAGCCTATGCTGGCTATGCTGGTCTGTTGGCTAGTTTGAGCATTTTTGAGCTGGTCAGGTCAGGTTGGGAGACTTGCAGGTTACCCAGCTAGACCAGCTGAAAACCATCGTAATAGCCGTAATCACACCAACATGAACGCACGGCATGAAAATTCGGTCCAGTTTCGGCATGTGATTTGTCTGTTCAGACCAATGCGAATAATGGAGGAATGAAGTAATGAAAAATGCAACTTAACTTTATGGCAGTAGATGGTGCTTACAGAAAATTTATTTTATGTAACAGCAGCGACTCAGGGCATGAGACCAAAAAGTTTTTTTTTTTTTTTGATAGACATATTTCTGTAGAAAAAAAAATCTGTGTGAATGTTTGTCTAAATCTGAGCAGAAGCATTAATAGCCGTTCATTCAAATTAAAATGTATATAACACTGATTTTTCGTCTTGGTATGAACAGGCCTTACACCATCTAAGACCATCAAACCAGCTTAGGCTGTTTTAAGCATTTTATCAGCAAAGTATGATTTTAAAAATTGTTTTATATAACAATAAGGATGCAATGGTAAAACTTTAAGTACAGGATCAATTTGTTAAGATTTGTTAATGCATTAGATGTCAACAACTAACACTGAAAATATATTAACAGCCTTTAATAAACTAGATTAGCCTTAATTTATAAACTCAATTGCTTGGTCCAAGTTCAATTCCACCCCATAAACTGATGCTATTGTTCATTGTTAATTTATATTCATATTATGTTAAATAATATTGATTCATACAACCTGAAAATATATGAATATAGTGCATATATTATTAACATTGACCAGGAGTAATAAATCCTGTAAAAATAGGAATTGTTCATTGATGCATTAACCAATGTTAACAAATTAAATATTATATTTTGTTACAGAAATAATAGTTTAAGGAAAAATATGCTACACATTTTTAAGAAAAACAAGGTCTCCATTCAGAGGCGGGCTGAAATGGATCTAGCGTTGGTATTAACACTGAATCCTCTGGTCCCCATCTGTCACAACAAGCTACTGCAGTGGGGTTTGAATTACTGCTGTATGGACGGAGCCTAAATTTAACTTCCTATTTCAGGGCATGAAACACTATTCCTAATTGCAGCATGAAAACATCAGCTCGCAATTTCAGGTCGACAGTTAAGCGGGTTTGAAAGCAGCCTAGATGAATGCAGAAAACGGAAGTTACTTACAGTTGCTGTCCACACAATTGACTTGGAGATCCAAAAAGTGAGCTTTGTAATCTTTTAGCCCTTCTGAGGCCCATAAAGAGTGTGTAACTTAAAGATGCCCACTATGTATCAGTATTTCTATAATCCAAGAGCCTTGTGTGCATATATACAGTATGAATGTGCAGTGATCATCAGATGCTTTCGCAGTGTGCCATAGGGTGTTGGAACTGTATATATGTATTTCACCAATACACAGTTCACGTGTCGACTTTGGAAACTGAGCTCTTACCAGGGTTAGCAGTTTAATATTCCCTTTAAAGAAAACCGCAGAAGCAACACCAGTTTCCTAAAAAAATGCTAATCTCTTCATATGACCACAGAACTATCACCTCCGGCCTGTGGGCCGGTTTATCAGAAGTTAATGGTGAATTTGGCTAAAAGAGCCCCATTGTTTCTGTGGTCTTTGGACAGATGGTTTATCCTGCATGACATTCTGGTGTTTAAAGAACGGCGGTTTGGCTACAAGTGCATGTTTACAACTACTTTTCATTTTACAGTCTAGAATGATTTTAAACAGTCATGTATATATAGAAATTGTTTATATTTTCTCTAAAATTAAACCACCGCATGCCTGCTGAAACAAAGAAGTCAATGTCTGCTTGAAGAGAGAACACGCTGATTGTTTTACATGATTATATTTTTGGACCCTATCCAGGCCCCTTGTGTCTATCAACTGTACTTTTCCTCAATCAGTTAGTAGCATGTTCATTGTACAAGTACCTCTGTGGATGTACTTTGTTCTGTTTTGTATTTTGTAGACTGGGGTTCGGCGCCAATGTATGCTGATCGATGGGCAACTGAGGAATGTCATGTTTGGGAAATGTCATTTCTAAATCGTACTGATGTCACTTCTTGTGTCATTTCTGTGAATAGCTGATAGCCTTAACTTACCAGTACAAAAAAGCATTTTGCCTGGAGCAAAGACTTTTGCAATACAAGTCACTAAGAAAATAACCCAAATGATGGAACAAAATAGAATAAAACGAGAGGTTAACATGTTTTGCTGTGTTGCAATAACTCATTTTTGTTAGTGTCATCGTACCCGCCTACTTAATCTCAGAGAAAAGTGGTGATAGAGCGATGTCCTGCACATCACAGATGTGCTCCATGACTCTCTGACACCACATCTGTCGTCATTTGTGGACAAGAAGGCTTTTATCTATTTTGTAGCTGTCCTAACTGCTCAATCTACCCATGACTGTCTCTTTTATCATAACAATAATATAAGTTTATCTGTTAAAACCGTGCTGCCTCTTGCAGGGTTGTGCTCTATTCAGAAATGAATTGAGAATGCCTTTTAAATTCTGAATGTGAGGTTTTGATTTAAAAATGAATTGTAATTCAAAGAAGATCGTATAATTTTGATGTATAACTAGAATAACTGCCTTTTTTTGAAAGTTTTGCTGAGACACCCTGAAGTTTGAGGGTTTGTTGGTCCCCGAGACAGAGAGAATGATGGATGGAAGGAAGGAAGAAAACTTTTTCCCAGGATGCATTGCCTGTTGAATTTCAGTACATTCCTCTCCTGTCATTCAGATTCAAATTCATGTAGGGCATGGGCAATTCTATTTAAATTCAAACTCGTGAGTTGAAAGGGAGACCAGTTCTGAATTTTGCCCAACCCTGGCATATTGAGACCAAATCGGGAACGTTTTTTTTTAAGAACGGTGAACCAGAATCCTGGAGTCAATAATGAAGAGGCAGTATGGCTAATCTCAGTGTAGCACGATTCTTAGCTGGGTCAGATGAGCCTTATTGACTGCCACTGATGAAGTACAGCCCATATCCACATATCCTGAATGTGATGTTCTACATGTGTGTTTAACTCACTGTCTTACTCCTGCCTTAGGGTTAGTGTGGTTTGTAGCAGTCTATCTGTGTGGTAGGCAACAAGGTTCAAGGACAGGAGTCCTGCAGACTGGGATGGGGTTAATGGGTGAATTGTGCCCTTGAAAGCCCCTTTAAGACTCTGTTACTCTGGTTCTTGTAAGCTGTTGGCATCCATGTTTTTATTGAATAAACGAAGAGACTGAAGCCCTGCGTCTGGTGTGGGTCATTGGCAGGCTCAGCTGGGATGCTTACTCACATCCGGCAAAGGCACCTGACACAATCCTCTACTTAATGTGATTGAATTTCAGTTCACATAATAAATCACAGATTTCAGTGCTCCTGTGTACTGATGATATGAGGCACTCGGGAGAAATACTGTGAGATTTTAGCGCTGTACTTAAGATCCACGTCAGCACACTTTCACACTTGCTTCCATCTCTCAGACAACACCTTCAGTCATGATTACACATATATAGACAGTTTTAAATCATATTATGTCGGAACTTCAAGACATTGGCAGCTTTTATTAATTCAATCTTTCCAAATTAATGGCTGTGTTATACTGTACACATTATACTGTATGTCACTGCACTGCCGACCCTGCACACTGATGTGAGAAGCTTTAATGAGGTTTTGTGGCCTCCTCTAGACTCAGAAGATTGTACCTTTTAGGGGCAAAATTGGGTCATGCTCAAAGGATGCTAATAATATGCACCCTTTAGATTTTGATTTGGTATAGGTGCACCTTTGGAAGGTATTGCCCCAGTTAAAAGCTATTATTGTGATATAACCAAACATTAAATCCTGCAGGTTTCAACATTCAACATTGCTACACTCTTAAAAATAAAGTTTCCAAAAGGGCATTTTCACAGTGAGCTTAACATGATTTTAGTGTGTAAAAAATAATTTGTTGCCATGACAATATAGCGACATAAACCTTAAAACATCCCTAAAAATTAAGAAAGGGCTTCTTTTTTCTAAATTAACTTAACATTCAAGCTTAAATCCTCCAAAAAGCTGTCGTTTGAACTCAACTTTTAATGAACCCAGAATATTCCTTAAAAATACTCCACTCACTAGCATCGCACATTGCTACACTTAAAAAAAAAATAGATCGAGGACATCTTATCAATGGGAAAATATATGTTCGTGGATTATTCAGGTGTAATATCACAACACTTGCAGTGTCATTTACTGTATGATGCTTGCTGAGTGAGGTTGTATGACTGTTTAGAAGAAAAATATGAATGACACAAGAAGCTGTGAGCTGGGGCGAAGCCTATGCGTCTTGGGTGTGGAAAGACAATGAAGCAGGAATTATCTCTCCATGAACTATTAATAGTCATCAAGTCCCATCATGTCTCTCTTTGGGAGAGCACCAGTGGCCCAAGGCTGCGTTAACCTTCATTCCACTTCATTGACTGTCTGTACCAAGCTGATTTTACAGAGTTTTCAGGGTGTATTCATTTATTCAGCACATGCCAATCATATTACATGGATTGCATACACAATGACAAGGTTTAAAAGTTTTGATTTTTCTGTGTGTTACATATGATACCAGTGTAGAGATCATATTTGCTGCTCTGTCCGTCACCCCTCATTTAAATCTATTGTCATATGTGGTTCCTCTCCTTCCATGGAATAGCCCACATTTCCAGAGAAGGGCAGGCTGCCAGAACTGTCACACGCACCCAGTCATGGGCAGCCCTTCTCATTATCAGAGTGATTGATAGTGGATCCTTTCAATATTTGTCCCTAAAAGAAAATGTAAGATATTGAAGAGAAATGTCTTGCTGATAGCTGTGTCACCACCACTCTGGATTTAGGAAGCAGAATAATGGAAAAACAATATGCTCTTGGCCACCCCCTTCCCACCTCCCACCACATTAGTGAAAGGTGCTATAAAAAGTAGACCCTGACAGCTCGGCAGAGCTGAAAAGCCCAGCTTTAGCAGCGTCAAGCCAGTGAAACAATGACACCAGTAACTGCATCCTGCACATCATCTTCATGCTATCATTGTCCTCTGTGAAAGTGGGCTCCGCTCGAAAGCTAGAAGGATTTTGAAGATTATCCTCTTCACACTTGATGCAGGATTTCTCCCTCTCTTTTTCACAGAAACCGCTTCGTTAAATATAGATTCTAGGACATCTGGCCTTGACCACAATAAAACATTGTTAATCCCTTGCGCATCACAAGATTGTGCAGTTCGTTGTGTAGCAGATAAAAAAAATAATAATAATATACTCTTTTTTTTTACTTTGAGTAAAATTTGTGTTTGCATGCTTATCAATACAATTAGAATAACAACAAAAAAGTAATAATTAAATAACAGCAATAATAATAAAACGCTATATTATTATTATTATTATTATTATTATTATTATTATTATTATTATTATTAAATAAAATAATCCAATTTGTTTGCTGAATTGCTGTACTGCCTGTTTTTACATTTTTATTTTAGATTTTACTTACTTTACTTATTAATTTTCTGACAGTTTTATTTTGTAGAACAGTCTTTTCAAGTAATGTTAACCACACATATTTTTTTTCTACTGACGAAATTACTTAGCTAACTTATAATATTCAATAATTATACTCACATTGTGAGCTGTATGGAAAGTTTGTTGAGATATGAAATAACAACAATTGTTATTCCTTTACCTCGTTTTGTTTGTGCGCAACTCGGCTTTGTTTAAGTCTTTTATACTGCATTGTATACTTAAATAGCTTTTCATAGTGAATTGTCCTCCAACTTCTGATGTGTTTCGTTGGCGATTCTACTTCTGGCTCTCTGGCCCTTTAAGAGCCTCTGGAAACGTGCGGGGAAAAATATTGAATGTGAATTAAACTCAGCCATTCATAAAAATAGAACAGACTGGGCTTCGATTGGTCGTTGAGCTCTTAATAAATATTCAAAGTCATGCTCGGAAATCATTGGTTTAGACATGTGAATGACGTGCGCTCGGAGCCAATGAGCTTCCAGATTCAAGTGCCTCTCGAGCCCAGGGGAAAACCGAGCAGTCCATTTACAAAACCTAATTCAAGTTTTGAGCGTCGGAGAGAGCGCATCTATCAATCAGAACGAGCGGACCGCATCCGTTTGGGATTAAAATCTGAAACGTGTTTTTTTTAGTCCACTGCGAGAGGCGCGTCATCTCTACGGTGAGTTTAACCCTCATTCCTCAAATATTTCCACCTCGTTTGCTGAAATGTCAGTTTGAAAGTTGTTGTTTCTGTGCAGAGCGTAAGTTTTTCGTGGGTTTGCAACTGCAAAAACGGCTATCTCGCCTTGGGGGAAAGCGAACGCCATTTTCTCCAAGAGAGGACTTATACTGTTTGGCAACCATTTTAATGCATGAAGTTTGTTTCATATATTTTGCGTCGTTGCAGTCGTTACAGAAGCTTGTGCGTTCAGCATTACTGACATTTATAGGTGAGTTCGGTGGTGCAGCCTGAACAGTGCAGGGTTTTGTGAATGGAGGTCTCTCTTTTCCCCCCTTCACGGATCGAGTTTCACTTCATTGAGAAAAACAAGAGGCCGTCACGGGGCTCGGAGAGGGAGGAGGTCCTCACCCCTGTTCAGTCTTATATTTACTTTATCCCCCCCTTAATCTCTTAATTTAAGGGTAGATTTGTTTCCCCATAATAATAATTTAAAAAGATATGCTAGAGATTTCAAGTAATTATTTGTTGCTGACCTGCATTATTGGTCATATTATTTATTGTGTGTGTGTTTTATTTGAGTTGATTCTTATTCATTTTTATGCGTTTTTGGAGTAATAAGTTGTGGTTTTAAGTATCGTTCATTCTCCGTGTAAACTACACTTAAACCTAAACGCTTAAAACCGCTCGAGTTTTCCCTTCGCTCTTGGAGGTTGTTGGCATTTTAAAATTAATTGGTATTTATTTTATATGTTAGTAAAACTTACATAGTTTCTTATCTATTAAGATTGTGTAGGTGTGCATGTCGATATTAAATAATAAAAATAGAATAATGCAATAAAAATAATGTTGTTATTTTATGAAGTGGTCACACATACAGAGTAACAATTAAAAAAAATGTAACAATTATGCTTCCCACGATAGGTCAGTATAATAAAAATGCAATAAATAATAAAAGCATATATAATTACACTACAAACATAAAAAACTACATCGAAAGCATCAAGTAAAGAATTGTTTTGTGGAGAAGCGTAAGAAGAAAAGCTAGCGTCGTCCTCACAGTCTCCTCTTCCAACTGTGCAGCTTATCCAGTAAGTTCGTATCAAAGAGAGTTTATATATCAAAGAGAATATAATAAAAAATTGTATTGTTTATTCCTGGACTACTTATATAAGTGGAATATCAATGAAGTGTAACACGCCATGTATGCTTTACATTTTTCTCAGTTTATCTTAAAAGTTGCATGATTCTTTTCATAGTCTAATCAGAGGCGCAGATGGTTGGCTTTGCTTATGTAAGGTTTACATTTATCTCTACTGTGGTTACTGCAGCTCACTCTCTCTCTCTGCCTGTCTGTCTGTCTGTCTTTACTCATATGCTCTGTCAGGATGGATGTTTTGATGGGATACAGAGAGAGAGAGAAGGGGGAGGATGAATACACAGGATCAGATGGATCTGAGGGTTTTGTCTGCCTCAGTGCTGGGCTTGGTGTTTTGATGTGGGACACATCAAAATCTAGTAGATCTACTGCGTGATTCATCATTTTTTTTCTTCTTTAGAGAAAACAAGACCCAGAGAGGTCAATATAACAATCGCTATTAAGCGAAGACCCATTTCTGGGAGCCTCCTTGAAGACCCAGGTGACATGGACGGATTTTATGACCAGCAGGTACCATTTATGGTCCCACCGAATGTAAGTACATTTCTTGTTTTCCTATAGATGTGTGAAGCTAATGGTGTTTTGTTTTTCAACATTAAATTAGGCAAAACTGACCAAAGTGTTTTTCCACAGCAAAAGTCATTACAAGTGGAGGGACCGTATAGCCGAGCAGTTAATGACAGAAAAAGAAAGTTAGTGGAGACTGAACTCGCTCAGGACACAGAGGGTAATTTCAACCTAACGAACATGACTAATGCATGCTTGGCAGACGGATCTGATTATTGAGATACATTAACAGCGAGAGAGCTGAAGTATATGTGCTCAATGTAGTTTGATCGATGCTGTGATTGTTGAAGGCTGCCTTTCGTTTATCAAATACTTGGATCATAGGGGCTTTTCATGCTTTCAGACAGACTTGTCTTTGCCTGTCATCCGCAGAACTATTCCAGGACCTCAGCCAGCTGCAAGAGATCTGGATCGCAGAAGGTTTGAAACATTACATTTCATGCATGTCATTATTGCTTTGTCATGCAGCTGACATTTATATTTCAGACTCATTAATATTTCTTGTAATATATGCATGTGTAATATTTAATGTCTAAGTGATGCACTTTTTCCCAGCTGCTGTTTATTTTTCATGACACTCGGGCCATTTAATTTGGTCCGTTGCACTAGCTTTCCGGCAGTTTCCAAAAAGTTGGCACTGAGATACAAAAAATCCCAAAAGAAACATTGTCTGACAAATTGACATTGATCCTCAGATTGTTTATCAGCAGGGCGCATTGTTTGCAAGTCTTTAATGCTCTCCAATCTCTCTCCACAGCTCAGGTGCCCGATGATGAACAGTTTGTCCCAGATTTCCAGTCGGAGAGCTGTGAGTACCTTGAGATATATTATTTATTCTCCTTGGCAGTGTACTTTGGATGCATTCCAGAGAGGGCTAGGGAAAACAGCAGGGTTTGAGCTCTTGGAGCTATTTATTATTCATCTCTTGCTCAAATTTAAAGCCAAAGTTACATGGGAAACAAAGGAGATCTTAGACTAAGGATGGTGTCTAGTGTGCCAGACAGTCTCGTTGATTTGAGCTGTTGAAGATGCCAGCAGTCTTACTCTCAAATGGAGCTCATAATATAATGCATATATTAGATGTTTTAGCATGCATTAACTTTTAAAGAAATTGATATACTCTTTAACTTGGTCAGTGGTCTAACATCCCCTCACACTCAACCAAATAGTGCTTTGATTTATTAAGACTGAAATGGTCTTCCGCTTTTCATTCTTGCTTGAATCGTCTCAGCGAGAACCCCCTCGACCATCTATTTTTTCAGTGAAATCAGCCGACAGGTATCAGCATCACATGATCCAAGCTCATAATCAGATTTCACACTTTCATGCACTCCGTTCAGACTCTGGAATGGACTGGATTCCATCAGGAAGGGTGAGTGGAAAAGGCTTCCCCCCACAGCCTACCTAAACCCATCAAATCCACAGCCACTGAAGCTCATTTCATTGAGGGTTCTCAGTCCAAACGCACCCAATTTGTTAAAGCCTGGCCGCAGGTATCAAAGCCAAAGGAAATACTTGAGGAATGCTCGGCGGAGCATTTTATGTTATTTTTCCCCCCGTTTTGTCTCTGAAGTTTGTTTTTGTTTTCGTCTGATGTTGAGGCTAGGAGACAGGGTGTGTACAAGAGCATGCATTTTGGTCCAGTTTTGCATGTCAGTGTGGCGTTACTGAAAAGGTTTGTGACATGCTGTTTATAAAATCAACCTCTTTTTGAATGTAAGTCATAGGTTTCTTAATGCGGCATTTCAGTGCAAACATTTTGTTAGTTTTTTTTTTTTTTTTAAGTATCAAGGGGTCATCTGGACGTCACATGGCACCCCATGCCCTCCTACAATCCCAGTACTGTATCAATGGGGAGTGGCCACTTTAGCAATAACCCCAATGACCACAGAGCAGGAAATCATCCCACTTAAACAATTACTTTTGATCGTTTATGTGGAAGAGAGCATGCACCCAGAAATGTTAATTCTGTCATTTACTCATTTTTGTTCATCTTTGAAACACAAATGACATTTTTAATGAAACCTGAGAGATTTCTGTCCTCCTGCTGAAAGCTCACACCACAAAAATGTAACACAGCAAAACTGTTAAGAGACTAAGAGACTAAGACACTAAATGTGATCCATATGAATAAAGCAGTTTAATCCAAGTCTTCTCAAGAGATAACTGCTTTATATATGATGAACAGGATTTCATTCACACATCATCACACTAATCAATGCACATATAGAACATATCAAATGTGGTCATTTTTGGGTGTTACTAGCACTTTAACGCATGCTTTGAGCTTTCACATGCCTTACCTAGTGTCTTATAAGTACAGTCTGGGTGATTTATCTGCTTCAACTTGTGTGGATCCAGTTGCGTTGGCCATTATGTGGCGCCGGACGTGAGAGCTTGATGCAGAGATCCAGGGGCTAATGGTTACAGTGCGGGAAGGAAAATCATTCACAATCATTGAATTACGACCACACTGATTCATGAGTATTGACTCGGCTATGATGGAAATCTGAGGGGAGCGCTTTGATTGCATGTGTTGTTCTGCACCATGATGCTGATGGGGAGGATGAAGAGCTTTTGTGCCTCGCAGTCGATTGCCATTACCCGTGAAATATGGTGGTTTAAAGCTGGAGAAGAACCTCCTTCTTAGGCATTTCACTGCACTTCTGTTGATGTGTTCGATTGGACACTCTGCGTCATTAGAAACATCTCCTGCTCTTTTCTCTCACAGTGATGTTTCATGGCCCACCACCGGGGAAGATCAAACGGGAACTGAGTCCCTCCGAAGATCTCTCCCCCTGTAGCCAGGATAGAATTCCCATGCCATATGGAGAGAAGTGCCTTTACAGCTACAGGTACTTTTTTAGATATCCATCTCAGTGTCATTGAGATCTTCTTGTCTGTATGGTGACTAATTGTCATAATTTTCCTCTAAACAGTGCCTATGAAAGGAAGCCCACTGGGTTTAAGCCATTGGCTCCTCCCTCAACGCCTGTCTCGCCATGTGGCCCCACCAGTGCTCTGGGGACACGTCCCCTGCATGAACAGACTCCTCCCTCCATCTCCAACACAACATTAGGGCAGCGTCTCCTTCATGGGCAGCCTTCAGTGACCAAGAGCACCCCCAGCCAGCAGGCACTCCCTCACCACAGCCAGAGCCCACCTTTTGCAGTACCCTGTCCACCCTTAAACCGTGACACTCACTTCAATAATGAACCTAGGTCAGTCTCTGCATGGTTTCAGGACATTTGAACTTGAACACTGGCACTTCAGCATGTGTATTTACTATATTTTTAGCTCAGTGGAATATTTTAAACTTAGTTTTGTGATAGTTTCCTTGCCTTACTATGAACATGAAGGACAAAAAATATCTATATGTATAAATAATATATATTGTATTTTATTTAATGTAAAATGTAGTATACATTTATTGGGATGCTATATTGCCGATAAAAAAAATTTGGGCTTCTTTTCTTTTTTTTTTATTAGTTTGAAAGATGTCTCTTAGGCTGCATTTGTTTGCTCAGAAATAAACCGTAATATTGTATTAAAAAAAATCACTTTAAAATGATCCTTCAAAAAAAAAAAAAACATTTGGTGCTCAAGAAATATTTCATTATCAGTGCTTAATGTTTTTGTGGAAACCATCATGCATTTTTTTCCCCAAATTCATTGATCAATAGAAAATTTAAAAAACAGCATTTATTTGAAATGGAAATCTTTTGTATCATTATAAATGTCTTAATTCTCATATTTGATGCATTCTTGCCGAATAAATTTTTTAAAATTTAATTAATAAGTTAATTTCTTAATTATAATTGAAAAAATTTAAATATCACTACCCAAACATTAGGTAGTGATATTATAATATATTATATTAAATGGCAGATGACAAAAAATCTAACGTGCACATCACTGCCGGGGGGCTATAATAATATGACCCCTGTGGGGTCCTGCCTTGACACCTGTAGCAGAATTCCTGGGAGCTTGCTGGAGAATGTGTGCCACATTATTTACAGTCAGCAGCAGAAAACACTAAAGTGCTTGTGCTAAGCTGCTCTTTTATTTATCCTGTGTCACATGACAAATGCATCGATAGTTTTACATGCTTTATGACTTCCTTGAATCATAAGCATCTGCATGGATTTAACTGAAAGTGACCTGTGTTATTCACTCCAAAACTGTTTCTGATTTTTGAATGTTGTTATTGTCCTTTATTGTAGGTTTCAGCGGCAACTTTCAGAGCCTTGCCTCCCATTCCCACCTTCTGACGCCCAAGGAAGACCCAACTTTATGCCACAGGTCCCCAGTACTTCATCAAGAGATGGGAGGCCACCTTACCATCGCCAAATGTCAGAGCCCTTGGTTCCTGTGCCTTCGCAGGGCTTCAAACAGGAGCTCCTAGACCCCCGCTACGCTGAGCAAGGTGTTCCCAACATGGGCCCATCCCATGCTGCCTTCCACCCGATGACCATCAAGCAAGAGCCACGAGACTTCTGCTTCGACTCTGGTGAGGACAGTCCCATTTCTTAGGCTGGGCTTCATGAGGGCATTGAATGTATTTTGTGTGTTTGCACTGGCCTGTGACTTTAAGCGTTGTTTAGAGAGGTGTATACGAACAAAAGCATGCACACATGCTCACCTTGAACCTTTGCGTGTAACTGAGAGGCATTTTGGGAAGGCTACGCTCCTCATACTTAGACATTCCTTAAGTGCAGCATTATTAATAAACAGGGCTGTCATTTTACCATGGTAACTTAACGTAGTTGGCTCCTGACCTGTTTGTAATTTCTGTAAGGAAAATTATTAATAAATAAAATAATACTGTATATATACCGGTAATGTCTTTTGAATTATCTTGAAATTTTATTATCTTATTATTATTATTATTATTATTATTATGTCAATGTTATAGTGTTTGAATTTTCTTGTTTAGTGGGGCTTCTCAGGAAATATTCATAAGCAATTAATTCTTCTTAATTTTATAAATAAAGTAGCATGTAACTAATGATTTGACCTTTTAAACAATTGGCAGCCCTATTAATAAATGGAAATAATAATAAAAATATGAATGTGTCATTTAAAGTGGATATTTAGTCCTAAACATTGTTTAAACAAGTTTCAAAAGGTTGCATTAAGAGATCATAGCTGAGGGAGATTGGGGCATATTCCACATCAGAATATTGTTATTTTCCTGTCTGAGCTTAGGGTAACCCCATGCATCCTTCTGTCTTAAACCTCTCTGCTTAGCTGAGCTTCCTGTTTGTGATCCATATATTCAGCTTTGTACACTCTTTCAAGCGTTATACTCTCCTTCTAGGTTTATGTTTGCAGGTAACCGATGTAATTCTTAATTCTCTTACCATCCTTCTTAAAAATCACGTATTACATTTGCATTGGGGGCAGCTGAACAGAGTCGTTTCATCTGTACAGCAGCCTGGCAGATGATGCATCTGATGCAAGTAGTAGGACAGAAAGGGGTGGAGTGGCCTTGCGTAGCACCAGGACACAAGGACAGATAAAACTTGATTGTCATGGTGGCTAATCCTATTTGGTGACTCAGTGCTCACTGCTAATGCTGCACGTTTCTTTGGTGTGTTGATATGAGCTTAGCCAGCGCTACCAGATGTGTGAGGCTGGACATTTACGCCCCAGCTGTTCCATCAGTGTTTTAAAAGTGTCAGAATTACTATTGTTCATCCTCTTGCCTTTTCAGAGCTCCTATAAAACCTCTGTTCAATCTCTGTCTTTATTAGAATTGAGGAGCAGACTGTTATTTTAACATTGCTGTGCTCTATTACAGTTTTTTTTTTTTTTTTTTTTTTAATGTTATTTTCATTATTGGTGTAGTTTATTTCTCTATATGTTTTATTATTTTTATTTCAGCCTTATTTATTTCAGCTTTATTTTTTGTTACATCAAATAAATGAAAAAGAAAAAAAATGTTTCACTGGAATTTGAAATAAGTTTAAGGTTTCTTTATACTGTATATGTTATTTAGTGATTTAGTTTCTAGTAACAAAATGTTTTGTATAGTTAATAGATTTAGCATTTAATTTAATTCAGATTTAATAATTTTAGTCAACTATAATAACCTTGAGAACAGTTAACAATTTTCTAAAGGTTTTAATTTATTTGATCTTTAATCATACCATTTCTTTTATTCATTTTAAAGGAACATCTGACTCATTTATCACTGGTAATTTCTCATTTTTACTAATCCCACTTTATTATGTTGTTTTGCAGAAGTGCCTAAGTGTCAGTCTACATTTGGGAGAGCAGCAAGCTTCTACCAAAGCCATGAGAGTAAGTGGCATCGCCATTGAAGCAAAAACTATCTGACTTCAGCTCCAGCATGCTAAAATCATCTCATCCTGTCTTCATCTAACATACAATGTCTCTGTTTCTTCCCTCTGCCTGTAGACTTCTCATTTGAAAGAGATCAGCAGTTGTATTTCGACGACACCTGTGTGGTTCCCGAGAGACTTGAAGGTAACATTTCACAACAGGTCATGTATAATTTCAAATCAAAGACAGGTTAGGTCGAATGGTCATCTCAGTGGTTGTCAAGTGCTCAGTCTGTACTGTACAGATTCAGCAGGGCACTCCTTTCTTTGAAGAGAGAGAGCTAGTCGGGTGGTGTGACATGAAGACTGTGTCCACATGAGCCACATTTGTGACAGAATTTCTTGCCTGCTTGTTCACGCTGCTCCAGGCAAACTCTAATCTTCGTAATTCTTGTTCCTGACAGGAAAGGTAAAGCAAGAGCCCTCAGTGTATCGTGACGGCCCGCCTTACCAGCGGCGCGGCTCTCTCCAGCTTTGGCAGTTTCTGGTTACGCTGCTGGATGATCCTGCTAACGGTCATTTCATTGCCTGGACAGGACGTGGAATGGAGTTTAAACTTATTGAACCAGAGGAGGTGAGCGGCAACAATCAGTTTTTTTTTTCCACTTTCTTTCAGTCACACACACACCATATACAGTAGTCCTGTATGTTCTTGCTTCCAGCTTTTCAGGTATTATTCATGTATTTTTGAGTGAATTTTTGGGATAACAGGAAAAAATGCTAATGGAAACATTTAAAATGCAACTAGAACTTCTAAACTGCTCATTAAAAACGCTTGAGGTGGATTTTATTTGTTATGGGCAATAGTTGGTAGTATTTGTAAATCTTTGCAGATTTTGTTAAAGCTACAGATATTACTTTCACATTTTTATATTCCCAACCACAGACAGTCATCTTAAACTCAGTGCATTATGGATGTTGAAGTTTCTTCAACTTTTCCAGCAAAGGGGACACCACAGCTCTTTTTCTGTTCTCTTGTCATGTAGCACTGATTTTAAAATACAATTTATAACCGCATAGGCAACCAAGTTTTAATAAAAGCCCTTCTTGTCCGGCTGTGAATCGCCTCTTTAAGAAGACATTTTGTTAATGAAAGCACATTTACAGAATAAGCTACATTAGATGCATCAGTCACTTTTTTTGAGAAACAAGTCGTGTCTGGAAACCTTGCCCAGATTATTGTCTGACACGCTGATTGTCTTTCTGAAAAAAAGCCATCTGACACTAATTGTTAATATTTTTCCAGACTGGTTGAGTGCTCTACATTGAAAGTAATTAATTTAATGAAAAAAGGCCACAGTGGCTTTACTGGTGACTACAGTCATTTTCACTGAAAGTGATGGTATATTTTGGAATTTCTCTTTGTTGCATACTGCCAACTAAATTGAAACACGGCTAATGAAATCACAACCATCATCTGTGTTTTCAGGTGGCCCGACGCTGGGGCATCCAGAAGAACAGACCGGCCATGAACTATGACAAACTCAGTCGCTCACTGCGTTACTATTATGAGAAGGGAATCATGCAGAAGGTAAAGGCAGGTTCCGCTTTCTTTTACTCTATGCTCTGCTAATAATCACAATAGTTGCTACAATACCAAGTTTTTTTTGTTTTGTTTTATGGATAATCTAACGGCTTTCTCTCTTTTCAGGTTGCTGGCGAGAGATACGTGTACAAATTTGTGTGTGATCCCGAGGCCCTCTTCTCAATGGCCTTCCCAGACAACCAGAGGCCCAACCTTAAAGCAGACCCCGACGGCCTGCCTGGAGTGGATGACGACACACTTCCGTTGGCGCACTATGATGAGGGGGCTTCATATTTGGTAGACGGTGGCGAGCAGTGTGTTGCTGGGATGCCTTTTCCTGACGGTTACGTGTATTGAACCTGAACCGTTGATCTGACTGAAACACATCTGTCCCTATTGCCTCAACTCCTTTTGAACTGTTGCCCACTTCCAGATTAACCCTCCCGATCATTAAAAAAAGAATGAGGAGAAATCTGCGAGCCACCTTTTCTCTGGCGTCAGCCCATGAGAATAGTGTCAAGGAGGTGAGGAAAGCTGGTTTCCCCACGCTTAAACCTTCCTCGTGGCAAACAGTCACTGCCACAGAGAAGAAGAGGTTGAGCTGGAGCCGACCGCTGCCGAAAGACTGACAGATCTCACTGCGAGAATTGTAGCAATTCTGCTTTTGACAATCTGCTTTTTAAAAAAAGAAAAATTGGTAATGAATTATTAGGAGACATCCTCACAGAAATGCAGCACTATTTAATAGTTGCCTTCTTGGTCCAAATTAATTTAGTTTTACCTCCAAACCATGTAGACAAGAATTCAAAAGGGCTTTATTTTACAATGAGAAAAATGACCCATTTGTTTCTTCAGACTCTTTAGAAAGCTGGCTTTTATACAACACTTTTTGTTGAACTAAATGTGGACAGCTTTAATTATGCAGAGGAATACAGAACATGTTCTTTTTGTATTGTTTGGTTTTGTTCTGAGTCCTTTTGTTGTGTGTTGGTTTTATATGAACTTTTTGTTTTCATGCTGGTTAACCCAAGGGTTGTTGATGTGAAGTTAAACCAGAGGCACTCTTAGTAATATTTAGTAATCTTCATGGACTGTTAACTCATTTCTGTAAACCTGTTGCGAATTTAATATTTGTTTTCACTTCCCAAAAAGCCAAATTTTGAACTACAGAGTACATGTGATTTTCTCACTTGACAACATTCAAAAGGGATGCACTAGTCAGATTTTGTCCATGCTTGGTGTAAGTGAAGGTCAAACAACATTATTTTTTTGGCATTACTTTATATTTTAATGCACCAGGAAAGCAGGAGTATCAGGGCCTTGCATGCAATAAGGTACAAAAAAAAGTAAAATTTCCTTGTCAGCTACTCATTGCCAATCTCAAGTTGTTGAAAGACCACTGCTTTCTTTTGCATGACATATTCAGTGATCAGCTGTCCATTAACATATCGCTTTATGCTGGACAAGGAAGAAATTGTGGAGTTCTCTGGATTTGTATTCTCTCTTCTTTTTTTTTTTTTTTATTATTTTGAAAAGATGAACATATATTTTTGCAAAGTCTGCATTTATTTGATTTTATTGTATAAGCTGTATAGTTCTGCCTGTAACAGATACTCTATGTATGTTTTAAGTGGATCCCTGTGTCGCAGTGACTGCACACCAGTGGTTACCAGACACCCTTTCCTGATGGGTTCGAGAGCAGTGCCTTTTTAAATGAGAGGTGCAGCTTCTAAAATAACCTTTTTTCTCATGGAATGAGGGGCTTGTCTCAACATCCACCATATAAGGGTTGTCTGCACTTGTACAGGCGTAACCTTGTCCCCTCACAATGTGTACCTTACACTGCTGAGTTTATAATCTGTACTGGGTACAATAAACTGTCTATTCTGCTTCACTTGCACTCTTGTGCTCTGCTTCTTCTTCTCCCACATCTAACAATTACAATGACAGAGTAGCCACATATTTGATTAACTTCATGTGAGACTGTGGAGACAATAAAAAAAGTTGACAAAAATTAATACAATTGAAAATATATATATATATATATATATATATATACATTCTAATAGCTGATTTGATGCTCAAGAAACTTTATATTATTATTAATGTTCAGAACAGTTGTGCTGCTTGATATTTTTGTTGAAACCTATTTTTGATTGACATTTTTTCTGAATTCTGTGATAAACAAAGTTCAAAAGAACTTGAAAATGTATACATAAAATATAAAAGAATATGAAAGTCTTTACTGTCACTTTTGATCAATTTAACACATCCTTGCTGAGCAAAAGTTAATGTTTTTTTTTTCAACAAACAATATACATAATGTGTTCATTGTTTATAACCTATGTTATGTATATATTATTCTGCTCATATGTGAGAACTACAAAGCCCGTTTTAGCTGGCAATTGCTGTCTTGCACTGAATCTGAAACTCTATTCTCTATCGATTAGCCTCTATTCAGTTAAAGGCCTTTTGCTGTCCCAGGGGCCACACTGGCCTTTCATCAGGGCTTTAGATGGTTAGCTAATGTGTGTCTGCTCATATGCTCATGCTGTAGGCCTCCCATCTATGATTATTTAATAACTTTGTATGTATACTATAACTTGCACTTATGTCATAACATCAACAGCCTCAATTATTCATCCAAACACATATATGAGCTGTATACTGTTTACACAACACTGTGCATTTATGCCTCAAGCATTTTCCCTTATCTTTTCATTCTTACACCAAGACTGAATTCAGAATTTTGTCTAGGAACTGAAAACAGAGATGCAGCAGCAGAGGCACTGTGGCAACATTCCTTACCCCCCTCCGCTCTTGAAAGACACTTAACCTTTGAACCTGCCTACTTCCCTGTAAATAACCCTGCAGTCAACACAACCGTTTTATTTCTGCTGTATTCTATAACTGACTAAAGCAATAGAGTAGAACACTATAAGCTATTTATCCATTCATGCAAAGTAGATAATGGCTAGTTCTATCCACATATATTTTGCACTACGCTCTGCTAATGACTGTTTTAGTGAAGTATTGATTTCACTTAGCAGACCGACAGCTAATGCATACCATTTGCTTACGACGCGTCTTTTAGTACAATGGAGCAAGACAGAGCTAACTCACTACTGTTTATTTTGCCATGTAAGCAGCTGTCTATCTGCTGAGACACAGACAGAAATTCAATTAACTGTTATTACAATACATTCTTTAATTGATAAACTTTACTTCCGACCAGGCAATTCCTGCCAGGCACTCAGAGCTTGACCTTTTTTATTTAGACATTGATCTTTTAATTTATTTCAATTGATTAAGTAATTAAATTGTGATGCATTAATTTACTTTAATATAATTACCTATGACATAGTAGGCTACCTTAAGCATTGATTCTTAACTTCTTAACATTCAATGAACTTGAATGTAAAACTGAAAGGAGTGACTTTCAAAAAAAATTAAATAACTGGTTAGGTGTGGACAATAACGGGTAAGGTACTGCGAAACAGTTTCACCCTCACTCACAAACATGTTACCGGACAGAGATTTGGCTTTTCCAGTGAAATGGATTTTCCTGTTTCAAAGTCATGAAGAGAGTTCATTCATCGTGGTTTGTGTTCTCTCTAGTGGCCATATTAATAACTGCATATTAATAACTGTATTTACAGGCACCAGGCTCTGCAGTCTGCAAACTAGAAATCACAACCTGTGCTCATTTTATAAAATAATATTAGGTTAAATAAGTACTAAAGAGCCTGGAGCAGTTGGCAGTGTCATTTGAAAGAAGATGATTTTAGTTGGTTAAAGGTATTCATAAATCATTTAATGATAAATATCGGTATGGTCAGCAGAGGACAAAGGAAATTTTATTTAAGATCTTTACCTGCTTTTACCATATTTAATAAACATAATTTTGGGACATAATATATAAAGTAAAAAATGCACAGTTTTAGTCATGTCCGGTTTTGTTTTTGTAAAACAAGAGGCAAAAGATATAAATGAATAGCAGCATTTAATGTGAATTATATTTATGGCCTAAATGATTTTTATTGTTGTTTTAATTGCATTGTGGTTATATTAAACTCATCTTCAAATCACAATAAATACCCTTGTAACAGTACCCTTATAACAAGAAATCAATACAGTCATTGCCAAAAGATTTGGCAGTGACAAATTTTGTGTTTTACAAAGTTTGCTGCTTCAGCTGTTGTGGTGTTCATTCACAAAGTTTCTAGATTACTGTGTAGAGTGATCAGATGCATTTGAAATAATTGCTTAAGTATTCCTGACACAAAATGACCAGTTAACATTAATTGACTAATCATAACAGGAGCACATGTGTAGGTGTGAATGAGTACTATTCAGGTAAAATCACTATCATACTAAATAGATTGTAAGAGCAGACGTATGGCTATTAAAGGAGGGAAGAAACGCTTCCAGTCATTGTGTTCTTGTTAGCAATGCTATCTCCAAATAATCATGTGCAGCTATCATCGCTTTGCATCAAAATGGCCTCACATGCAAGGAAATTGTTACAAAGAATATTGCACCTGAAAGAACCAAGATCATCAAGAACTTAAAGGAGAGAGGTTCGACTGCAATGAAGAAGTCTTCAGGACGTACCGGAGTGTCCAGCAAGCGCCAGGACCGTCTCCTCCTGAGGAGTCAGCTGGAATCATGTCTCCAGCAGTGCAGATCTTGCTCAGGAACTGCAGCAGGTTGGTGTGAGTGCATCTGTACACACAATGAGGCCAAAAGTTTTAGACAACAGCCTGGTGTCAAGAAGGGCAGCAAAGTCCCACTTCTCTCCAAGAAAAACTTCAGGGACAGACTGGAATTCTTGGCTTGAAGATCATTACATTGAAATTTTGTATCCGTGGCCAGGCAACTCCCCGGATCTCAATCCCATAGAGAACCTGTGGTCAGTCCTCAAAAGGCGAGTGGACAAGCAGAAGCACAAATTGTGATCAACTCCGAGAACTAATAAGGCAACAATGTATCGCCATCGGTCAGGATTTGGTCCAGAAGCTTATATACAGCCAGAGTGAATTGCATAGGTAATGTCATGTAAATAACATCTTTACCTGCCACATGTTTATTAATAAATCATGCAGCTGCAGCTACCCTAATCATTAAAGGCGTGCTTTCCCTGAGGTGACAAGCTCTATAGTTTTGTTGTCGACAGTAACTGGTGCAAACATAGTCTACCTGTCCTTTTGTTGAATTTGATCATTTAAATAGTTTCAAAACATGTGGTATCTTCAACGGTCGTTTGTGTTTGAGTCACATTCAGTGAGGATCTTTACGCCAGAACCATGTGGCAAGTTATTCCCTTTGACCAATGTGTGTATAATGAATGCAGTGAAAGAGATTAAAGGGGTCATATGATGTTGCTAAAAAGAACATTTTTTGATGTCTTTGCTGTAATGAAATGTGTTCATGTGGCTTAAGGTTAAAAAACACATTATTTTCCACATACTGTACATTATTGTTTCTCCTCTATGCCCCGCCTTTCTGAAACAGTCTAATTTTACAAAGCTCATCGGTCTGAAAAGCGAGGTGTACTCTGATTGGCCAGCTATCCAGTGCTTTGTGATTGGCTGAATACTTCAAGCGTGTGACGGAAATGATATGCCTCTCACCATACTGTGATGCCATCTCCCCACACAACGAGACAACCAATAAAACTCATTACAAATGAGGCATTTGTAACATCCAATTGGGACATAATTACTGATTATATAGACTTATACTGTCTTTTTACTCATTGTGTTGTATCGTGCCTTGTAAACATAAAATGTTCCCTCCCAGGGAACTATGGTTACATTCGTAACCTGAGACGTTCCCTTTCAAGGGAACTTCGAACTGCGTCCTCTGAGGGGACACTATGGGGAACAGTATACCCACGCCGCCATGCTGAGGGGAGTGCAGACCAGAATCATGGCAAACACTAAGTACCAACTCTACCGCTTTTCTCTTCACCGGGAGTCGCCCCTGGGACGGTCTGACGGCTGCCTTATGACATTATCCCTTACGGCCAAAGGCCTAAGCTATATACCCAACTTATCCTGTAGGGCCCTGGCCCGGGGTAGAGCTAAAGGCTTGGAATCACAGAGATTCCTTTAAAGGGATACGGCTAAGAGCCTGGCACTTTCCTCTACCAAGTCCTTGCCTGTCACACAGGGGCTACTGTTAGCTTTCGTTAGAAAGTGCGCAAAGACTCACGTGCACACTTACCATAACATGGATTTACAAATACTGTTCTAAGGAGGGGCTCTCTTGGAACTCTGTCAGAGCAGCTCGCAGAAGAGTGGCCCGGGAGCAGAGCAATTGGAGGCCTCAGCCCCTGCCTCAGCAGGATGCCTGCTCTCACAGAGCGTCTCAAACAGTATGTGGTACTGGAGCGCTCTGAAGAACTGGGAATCAGTCTCCCAAGAGAGGAAGACTCCGAGCTCCGAGCAGCATGCTCATAGGTGACCCTTTCAGAAAAGGGGAGCACTGCTGAACTACCCGAGAATTGCCCACACAGCCCCCCCAAGTTGAGGGGGCTTTGGGTGTACAATAAGTACACACCGGTTGGATGAAGCCCAAGGAACACCAGGGCGAATCATCCCAAGAAAGGGAACGAAGCGGAGCGCGTAACCCTTACCATACAGGATTTTAGAAAGTGCGCAGAGTCTTGCGTGCACATTTACCACTTTACGTGGATTTCAGACAGTGCGCAAAGCGTTAACGTGCACACTGACCACCATGTGGATTTGAGAAAGTACACAGGCAAGCGTGTGTACTGAAAGGTTACCTGACAACCACAGTATGTGGGAGCTCACATTCAGAGAGGCCTGTGAAGCCTGCTACCTGATAACCACAATATGTGGGAGTTCACCTACAGAGAGGCCTAGAGAGGCCTACTATCTGTTACCAGATAACCACCTCAGTGGAAACTGAAAGCACTCGACTCCAGGGAGGCCTGGTGAGGCCTACTACCTGACAATCACAAATCGCGGGAGCTCGCTTTTTAGGAAACGCACAGTATGTGGGAGCTAAATCTCCAGGGAGGCCTGGTGAGGCCTACTACCTGGCGACCACAGTATGTGGGAGCTCGTCTTCAGAGAGACCTGATGAAGCCTACTATCTGAAAACCACAATGTGCTATTTAGTGGAACGCACAAAATGTGGGAGCTAAATCTCCAGGGAGGCCTGGTGAGGCCTACTATCTGGCAACCACAGTATGTGGGAGCTCGTCTTCAGAGAGACCTGATGAAGCCTACTATCTGAAAACCACAATGTGCTATTCCGTAGAAACGCATAGTATGTGGGAGCTAAATCTCCCGGGAGGCCTGGTGAGGCCTACTACCTGGCAACCACAGTATGTGGGAGCTCGTCTTCAGAGAGACCTGGTGAAGCCTACTATCTGAAAAAACCACAATATGCTATTCCATGGAAACGCATAGTATGTGGGAGCTAAATCTCCAGGGAGGCCTGGTGAGGCCTACTACCTGGCAACCACAGTATGTGGGAGCTCGTCTTCAGAGAGACCTGGTGAAGCCTACTATCTGAAAAAGCCACAACATGCTATTCCATGGAAACGCATAGTATGTGGGAGCTAAATCTCCAGGGAGGCCTGGTGAGGCCTACTACCTGGCGACCACCGAACGTGGGAGCTCACCTTCAGAGAGACCTGGTGAAGCCTACTATCTGAAAACCACAATATGCTATATAGAGGAGACGCACAGTATGTGGGAGCTAAATCTCCAGGGAGGCCTGGTGAGGCCTACTACCTGGCAACCACAGTAAGTGGGAGCTCGTCTTCAGAGAGACCTGATGAAGCCTACTATCTGAAAAAACCACAATATGCTACCCCGTGGAAACGCATAGTATGTGGGAGCTAAATCTCCAGGGAGGCCTGGTGAGGCCTACTACCTGGCGACCACCGAACGTGGGAGCTCACCTTCAGAGAGACCTGGTGAAGCCTACTATCTGAAAAAACCACAATATGCTATTTAGTGGAGACGCACAGTATGTGGGAGCTAAATCTCCAGGGAGGCCTGGTGAGGCCTACTACCTGGCAACCACAGTATGTGGGAGCTCACAATCAGGGAGGCCTGATGAAGCCTACCACCTGATAACCACAATATGTGGGAGTCCACCCAGCCCCTCATGTTGAGGGAAGCGATGCTTGAGGTGCATAACAAATACACACTGGTTGGATGAAGCCCAAGGAACACAGGGCTAATCATCATAAGAAAGGGAACGAAGCGGAGCACGTAACCCTTACCATACAGGATTTTAGAAAGTGCGCAGAGTCTTGCGTGCACACTTACCACTTTACGTGGATTTCAGAAAGTGCGCAGAGGCTTGCGTGCACACTTACCACTTTACGTGGATTTCAGACAGTGCGCAGAGTCTTGCGTGCACACTTACCACTTTACGTGGATTTCAGACAGTGCGCAAAGCATTAACGTGCACACTGACCACTATGTGGTTTTGAGAAAGTACACAGGCAAGCGTGTGTACAGAGAGGTTCCCAAGCATCGCAGAGGCCCTGGATCGCACGGGAGCGGTGAGCTCCAACCCTCTTTTCTAGGCGAGGGGAGCATCACCTGAGGCAGTAAATACAGAGCTTCTTGCCGTAACCACCACCTCCCCGGATGCGCCAAGCGGCCAGGCGGCCCCTCAGGGTGACCTGGCCGGACATCTATGGAATTCCCTGCAGTGCTGTGCCAATTCTTTGGCCACCTAGCTACTGTAAAGGAAACTCACAGAGATTGTTAGTAGACATATAACCACCAGCAACATAACGTCCATAACCAGGTAGAGCAAGGGTTACGTACTCACCCACCCTCCTGTACTGGAGTCCCGCTTGCGGGGCGCCCCCTTCTGGTCCGGACCGTCAATAAGGTGGTTGCTATGAACATAGACCCAACCAAAAACATCATTGGTCCAGGTAGGAGACTGTTATGTGAGAGACTGTCCACCTAACCTCGATCAGGTGGAAAGCTGGTGGCTACAGGGGAATTAGGCAGGGGAGGACAAAAAACAGAGGTTAAAACATCCGGAGCTACTAGGTCTTCCTACCGCTCTGACCCGGGCGAGGACGCGGCCTCGTCTGAATCACGTCCCTCAGACCCTGCTTACCACACCGTGACCCGCGGTTCCTCTTGCCCCTGCCCGTAGGCGGGGGAGGAGCGCGAGCCGCAACACTAGCCTTCTGCGCCCATCTAAGATCCTCAGATCGAGATGGGCCAGGACCCCTGTGTTGTTCGGGCTCGGACCTGGACTCCTTTCTTTCGACGGTATCCAGGTCCTTCAGCAGGCCAGCCTGGTAAGCCTGAAGCACTGCCATCGTGTGCAACGAAGCCACCGCCTGACCTGCTGCTGCGTATGTTTTGCCATTTAAGCGGGATCTAAAAAAGGGGGAATTGAGAGAGGACGTTTCCCCCACAGAGAGATAGCTAGCCAGCATCTCCCTACAGGGGGCATCCTCTCATAGCCGCTTTCGTGCATGCCCCCGATATCAGCATAACTTGTATGCTGAAACCGATGGATGTGAGAGAAAAACGGCCTTCTTCCATTCCCTTTCGACTTCTGCAGCTAACAGCTCCCCATACGCAGGGCAGGAGGATTGAGAAAGGCTCAGCCTCAGCTTCTTCTCCACTCTCAGACATCTCCTGCTCTTCTTGGGAAAAAACCCAGCAGAGCACTAACTTCAGTACAAGAAAGACAACGCATCTTCCTCCCGAAGTTCACTCTCGTTTCCCGCCGGAGAGTGTGAAAGGAAAAAAGTCCCTCTCTACACTCCTCAGCGAGATCCACCTGTAATCCCCCCGAGCTCATCCTCCTCCGTGCCTCGGCAACGGTGGGTCCTGAGCCACGGGATCCAGATGGCTGTCCCTCTTTCCTCGAAAAGAGAGGCAAACGAGAGAGGAGCTTTTTCACCGAAAAACGCTCGCAGTGCACGCAGATTGCCCCCTCGAGGACATCACGCGCGTGCTCTCCGCCCAAACAAGAGACGGAAAGAGTGTGTGTGCCGTATAACACTGACACGGATGTACACACTGTTTAAACGCCTGCTAGTGGATGCCATGACAACAATAATAGATCGCTCTTACCGTTTTGGTCGTTTCTCAGATGCACGCTTCAAACAAAACAGTCAATGAAGACGAAGAAGATAGTGACGGGTCCTACGGGCGCGTATTTATAGTCGCGTTGGTAGTGACGTCAGAGGCTGTCGCCGGCCAACACGTTGGCGTTTTTCAAAGTATGCTTCAGACACGGGTCACGACGAGGTGTTCCCCATAGTGTCCCCTCAGAGGACGCAGTTCGAAGTTCCCTTGAAAGGGAACTATGTCTGCATTTATGATCGGAGAAAGGACAAACAAGCCTAATCTACACTGCTCAAAAGTTGCGTTTGAATCATCAGTGGCAAATTCTTTAAACATAAAAAACATACTTACAGTCTGTGAGTCAGAACAGCCGGCATTGTAGTCTACTCTTCCAGGATCAAGAAACAGTCCTCCATAATATGTGTTGCAAATACAGCTTAACCACTGATTTCTAGTTGTGTCTTCTTTTGAACAGCCAAACAAAGTAGTTTGGCCTTCACAATGAAACGCAGCGTCACACACAGCGGGCTGGAGTGAGCGGAGGCCAGCTTGAGAACGGCGCGGCTGGCGGAACCGACGAAGGAGCTTGCAGCAACCTTGTGACGACCCGGGACTGCACTCCGCTTCATCCACAGTGAAAGCTGATTATACAATAAATATCATCATATAAATAAATATATTTATTTTGAAATTAAAGTCGGCATGAAATGAAAATTCATTAATTATTTCTGTTGGCCTGGTAATTTTTTATTAAAATGTCATAACTGGTAAAACATATCTCCGTTGGCTTCTCAAATCATTTAGTCTCATTAAACTCACTGCTTACAATTGAGCAAGCAAGCACACATTCAAATCTCCCTTCATTCAATCAACAACTAATTTTTTTTTTTCAATCAACCTACATTTTTTGTCTTTGTTGATAATCCATTTCACTCAGATGTATGTCTAAGTATGGAAGAAAAGATCTGTACTATTTATTATATATATCTGTCACTATTTCTGCTTTATTGCAACTTAACATTTTAGCTTAATATTGATAAGGCTATAATTATTTTCATGTTTTGGCTGAAAGCCAATAATGGCCAGTATTAAAGTTCTGTATTTGATCAAAATAAATTAACAATCTGTCCTTAAAGATTAATTTCAGTCATTTTAAATGTTGCAAGTGAATTTAGGCATCACAACATTATAATGTACAGTATGATCATCTTTTGAGATTTGCTTAACATTACAATTAACAGTGTTAAGATCAATTTAAAGTGAGTGATAAATGATGACAAAGGTAATGTAATTCCAAAATGAGTGATAATGAGCTGCACAATTTTTGAGTAATATAGATATATTTAGAAAATGAATGGAGGGGACTATGCATTGACTGTTGTTCATTGTGCATATATATGTATGCATATGTATCTATGTGAATGTCCATCCCTCCATCCATCCATCTTCTTCCGCTTATCCGGGGCCGGGTCGCGGGGGCAGCAGTCTAAGCAGAGAACCCCAGACTTCCCTCTCCCTAGACACTTCCTCCAGCTCTTCTGGGGGGACACCGAGGCGTTCCCAGGCCAGCCGGGAGACATAGTCTCTCCAGCATGTCCTAGGTCTTCCCCGGGGTCTCCTCCCAGTGGGACGCGCCCGGAACACCTTCCCGGAAGAAGGCGTCCAGGAGGCATCCGGAACAGATGCCCGAGCCACCTCAGCTGACCCCTCTCGATGTGGAGGAGCAGCGGCTTTACTCTGAGCTCCTCCCGGGTGACTGAGCTTCTCACCCTATCTCTAAGGGATCGCCCAGCCACCCTGCGGAGAAAGCTCATTTCGGCCGCCTGTATCCGTGATCTTGTCCTTTCGGTCATGACCCAAAGCTCATGACCATAGGTGAGAGTAGGAACGTAGATTGACCGGTAAATCGAGAGCTTCGCCTTGCGGCTCAGCTCTTTCTTCACCACGACAGACCGGTACATCGACCGCATTACTGCAGAAGCTGCACCGATCCGTCTGTCAATCTCCCGTTCCATCCTTCCCTCACTCGTGAACAAGACCCCAAGATACTTAAACTCCTCCACTTGAGGCAGGAACTCTCCACCAATCTGAAGTGGGTAAGCCACCCTTTTCCGACTGAGGAAAAGGAATGTGAATTGTGTTTTAAAGTTCAAGGTGCCCATTGTTTTATGGTGCATCCCACTGTCAAAACCATGGGACCAGTTGTCTATTTGTTTCCAAGAAGTGCAGATGTTGTGGCTTTCACATTGAGATTTCAGAAGACAAGGTCTGTGTGTCAGGTGAGGTGACAACTTTGAGTCCTGCCATACACTTTTGCAACATGACTAGCAGCTAGAGTACTGATTATTGCTTTCTTGTTCAGAGAAGGAGAAACAACTAGAGATGCTACCAAACAGTGTCAAAGAAGAGCTGAATGTCTTAACTGCCTAAAATGACATCAGTGTAGGTTGCATGCAGAGCACCCTTAATACTCAGAAAACTAGATGCACACAGAGCTATGATTACAGAGGCCCTGCTGCACATCCTTCTTCATACAGTAAAGGAAGGTGTCCCCATGCTCAGTGCTTGTCTCAGCTGTGGGAGGAAGTAGAGAACAGGAAGGACACCAAACACTTTAAGGACACAGCAGCCCAGGTGAGCATCTCCCTCGAAATGGAGTTGGATACACAGAGTCAGGTTCAGAGGAATGACTATACCCAAAATTACCAAAACCAATCTTATATACAAATAGAAGAAGCAGATTACCACAATCTGGATCAGGAAGCGATGCCAGAATACAGTTTCAGTAAAAACCAGCTTAGAGCACCGCATGGAGCAAAGGCACCTGGAGGACAGAGGCAGACTACAAAGATTCAGTCATGGCTTCGCCTTGCGGCTCAGCTCTTTCTTCACCACGACAGACCGGTACATCGACCGCATTACTGCAGAAGCTGCACCGATCCGTCTGTCAATCTCCCGTTCCATCCTTCCCTCACTCGTGAACAAGACCCCAAGATACTTAAACTCCTCCACTTGAGGCAGGAACTCTCCACCAACCTGAAGTGGGTAAGCCACCCTTTTCCGACTGAGGAAAAGGAATGTGAATTGTGTTTTAAAGTTCAAGGTGCCCATTGTTTTATGGTGCATCCCACTGTCAAAACCATGGGACCAGTTGTCTATTTGTTTCCAAGAAGTGCAGATGTTGTGGCTTTCACATTGAGATTTCAGAAGACAAGGTCTGTGTGTCAGGTGAGATGACAACTTTGAGTCCTGCCATACACTTTTGCAACATGACTAGCAGCTAGAGTACTGATTATTGCTTTCTTGTTCAGAGAAGGAGAAACAACTAGAGATGCTACCAAACAGTGTCAAAGAAGAGCTGAATGTCTTAACTGCCTAAAATGACATCAGTGTAGGTTGCATGCAGAGCACCCTTAATACTCAGAAAACTAGATGCACACAGAGCTATGATTACAGAGGCCCTGCTGCACATCCTTCTTCATACAGTAAAGGAAGGTGTCCCCATGCTCAGTGCTTGTCTCAGCTGTGGGAGGAAGTAGAGAACAGGAAGGACACCAAACACTTTAAGGACACAGCAGCCCAGGTGAGCATCTCCCTCGAAATGGAGTTGGATACACAGAGTCAGGTTCAGAGGAATGACTATACCCAAAATTACCAAAACCAATCTTATATACAAATAGAAGAAGCAGATTACCACAATCTGGATCAAGAAGCGATGCCAGAATACAGTTTCAGTAAAACCAGCTTAGAGCACCGCATGGAGCAAAGGCACCTGGAGGACAGAGGCAGACTACAAAGATTCAGTCATGGCCACCAAAGGAAGTTCAGAAATATCAGACGAACCATCAAATGCCACCATGGCCACTGTTGCAAACTTTGTTGATTGCAATTCTTTTGAGCTGGATAATGAGTCAGGAGACCAACAAGAAGACCCGAGAAAGAAGCATGACTCAGTATATGAGCAACAGATTGAGGAGATTAATGTGAGAACTCCACTTAAATTCAAATGTGGTGCTTCAGTTTTTGTGGACCAGATAATAGATGCCTGTGGTGACTTCAGAGCCTGCTCGCATCTACAGTCGTGGCCAAAAGTTTTGAGAATTACATCAATATTAGTTTTCAAAAAGTTTGCTGCTAAACGTCTAAGGTTACGTATGTAACCCTGGTTCCTCGAAGGAACGAGACGCTGCGTCGAGAACGATTGGGGAACGCCCCCAGCGTGACGTCTCTGAATCATGTGTGTAATCAATCCAATGTATGGGCGAGACGTCATAGGCGGGTGACGTCAGAGACCAGGAAGCATAAAAGCAGGAGAGGCGCAGCCGGCCCCAGCCTCAAAGGATGAAGCAAGCGCCGGCCAGAGATGCCGGAAGTGTGGCACTGCGACGCAGCGTCTCGTTCCTTCGAGGAACCAGGGTTACATACGTAACCTTAGACGTTCCTCTTCAGGAACTCGAGCTGCGTCGAGAACAATTGAGGAACGAGAATGCTCACGCCGCCAGACTTACAAATCTCTGCCAGTGTGGGAAACTGCACAGCTAGGACGAGAGAACAGAGGGGCCTGGAGCGGCATGTAAATCTAGACCGTAAAATCTTACAAAGGTCAAAGGCGTGGACCACCCCGCAGCCTCGCAGATGTCACGCATAGAGACACCTGCTAGGAAGGCCTTGGAGGCCGCCACACTTCTAGTGGAGTGAGCCTTGACCCCCAGGGCAGAGGGAAGGTCAGAGGACTCATATGCAAGAGAAATAGCATCTACTATCCACCAGCTGAGGGTCTGTTTAGTAGCAGGAAGACCTCTCTTAGGGGGACCATGACAGACAAACAACTGGTCCGCCCTTCTCCACAGGGCAGCTCTGTGGACGTATGTGTCCAATGCTCGCACTGGACACATACAATTAAGCTTCTTCTGGTCTGGCTCCCTGAAGGGAGGAGGACTGAAGGCCTGGAGTACGACAGGCCGTGGTGTAGAGGAGGGAACCTTAGGGACATACCCCGCATGAGGGTAAAGGAAAGCTTTAGCCAGACCGGGGCGCAAAGTCTATATAAGAAGGGGCCACAGAGAGGGCCTGCAGGTCCCCAACTCTCTTGAGAGAGGAAATCGCCAACAGGAAGACAGTCTTAATAGAGAGAAGGCGATCGGAGATCTCCTCAATAGGCTCGAAGGGCGGCCTACAGAGAGCTTCTACTGATTGACAGTGAGTGACTGGCCTTCTCTCACTCTCGCAACTGCGGCGAGGATCGACTCGATCCGATCAGGTGACATGCGTGCCTGCATCGTGGTCGAATCCCACACCACGCCCAGATAAGTGGTTCTCTTTACCGGAGAAAGCACACTTTTCTTGGCGTTCAGTCTTAACCCCAGCTCTCTCATGTGGGCGATAACGACATCTCGATGCTGAACCGCCATCTGCTCTGATTGAGCTAAAATCAACCAATCGTCGATATAGTTCAGTATGCGGATGCCCTGGAGTCGTAGCGGAGCCAGGGCTGCATCCACACACTTCGTGAAAGTGCGGGGTGAGAGTGCAAGGCCAAAGGGAAGTACTCGATATTGGTACGCTTCGCCCCCGAAAGCAAACCTCAGAAACTTCCTGTGTAGGGGAAGGATGGAGATATGGAAATAAGCATCTTTTAGATCTATCGTGACAAACCACTCCTCGGACCTGATCTGAGCCACAACCTGTTTGAGTGTGAGCATCCTGAACTTCAGTCGCTTGACTGAGCGGTTCACTAGACGCAGATCTAAAATGGGACGCAACCCCCCATCCTTTTTTGGAACAATGAAGTACCGGCTGTAGAACCCTGACTCCCTGTCGTGAGGAGGGACCACCTCAATGGCCTCCTTCCTCAGAAGAGCGTGCACTTCCTGTTCCATGACCAGAGCCTGCCTGGGACCCACCAGCGTGGGTGAACCCCCGTTGAATCGAGGCGGAGGAGAACCAAACTGAATTGTGTAGCCTCTTTCTACAGTGTGCAGGACCCATTGAGATACATTTGGCAGTAGTTTCCACGCTGCTAAATAATCTACTAAGGGAGTCAGTCTCTCGAGACTGACCTCTGGTGTAATCAGAACAGCTAGCTCTGTGCCCTGTAATGGCGGACCGGCAGGAGACAACCGAGCTAACCGTTCTAGAGACCTCCGCTGAGGCGGCGAGCCGCTCAGCACCGCTACGTTTCCGGGCGGTAACTGGGCGTGGTGCTCGCGGGAGACCGCTGCGCCCTGTAACTCCGGCAGGGTTGGCAGAACGATCTCCTGAGGGCACTGAGGCGAGACGGACACCGTGTAATGCGGTGTAACCCGCTGCACCACAGAGGGGACTGCCCTCATAAGCCCCGGGCCAGTGGCGTCAGGGCTTATTGGCCGAAGACCTCTTAGCCTTAAGTACGGTCCGCAGATCCGGCTTAGACTTAGAAGCCCCCGACCCAGAGCGTCGTCTGGACCCACGGCTCCGCTTAGCTGGAGGAGCACGTGAGGCGACGCTCTGTTTTTGTGCCTCCCTGTATGAGGAGCTAGTACTCGGTGGAGGCTGCCCCCACCCGGCAGCCTCCGGATTTAGAGAGCGACGTGGGAGGAACCGCTGGAACGCCGCCGCCTGCTTGCGAGCCTCCTGGTACCTGTCGACGACAGAATTAACAGCGTCGCCGAACAGGCCCGAGGACACAAGCGGGGCATCCATGAGACAAACCCTGTCCTTTTCTCTCATATCAGACAGGGTGAGCAACAAATGTCTCTCTGCTGCTACCATTGCTGCCATGGACCGCCCAATAGCGCGAGCGGTCTCCTTGGTAGCGCGGAGAGACAAATCAGCGGTCCTCCTGAGCTCCGTGCTCTTGCTCATCTAAATCTTTCAGCAGATCGGCTTGGTACACCTGTAACACCGCCATAGTGTGCAGACACGCACCAGCCTGACCCACTGCCGAGTACCCCTTGCCCACCAGCGCTGATGTTGTACGCAGCGGCTTGGAGAGCAGCGCCGGAGCCTTTAATGACGATGCCGTGCCGGGGACAGATAGCTCGCGAGCGTCTGTTCAACCCGGGGCATCGCCTTATAACCGCGCTCATTCATCCCCGCTACGTTGCCGTAGTGATCAGAAACGGGGATGAAGACGCGGGCCGAGAAGGGTTTTTCCCACGATCTACACACCTCGGCGTGCAAATCGGGAAAAAAAGGCAGGCTTCGGCGCGGAGGTGGCGGCTTAGTTCGCAGAAATCGCTCTTCAAGTTTACTTTTCTGCGGTTCAGCCTTTTTCTCGGCTGGCCATTCGATGTTTAATTTGGCCACAGCACGAGTAACCACCTCCAAAAGCTCCTCATACTGGGGCGAATCCTCAGCGACGTTCACCACATCAACCTCCTCGGAGGAAGATAGATGAAACGCCGAGCCCGCTCCCCGGGGAGAAGTAGCGCCGGAGCGCGCTTCCGATCCCTGAGAGCGGGCGCTGGATCTGGCAGGTGAGGAAGAAGATAGGGACTCGTCCGTCTCCATTCCCTCTGCCAAATCCAACCTCAAGAGCCGACTCTGCATGCTCCGCTCCCAGGCAAACAACGCACAAACTGTGTGTATCCCCGCCTGTGATATAGCGAGGACAGGGAGGAACACACAGTCTGAAACGCTGCTTGCCTTCGCCCATTTTGTGTTTGGTCTTGGAGGGTGCTTTTGGCATACTTATGGGGGATGACAAACAACACTAAATAAGACTCACAAACGTAAAAGTTTTGAACAGTACACACACACAGAGAGCGCTTGCTGAAGACAGAAAGGCTGGGGCCGGCTGCGCCTCTCCTGCTTTTATGCTTCCTGGTCTCTGACGTCACCCGCCTATGACGTCTCGCCCATCCATTGGACTGATTACACACATGATTCAGAGACGTCACGCTGGGGGCGTTCCCCAATCGTTCTCGACGCAGCTCGCGTTCCTGAAGAGGAACTGCTTTTAGATCTTTGTTTCAGTTGTTTCTGTAATGTACTGAAATATAATTACAAGCACTTCATACGTTTCAAAGGCTTTTATCGACAATTACATGACATTTATGCAAAGAGTCAGTATTTGCAGTGTTGGCCCTTCTTTTTCAGGACCTCTGCAATTCGACTGGGCATGCTCTCAATCAACTTCTGGGCCAAATCCTGACTGATAGCAGCCCATTCTTTCATAATCACCTCTTGGAGTTTGTCAGAATTAGTGGGTTTTTGTTTGTCCACCCGCCTCTTGAGGATTGACCACAAGTTCTCAATGGGATTAAGATCTGGGGAGTTTCCAGGCCATGGACCCAAAAGTTCAACATTCTGGTCCCCGAGCCACTTAGTTATCACTTTTGCCTTATGGCACGGTGCTCCATCGTGCTGGAAAATGCGTTGTTCTTCACCAAACTGTTGTTGGATTGTTGGAAGAAGTTGCTGTTGGAGGGTGTTTTGGTACCATTCTTTATTCATGGCTGTGTTTTTGGGCAGAATTGTGAGTGAGCCCACTCCCTTGGATGAGAAGCAACCCCACACATGAATGGTGTCAGGATGCTTTACTGTTGGCATGACACAGGACTGATGGTAGCGCTCACCTTTTCTTCTCCGGACAAGCCTTTTTCCAGATGCCCCTAACAATCGGAAAGTGGCTTCATCGGAGAATATGACTTTGCCCCAGTCCTCAGCAGTCCATTCACTATACTTTCTGCAGAAGATCAATCTGTCCCTGACGGTTTTTTTTTTGGAGAAAAGTGGCTTCTTTGCTGCCCTTCTTGACACCAGGCCATCTTCCAAAAGTCTTGGCCTCACTGTGCGTGCAGATGCGCTCACACCTGCCTGCTGCCATTCCTGAGCAAGCTCTGCACTGGTGGCACTCCGATCCCGCAGCTGAATCCTCTTTAGGAGACGATCCTGGCGCTTGCTGGACTTTCTTGGACGCCCTGAAGCCTTCTTTACAAGAATTGAACCTCTTTCCTTGAAGTTCTTGATGATCCTATAAATTGTTGATTTAGGTGCAATCTTAGTAGCCACAATATCCTTGCCTGTGAAGCCATTTTTATGCAACGCAATGATGGCTGCACGCGTTTCTTTGCAGGTCACCATGGTTAACAATGGAAGAACAATGATTTCAAGCATCACCCTCCTTTTAACATGTCAAGTCTGCCATTCTAACCCAATCAGCCTGACATAATGATCTCCAGCCTTGTGCTCGTCAACATTCTCACCTGAGTTAACAAGACGATTACTGAAATGATCTCAGCAGGTCCTTTAATGACAGCAATGAAATGCAGTGGAAAGGTTTTTTTGGGATTAAGTTAATTTTCATGGCAAAGAAGGACTATGCAATTCATCTGATCACTCTTCATAACATTCTGGAGTATATGCAAATTGCTATAATAAAAACTTAAGCAGCAACTTTTCCAATTTCCAATATTTATGTAATTCTCAAAACTTTTGGCCACGACTGTACATGTGCAACAGAGGAACTTGGGTCTCCAAATCAGGATGGAAAGATGGACAAACTGATTGAAAGGAGGGAAATTATGGACTGCAAATATAAAAGTGCGGTTATATAACTGCTGTTTGAAAATTAAGTATAGTTGTAAGAGACTGAAATACTGTTCTGGAACAGAGCGCCTCATTGCTGTAGGCTGACTGAATTAATGACTAACTAAACTTTGCTACTCTTTCACGGGGACTGATGAAGATTAATCAAACCAAAGTTCCCTCTTGTGCATTACAAGCTTGCCCTGCAATGAGACTAAGGTAGAGTCTATACAAACTTTTTTAGTGAAGTTACTTATGACCTCTAGGGGGCAGCAGCCACCACTAAATGTTCTGTTTTCTATAGCGTAAATTGCTGCTTTGGTTTGAGAAGTACAATGCAACAAATGTCTCCATCTCCACTTTCAGCAACCGTTTGAGGTAAGCATATTCTTAACGTGCTAAATTGATCTAATGTATGCCCAAATGCTGAGATTAAACACTGGTTAATCAACACCATCGCTTTAGGTTTTTGGAGTTTTCAAGTGAAATTATATTTATTGCATTTTACTTTTCATAGACACACTAGGCTAATTATCAGAATCTCAGTAAAAGTCAAACCTTTAAAGTTAAGAATCAGGTTGTAAATACACATGGACTAAAAAGTTTCCTAAGGTTTCTAGCACATTTCTTGCTGAACTGGTATGATTACTCATTTAGCCTAATCTGATTGTATCTGTATAACAACAATCACGAGTTTACAGCTCCACACCCAGATTGTGATGGTCAGTTGTTAAACTGGCAGCAGTAGAATGTATTAAATCACTTTGCATTTTTTATATAAATATTGATAGATCTTGTAGTAATGCTGAATGCAGTAGTTTGAGGTTTTAAAACATAATTAGAGATTATCATTAATGAACTGCAATCTTGACTGTGCTTTCAGAGGGCAGCTATTGTCTATCTCAAGAGCCCCAGCAGTGCCAAGGCAGCAGCCAGCACTCTGTGGGCCTGGCTCAGCTGATCCTAAACTGATCAGTGATCTGTCCCACAGCAGCTCATAAACCCATAAAGCTGAAACTGCAGGGGGTGGACTGGGAGCTAAGGTGTAACCTTATGTAGCAGGCATAGCTGCATAGTTAATGTTGGTAATAACTTGATTACTTACTGCATGGTAATCACCTAATTAAATCCAGGTGCGCTATAAGGTGCGTGAGTGAATAAGGAGGGTTTCTGAGTTGTTGGGAAGCGTGTTGGCTGCTGCAGACTTGGACGCCGTCGTTCCGAGCTGTTCCGGCATGTGGATCTTTGAGCCACACATAATTCGGTATGCATCCTAGGCTGTGTTTATCCATTTGTGGTATGCCGTTGGAAGGGCTGACTTGCTAATATTCGGTTGAAGGGGTCAAGAGCTGGTAATATGTCCGCATGATTACAGCGAGCTGAGTGGGACCGTGACTGGGCTTCCCCTACCTGTGTGGTCTTTGTCTTCGTGTTTCGAGTACCTTCGCACTGTTGCGCATGACCGCGACGTTCCGCCTTATCGGGTGCCGTTTGTAAAGCTGCTCATGCTGAAAATAACACCAACATTTTGTCACATTTAGCTTCAAACAATGTTTAAAAACTGGTATGAATTTTTGACGGTCACTTTTTAGCACATTTACAACAATATTTGTCAACTTAGAGATATTTTAAATAGTTAAACATAAATATTAAATGTTAAACCTAAATGTTAAATCTAAATGCTAAATCTAAATGTTAAACCTAAATGTAAATGTTAAATCTAAATGTTAAATCTAAATGTTAGATTTGTAAATGTAGCTAATATGCAAATTCAAAATGCCAGAAGTGCCAAAAATAAAAGCTCGATGAGGTCAGTGTGTGTTTATAGCATCGTGTTAATTAAGGAACGAATAAAAATCATCTCATCCGAGGAAATTGACTCTTGGACATGGATTATCGTGATAATGACTACCTAAAATAATAAACACGTTTGGAGAAACTGTACTTGAAGAGTACGCTAGAGTATGTACGCTAGTGTATTCGGATAAGACAGAGATATTAATTATTGGACCAAAAAACACCACACAGAATCTTGTAGATTACAATCTGCAACTAGACGGATGTACTGTTACTTCCTCTACAGTCAGAAATCTGGGTGTTATATTGGACCGCAATTTGTCTTTTGAAAATCATATTTCCAATGTTACAAAAACCGCATTCTTCCATCTTAGAAACCTTGCCAAGCTACGAAACATGTTATCTGTTTCTGATGCAGAAAAGCTAGTTCATGCTTTCATGACCTCTAGACTGGACTATTGTAATGGACTTCTAGGTGGTTGTCCTGCTTCGTCAATAAACAAGCTACAGGTCGTCCAAAATGCAGCAGCTAGAGTCCTTACCAGGTCAAGAAAATATGATCATATTACCCCTATTTTACAGTCTCTGCACTGGCTACCTATTAAGTTCCGTATCAGTTACAAATTATCATTACTTACCTATAAGGCCCTAAATGGTTTAGCTCCTGCGTACCTAACTAGCCTTCTACCACGCTACAACCCATCACGCACCCTAAGGTCACAAAACGCTGGACTTTTGATAGTTCCTAGGATAGCAAAGTCCACTAAAGGAGGTAGAGCTCTTTCTCATTTGGCTCCCAAACTCTGGAATAGCCTTCCTGATAATGTTCGGGGTTCAGACACACTCTCTCTGTTTAAATCTAGATTAAAAACACATCTCTTTCGCCAAGCATTCGAATAATGTATCTCTTAAATTGTGAGTGTAGTTGCATCTGCATTTTTATTCTTTAGCTTGGGTTAAACTAATTTTACTTTGTTGGATCAGCAGCTATGCTAATGTGTCTCTATTTTGTTTCTATGTTTTGCCACGGGATTTACATCCCGTGGTAACTAGGATTTACACAAGCTCCAGTCTGGATCCAGAACACCGGAGAAGAGATGATGCTGACCCTCAGAGGACCCCAGATGATGCTAACCTTGAATCAACAAACAGAACTAACAATTATTGCTACATGTGTGACTGCATCCTATAATTACTATTAATTAATAATATTGATAGTTCATCATCTAGCTGACTACGTCTTGTATTATTATTATTTTTATTTTTCTAAAATCCTGTCAAACGTGCACAAACTACTAGCTACTACTAAATATTGTAGAAACATAATTTTCTGTAAAGTTGCTTTGTAACGATTTGTATTGTAAAAAGCGCTATACAAATAAACTTGAATTGAATATGTAGATATTAATGTTAGGGAACAATGTGAGTGATGTGTACGTTTAGTAGGAAAACATCTGATCCACACTCCGGAACAGAAGAGGGCGGTATTGCACCAATAAGCTGGATGCCAACCGCCGTTAAACCAGGCGGCAAGGAAGTCGACTGGAAGTTGAAGTCGGCCGCGTGCCGCCATCTTGTAGCAGAACTTCACTTGCGTTAGCATTCCCATTGACTCCCGTTCATTTTGGCGTCACTTTGACAGCGAATAACTTTACATCTGATGTGTTTAAAGACTCCGTTTGTCCATTATTTATTTCTAAAGATACACGAAAATGTATAAAGGGCTCCATTACCTTCTATGTTACATTATGGCCCCGTACAGTTTTTGTAAAAATAGGCTAACGATTGCGTCATAACCACTCGACTCTCTGTCGCATTACCGTACAGACAGGAGGAGAAGCTCGCAGGCAATTAACTTAATATGGAGTACTGGCGTTACATTTTGAAAAACTATACAAAATAATTAATCAGAATACTTACTACTGCTCACTCACGCCAAAGAACTCCCCGCTCAAGCTCACAGTCTCTGCAAGATTAACGATGGCAGTTTGCACGCACAGCCACTTAGAAGATTTACATCTGTCAGACAGGTTGCTGACGTCATCAAGCTTAGTTTGAGTCTGCGCGTCAGAAACGTATGTGCTAAAAACACTAAAAATGGGCTTCACTTGTCTCAATTGAATTCCAATGGGGTCGCTGTGTCCATTTCTTTTACGGTCTATGCGTTAAACTGGGAAGACGAATATGACGGCTTGCTGTGAGTTACAATGGTGAGAATATATTTTTTTTCACGAAATAATTATTTAAATTTAAGAGTACAAGTTATTTTCATTCAGTGGTATTGATTTTGGAGTTAATAATTTATTAAATCTAAGGTGTAAAGTCAGCAACATATAAGCAAAAGGTGTAAAGACGCTATCCTCCGGTTTCACAGGCAAGACTAATTGAGCCATGGCCTGATCCAGGCTTAATCTAAACCCTGTTTGTTACTTACATAATATAGCATATTTGTGATTGTGCTGTAAAAACACGTTTTATAATGAATAACTAACAGGGGAGCTCCATTAAGTACACGACTCAAAAGTGGATTTATATAAACCATATATACATCTTGAAGACTATTACTATAAGTCTATCATCTGACAGGATAGTCTTTGGTAAGTATTGCAGGTGAGCACATTTAACAGACATGAAACCGGCATCTGAGTTCACTCATTGTTGTCAACACTGCTTTAGATGAGTGTAAGTCATGTAAACAAACAAATCTACATACAGTAACTAAACAGGTTATCTATTTTATTTGTCCATTTGCAATATTGATAATTTTAGGAACATTTGTGTTGGATAAAAAGCGAGTTACATCATTTACTAACTCAACATGCAGATGCAGTATATTACAGATAAATCACAGAGGAGACTGACTCTTGTCTGGATGTTACAGGAACAGATTATGTTTATCTGCTGTAGAGTGACTGATGAAGGAATGCAGCCATCAAAGGATTTGTGTAAGTACATTACAAAAATAAATGAAACATTTTAATTAGTGTAATTTCAAAGAGTTATAACAGCACTTTTCTTATTGTTGATTTCTGTGCATTTGCTGCAGATCTTTTGTGGTGGAACAGGACCTGCAAGAAAAGGGGAAAAAAGGAAATACCTGTAACAAAAGAATAAAGTAAGGACTTTTTGTATTGTGTGTGTGTGTGTGTGTATTTGTGTAGGTTATGAAAATGTCTGCAGACTGGTGTGTGCACTGAGGATGGAGAAGTCCACTGCAGCATCTGGAAATGGTCCAGAGATATGGATGAGATGCTCCATCACTCCAGCTCTCATCAGGACCAGATGCTGCTGTGGTCTCTTCCTCATCGGTGGGCCCAGAGCAGCGAGAGCATCTAGAGAAAGACCAAAAGACACTGAGGATTTGATTTTGGTAAAGTTTGTTCTGCTGGTTTCGGTTTATACAATGAAGGCTGACTTTCAGGAGCTTCAAAAGCATCATCAAAAAATGTGATGGAGCTTTTATCTGAAGTCATTGACAGTGCTCTTATTACAGGGGCCTACAATCCTCTGATCCACCTGGAGAAAAGAGCCGTGCTCACAGACATACTGCTGGTTTTGAACCAGTTCAGTGGTTTAGCCCACTACAAATTTAATAAATTAATGCATGTACTTGTAAACTATGTGTAAATGTTTTAAAGGTAGTGGTGCTCATGGAGAGCAGGCACACGATTGTTTGGAGCAGACACAGCAGCAGTCAGATTGTCCTGCACGTGTTCTTCTGCTCCCCCTTCAAGGTTGTGTGGTTCAGAGAGCCGACATCATGGTCTTCCTCATCCTGTTGCTCAACGACATCCCCGTTGAGAAGAGTGAGACTGTGAAGCACAGCAGCAGAATTAGCGCAGCGGTGTTGAGATGATAGTAAGATGTGGGGTTTACCATCTGTAAATACATGATTTTTAGAACAGTAAGTTTGAATGAAGCTTTGTTTCATGTGTTGTTGACTTGTACATGTATGCATTTATTGTGATGCTAACATTTATACATTCTTTTAATCATTTAAGCATGTTTCTTGTTGTCAGTAAATAAAATATAAATATTTTATCTATTCGTGTATTAATTGCTTGACTGAAAACTGATGCATTCACATCAACTGCATTAGTGTATATTCATGTATAGCTATGTCATGACAGAAAATACATTTTGCTTTTACTAAAATGTAATTTTAAGGAAAAAAATGTATATAATTATTGGTTTGCATTTATCATTATTATTGCATGTAAGTGTTGGAGTGGGCAAAGGATGCAGTTCATTATGGGGTAATCTTCATTTTTGAGTAGTAATACTTACATTTTTAGAGTATAAAATCACCAGTCTTCTCCATAGGTGAGCTCATCGAGCAGCTGTTCCACGTGTGCAGACATTGCAGAGTCGCTGAGAGAAACTACTGGACTGGAGTTAGTGATGCTGTGAAGTGGTAGTGCACCTGTACCTCTTTTTATTATTATTGCCAAACTTATAACATAAAAGATCAGGGTAAGACGGTTGTATTTAACAATAACAATCATAACACCATAAAACAGTAAATAAAAATTTTACGTCAAATGAGATCCTATACAGGAAAAAAAAATCACATAAAATAATTGAAAAAATATTATAGAGATAACGATTTTGGTTTTTCTAATTCTATATAAAAAAAAATCACATTAGTGGAGTTAAAAATATAAAAGCTACAGGAGCATTGAGCAGCATAGAGCGCCCTCTTGTGGCTGTAGACGGTCAGGTTTTCTCTTGGTTCATGTCAAATAATTTTGATAAAGTAGCAGGACCAGCCAAACTATGAAAAAAGTGTGACTTATAGTCCGGAAAATACGGTAGTCATTATCACGATAATCCATGTCCAAGAGTCAATTTCCTCGGATGAGATGATTTTTATTCGTTCCTTTTTTAACACGATGCTATAAACACACACTGACCTCATCGAGCTTTTATTTTGCCACTTCTGGCATTTTGAATTTGCATATTAGCTAAATATTTAGTTTCACCCGAAACATTTAGATTCAACATTTAAATTTAGATTTAACATTTAGATTTAGATTCAACATTTAGATTTAGCATTTAGATTTAACATTTAACATTTAGGTTTAACATTTAATATTTATATTTAACTATTTAAAATATCTCTAAGTTGACAAATATTGTTGTAAATGTGCTAAAAAGTGGCCGTCAAAAAATTCATACTGTTTTTTTTTACATTGTTTGAAGCTAAATGTGAAACGTCCCGCTCAGCGAAGGACGGTCTCCTTCGCTGAGCGGGGCTCTGCATGAGCCGCACGAGGGCATCTTTAAAAAGACGCAGCTCTTTTTTTTTTGGGAAGTCGTGGCCTAATGGTTAGAGAGTCGGACTCCCAATCGAAAGGTTGTGAGTTCGAGTCCCGGGCCGGCAGGAATTGTGGGTGGGGGGAGTGCATGTACAGTTCTCTCTCCACCTTCAATACCGCGACTTAGGTGCCCTTGAGCAAGGCATCGAACCCCCAACTGCTCCCCGGGTGCCACAGCATAAATGGCTGCCCACTGCTCCGGGTGTGTGTTCACAGTGTGTGTGTGTGTGTGTGTTCACTGCTCTGTGTGTGTGCACTTCGGATGGATTAAATGCAGAGCACAAATTCTGAGTATGGGTCACCATACTTGGCTGAATGTCACGTCACTTTTCACTTTCAAAATGTTGCTGCTATTTTCAGCATGAGCAGCTTTACAAACGGCGCCCCATACCGCCTTGCCTCATTCGCGCCTGCTTGACCAGTCTACACCCAGTGAACTTGACGTCTGGAGATTGTCAAGTCAAGTCACCTTTATTTATATAGCGCTTTAAACAAAATGCATTGCGTCAAAGCAACTGAACAACATTCATTAGGAAAACAGTGTGTCAATAATGCAAAATGATAGTTAGAGGCAGTTAATCATTGAATTCAGTGATGTCATCTCTGTTCAGTTAAATAGTGTCTGTGCATTTATTTGCAAACAAGTCAACGATATTGCTGTAGATGAAGTGACCCCAACTAAGCAAGCCAGAGGCGACAGCGGCAAGGAACCGAAACTCCATCGGTGACAGAATGGAGAAAAAAAACCAACCAGGCTCAGTTGGGGGGCCAGTTCTCCTCTGACCAGACAAAACCAGTAGTTCAATTCCAGATTGCAGCAAAGTCAGATTGTGCAGAAGAATCATCTGTTTCCTGTGGTCTTGTCCTGGTGCTCCTCTGAGACAAGGTCTTTACAGGGGATCTGTATCTGGGGCTCTAGTTGTCCTGGTCTCCACTGTCTTTCAGGGATGTAGAGGTCCTTTCTAGGTGCTGATCCACCATCTGGTCTGGATACGTACTGGATCCGGGTGACTGCAGTGACCCTCTGATCTGGACACAGACTGGATCTGGTGGCTACGGTGACCTCAGAATAAGAGAGAAACAGACAAATATTAGCGTAGATGCCATTCTTCTAATGCTGTAGCAAGTACATTATGTTATGGGAATTGTTTCCGGTTTACCTATTGTGAGACCCGAGTTTAGTCCGTGTGGCCGTTTGTTTACCTTCACACTGTTTCAACTGAGAGATTGTGTTTGTGGGGTTGTATGGCATAGTTGGATTGTTGTGTGAATGAATTCATAAATTGATGCAAGTTGTGTGAGTGCGTTCGTTTATTGTTGGAAGTGTGTGTGCTTGAGAAATAAGTATTAATGGTTGTGAGTTTGCGTGATCCTATGGAGTGGTGTGTGTGTGTGTGTGTGTAATGTTTATGGGTAGGTGATTGAATTTGTGGTTTTGATTATTTGTATTTCTTTGATCAACTTTGTATTTTTTTGTGTATTGATTTGTGATATTTGACTTTCCTTTCCTTTTTTTTTTTTGATTCGATTTGTGACAATTTGTATTTTTATCTTTGTGTTTATTGAATTGACAATTTGATGTTAATTTGTATATATATATATATATATTTTTTTTTTTTGTTGTTGGATTGGCTAGGAAGAAGTGCTGACCACTCTAGGTCCAAGTTAATGGGTACCCTTGTTCACTGAGTGATTTAATTCTTCTTAATTTTCCGTCACCTGAATGCACGTGTGCTTGTGGTGCAGGGAGTACATCAGTGTACGTGTAAAGTGGAGTTGGGTAGGTTTGTTATTTCTCCTCGCCATTTGACAAGTTACTTTTTGGATTGTATGATTTTGTTTATTTTCTTTTAGTTTTGATTTGAGCCATATTAACCCTTGTGTACTGAAGTGTGTGTGTGGAGTTTTAGTTAGCCATAATAAAGTGTTATTATTTTCTATATTCACGTCTCTGCTCTATCTTTGTGGGAACGAACCTGTGTCCTTACTGGACCATTATTTCCCTGGGTGAAATTCCCAGGGTGGCGTAGTCGGTGTTGTAATTAATTGAGTCTTGAACAACGAAACCCACCACTTGGGTGTCACACTTAGTTGACTAATATATATTATACTATTGACAAATATTATTATAGTAACTAATATATTACTATTAATATTTTAAATTGTATATATTTTTATCAATTAGTTAAAATTATTGCTAATATCAGACTTTTTTTTTTTCTGTTCCAAACCCTTAAGATGTCATTATGTTTTGACTTGGCCACGCGGTAGTGTGGATATGTTAACCAATATCTGCGACTTGCCCGCAGCCTCAGTGGGTTTCAGTTGAGATCTATAGTGAATATGACTTCTGAGCTTCTCACACAGGCCTCTACCCCATCATGTGTTTGAGTTTGTGCTGTTTTAAGCAGTGGTTAAGGCCTTGCAAAGAGTTCCCTGACCAGTTTGACTGGATTTCAGTTGTCAGTTCAATTTTTGCAACTACTTTTTATGTTATGTACAGCCATTTCATTGCAATTCTTTATTCAGAGCATTTCCTTCTCCTGGAACTGGAGTAATTTTTGAACTCCTTTCAGGTTTTTCAGGTTTTCATCTCATTGTCAGTTATAAGTGCATAAATGTGTTTCCTGAATAAAACCGTTTCCTGTGTTTCCTATAATATTAGTGATATATATTGGAAGTCAATACCTAATAGGTTTTCTACAGTTCTTTCTGTGAAACAGGTGGGGATGTAATTAGTGATGGTCACATGACTGCTGACCGTGCTGGATTAAATTTCCAGCGCAGATCTTAAAGGATTTAGATGTTTAATGTACTACTGACATATCAAACACATTTATAAAATACTTTAAATCTAATCTTACGACTTTAAGAAACAGCATGCAACTAAATATTTTTTTCTCGTGTAATTTGACCGTTTAATGTGAGATATTGATTTACATTTCAGAGCAAAATGTGATTGCTCAGTCCATTACAAAACACCTGCATTGGTTACTATAGTCAATTAAAGTTCCTTTTAAACTGCTTCGTCCTAGTCGGCGTTATTTGTTTTCCCTCATATTCTGTTTACTAGCCCCGCCCTTCACCTGGTTGCTATTTTTATTTGATTGGTAAAGATATTTGAATGACCTGTTTACTGTCCAATCAGTGCATGGTTTGAAGTCGACTACTAGCCAATCCCAGCGTAGGGGGCGTGGCTTGTTGGGAAAACTGGAAAAAAAATGTCCAGTCTCTTCTCCCATGGGCGGAGTTTAAAGTACTGTGAGGGACGCGATGATCGGCAGTCGACTGTTGAACTTCCACGCTGAAAACTACCGGATGGTGAATAAAACAATCTGTTTACGAAGTTTGAAATGTTCTTGCTACTGAAGATTTGAAACTCAATATGGATACAGTGTATATTTAAGTAACTACTGCAGTGGACCTCAGACAGAGTGCGACAGTAACACTCAGCTTCGAATGTGGAGTAGCAGTATCGCCTCGGGTCTCACAGAGCAGTTTTCTGGACTGGACACTAACTTCAGTCATGTGTGTGCCGCTGTGATGTGGAGAGGATTTACACAAAGAAGATCTCAGCCACTCACTGTATAAAAAACGGACATTTGTAATATAACCTTTTTATAAAGTTGGACCAAACAAAACTTCCAGTTGACGTTAAACGGGCTTTTCATTTTGTAAGGAATAATGTGGAAAACTTGCCCATTTACACGTCGCCCGGTTCTTCTAGTTTACATAGTCTTGGATATATTTATTCACAGCGTCAGAGGTAAGTGTTAAGTGAAATCACATCTGTCATCAAAATGCCATATAACAACGCAAATAGATTTAATACATAACAAATTAGTAAATGCGAACACATGAAAGAAATGTGGATTTTGTGAAAACAAAAAGTCCTACATTTAATAAACTTAAAATAAATGTTCCCTATTGTCTGAAGTAATTCATTGCATCAGTTTATTTAGTATTTCATTAACGTATTTATTTCACTGCCATGATGATAAGTGGAGGACAGTTTTCCATAAGTTTTTTTTTTTCTACACAATTCAATTCTATCGTTTCTTCTTAGCATGAATCACTTGTGTCGTAGTATTCCTCAGTTGTGTGTTTAAATAAAAGAGTGTTAAATGCATATTTTCTTTATACCGATTTGACCTGCAATCGATCGTTTATTTGTTTATTGATTGATTTATTTTAAGGTCTCAATGTTTGCATGAGCGGCAGCGCCACATCTTGTGAAGAATGTCTCCTCATTCACCCGAGCTGCGCCTGGTGCGCGCAAGAGGTAGGCGCGTGCACAATAATGCGAGAGTCTGTTTGAGTTGTGACTGTGTCACAAAACCTACTGAGCCGCCTACCTAGACAGTCGTTTTAACCACCATAGACTTATTCAAATACTGTCTAGTTAGGTAGACAGGCCGCTGATTTATTTCTAATTTTAATTCACTTACATAATTCAGTGCTTTTGACTGTTGACAGGTTGCTAAGAGCATTAGAGCTGTAGCCTACCTCATCTCATTTGTGGGTTTGCTCATTTATTTAATGGTTTCCTCATATTACTTACCACAGCGATCTTTTTTTTTTTTCTGATTGAGGACTTTGGACAGGTCAGAACTCTCAACTCACGTTGTGATTTTAGCCAGAACTTACTGAAAAGAGGATGCGATGCACCTTTTATAGAAAATCCCAGGAGTGACAGCTCTCTGTTGCGGAGCAAACCTCTGAGCTCCAAAGGTTCTGGAGTGACCCAGTATGATGTCATCCAGATATACCCACAGAAGATCTCTCTCAGCTTAAGGCCTGGTATGCATCTGCTGGTAGATTTAAAAAACCAAAAAAAAAAAAACCATTTGAAGATACCTTGAAATTGCGTGTTCGTATAATTACTCTTACATCCTTCAGGTGACCAGACCTCTTTTGAGGTACAAGTGCGTCCTGTGGAAGACTACCCTGTTGATTTGTACTACCTGATGGATCTCTCGCTTTCCATGAAGGACGATCTGGACACAATCCGCAACCTGGGCACCAAGCTGGCTGAGGAAATGAGGAAGCTTACAAGTAACTTCCGCCTTGGCTTTGGCTCCTTTGTGGATAAGAACATCTCACCCTTCTCCTACACAGCCCCCAAGTACCAGGACAACCCATGCAATGGGTAAGAAAGAGACCTCTGAGATGAGCTGTAAATATATTTGGGATCTAAATTCAAATGCAAAAAGTCTCTCATGCCTTTTGCCCTTTAATGCCCTTTGTAATGCAATGAAGAGAACAGCTACTTGTTAGTGAGAACTTTTTGGACACTTTCTCACTTGGTGAAGTGTATGTGTCTTAATTTCTTTCCCTTGTGTTACTGAAAATAGCCCTGCTTTGGCGTAGCCGTGTCTTATGGGGAAAGTGTATCATTGGGAATCCAAAAGCACTTGACATGCCACAGTTCTGCACTTGTTAAGTCTTACCGCAGTCTTAATCCACACTTTAAAATAAATCCTTAATTTAGTAAAGAGAAACAGTGAGACATTTTGTCCTGCTTTCACTGGTGGATATCGTTCTGATCCAATGCAGAATAGTGGTAGACTTTTTGGAAAGTGTGACAGAGCAGATTGAGTTTGCAAAGCCAGTACTGCACATGGCCCAGAGTAGATATTACACCATGCAGCCCCTGCCCATCATGCATCAGTGACCATGTAGGTTATGCTTTCAGTCCTCATAAATGCTCACTGTACCACAACAGATATCATAGGGACAAGGCATATACAGTCGTGGCCAAAAGTTTTGAGAATTACATAAATATTAGTTTCCAAAAAGTTTGCTGCTAAACTGCTTTTAGATCTTTGTTTCAGTTGTTTCTGTGATGTACTGAAATATAATTACAAGCACTTCATATGTTTCAAAGGCGTTTATCGACAATTACATGACATTTATGCAAAGAGTCAGTATTTGCAGTGCTGTGTTTTTGGGCAGAATTGTGAGTGAGCCCACTCCCTTGGATGAGAAGCAACCCCACACATGAATGGTGTCAGGATGGTTTACTGTTGGCATGACACAGGACTGATGGTAGCGCTCACCTTTTCTTCTCCGGACAAGCCTTTTTCCAGATGCCCCCAAACAATCGGAAAGGGGCTTCATCGGAGAATATGACTTTGCCCCAGTCCTCAGCAGTCCATTCACTATACTTTCTGCAGAAGATCAATCTGTCCCTGATGTTTTTTTTGGAGAGAAGTGGCTTCTTTGCTGCCCTTCTTGACACCAGGCCATCTTCCAAAAGTCTTGGCCTCACTGTGCGTGCAGATGCGCTCACACCTGCCTGCTGCCATTCCTGAGCAAGCTCTGCACTGGTGGCACTCCGATCCCGCAGCTGAATCCTCTTTAGGAGACGATCCTGGCGCTTGCTGGACTTTCTTGGATGCTCTGAAGCCTTCTTCACAAGAATTGAACCTCTTTCCTTGAAGTTCTTGATGATCCTATAAATTGTTGATTTAGGTGCAATCTTAGTAGCCACAATATCCTTGCCTGTGAAGCCATTTTTATGCAACGCAATGATGGCTGCACGCGTTTCTTTGCAGGTCACCATGGTTAACAATGGAAGAACAATGATTTCAAGCATCACCCTCCTTTTAACATGTCAAGTCTGCCATTCTAACCCAATCAGCCTGACATAATGATCTCCAGCCTTGTGCTCGTCAACATTCTCACCTGAGTTAACAAGACGATTACTGAAATGATCTCAGCAGGTCCTTTAATGACAGCAATGAAATGGAGTTGAAAGGTTTTTTTGGGATTAAGTTAATTTTCATGGCAAAGAAGGACTATGCAATTCATCTGATCACTCTTCATAACATTCTGGAGTATATGCAAATTGCTATTATAAAAACTTAAGCAGCAACAATTTCCAATATTTATGTAATTCTCAAAACTTTTGGCCACGACTGTATACCTTATCCTACAAGGAATACACATCACATTTAAATTGAGTTGTTTTAAAATGTATATCCCATTATAACAAAATAAATAAATAAAAATATATATTTGCTTAGTTTGAACATAATAATATATTGTATATTTAAATCAGTAGAAGTTTGAATTATGATAATATGTAATATCAAACACACTGTAATTAATTTAATGTATGATTTCAGTGTTGCTGATTAAGCTTCTGGTTTCTTCATCTCTGTCTTCTTTCAATGTTTTTATAATTTCTCTCACAGATACAAGTTGTTTCCAAACTGTGTCCCTACGTTTGGTTTCCGTCATCTCTTGTCTCTTACGGACAAGGTTGACCGTTTTAATGAAGAAGTGCAGAAGCAGATGGTGTCGCGGAACAGGGACGCACCAGAGGGGGGGTTTGATGCCATTCTGCAGGCTGCAGTTTGCAAGGTAAGCAGTCAGTAACATCATTAAGCTTCTTTGACTCCTTCAACTCCCCATAGAAACAGGAATCCTGTCCAGTAGGCTTTAATGAAAAGAGAGAGAGTGTCTTGTTTTTGTGCTGTGCTCTCTGAGCTTTATCAGAAAAGATAGAAGTGTAGAAGTTTTAAAAGAGACATGCTAATATTGACATCATAGACTGTACAAATATTTGCTTTGGCATGATCACAGCAAGCATGAGAGAAAGAGACATTAATGCTCCGTACAGTGTGTGTTAATCAGTGCTCACTCTTGTTTGTGTGACTAGTGAGATCTTGTGTGTTGAATTTGCCACGGGTTTCTCAGTTGTTCAGAAATGCCTGAACAGCCTATTTTTGACTATTCAACCATCTAAAACGCTAGTCAACATGTTCTCTGAATTTTGTACATTGTATATTTGTATGTAAAACATATGCAATTGTAAATTAAACTGTAACTGTTCACCAAATTTAAATACCCATTTTGCATGATTTTAAGTATATTTAAAACAGTTCTGTGTTGAGACACTAGTTTAAATGTATGTACTCCATTTAGTCTATTAATAAATATGAGGCCATAAAAGCTGTATGCACAATAATAAAAAAGAGCTGCCATATGCTAATTTATGCTACTTCAACTTTTTATTTTTAAACAAATCTATTTCTCAAAAGTGATCGTAGATGTGTTTTATTTGGAAACCTCTAATAATTTCCATAAGTGAATAGATATTCATATGTGACAATCTATCAACTGTACAGAAACACTGTATAAAATATTAGAATGAACATGGTATAGAGAGATGACGAGATATGCTGGTATAAGTGAGCGTTTCTTCTCATTGTGGCAGGAGAAGATTGGCTGGAGGAAAGAGGCCTACCATCTTTTGGTGTTTGCCACCGATGACGTCCCTCACTTGGCTTTGGATGGCAGGCTCGGTGGACTAGTGTATCCTCATGATGGACAGTGTCACCTGAACGACAAGAACGAGTATAGTGCTGCAAACAAGATGGTAAAGCTTTTATCCTTTTAAACGGATATAAACTGAACCAAACAAATGTTCTTCAAGTTTATGTGGAGACACGTCTGGGTAAATTAATTGACTGTTTGAATGAGATTAGATTGTTTTATTGTAAATGCACTTCATGGCCAATTGGCTCGTCTTTAACTGCCGTCAGCTATAAATGCTTGAGATTAAAAAACCCCAGGAGTTTTCGGTTTCTAAACTGTATTAAGAAACCTTTAAAGGGATTTGTGGATAATTTGGTTGTAAGGTTTCTTGCACTTACTGTTTCCCTTTTTTTACCAGTTGATGTCTATTTGAATATTCATACAAAGAGAGGGGTGGGGGGAGGGGCTTTGAACTGGTTAAAATGAATTTTTTGTCAAAGTGCAAGAACAAATGCTGTGCTCGTCTCGTGCAGTTTGGGTTTCATCTAAAGCAGCTGAGTGTTTTAAGAGAGAGAGTGAGAGATCGCTCAACCAGGAGCAGTGTGTGCTTTCTACTGCGAACTAGGATCTAATATTTGCATACATTATGCATACATCTTGTTCTGTAAGAAAACGCCACTCTTAGTGCTTAACACCTCACTGATCGTTCATTAAAGAGATTGAGCACAAACTTTTTGGATTCTCAAGCAGCTCAGTAGCAGAGGACACCTGTAGCTGAATACAGAGGAAATGGGTGGGAAGGGTAACAGAAACCATGGAGGGGAATCAGAAGAGCGATGACTTCCTTTTGCAAACTTCCCAACAAAAGGAGTGCTGCGGGGAGTGAAGGATTGAATAAATGTATCCTACTGATATATGGACATGTGCTGTCTCTCCACAGGACTACCCTTCACTCGCTCTACTTGGAGAGAAACTGGCTGAAAACAACATTTTCCTCATCTTTGCTGTGACCAAAAGACACTATGTTCTTTACAAGGTATGTTTCATTCACCATGAGCTATTTTGATCAATGTTGAGCTGGTTTTGTTTTGTTTTGTTCTCAATGTCTTTTTACCCGTAGAATCTCACAGCATTGATCCCTGGGACTACAGTGGAAATTTTAGACCAAGACTCCAAAAACATTATTCAGCTTATTGTGAATGCATACAATGTAAGTTGTTCTTATTACCATTTTGTACTGTGGGTGTACCAGTGGGCGCACATAAAAGAAAATGGGTTCTTGTTGACCCCAAAAACTGATCCCTTCATGTAGGATGTGTATTGTAAGGTTCAAGGTTGAAGCTGTGATGTTTATTCACAGCCTCTTGTGAACGCACTGTTCATTTTCAGGGAATGGTAAACACACTTCAGGGTCAGGCAACTGTTCTATAACAATACACTACTTAAAAAATTACGCAAATTGATTGCAGATTAATTGGCAACCGAACTGATTACCCATTGTTTTCAGCTAATAAATGGTTAGGAATTGAATTCGAAACAGATGTTGTTGTTGAGTGTGATTTTAGGAAAGCTTTGCTCTTTTGCTGTGTCTTCACTGGGTGGTAACATGATTACATAAGATAAAAAATTTCCTGTTTTTGTCAGTGCAGAACATTTGATGGGCTTGTCCATGTGTTTGCTTTGGTTCTCACAATAAGCTTTGTAGTCTGGTATTGCTGTATTGGAAGAGCGCTGCAGTCTTCTAGGAAAAGGACTCTAAAGATGTTCTTTGGCTGAAGATGTTTTCTTTTTGTATTGGAGGAATTTTTATATAAACTTAAACCTAAAAAGTATGTTCACATGAATAACACCAACTGCCGTTCCAAAGTTTAGAATATATTATTCTTTTATTTTAGTTCTTGAAAGAAGAAAGAATACTTTTAAGCAAGGACACATTCAATTGGTCAAAAATTACAGTACAGACATTTATAATGTTACAAAATATTTATATTTCAGATAAATGCTGTTCATATGAATGTACAACAGAAATAGTCTTACTGACCCCAAACTTTTGTACAGTAGAGTAGATCCACTGGAAATTTTCCTTGAAGTCTTGCAAACACAATTTAGCGTCATGGGAAGCTGCATCATAAGAAAAAACAAATGATGATGTGGGAATATGAAAAATTTAATAATCGGTTTATAACTGGTGATAGACGCAAATTATCAAGCCAGTTTTTTTTTTTTAATTGACCCAGTTACTTACCTCTCCTGACTGTCCGTTTACACCAAAATATGCCAAAGGCTTTGAATGCTTTCATAGATATGATGTGTTTTGGAGTTGGTTTTAGTGGTAGTATGCTGTCCAAGAATATGATTGAATGTTTGTGGTTTCACTTTTTGGTGCTAGAGCATTATAGAAACCAAGTATGTCATTTTTTCCATTACCTTTGAAATTGTTACTAGTGATATTAGAGGCTCTTGAATTTCATGCATGATTTTGTTTTTATTTTTCTTTAATGTAGAACATCAGGTCGAAAGTTGAGCTGAGCGTATGGGACCATCCTGAAGATCTCAATCTGGCCTTCACCGCCACCTGCCAAGATGGCCAGCCCCTGACCGGTCTCCGCAAGTGTGCTGACCTCAAAATTGGTGACACGGTTAGTATTTTATTAAATATTGACTGTGCTTCTTACACTAACTGTGAACAGTTAACTGTTAAAATGCATAACAGCTGATCCTGTCCTTCTGTTTGCAACCTGAGTGTTTGATGTGAAGTCTATGGCAAGCAGCTCAGATCTTATTTATACCTCTTGGATTTAAGCACATGGTGCTGTATCCTGTTGCCTCGTACAACTAAAAGAGAACTGATGGTAGTCACAATCTTAATGAGGATGTAGAGAAAATGACAAAAGATTAAACCTTACAGTTTCCCAAAATGTTCAGAACACATTTGCACTCAGATTAAAACTTGATCCTTGTCGACCTGCATATAATATCCTGGAAGTGAAAGCAACAGATTTTTTTTCACTTTCCTTGAGGAAGTGAAATAGAGTGACAGGGAAATGCAGCAAAATAAGTAATGGAAAGAATGTTTTTTTTTTGTTGTTGTTGTTTTTTCAGAGCATGACTTGTTTTTTTATTCCAGCTCAGTTGCATTTTTGATGAATGCATAAGAGGATACATAAATTTGGTCATTTCATACAAGAAGGTCTATTATTTGAGCCAGAAATGCCTTTTAAAATTAGTGAAAGTGCAGTTCAGTGACACACATTTCAGACGTTCTGTGTGCATAGATTGTGGCCATTTACCGATAACTGGTGTGATTTTCAGCAGGTACAAGTAACATGGCTTAAATACTGTCAGACACTTTCAGGCATATTGTTTAGATCTTCCTGTGTTAGATGAAGAGTTATTTACTCAACAATAACATGTTAGATTTGAATATGCCATGGTCTGCTCTCTCATGTCATTATGCTGTTCATATGGTGTAGATTGTAGTTGGTGCATCTCCCATACATTCTTTATTAGACAGACATGGCAAAACGTCTATAGAAATACTTGGTACATGTCACCATGTCATGATCTGACCCTTGGATTCAAGCAGAGTTCTCCACTCTCGCCTGTACCATACCTATTCTGCCTAATTGAATGCAGAGAAGGATTGTGAGGGGAAAGTGGAGGGGTAGAACTGAATACCCTCTCTGAATGGAACGACCCAATTTTTTCTGGCTGCTCCAATAGGTCTAGGGCCTTTGTGTCTCATCCACGAGGGAAATTTGGCACACTGTGCCCAAGTGCCAATCGTGCCTTTTAGAAAGGGTAGCACAACCCAGACAGGATCCCATGTGTCACTCACGGTCCTCTGCCGAACCCTCTGAGGAGTCGCTGCTGCATTTCAATGGGCTCACACAATAATGCAGAGTTCTTTCTGTGGAAAAACATAGGCCTTAGATACAGATTCTAAAGTTAAGCTTAGATTCCTTTCACAGAAGTATATCCAAGCCCCTAGAGACTACTAAAATGTCTCATTCACATAACACATTCATCTACTCCTATATTAAGCTGACTGGTGTCCCAGGAAACATCGGTTTACTTTTGGATGGACTTTGTTTGCCATGAATTTCTAAAGCTTTGCTCACTGTTGTGCAAATGCAAGAACACTTAAGGAATGGGGAAGTGTACAGTCAGGAGCACAAGTACAAAGTTTCTGATATAGCAATATATTTTAGATATAGGAATAAGTGTTTAAGTAGAACAATGGCGTATGTTTGCTTTTGACTTTGGTTGGGACATCACAGCAGAACCCCTACCCACACACCGTACTTTAAACTCATCGACGCAACTTTGTTCATTCCTGAAGTGGACTTTTAGATTAACTGTTTTGCATGTTTTAGTGTTATTTATTTACTGTTAGATATTATATTCGAATCATTTCTCACCAACAACTTCTGCAAAGACACAGATCAGTCTTGGATCATTACTAAATCTAAAACATTAACTGTGTTTTCCCAACTCTTGGACTGGTTTGTTTTTATTAGAATGCAGTACACAGTTTTGGCCAGTGATGGCTCATCTTTCTATAATGCCCACCTCTTCTGCGTAACCACACAGACTTCATGGAGTTTTCTAATGCTGCCTGTCTTCATCTGACTGTTGCCATGTACTCGTGACTTACATGTATCCTTAATCCAGTTCGGCAGCTCATTGAGGAAATACTTCTTGCTGTGCTTTTGTCTGTCTGTCCCCTCACTTTCCTACAACCCGAATTCCGGAAAAGTTGGGACGTTTTTTAAATTTTAATAAAATGAAAACTAAAAGACTTTCAAATCACATGAGCCAATATTTTATTCACAATAGAACATAGATAACATAGCAAATGTTTAAACTGAGAAAGTTTACAATTTTATGCACAAAATGAGCTCATTTTCAATTTTGATTTCTGCTACAGGTCTCAAAATAGTTGGGACGGGGCATGTTTACCATGGTGTAGCATCTCCTTTTCTTTTCAAAACAGTTTGAAGATGTCTGGGCATTGAGGCTATGAGTTGCTGGAGTTTTGCTGTTGGAATTTGGTCCCATTCTTGCCTTATATAGATTTCCAGCTGCTGAAGAGTTCGTGGTCGTCTTTGACGTATTTTTCGTTTAATGATGCGCCAAATGTTCTCTATAGGTGAAAGATCTGGACTGCAGGCAGGCCAGGTTAGCACCCGGACTCTTCTACGACGAAGCCATGCTGTTGTTATAGCTGCAGTATGTGGTTTTGCATTGTCCTGCTGAAATAAACAAGGCCTTCCCTGAAATAGACGTTGTTTGGAGGGAAGCATATGTTGCTCTAAAACCTTTGTATACCTTTCAGCATTCACAGAGCCTTCCAAAACATGCAAGCTGCCCATACCGTATGCACTTATGCACCCCCATACCATCAGAGATGCTGGCTTTTGAACTGAACACTGATAACATGCTGGAAGGTCTCCCTCCTCTTTAGCCCGGAGGACACGGCGTCCGTGATTTCCAACAAGAATGTCAAATTTGGACTCGTCTGACCATAAAACACTATTCCACTTTGAAATAGTCCATTTTAAATGAGCCTTGGCCCACAGGACACGACGGCGCTTCTGGACCATGTTCACATATGGCTTCCTTTTTGCATGATAGAGCTTTAGTTGGCATCTGCTGATGGCACGGCGGATTGTGTTTACCGACAGTGGTTTCTGAAAGTATTCCTGGGCCCATTTAGTAATGTCATTGACACAATCATGCCGATGAGTGATGCAGTGTCGTCTGAGAGCCCGAAGACCACGGGCATCCAATAAAGGTCTCCGGCCTTGTCCCTTACGCACAGAGATTTCTCCAGTTTCTCTGAATCATTTGATGATGTTATGCACTGTAGATGATGAGATTTGCAAAGCCTTTGCAATTTGACGTTGAGGAACATTGTTTTTAAAGTTTTCCAAATTTTTTTTACGCAGTCTTTCACAGATTGGAGAGCCTCTGCCCATCTTTACTTCTGAGAGACTGTGCTTCTCTAAGACAAAGCTTTTATAGCTAATCATGTTACAGACCTGATATCAATTAACTTAATTAATCACTAGATGTTCTCCCAGCTGAATCTTTTCAAAACTGCTTGCTTTTTTAGCCATTTGTTGCCCCCGTGCCAACTTTTTTGAGACCTGTAGCAGGCATTAAATTTTAAATGAGCTAATTAAGTGGATAAAAGTGTAAAATTTCTCAGTTTAAACATTTGCTACGTTATCTATGTTCTATTGTGAATAAAATATTGGCTCATGTGATTTGAAATTCCTTTAGTTTTCATTTTATTAAAATTTAAAAAACGTCCCAACTTTTCCGGAATTCGGGTTGTACTTTTTTGTTGTTTTTCAGCATGATCTTTAAGGAGTAGCATATTAATGCAATAAAAGATGGTTTTGTTTGATGTAATTTTATGATACTGTTGGTTTTTCAACAGTTAATTTTATTTACACCAATTATTATACACTACCGTTCCACACCAAAAGTCACAGTAAAGACATTTTATAATATTAAAGATTTTTATCTTATCTAAATGCTAATGTTCTTTTTTTTTTACTACAAATCCTGAAAAATATCATGGGTTCCACAAAAACGTTGAGCAGCACAACCGTTTTCAACATTGATAATAATGAGAGATGTTTCTTGAGCTTTAAATTGGCATATTATAATGATCAAAATCAAATCATCATAGTAAATTGAGATTGCTGGACAGGTCCAAAACATTACCCAGTTATTCAAGATTTCATGAACAGTTGGCATGCCAGTACAAGACCCTTTCCCACACGAATAAAAGTAAAAAGTACACTTGAACAGAAATAGACATTTTGAATATTTGATAAATTGTTGCTTGCCTCCCATTTGTGTCAAGTCTTTTCTTCATATTTTTTTACAGTGAATGTGTTTTCTCTGGCTATTACTTGACTGTAGGGTGACTAATAATGTCAAAGTAACAGCAACCCTTTTTCTATTCAGATAACTTTACTGACAGCCTAATTGTGATTTAAGAAGACATGTGAGCCTCTAGTCTAACTCCATCAGTATGACCCTCTTTGGCCCAGCTCTGAGCTCTAAACTCTCAGGTCTGGAGGACTCACTGATTTGAAACACTACTTCAAAGTGTTCAGACTCAGCACGTTGGGCTTGTCCTCGCTCCTCTGGGTGGTTCTGAATCAAAGGCCAGCCAGGCTACATGTTTTTGAAGGTGTAGGGTTTTCTGCCCCTGAGGATCCACATAAAGTTCTGGGAAAAGAATTGATAAAGTGATAAAGGCTCTTTTTGCACTGCATGGTGCATTCATCCAGTGCAGTTGTAAGAAACTCAACCCACATCTGAAGTAGAATACTAAATCTGAGAAATGAGTTTCAAATTTTATCTTACCATAAATTGATTGATGTTGAAGCCTTCCTTCCTCTGGGTTGTCATCATCAGGGTGGAGTCTGTCTCCCCTCTGGTCTGAAGGTCTGTGATTAATCTGACAAGTATGATCTACATCAGTTAGTGAAGTCTCTGTTTGTCATACATGCCACCAGGGGAAAATTACACTTCCTTTGATTTAGCATTTCTGAAACTTTGGTTCACTTGTCCTGAAATAATGTTTTGGTTAAATGTCTGAAATGAGGTTTGTGTTTAACACAAGCTTAAAATATTTTCTTGTTTTATTAAACATTATTAAATGCACCGCTTGTAATTTATGTTTTTATGTGATTTATGTTAGCAGTTGCCAACCAGTGGCTAAATGGGACTACAGAGCCTGTTGGGGACATCAAACATCACGCCAAGCACTAAAGCTACTAGTCTGCTTTTACAGCCTGTTGTGTTTATACGTGTGCTTTGGCAAACTAATTTAAATATCAACTTTTGTTGGTCACAGAGTTTTCCAGCAATAATCCAAAAGCTAATAGAAAATCCTATTTTGTCAAGGTAACCAGGGTCATGCTAATTTAAAAAAAAATGTCATCCCTCTAGCACTGAATAGCGGTGTCCCAATTCAGGGTCTGTATCCTTCAGGTTGAAGCGAACATTGTTGTAAGTCATATTCAACTGTAAAAAAAAAACAACAACAAAAAAAACAAAGCAGGGTTCACAACCTGTCACACATGTTCACCTTGGTCTGTTTTAGTACAACTATAAAATTGCATCTTGCATCTTGGAATGCAGCATTTGAATTGGGATACAGTTCGTGTATTTAGTTAAAATTTGTTGTCCGTTTTTTTTTCTTACAGGTCTCCTTCAACATAACTGTAGATGCTCGAGGATGTCCTCCAAAAGGCACCAGGAAGAGTTTCACCATCAGGCCTGTTGGTTTTAAAGACCATCTTGAGGTCTCTGTGGACTACCACTGTGATTGTAGCTGCACATATTTCACCAAGACCAACAGCAGCCGCTGCAACTCTGCCGGCACTTACAGCTGTGGGATGTGCCGCTGTGATCCTGGACACCTGGGAGCCCGCTGCGAGTGCAAGGAGGGTGAGGTCGACCACCAGTATCTCAGTGCCTGCCGTGAGGCTGAGGGCAAGCAGGTGTGCAGCGGCCGTGGAGAATGCAGCTGTAATCAGTGTCTATGCTATGAGTCCGAGTTCGGCAAAATTTATGGTACCTTCTGCGAGTGTGACGACTTCTCCTGTGCCCGACACAAGGGTATACTATGCTCAGGTAAGATGAAAGAATTTATTTGCTTATTTGGTTGCCATTTCAAAGAGGAAATCTTTGCATTTCCGTTCCATGATGTGTTTTTACCTGCACCTTGCAAAGTGGATTGAATTTTCAATACGAAATGTGGAAGTTTATGGTCCATGTCCTAGTTTTTCAGCTGCTTATTTGGCTTACCATGGGCCTCTTTAGGATGCTAAATTTGTGCCCAGTGCATTTGATCATTTCTTGCCAAAGAGCTGTTGGCCTGGCACCCCATCTCCCTCTCCACAGGACGCATCTCTACCATGCCACAGTGAGAGCTTTGTAGAAGGCTGCATTTGTTTAGCCATGCTCACAATGGCTGGTCTATGAGTAATAAAGCTCTGTTTTTCTTTAGTCAGCATAAACTGTCAGCCCAGCTCAAAATGGACATTTGTTGAGCTTCTGTAGCAATAATGCCATCGCTAGAATTGAGAATATATCCATTTCCTGCTATCTCAGCCATGGAAAACTCCTTGTCTGCAGTAATTAGTCCTTAATGAATCTGGGTGATTTAGCTTTTTTTGCATCACTTTGCCATGGTGAATTAACTGGGCCAATTCTTGTAAACTCGCTAATAATGGCTGTGGGAAAAGGCAAATGTTGATGAGAGTTCTCTGTAGGTTTCGTTGTTAAATGCCTCATAAACATGCTTTGTGGTATTTTGATTTGGCTATGCTTCGGCGAGAACAGCTTGTTTTACAGTATGTGAGTATGTGAGTTGTAAGGTGTTTAGGATCGAATAGAAGCCCCCAAGCTAGCGTTTATCAGGAGAGTGCTATGGCTTCTCAAACCAGCAGGCCAGCAAGATGAACCCACACAAGTGCATGGAAATTATGTCATCATTTACTCATCTTCCACTTGTTCCAAACCTTTCTGAATTTCTTTCTTCTGTTGAGCACAAAAGAAGATATTCAGAAAAATGTTAGTATCTGAACAGTTGATGAGCACCATTGACTTCCATAGTAGGAATGACTGAATGTGATGACAATTTTCATTGTGGAAGTGAACTAATCCTTTAAAATATTTTCTTAAAATATTTTTATAAGTACCGCCTGAGATTCTATGTCTAAGGGGTTTGGCTTTCAAATGTAGCTTTGACAACTTGTTTTTTTTTTGTTAAATACTTTCTCCTGTGCGTAGGCCATAGGTTGATACCTCCAAAATGTGTATTCACTTTGTTTACTTGCATTATAAGCCACTTGTACTATAAAAACTATAAACTATTTTCAGGACCAATGGCAGGAGTGTTATTGGAGTGTAGTGTTGACACCAACAGATTAAATTTTTACCATGTAACATGAAAGAATCTATATTTATGATTTAGTGCATGTCTAGCATTTTATTTACTTTCATTTTAATATTAAATGAGTGTTGAAACCTTTGTGTGTTTGTGAAGGAATAGGCTTGTTTGCTTTACAATGTAGATAGCTGTGATAAAGTGAGGAGTAAACATGACCCTGTTGAAGGGTCAGAAGGAAGCTGTGCTGAAGTCAAACATTCGTGTGGGGGGCGGAGCCACTTTAGAGCCACTCCCTCTGCCACTTTATTACTGGGTCAATGGGCTTGGTGAGCATGTTGTGACTGAATTTTGACTGGCTGACAGCTTCTTAACAATACAGAACTGGTCAAGAATAAGCTGGTTTTGTGAAAATGGTGTTGCGTAACTCTTTATATGTATAATAGTGGTTATTTTTTAAGCTGACTTTAGAAAAGCTTTTAAAGCCATTTAAATGTAAACATGACTTTAAAATGACCCTGAGCGCATTTAATATTATTCTTTTAATCTTTGTTCATACACCCAGAGTAAACAAAGCTTTGTTTTTCTTTTAACCTCTCTGTTTATGAAGTGCCGTTGAAATGGTTTTCTCAGCTGTTCTGTTATTTGTGTATCACACTCCACACCCTGCTGTTACATAAAACTGCATCTTTTTCAATAACGGTAGCAAAATAAAGCCAAAAAAAGATGCCGAGGTTATCCTATATCATTGGATCAAAGTGTTTCTTTGTGTATATATATATATATATATATTTTTTTTTTTTTAATCCGGGACATGATTTCACATTATTTATCCAACTGATTATAGTGGTAATACAATTATAGTCTGATCATTTTACAATACCATTTCAAAAGTTAAGTAAAGTGGCAAATGAATGCTTTATTTTCTTTAAAGAACCCTGAAAAAGTATCATTATTATATATATTTTTTTTATAATAATATTAGTTAATAATAAAACATGTTTCTTGAACACCATATCAGCACATTACAAAGTTTTCTGAAGGATCGTGACACAGAAGACTGGGGTTATGGCTGCTGAGATCACAGGAATAAATTACAATTTAAAATGTATTTATAAAGTAAAGGTATTTTAAAGGCATTACTGTTTGACGTTGTTTTTGATTACTTGAAGGCAACTGTGGTGAGCATAAGAGACTTCTAGAGAATCTACTGACCCCAAATCTTTGAACGGGATTGTGTACAAACAAGAAATCAAATGTTATGCACTCGACCCTGAGCAGTATACAATCAAACAAGGGCTTTTAAACTGTTGTCACCAACTTGTAATAACGTCCCAGAAGTGATGTTTGTTGTTGTGGGCATATACTTGTTTTTAAAAAAAAAATTATTTTGTTTCTCCAAAGCATTTGCAATCTATCCAAGCAATATCCTAGACACCTGGTTGTTTTTGGAGCTGTTTTTCAGATGTTTCAGATGTTAGCAGTAAGCACATGGGGCAGATGAGATGTTGCATGTTGAATACCAAACACATGCTGTAATTTGGATGTAATGTGGTTTCATTTAACGTTTGGCAAACATTCCACCAACTCATCTCTGTAACTGTACACTTACCATTGACATCTTTTTTCCACCCCCTGCATCCTCATTTACCCCAGTAAATGACATCAGCAACTGGCAACACAATGATCTCAGAAGCAAACAAACAGACAAGGCCTTCACCGCTTTACCATCATCAAAAATACAGGAAAGTCTGGTGTGCATTGGATGATTGGATATAAACACTTCATATCTGTTTTTGTTTGTGGTGTGGGACAATTTATGAGAGCAGTGTGGTCACATGTTGAACAATAGAGCTGTCAAGAACCAGAAGCAAACTGGTTCTTAAGTTTGGAATAGGATTCATTGCGCACTCCTTAGTCTATTGATTTGCCGTAAGTGTGCAGTGTTTTGATAGCAGAAGAGCTCTGTGAAATGCAGCTTTGAGGCAGAAGGATCCATTTTATTCTATGCAAGGGGATCTTCAGTATCTCTCATGAGTAACATTGTTGATTGATTGAAGTTTTTTTTTTTTTTTTTTGGTTATGATAATGGTGTTTTTAGTTTACAGGCAGAGGAGTCCATTGAGTTCAACAGAGGTATTTTAACAAACACTGGAGTTTGTGGTTATTTACTCGGATGTGTTCTACTGTCTGAAAAGCTTCCTAAATGGACCAGCAAAATGAAAAGCTCAGTTGAACAAACCTAGTCAGGATGGAAAGTGGGTCCTGTAGGAGCCTCAGGGATCTGGATCAGCATGCTAAACAAATAAAACATCTCCCATGATTCCTGCCTCACTTCTTACTGACTTTTCTGGCGTACTTTTAAATGCCAAGCCTTTAGATCAAACATTTCAAAAGAATAGACTGTCAAAAGCAGCTCATGATGGGTGGTTTGCGGGTATTCATATTCATCCTTTGAAATATTATGCCTGTCATCCACGCCCCAAATCTCAGCTACTAGCTATTTTATTGCAAAGATAAAAATTGCTAAAAAAAAAAAAAACCCGGCATTGCCCTTTGGCAGGTCAGAGGTCAAGACAGCTGTCAAACAGAAGGTTTTATGGATTCTTGAATATGGTTTCTGCATGTCACTGCATGATTTGATGCAGTGGTTCATATGCGATTGATTTCTAACTTGATGCTCTTGGTAAAAGTATTTTGAGACATACACCTGAGGGTGTTTTTGATCTTTTCAAAGCTTGTTTAACAGTGGAGTCCAAAAGCCTGAGACCACCAGTGAAAAGTTACTTTTTTTTTCTCTGATAAAATATTATATTGAAAACATAGCGGAAAATATCATATTTACCATCTTATATAATTATTATAGATTCATATAATAAAAAAGTAACATAAATTTGTGTTGTAATATAATGTAAATATTATTACATTATGATTAGTGACTCCTCAGACTTTTCCAGATTTAAATGTATAAAATACTTTAAAAATACACCCAAACTTGTTCATCTTGGTCTTGTTTAGTTGCTTTTCAAATCTGTCTTTAAGTGACCACATTGATGCAATGGGATTATTGCGACTCTAATTTCAGAACTAGGTCTGGGCAACAAATTGTAACGAGATAATGATAATGCAAAATTACTGTCTCAGAAAGTGGACTAGTCTTTTGTTTATAGTCTTGTGCACACAGACATATTTCTAATGTCCTGATGTTGGCACACAAGTTGTTTAGCTGTTTTGAATGTATTGTAGCTATCTTCTGCGTCCTATTTTGACATTGGCGAGTGGATAAATAATTAGTGATGAGTCAAAGTCTGCCAATCCTTGTGCACACAAACACCATCTCAGCAGATAGTTAGCTTTGTGAGGAGAGTCTTTCTGTCTTTGGTTTCAAACACACATGGAATTAGTCATATAGTCATTTTTATTTAGACAAACTAAAGAACTGTTATGCATTTCTCGTTTAGACCATTTATACAGGTTTTATTTTAAAAATTCTTTGAGTTCTAGACATGGTGTTTTTTGGCTCTTTGCCATTTACACTTCCCACACTTGTGTTGTAGAGCAGCAGAAACGCTGTTGTTCATTAAATGGTGATTAGTGTAAAGCACCATACCATACTGGCATTTAAGCATGCAGGGAAACACATTAGCTTGTTCCTAGCCTGAAACCTAATAGATGTAACACAGGCCCAAACTAAAGTCATCTGGCCTTGTTTTTAAAAATAATATGAATTACTTTGTGCATTGTTTTCCTCAGTCTACCTGTTGATTTAAAAGGCGTCAGAAGGGTGTGTGGCAGAAGATAACTGTATTTATCTTGTACACTTGCTCTGTAATTGTTATTGTCTCTGATGTTACCCTGCAATCACATGAGACGAAACTTATGACTGCAATAAATGTCTCAAATGCGATTCTTCTGCTCAAAAGCCTCAAATGTTCATAAGTGCTCCTCATTAATTGGAGATACATGTGAGTCATTTCACGATTATTTTTAACTTATTATTTTATTCTCTTTGGAGTACATTGAGGTTGCTAAGGAATCTTGTAAAGGCAACAGACATCACATGTCAAGCATCTGTAGACCTGTTTTTTTTTTTTTTTTAATGCCAAGACTTCGTCACCACTCAAGAGATGCAACTACAAGAGGCAGCTTGCCATGTCTTGGCCTACATACTTGCCTTGCACATGTTTCTCTATTGACAAATGAGTTATACTTCTTAAGCCAAAAACAGTGATCATACTGTTCCTGCAAAGTAAAGTCAGACAACACACTGATTTTGCGTGTTGTCGACCAGAAAGAATGGTACATAGTGTGGAAATAAGGAATTGAAGTAATTAAAAAAAAAAACATGAAGATGCAAGGAGCTGTTAGCTTGGTTGGCAGCTTCCATAAGGGTCCATTACTCACGCACAGCAATAATCTATGGCTTTGTTCACACTTAGGAATATGTCGGTATCAAATTTTCCTGTTGCGATTAATAGCTAATGTTTTTATCACGGTATATGGTATTATCATTGTACTGAAATTTAGTTTTGTCATTATACAGTACAACAGGTTAAATTTTTTCTTATAACAAAAATATCTGAAAATTTAAATACAATAAAGCAATACAGAAAAAAATATATAAAGTTAAAAGTTGTACTCAGATTAAAGTGCAAATGAACTATAAAGACACATGGGTATCACTTTACAATAAGATCTCATTAGTAAACCTTAGATAATGTATTAACATTCACAATGAGCAATAGCTACATTTGCTACAGAAGTTCTTAAACTTTGTTAAAAAATACAAGTCTTAGTTCATGTTGGCTCATTAAATAATATAATTGCAAATTTAGATTTTAACGTGTTATTGAATTTTTCATTGGCAGTTTATGTTAACTAATGAAGCCCTAATGTAAAGTGTAAATTAACAATAAAGAATCAAAACACTTTCAAACAATATCTAGGGCATTTGTAGTCCAGATTAAAATGAAAAGAAAAAAAAGTTTGAAAATAAATAACCTATTAAATCTAAATACTTAAGTATTTGGCACTGTGAGGAACATAATAGGGAATACACAAATCTGAATGGTTATTTAAAATTATTTAGATATGTTTTAGAAAGTAGTGTAGCTGCTTCATTTATGGGGTTACAAGGGGAAAGGCTGCCTTTTCTGCAGTTTAGTGCCATCTGCTGTCAGAGAGTGAATGTGCTTTCATTCAGCACATCTCTTAAGTGTTTCCCATGTGCTGTTCACACTGAAACCAGTTTAAGTTTGTTTCTCAAATATGATCATTAGGGCTGACTGCTGTATTGTCATTTTGTAAGTGGTGAAATCTGATCTATTTCACTTTCAGATGATATAGATAATATCAGGCATGTATACTACTAGGGCTGGTCCGATCATGATCGGCCGATCATTAATGCGCATCTTGTCAGTAAAGCCGGTTCTCTAATCAGCGGTAAATTCCCTCAGGTGCGTGATTTCACATAGAGCAGCTGTTACTACACAGAGCCGTTGTTAACTGAGAAGATGCGCAAATAAACGCTGAAAATGAACGTGGATTTTCACATCTTCTCAGTTAACAACGGCTCTGTGTAGTAACAGCTGCTCTATGTGAAATCACGCACCTGAGGGAATTTACCGCTGATTAGAGAACCGGCTTTACTGATGAGATGCGCATACCGATCGTGATCGGAGCAGCCCTATATACTACTTTTCAAAAGTTTTTGGGAATTTTTTATTATTATTATTTATTTTATTCAGCAGGGATGCATTAAATCAATCAAAAGTGGCAGTAAAGACATTTATTGGAGTTCTGTGAAGACTGGATAGCTCCTATAAAAAAAAACATTTCTTCCCCTTTAGCCTGTTTCATAGTAGGAGCATCAACTATGACTGTGTCTCCAGATGGATAATGTTGTGTCTCATGTCACACAAATAAAGAACTCATTGGAAAGGACATGAAAGTCTTTAAACACTACATCACAAAACCTGGGTCAGTATGAGTCTAATTTTGCTTTTAAATCTCCTTTTGGCTCTTTTGGTTCTATGTTTATCTATCAATGATTATCCATCAAAATAAGATTTTTTTTTTATTGTGCCTTGAACTTTCCACTGAAAATGGAGTTGAATAGCATGAACACAAAATGAATTCTTCTGTCACCCACACTTGTTTGTTTCTTCTTTCGTAGGGAAAGAAAAATGACAACAGAGTCTGTGGCAGGTTTTTGTCAATGTATACTACTGCGGTTATTAAAGGGTTAGTTCAGCCAAAAATGAAAATTGTCAATAGCCGCATTTCCACTGTCGGGCCAGTGCGAGCCAGGGCTTAAAACGGGCCGGGCGGGGCTAATAACCTCGGGCCAGTAGCACCAAGGCCAGAATAGCACAGTGTTTCCACAGTCGAGCCTGAAGCTCTGCTGCGCTTCACTAAAACCCGCCCTTTACACGCCTTTCACGAACAATGTCACGAAACCCCATCATTTCACCAATAAAATAAGCGTTAGTGACAGTGGAAACGCGACTGGCCCTGGCACGCACTAGCATGGCCGGTTTAAGCTCGACAGTGGAAACGCGGCTATTAATGACTCATCCTCATGTCGTTCCAAACCCGTGTGACCTCCGTTCATCTTCGGAACACAGTTTAAGATATTTTAGATTTAGTCTGAGAGCTCTCAGTCCCTGAGAGAAACTGCGTGTATGGTATACTGTCCATGTCCAGAAAGGTAAGAAAAACATCTTCAAAGTAGTCCATGTGACGTCAGAGGGTCAGTTAGAAATTTTGAAGCATCGAAAAAACATTTTGGTCCAAAAATAGCAAAAACTACGACTTTATTCAGCATTGTCTTTTCTTCCGGGTCTGTTGTGTGCGCGTTCACAACACTGCAGTGTAGTGATGTCCAGTTCGCGAACGAATCATTCTATTTAACCAGTTCTTCTTGAACCAGTTCACCAAATCGAACTGAATCGTTTGAAATGGTTTGCGTCTCCAATAAGCATTAATCCACAAATTACTTAAGCTGTTAACTTTTTTAACGTGGCTGACACTCCCTCTGAGTTAAAATAAACCAATATCCCGGAGTAATTCATTTACTCAAATAGTACACTGACTGAACTGCTGTGAAGAGAGAACTGAAGATGAACGCCGAGCCGAGCCAGATAACGAACGAACGAACGGTTCACTCATTCTCGAGTCAAGAACCGGTTGCATCTATTTTTGGATCACCAGTACACTGAACCGAGAACAGTTTCTGTCGGACGCGTCCGATTCGAGAACCGAGGAGCTGATGATACTGCGCATGCGTGATTCAGCGTGAAGCAGACTGACACACAGGGCGTCTGAACCAAACGGGTTCTTTTGGTGATTGATTCTGAACTGATTCTGTGCTAATTAGATTAGATTAGGTTAGATTCAACTTTATTGTCATTATGCAGAGTACAAGTACAGAGCTAATGAAATGCAGTTAGCATCTAACCAGAAGTGCAAAAATATAGTGTTTTATATACATAAAAGTGCAGAGTAAGTGAAGCTATGATGTACAGAATGTACAGTGGAGTTGCTATATACAGTATTGAGCAGAGTATATACAGAATATAAATAGGAAAGCAAATGTAGGGATTGTATGTACATTATGAACAGAGCAATGTAGGATTATATACACATTATGAACAGCAGCAACGTGAGAACAGTGGTAATAAATACATTTGGATGAGTGTGCAAAAGTATTGTTAAACAATGTATTATATGCAAAATAACAGTAGTGCAATGATATTTTTATAGAAATAGTTTACTGTCCTTTAGAGCTGCAACTAATGATTATTTTGTCTGTCGACTAATCTAACAATTATTTTTATTACAATAAATAATTAATCTAATGTTCTTTTTTGATTAGCTAATGAATCCTTTGAATAACTTTACAAAAAATATAAGTACAACTTCTAATATAATATTTCAACCTTTATTCATTTTCAACTAATGTGGTTGAAGTTTTTACAGTATACAAAAATAAAGAGGCAAAGAAAATTATTTTACTATGGTAAATAGGAGTTTACGATAGCGTTTATAATTAAACCACAGTAGCCACAAATTTACAGTTGTCTGAGACGTCATGAAATGTTCTTTAGCATCACTAACCATAAAATGTAGTCAGGGTTCTGCTATGGTTTAGCATAGTTTCCAGCGATCTGGAGCTGATTCGGGGTAGCTCGGTGGTCTGTGACTGTTGTCTCGCAGCGCGCTGTCTTTTAAGGGGCCGTTCACATATTCACAAGTTCGTTATTTCCAATGCTCATAATGGAAGCGACGCGGTCAATACGCGCATGCGAAAACAGGCGCGTTCGCACCGCATCGAGTTAAAACATCTCAACTTTTCAGAACGCCGCAAGCGCACCGCGGGTCATGTAACAAGAACTAACCAATCAGCTTCATCCTTTCCCGTAACAACGTTGAAAGCACAGCTAAGATGAAGGAACTGCTGATCATAGCTGTATATGGATTGCCATTTTGAAATAAATTTAGTAACAGAGCTACTGCAAGCGATTTATTTTTTTATTTATTTTTTTGTGCTGCAAATCCATTTATCCATTGCTGAAATTTCCGCGTCTTCATGGAGAGAGCGCGTCATGGTTTCTTAGCAATGGCAGACGCCCCAGGGGCGCAACTGCTCGAGCGCTTTGGAAAGAAGGAGAAAGCGTTTTTAGGCGTGATATGTGAACGCCCCTAACGCGTGTTCGAAACCAGCGCCAACACAGACTTACTTCATTTTTTATTTTATCCTTACTTCAGCCGCTACGGGTGATCATACCAATAACTTGTAATCTTTACAAGAATATCAGAATCATGCAATGATCAAGTCTGCGTTTATTATACACTTAATAATATCACATCAGTTTGTGCTTTTAGAATCGCCGTTAACCAGTTAAACCGTAACAACGGAGAGAGCCAGGATGTTTTCCTCTGAGGTGCTCGTGCATCGCATTTGTGCTGCCGTGGTACACCATATCGGTTTTGCAAAGGGAACAAAGGGCCATTTTATTTGGCCTCTGTTTAAAGTATTCCCATACTTTTGATAACAGTGGTATCTGTTTTTGTGATAGAATGCAACTTTCTCCATTCCCAGTATGCCATTATGCGAGATGTAAACAGTGTGACGCATTTCACGCACATCTACGTATTTTTGTAGTCGACTTAATAGATGATGTCGCCGTGCCGTTGCAGCACTACTGTGCTTTGTATATTAACAACTTTAGACAATTTACAGTAATGGCAAGAATAGTGTGCAGTCTGTGCAAAATATGAGTAGTGCAAATTAAAGCTGAAACAACTAATCGATTTAATCTATTAAAATAGTTGTCAACTAATTTAGTCATCGATTAGTTGCTAAACAACTTTTATTTGCCATAAGCGGCTCATTTTGTGCATATTTTAAATCTGCGGTGACCAAAGTGTGGCAGTAATGAGCCACCGCAGGGTTTTATTCAGCCAGTACAGCAGGAGAAGTAGCGAATAGCCAATAGCTGGCCTCGTTTTATGTCACGTGCTTCCCGAACTGCGTCTGCAGCATTCAGCAAGATGGTGGAGACAGACGGCAGTGGAGTAAGCTTGAGAAAGAAAAAGAAAAAAGCAGAAGATAAAACTAATCGAACGAAGTCATCCAAAGTTGACCGCAGTTTTACTTTGAGCCTTCAAAAAAGAAGAGTAACCTGTAAACTCTGCACTACTGAACTGTTTAACTGTTTAAGACTTTTAAAAAGCTAATAACATTGCTTTTTAACATTTAACATTTAACATTTAAAGATTTACAAACATTTTCTGTGATCAGTTTGTCGTTTACCAGTTCATAATTCAGTCTTGCAGCCTAATTATGACTGAATGAGAGAGGTAAATGTTTAAATGTATTTGAAATGCCCTTTTTTCTAAGTATTCACTGCTCTTTTTCACACAGCAGGTTTTTTGTGTGTAATTTTTTTTTTTCTGGACAACCTTCTGATGGATTTTACTTTAAATTGTGAGTTCCATTCAGGTTTCATGCCACTGGCACTTTATTCGAAGGATTGTTTACAATTTCACAGCATAAGCTATAAAGCTGTTTCCCAGTTGTGTGTTTACAGGAAAAAAAAATAATAAAATGCAATGTACTGCAAATTTATTCTGTTTTATTCTTATTCTTCATGAAAATATTTTTTGAAAGATTCCTTAATAAGCTTTGTTCGGGATGTTAAACTACTTTAGGAGCTCTTAAGGACTGCCATGGTGAAAACATTATTTGAAATCTCCTTGTGAAATTTGCTAGAGTATGGGTCAGTGTTTTGATTGCAGAAGAGTTTGACAAAGGATTACTAGCACATAATAAAACAAAACTCCAGGTATATTTTTGATGAGGATATGACAATGCAAAATGGTTAAAATCTCTAAAAAGTCTATGTTGAATGATAGAGACCCTTTGTTAATAGTTTAATTGGAAAAAAATGGGCAAAACTAAAATATAAGTACATAAAGATTAATCGTTAAAATAATCGACAGGTTAATCGATTATCAAAATAATCGTTAGTTGCAGCCCTAGTGCAAATATATGTATGTAAAATACTGTGACCAGTGCAGTAAAAGAGCAGGTGCAGGTTAGATTGGTGGTGTGGAGTTCAGAAGTGTCACAGCCTCAGGGAAGAAGCTCTTCCTGAGCCTACTAGTGCGAGAGCATAGGCTCCTGTAACGCCTGCCGGATGGAAGGAGGGTGAAGAGTCCATGGTTAGGGTGAGAGGCATCCTTGATGATGTTTCTTGCCCTGCCCAGACAGCGCTTGTGATTAAATTTTCTCAATGGAAGTTAACTGGTTGCCGGTTATCCGTTGAGCAGTTTTCACCACCCGCTGGAGTGCTTTGCGGTCAGATGCGGAGCAATTGCTGTGCCATACTGAGATGCAGTTCGTGAGTATGCTCTCAATGGTACAGCGGTACAATTCCACAAAGATCCTTGGACTCAGGTGAACTTTCTTAAGGCTCCGTAAGAAGTAAAGGCTACTGTGCCTTTTTGACCAGGGTGGAGGTGTTATGGGAACATGTGAGGTCATCTGAGATGTGGATGCCAAGGAGCTTGAAACTCGACACACGCTCCACTACAGCTCCATTGATGTAGATGGGGTGTGTGCATGATTCCTAGTCCACCTGAAGTCCACAATGATCACCTTTTGTCTTCTGGGTGTTTAGTTCTAGATTGTTGGTGGCACACCACACAGCCAGGTGCTGCATCTCATCCCTGTAGGCTGAATCATCATCATCCTTGATCAGACCTACCACCGTGGTGTAATTTGCAAATTTGGTTATGATGTTGGAGCCATAAACAGGAACGCAGTCATGGGTAAACAGGGAGTACAGGAGAGGGCTCAGTACGCAGCCCTGTGACACGCCGGTGTTCAGGGTGATGATGGAGGATGAGAGGTTATCTAACTTAACAGACTGAGGTCTGTAAGTCAGAAAATCTAGTATCCAGTTGCAGATGGGTGTGCTGATTCCAAGCTGGCTGAGCTTGGAGATCAGCTTGGAGGGGATTACTGTAGTAAATTCACAACTTAAGTCTATGAACAGCATTCTCACATGTATGTTTTGACTGTTCAGGTGGGTGAGGGCAGAGTGAAGTGCCGTTGAGATGGTGTCCTCTGTTGATCTATTGTTGCGATAGGCAAATTGGAATGGGTCTACTGAAGCAGGGAGACAGGATTTTAAGTGGGATGCAACCAGTTTCTCAAAGCACTTGGCAATGATGGGGGTAAGTGCAACAGGACAGAAGTCATTAGGGACCGAGGCAGTGGAGTGTTTCAGTACTGGTACGATGGTGGAGGTTTTGAAGATAGTGGGGACAGTAGTTTGGGCCAGGGACAGATTGAAAATGTCTGTGAAGACCTCAGCCAGCTGCTCCGCACAGGCTTTAAGCACATGACCAGGTATTCCGTCAGGGCTAGCTGCTTTCCGTGCATTCACCTTATGCAGAGTACGGTAAAAATCTGATGTGGAGAGTGTGAGAGGCAGTTCACTGGGTTGATGCTCTGCTTTGAGTGAGATCTTTTTATTATTTTGATCAACACGAGCATAAAAGTGATTGAGCTTGTCTGGGAGGGAGGCAGAGCTGGAGGGGGGCACAGAGTTAGGTGGTTTGTAGTCTGTGATCGTTTGTATGCCTTGCCACATACGCCGGGGGTCTGAAGAATTAAAGTGTTCTTCAATCTACTGTTTGTGTGAGTTTGGCCTGGCAGATACCCTTCCTCAGGTTGGCTCTGGTTGAGCTGTAAGCCTCCCGGTCTCAAGACCTAAAGGCTGCATCTCTTGCTTTGAGCAGGAGGCGAACCTCTCTGTTCATCCAGGGCTTCTGATTGGGGAGAATTTTTATTTTTTTGTGTGTGGTCACTTTGCTCACACGTCTGTTGATGTGCTGCAGGACAGAGTAGGTGTAAGTGTCAATGTAAATTTGAGAGTTTGTGGTGGCCTGGGTAGTAAACTCACTCCAGTCTGTGTGCTGGAATTGATGTTGGAGAATGGAGTCAGGACCTTCCAGACAGATTTTAACAGTCCTTATTGTAGGTTCCACACATTTGATGACCGGGGTATACTTTGGGAGCAGGAACAAAGAGAGGTGGTCAGACTGACCCAGGTGGGGGAGGGGTGTGACTTTGTAGGCATCAGTCACATTAGTATAAACGTGGTCCAATGTTTTATGTCCCTTTGTAGTGCAGTAGACATTTTGATGAAATTTAGGGAGAACAGATCTTAAAGTGCAGTGATTGAACTCCCCAGCAACAATAAAGGCTCCATCCGGGTGCAGGGTTTTAATTTGCTAATAGCAGCACAAAGTTCTTTCATAGCCACGTTAGCATTAATGTCCGGAGGTACATAAACTGCAGCAGCAACAATGCAAGTAAACTCACGTGGTAGATAGAACGGCCTGCACTTGATAATCAGGAACTCCAGATCAGCAGAGCAGTAGGTATCAACAATGACAGAGTCTTTACACCATGATTTGTTTACATAAATGCATACTCCACCACCCTTGTTTTTACCAGAAGTTGCTGCTACTCTGTCAGCCCTGAAGAAAGAGCGTCCATCCATATGCACCATGCTGTTTGGGACATCGTTGCAGAGCCATGTTTCAGTGAAAAACATAACATTGCAGTCCATAAGCCATTTTATGTGTGAGGGTCCAGATCTTTAGTTCGTCTATCTTGTTCATCAGAGACCGTACATTGGCAAGGAAGATGCTGGGCAGAGCTGGTCGATGTGGGTTTAGCCTTGGCTTAGCACGAGCCCTCCACGCTTTCCCCATCTTTGTTTACGGTCTCGACGCCGACACCGAGCACTTCCAATCGGTACGAGTGATCCGCTTGTCCGCGGTGATCTCAGTAGCTCCGGCGGGAATTCACTGAAGTGGAAAGGATGATCTAAAACTATGTTGGAACACCATTTGTTGATGTCAAAAAGTGACTGTTTACTATAGCTGTAGTTCCCATAACTGAATCGCGCGAACACGAATGAAATAACCAGGTAAATGAACACTATTTTCCAAAATCTGGTAAGACACTGAGCCTTGCGATGTGTTCGCGCCGCCATCTAATGTTATGAGCGCGGGTAAACCAAAGGCTTGAATGACAGGCAATCATCGCCAATGACGTCATTACGTAGAGTGCAAAAGAACTGTTTTTTTCAACCAGTTTATTGACTGGAAAAGAACCGAACTTCTTATCACTACTGGTGATCCGAAAACCGATGCAACCTGTTCTTTACTCGAGAACGAGTCAATCTTTCATTCGTTATCTGGCTCGGCTCGGTGTTCATCTTCAGTTCTCTCTCCACAGCAGTTCGGTCAGTGTACTGTTTGAGTAAATGAATTACTCCGGGATATTGGTTTATTTTAACTCGGAGGGAGTGTCAGCCACGTTAAAAAATTTAACAGCTTAAGTAATTTGTGGATTTATGCTTATTGGAGACGCGAACCATTTCAAACTATTCAGTTCGATTTGGTGAACTTGTTCAAGAAGAACCAATTAAATCTAATGATTTTTTCGCAAACCGGATAACATTACACTGCAGTGTTGTGAACTTGCTGACAACAGACCCGGAAGAGAAGACAATGCTGAATAAAGTCGTAGTTTTTGTTATTTTTGGACCAAAATATATTTTCGATGCTTCAAAAAATTCTAACTGACCCTCTGATGTCACATATACTACTTTGAAGAAGTTTTTATTACCTTTCTGGACACGGACAGTATACCGTACATACATTTTCAATGGAGGGACAGAAAGCTCTCGGACTAAATCTAAAATAACTTAAACAGTGTTCCGAAGATGAACGGAGGTCTTACGGGTTTGGAACGACATGCGGGTGAGTCATTAATGACATCATTTAGATTTTTGGGTGAACTAACCTTTAAGTAGCTTGCTTAGTGTTTGATCAGCGTTTCTAAAAAGGGCTCTCTCTCTCACAGCTCCAGACAGGGAAGTGAGATGTCTCTGGAGCAGAACTGTGTTCTGCTGGTGGTTCCTCACTGGGTAGAACTAGAATGTGGCAGAGATTGCCACTGCCACTCGATCGTTCTGAGTTTTTTTTCAGATCCAAAGGAGGATCTATTTAAAGTTTGCCACCACAGGAAAGACAGAGCAACCACAAGCTATGACCACATCATGTTTTATAAATCTGATCTGGCATCAGTCTGCAAGTCTGTTCACTTCTGCAAACTACATTATGCACACAGTGCAACTTATAACATCCTAGTGAAAATCACCCTTTCTGTCAGTATTTTGTTGAACCACCTTTTGCTTTAATTACAGTTGTTTTTCAGTGGGGTTTAAGTCTGGGCTCTGACTAGGCCATGCAAGGTCATTGACCATTCACCTCCATGCTTTACTGGAGGAATGCAGTTATATTCTGACGCCAAATAATTACATTTTAGTCTCATCTGCCTCAGAATCTTCAATGTGTGTTTTTGCAAAGCTCGGTCATGACTGCATGAGGCCTTTCTTGAGGAGTGACTTTTTTTTCTTGCAACCCTCCCATATGAACCATATCTGTTGAGAATGTGATATTGTTGTCACATGCACACAATGACTGCTCTTTGTCATAAACTGCTTCACAGTTGCTGTAGGCCTCTTGGTCTCCAGTTTCTCTGGCCAGTTTTCTTCTGGCTCTTTCATCCCGTTTGGAGCGACGTTCTGATCCAGGGAGGGTCTGTTTTACCAAATACTTTCCACTTTACTGAGCTCAATCGGTCATATTTTAGTTTTTTAACGCAGGAAAAAAGGACATTTCATCACATAAAGATAATTATGCCCTTCATGTTGACTTCACGGCAGTAGAGCTCATGTTTATGCTACTCAAACTGCATTTTACAAGCACAGACTCTGTGTTGACTGTGAAACTTTGCACCCTTAAATCAACCTGATACTTGAGGTCAATGGTAATTGTCATATATCAGTGCTAGCATGGCTTTAGACTCGCTCATGTGTGAATTTGTCTAGTTTAACAGGGATTGTGGTAGAAATGGGCTGAGGCTCATTCCCATGAGGCATGGATCTGCCTTTCTGGCATGACAACAGCACATTTACTCGGTGACCTAAATAAAAGACTGGATTCAGGAATGCTGGGAGAGCATGTCTGCATTGATTCTCTAGCATTTTTTATTTTATTTGCATTTAGATGATGGCTTTATATTCTAGGTCAGTGTATTAAATTTAAAGAATGTCCGTTCTGAAAATCTGTGATTAAAACGTTGACCATGAAGCCTATGGATGCTACACACACCTTTAAAAAGAGATTTAGAAAACAGGTGTGGAGAACATGCCTTGACATGTCTTTGTTCATTACCAGATCCGTTCAGAGGTTCATTCATTCAGTAAAGGTTTTTCAGTATTTCAAACAGAATACATACTACATTTAAAGGGACACTTCACCACAGAATTAATATTTTGTCATTAATCCCTTACCTCTGTGTCGTCCCAAACCCGTAAAACCTTTGTTTGTCTTCAGAACACAATTTAAGATATTTTTAATGTTGTAATATTTAAATGTTGATTTTGAAGTGTCAGTTATTATTATTGGAGTCAAATCTGGACACAGAGAAAGCATTTTGTTACTCATACTAGAAACGGGGAGATCAGTCACATGAAAGTTATCAGAATAAATTTTGGCTCTGTGTGACCAGGGCAATATTATAAAATATATAATTAATTACATACCATGAACGGAGGCGGTCTGTGGGCATTGTGTATCTTCCTCTTGTTTAAAAAAAAAAAAACTGCATCGCAGTCAGCTGGCAAATTCAGATTCAAGTAGCTTTATTGACATGGTTAAAGAGCCTTTACAAAGCACTGACAGCTTTCAAACCAATGGTGTTGAGCATTATCAAATGTAGAGGCTACGATATGCAGCGAATCAGGCAGTGATTGACAGTGCTCTGATCCAATGGCCAAAAGCTTTCAGTTTCCAGTCACAAACCACATTAAACAACAATTACAAACAAAACAATCTTTAAAGTAATTTTATGAGCAAAAGTGGAAATTAAAAATGTAGGGGCAAAAAAATTCAAGCCGTGTCATCTTAAATTCCAGTGCAGAGAAACAGCAGTCAGCAGCGGTGCTCCAGCATTCTCAGCACCCCTAGTCTCCACGGCAGTGCCCTGGGTCATTATGAAATGTATAAAGAGCTGCATGAAGGTCTTCAAAAATTTCTACTTTTACAGGAAAGAAAAAAAATTAAATAATGCAACAATGTGGGTGCATAAATAATGAAAGAACATTCATTCATGGGTGAACAATAACTTTTAATGCAGATCTCCTCATCTTTCCTACAAGCTAATATGACCTCTCTGGACTACACATGCATGAAAACTGCAACTTTGGAGCATGTGCGCTCAATTTTCCCAGCAATTTCAAGTTCTTGTGCAGTCAGCGGTGTGAGGCTGCAGCGACAGCTGATGGCATACCAAGTGTTCACCGCTGCTTTCTATCTGTTCACAGCTGGTTTGCCATGAAAGCGTGTCTTTCTTTTTAATCATGTTGGCTGCAAGACCCTTCATGTTTTTCGCACATACAGTACTACATCAGAATATTGACTTTCACCTGAGTTATTGCTGCCAAATTTGAATCACATTGGCACATTTACTTCAAAACACAAAAAGAGTTTTGCTCACATTCATTAATGAAGACGCTAGCCAAGAATCCTTGGTGTTGGAGTGAGGAGATCTGCTTGTAATCAGTCCACTGGAATGTGCACAGCCGTGGACCGAGAGACTTCAGAGAAGGAGACTGCAGCCATCTTTGTGTTGTGACAGAGAAATATGTTATGCAATTGTTTCCATTAATGTCAGTGACTGTTGGTTATATGCATGCTCTCATTCTCACTGTGTGCAGTTGTGTGGATAGTATTGTTTTTCTGAGAAGTCTTTTTGTTCATACCTCCTGTCTATGGCAGTGAGTTAACCACAATTATTAATGCAACATTTTTAAACAAATCAGCCATTTGATACAAAATTGCAGTGTCTACGTTTTTCTGAACCCCTCTCTCTGTCTCTCTTCCTGTTTTCCAGGCCACGGAGAATGCCACTGCGGTGAGTGTAAATGCCATGCTGGTTATATTGGAGACAACTGTAATTGCTCTACAGAAACGACTTCCTGTGTGTCGGATGAAGGCAAGATCTGTAGCGGGCGGGGCAGCTGTGTGTGTGGGCGGTGCCAGTGCACTGAGCCAGGGGCATTTGGGGACACATGTGAAAAATGTCCCACCTGTCCAGATGCTTGTGGAACAAAGAGGTATGAAACTAAGAATGCTGAAACTAACTTAAATAAGTTAAACTCAAAAGTATTTCCAATTTCTAATGTGAAGTTTGTCTTTAAAAGTGTATACATTGTTGTAAATAAATTCCAATGGGAATTTTTAGCATACAGTTTCTTCTCAGTTCATCCTTATATTACTTTAAATTGAAACTGCCTTTTCATAAAATTTTGTATCTACATACTAGTGGCATTCCAGTATATAATCAATAAAACAGATAATATCACTACTACAGTTCAAAAGTTTGGGGTTTGTAAGATTTAACATTGTTATTTGTATACACATATATATATATATATATATATATATATATATATATATATATATATATATATATATATATATATATATTAGGGGTGTAACGGTACGCAAAAATCACGGTTCGGTACGTACCTCGGTTTTAAAGTCACGGTTCGGTTCATTTTCGGTACAGTAAGGGAAAGAAATGCAAACATTAAACTGCAGGTTGTTTAATACTATACACTTTTTTTTTAAAATACTTTTTAATAAAATATATAAAATGAAAAAAGAATAAGAAATAAAATACAGCTGCAAAGTTCTCCACTAAATAAAATACTCTCAGTCTCAAACCAATATCATATAATAAAATATAAATATGAAAAAAATTTAAATCATGAAAAATATAAATAAATAACTATGATTACAGTGCAGCATTACAAATCCCAGCTTGTAGGCCTGCTTCACCAGAACCGTGCCGTGCCTGCTGCTGTAGGTGACATAGAGGGAGACCACCGACAGACCAGGCTCTTGTCTTCATGACAACAATATCTATACTTCATGATGAGCATAAATATAAAGCCTACTGATAAAGGACACCGTCAACAGTATTGACGGCAAAATAGACTATGTTTGACAGGTGCAATATTTGAAAATCGATAATTATTAATTTATTTTTTAAATTACATTTATATCTGAATTTATGTCAACCTATAGACTTTCAAACATCAAAGTGTCATGAATTAATATGTATTTGTGTACAAAATGACATATAAACATATTTTCCTATTCTATTTTGCCTGGAAAAGCTTCCAACATGCTTGCGTGTCGCGTGAAAAAATAGGCGTCGGTTCTATTTCTAGCATGCACGCGTTTTCCGCGCGGCTCGAGCCGCGCCTGAGATGCGCGTATAATAACGCAGGCAGTCTGCAAGCTCTAACCTGTTAACATGGGAGCCGAATTAAAAACGGACACGCCACGCAGCTGAGACGCTTTCGCCACGCAGCCAGTGTGTCGCCGGCCTTAGAATCAGCTGCAGGGCGGGATTTGTGCTGAACGTGGAGACTTCCGCCACTTAATAGGTTCGTTTGGAAACACGAAAATGTACTTATGTTCCGCGCACAAAATATTGCACTCCGTCATTCGGTACACACGTGCACCGTAACGAAAGCCCTGTACCGAAACGGTCCGGTACGAATATATATATGTATATATACATACACACACACACACACACACACACGCATAATCCTCTAGAAAGCTATTCTTTAACAATTAAACTCTAACGTTAGCATGTATGTTTAAATGCTGTTGCTATACTGTCAGAACAGTGTATTAGGTTGCATGCCCCAAGATATGTCAGCAGAGTTGTTATTTGCGCTACATAAACCAACATATGGTCTCCATTAGACTCCTCAGTGCTGACTGGCAGATGTCTTTCCTTCATCACTGACTTTTGTTTAGATTCAATCTTTTCAGTTTTTTTCCTATTGTGATAGTTGTAGTTTGAATGTTTCTCAGGGAATGCATCGAGTGCCGTCTCTTTAACTCTGGGAGACTGGCCGATAACCAGACCTGTCAGCGCATGTGCAAGGATGAGATCATCACCGTGGAAACACTCAGTGAGTGCACACTCAAAAACACTTGGCACACTGAATGATGTTTTGGGGTGGCTTCTCTAACACTGTATCTCTCCACCCTACACAAACACACTTCTTTCTCAGATACAAATACATATATGGATTGTTTAAGCTAAAGAACAAATCTATTTTATTTGTATAGTTATGCTCCGCTGTCAATTTACTGTTCAGTAAATATAGTACTTCAATTGACTCATTTGAGAAAAGAATGGCATGCTAAAACTTTACCCAGTTAACCTTTGCTATGTAATGCATGGGAATAGTTAAAAACTGGTAATGAGATGGGAACATTCTCTGAACATGCACACACTAACTTTCAACCCATTTCATCCACACTGGTTGCTTAACATACATCTTCCTTAAATTCAGTCATAGAGAAAAGTTGAACGCAGCAGTTATCAGGAGCTCAGTTGAGAGATCAGTTCCTCTCATCAGGACACACTGTTACTAGAGCACTACAGTTTGTGCTTCCAGGTCATGAATGTGTTACCCACAGCAGGGTGAAGCACAGTTTATGATGACTCAAGGCCAGCTCTGTTTATGTTATTATCTGGAGAATGGTAGTCTGGACATCTCAGTAACACTGTTCTGTGTCCCACTGTGAAAGCCTGTGTTTACTGCTCTTCCTCCCAACCCCTGCTATTAAACCACAAACCACTAACATGTGAAAGGCACAAAACTAATTTAGAATGCCAATAAGATGTTTATTTTTGTTGTGTATATAGATATTTGTATTTATTATATTTTTGTACATTTTCTTTATTTATTTATAATTCTGAAGGTTTTATTAAAGTCTGAAAGCTGTTAATAAAGTTTATGAGAACTTCTCCAGGGTTTTTATAACCTGTTTTATTGCAGGAGGATTTTTTTTTTTTTTTACATGTGTCTAGGAAGCATGAATGAATGTTTATTGTTGAGCAATATGAAGTTGGACTTTGCTGAAGTGAAACATTCAGGATGCTTGTGAACTCTTTAAGGCCTTTCCATGTCACCCTTAATTGTGTTAGAAGGCATCATGGATTCGATGTTTCACAACATTTCTCTGCAGTTTCAGTCAGCTGACTTCCTTAATGGACTCCACGTGTGCATACAGGAAACATCCAGCTCTTTTAGAGAGAGAGAGTCCTTAGTTAAATGACTGTTGACAAGGGAGAGATTTCCTAGTCTGTTGGGTATTTTAATTATGACAACATTTAAACATTCTTGATTAATCTGGGTACTTTTTGAGGAATGCAGGGTCTGGTCCAACAATAATTTCAGTGTTTATGCTATTGGTTCACCATGCCTTTCTCATTTTATTGCCTGAGCCAGTTTTTTTTTTTTTTTTTTTTTTTTTTAAACTAAACTCCTCTTTTACTCAACGTCTTTCTGTTTCAGAAACTGATGATTCCAACACTGTTCAATGTGTGTATAAGACCGAGAATGACTGTGTGATGAAGTTCACCTACTCTGAACATGCCAACGGCCAGTCGGTCCTCACAACGCTTAAAGAGCCAGGTCAGGATTTAGCACTTCACAGCTACCTCACTAAAAAACTGTGTTCAGAATCATGTTAAGCACACTCATCTTTGGGAAGTATAAGAGAAGAAATGGTCAGACCAAAAGTTATATTTGTGTTGTCATTTCTAATACAAACATTGTTTCTAATGGGAATGTACATCATATCATAAATTATGGCCATGTATTTATATATTTTATGTGTTTACAGAATGTGCTGTAGCCCCAGATGCCATGACGGTGCTCCTGGCAGTTGTTGGCAGCATCTTGTTGATGGGCATTGTGCTGCTAGCCCTCTGGAAACTGGTCATCACCGTCCACGACCGCCGCGAGTTTGCACGCTTCCAGAGTGCACGTTCACGGGCGCGATATGAGATGGTGAGATTTAGTCCATCTACTGCAATAAATTTGATAAGAAATACAGAAATCCAATACTTGTGACAAAACATTTTCTTAAGACGATTTCCATTAATCGAGGATCCAGTATTGCTAGGATTTTTTGTTGTTGTGCTGATTAATATATTTTGGGGGGGGTCTGGATTTTTTTTTAATAAACATTCAAAAGAACAGAATTTATTTGAAATTCAAATCTTATGTAACATATGTAAAAAGTATTGATTTCTTTCTATTGAACAGTAGTCTAGCTGCAGTCTAATGCATTCATTTAGCACTGTATGTAAGTTATTTAAAATGCAAATAGCCTGAACTGGCAACTCAAAATGCAATGATTGAAACCATGAGGCCTTCTGGATAACATCATTCATAATGATCATTCCAAGGCTGTGGTTCAAAGACTCAGTTCGCTCTGCCATTCTAACTGTGTGCATTTCAATGAACCCATCCGACCTATTTACTACTCCGTCTCTCTCCTTGTCTTCCTTCTAGGCATCTAATCCTGTTTATAAGCAGTCCATCCGCTCTCACCCAGTGGAGACTGATTTCCATATGCATAGTATCAAGTCATACAATGGAGGAGTCCACTGATCGACCTGTATTTGGACTGGGGGACATGGCAGGACCTGTCCAGCGCACCTCTGCAGTGGAGGACAGAGACAGAGCAAATGCTGTGGTCTTTTGCAGTGTAAAAATTATTTTGAGGCATGTAGTTCCTGAGGATTGGAACTGATCTTTATGCGGTTTTGGTAATGACATTTTATTGACGAGTAGCAGATGAACACATGCCGAATTTGAGAAGAGAATTTGCTTGACTAGTTGGAGTTGGCAGGGCTTACCGGCCTTTTCCAGAAACCTCCATGAGCGATAGACTATGGAGTGCTTGATTGAATATAATACCTAATTTTTGTTCGGTTCTAATCATACCTCCTGCACATTATGATGGATTTGCTGTGCATTGTTTCATAGGGAAAAAGACATTTTCAAGTGTATATTTTTAACAGTGTGCCTTTCCCAGCCATTACACATTTGACATAATTTTTTTACTACATGTAGTCAGATGCCATGAAGAAAATGCTAAATTATACAACTCTTTAACGTAGAGATGAATACTAACCTAACCAGAGCAAATATTCTCTTAACTCTTGTTTTGCACATTGTATATTAAGGTGAGGTTTATAAAGTAAAGCAAGAAATGCTAGTCTTTTGTGTATTGCCACAGGTTGCACATTTTCATGAGGATTTGTAAATATACGTTGTGATGCAATAACTCTGCCTGATGATAATTTAAGTGTCTTGATTTTTCTTGAAAAAGTTACATTTAGAAGCTCCACACCCATCCCACCAGGACCTGGACTAAATAAAAAAATTAGCCACTGGACACCAGCTGCCAGAAAGAACTGAGACTGACCTCATCCTGATACTTAGTCATTCAAGTCATGCTTGAGTCTTATCTCATTTTTGGTGCATGTTTTACACAAGGTGTACAAAAATCCAAACTGATCACACTGCTAGTCAGTCTTTCGAAACTACAATATCTAATGCTTTTCACTGGTTATAAATCATTTCAGTCCACATCATCATTGTCTCAAAACAGAAGATCTATGTAATAAGTTGAGACTATTATTCACTGAAATACAACAATGATCTTTCAATTGAGTACTATTAACGATTACTTTTTCATTACTTGAATAACTGACATAGTATCCAAAAAGTTTGTAATACTATCTGTGCAGTGTGATGAAGATATAACATGACCGTCTCTACCATAGTAAGGCCCACGCGGCATACTGTAATGTAAAACGCTGATGCCATCCATCTCTTTATTCAGATGTGTCTGATCAAACTGACACACATTTATTGATTGTATTTTGCTCTGTGTAAATTTAGCACAAATCTCTCTCTTTTTCTCTCTTATACACACATTGTGATTCTTATCTGTTTTAAATTGCTAATACTGTTACATTAATTAATTTTACTTGGTTATCCATTTTGGTAATTGCAATTCTACAAAATCCATATCTCTAGAAATGTATAGATGCCAAATGATTCACTGATTAACCCTTAAAATAAGTTGAGTTAAATCATAGTTGTTTTCAATGTGAACGAAAAGAGAGTCCAATGAAAAGTTTGGTAGTAATAGCATTATGAAAGGCAGTTGCTGTGAATGAATTTTGAATTTTGATGATCTGTAGACCGTTTAGGACTAAGAATTATATAAGAAACTTGTGTAAGAGTAATTTTTTTAAACAAATGCACAAAAATATATAATTGGAACTGCTGTCAAACAGCTATAACAAGACAACAGTGTCATTGTTCAGCTCACAACAGTTCAGTGTTGATTCATTTCAGTTCCTCAATTATGAAATAAATTCAGTTAATCCATATGGAGCTCTAAAAAAGACAATGTTATTCAGCTTGAGTCAGTTCAGCAGACAGAACTGAAGTTTTGTCAGATATAAATCTAATTTGATTTAGTTAAGAAATATATCTAGAAGACAAGAGTTTCATCAAGTTCACAGAACATGTTATTGCATTTAAATTCAGTGGAATAAAAAAAAAAGAAAACGGGGTCTAAAGTTGAATTATTAGCAGGAGCGCCATGTTTTTAGAACTAGGTGTCATATATGGGTCACAGCAAAAGAAGCAAGATGCGGGTATAACTGTCAAATGCATCTGCCCAAAATGTTTACATAGATAACAATGGAAGTCAGGAAGATTAGAAGATGACAGCAGCATCTGAAAACAGCCAATAGCATCACAGGGTACACAGAATAACAACACTGACAAATTCAAAGTCAGACTAACAGACCTAACAGATAATGTGATATGAATCTCTGCTTAATGACATTCTGACAGAAGTGACTTGCAACATGCATTTAATCCTTCAAGAATTCAGTTACACCTTTAGTCATTTATATTTGGACTGAAGAGATGAAGACTGAAGCTGAAGTGTGCAAAAACTAATACTTATAATCTTAAGGTCTTTTTGTTTGATGCTAACAAACCATGTCAGTACAGCAGGGAATGACACAAGCAACTCTCTGACAGCTGACAGGAAAATCTGACTTAATGCAACGAGGTGACAGAAGCCTCTGATCTAAGAGGGCCGTGCACCTGGAGTGGGCGAGGGGCTTAATGGGCTAAGTTTGTTTAGTACCATTTCTTTGTCATATTATGCTTTGACTCCTGTGAAGGCAGCTTGTTTTGTACTTCACATGTGGGTTATGTGGTGTAGAAGGGTTTTTACCTGCAGTGAGGAAAACTGGGAATATAAACCAGCCAGTGTGTGTGTGTGTGTGTGTGTGTGTGTGTGTGTGTGTGTGTGTGTGTGTGTGTGTGTGTGTGTGTGTGTGTGTGTTTGGTGACATGTCAAAGGCCTCAGGTTCCAGAGAGCAGCTGTGTTTGTGATGGGGAAAGTGCAAACGCCTTCTGAACCTAATTGAAAACCGATTTCAGTGTTGCTTAGCTGTGAAACCACATGTCCCTAATACATTTTACAGAGTATTTAATCAGGTCTGGTGGGTGGTCTGCCATCTATCCAAACAAAGGCATGCAGGGGGGCTTTACATTTTCAGTTTTTCTGTGCATGCAGAAGTCATATTTGTTGTCAAATTTTGCATGGTTAATTTAAATCCTTCTCTAAATCAAATGTAACCACCATGTGGTCACACTGCCACTATTTCCTTGCTCTCTTGCCACACAACACGGCCATGGCTGACATTTTGAGATGAGAGTTGCATGTAAAAATACAGATATATGTAAGGAGCTCCAGTGGTTCTTCCCTGTTGGGATGTCAACCCTGAAGCTTGCTCATAAATCACGTTCCCAGTGTTTAGGAACTAAAATGTTGTTTTCCTCCGGAGCTGCGAGCCAGTGTCAACACTCAGAGCATTCAGACAGAAGTGAAGTCATGTAGTCATGCTCTGAATACAGGAAGAGAAAGCAGGTTTGTGTGTTAGGTGTAATGTCTGAGTTAAGTCATTAGGAGCTGAACAGCAACAGATGTGACCGAAGGCCTGATCTACTGCTCTCTCATGAGATCCCTCTCTTTTTCACCAAATCTATTTCTTATTTCCTTAAAAATAAACAGACCGTCTTAAGCAAAAGTTACAAAGCAAATTTATGATTATTAACTATTTTTAGGTGACTAATCAAATAAGGGCGTAAGTTTGTGACATGGATGTTATGATTTTTTAGTTACTAAAGCACAAAATGCTCTTTAGATCATTCTCAGATCATGCTGTATAACATCAGGTTTTTGCACAAACAACTGCTTTTCCATTGATGGGGTTTCTATTGAAATATATTTTAAAAAGGACTTTATTCCTGCGATGTAAAGATACATTTTCAGAATCATTACTCCAGTCTTAAGTGTCACATGACCTCTTATAGAAATCATTTTAATATGCTGATTTGCTGCTCAAGAAAAATTTCATCAATATCGAAATTTATCAACTTATCAATGTTGAAAAAAATTTATATGGAATAGAAACACTTTGTAAAAAAATTACTTTACTGACATCAATTTCTTTCTTTTTTAAAAAAAAAATCGTACTCACCCCAAACTTTTGAATAGTAGTCTATTTTAGTTAAACTGGAGAATTACACATCATGGCGTTTTCTAGCCATCTAGATGTGCCAATTGTGTCAGTGTCCTATAATGATGCCACATCATAGTGATAACTGTGAATGTTGAGCCTTAATGGAATGCATGGAATGTTCTGCATCACTGTTGCCAGACTCTTACCTCCTTCATTTATTTTGTCTTACACACCTACTGAACCTGTGTCTGTCTGACTGACTGACTGTCTGTGTCTGACTGACAGTCACTCTCTTAGGGATTGTTTAGAACCTTGACTAATGCGGTCAGCTTCTTTATGTTTATTATGAAACGCTGACTGTGATGCACAGTGCTCATGTTAACCTTCGCATGGTTTCGAAATTGAGCAATATTGACCAGAGATGACTTTACATTAGTATAGACAGTCTAGATCATTGGTCTCAAACTCAATTTCTAGAGGGCCACAGCTCTGCACAGTTTAGCTCCAACCCTAATCAAACATACCTGGTCCAGCTAATCAAGGTTTTACATAATACATCTTTAGATAATACATCTTTTGAACATAAATATTTGCAGTAAACAGTGATGCTACTTTTGTAACTAAATCAAATATAAGAACAATTAAAACACACACACACAACAACGACAACAACTATTTACAACGTTCTTATGGGACAAATAATGATCTTTTTGGTGATGTCTTTTGTTAATGGAAGTGAATATGGAAGTGATGTGCGCCACGGCCCCCGTGCTCTGTCCTATAGCACCATTTACTGGATGAAGTGACGTAGTGCATTTTCACAGACAAAAAGTGTCATTATGCTGGTTTTCATGGTTAAATTGTGATAGGGTATATAAATGTAATCAATATAATTAGTGTCATGTGTTGCAGATTTTCTGGAGGTATATGTTAGCTACAGGTTTAGAAAGTTATGACAGAATTTTAATTTTTGGTGAACTATTTCTTTAAATCAGAAGAGGAAGAGGTGAGAGTCTTATGTGACTCATATAACTGGAGGATCAGGGTCTGGGGGTGTTGGTGTTGTCTTTGCTGTATGGAGTAGACTGAAGCAGGATGTTAGGTCATGGAATAACATGTCACCATGTTAAATTCTGCTTCCCTCCTCCAGAACGAAAGGTTCCCTTGTGAAAAAGAAGTGTGCTTAATTGTATTAAAAGTGTACTTGTGTACTTCCAATCTTAAAAGTATACTTTTTTAAAAGTGAATTTGCAGATAATATCATATAGTTTAAACTAAAGGGAACTTGTGTACTTAAAGAGATTACACTTCAAAATCACAATAGGTCTTAACATACTTTATTATAAAGTGCACTTAAGTATTACTTAAACATACATTTTACATAATGTTATTGTATTTTAAATAAGTTCAATTATTTTTATATATTTATCAATATACTAAAGTACATGTAAAATAATTTTAATTTCAACTTAAGGGTGTTCTCCAAAATCAGTTGTTAATGTATTTTAAATGTATTACTATTTAGACTATAACATACAGCCTACTATGTGCATTAAATGCAATTAATACAAATAAACTTCAATACAGTATACTCCAATTAAACGTTGAATTTTTCATCACCAGCTCCTACTGGTGTCTAGTAGTTTTTTAGGAAACCACTTTTTTTTTTTCTTCAAGTCATATTTTCCAACGCTGCCTTCGGAATAGCCCAAAATATTATGCCCCAGGGTGCAGGTTAGCCTTTTACGCATGAGGAAATAAAAGTGCCTCAAATTTATTGAAATATGTATTGTAATTTGTTTCTTGTCAGAAGGATTGGCTCCAAGATTTTTTCCTCTCAGCTAAACATGCTAAGAAATCATTTTACTTGCCACCATCACTTTTGTGTGAAGTGGGAAAGTAGTGCTTATAAAATAGGACTCTAAAAACCAACACTGACCGGACAGCTAAGGCAAAGTATGGCAACCCATACTTGAAATGGTCCTCCAATTTTAACACTTCCAAGTTACTGCATGCACATTAGAAGCAGTGAACACACCCAGTGCAGTTTGCAACCAGTCACTGTCATGCCTGGGGAGCAACTGGGTGTATTGAAAGTGGAAGGGAGCACGGTTCATTCAATCCCTAACCTACATTCCCTACTGGTATGGAGTATTAAACCTTTAGGTCACAACTGCCCATCTTGCAACCAAATCTTTCCCCATACAGGTAGATAGTACTAGGAGGACTGACAGACGCATCGAATATGACCCACAAGTTGTGGTGGTTGAGTCTTAGCCCAATGGTTGAATAGTCAGACTTGTGACTATTCTACTGAGGTGCAAGACACCAGACCACCAATTGCTCCACCGCAAAATGTGTACGTGCACTTGGATGGGATAAACATTGTTAATTAACCCTTTAAAAGTGAACCTTGTTCTGCTCCAGGTTAGCAACTGGAGGATGGATAAAGGACTCAGAATGCACAATCTTACAAAAAGGTTGTGGAACCTTGGTTTAATAGTGAGAAAGAAAAAAAAAAAACCTGGCAAGACGGGCATTTAATACCGGATTCTGCAAAGTTTATTAAAGACTAGATTTACATGACCAGAGTAACTGCTCCACTAGAAACCACAGTCTGCTCCCCAGAGACAGCCTTGATAGGAGTATCTCTTCCTGAAAGAGAAGAGTTAGAAGTGAGAACGCTTCCAAAATGCTCAGTTCCTCTTGTCAAGAGAAAGCGGGAACTCACGTTTCCTGGTGCAGCTTTGCTCACAAGAGCCAGATGATGGATGGCACACCTCTGTACTGCAATGGATGAATATCTGACAGGGAAGAAAGAGGCTCAAGTCATAGAACCCACAATTAGTAAATACAAAATATTCAAGTAAGGGGGAGGGGCATACGGTTTCCTGCAGAGCAGCGAGTGAGGCTGGGTCTACGAATGTGAACATCTTCACAACAAAGCGCTTGTAGTGGGTTGGGAACTGAAGACCAGATGATCCAGTCACTGGAACCAGTGTGGTCAGATAACGGTCGTCCTGGTAAGGGCATCTGAAGACAAAAGAGAAGGTTAGAAAGGGTCTCCCAGCAGACTAGCGGGATAAAGATGGGCTGTACACTCACCCATCGATCAGAAGGTCCCACTGGGGGAGACTGAGTGGACTGGGGGTTGAAGTCGTCCAACAACGTCCCAGCATCAGGACAATGTTGGGGTCAGTCCTCTCCATAATGTGCACCTCAACATACACAGGCTCTTGCAGGACTTTTGTGATGGGATAATCAGCGTCACTGTAGTAGGACGTGTAGGCCTCATCCCCTGAGGAACACTGGGGTTTAACCAGACTCAAGTTTGTAAGGCTTTAGGCAGACACAGGACAAGACCTTACCTTCAGCACAGCCTTTGGTGACACATTGGCCATTGGCCAGTCTGAGCTCCACCCTGAGAGGTCCAGGAGCAGCTACTGGTGGAGGTGGAGGAACAGAGTTGACCTCAACAACCAGAGCTTCCACAGAAGTTTCAGAGTATCTACACTGGAAGAGAAACCTGGACAACACACAGCGAGCTTGTAGCATTTATCAGAGACTAATGTTCACACCAAGTCATAGATCACCTACTCAAAATGACTGTCCCTTGTGATGGAACCATATGGTCCAATCCCCACTTCATAGGAGGAGGTCATTCGGTTTTCATACACCACATATCCGCCGTCCTCCTGTGAACAGAAGCAGTGGCAGAATCCAGTCCCTCAGAAGCAAATACAGAATAAAACCAGTAGCAGCTGCTCACCATCACACTCGTGCCACATGCGGTCACAGGGAACTGGTATATGGCAAAGGAAGGTGTGGACCCCACAGGAGCACAAGGTGGGTCGTTTCCACCCAGTAGATGAACCGAATCCAGACTCAGTCGAGGCAGAGTAACGTCTCTAGACACCACTACCACAAACTGACCATCTCTAATACACTGGACAGTTACTAGAACAAGGTACAAGAGCAGGTTAATGCAGAGAATCAGTTTAACACTAACTGAATAAGATTGAGAACACTTACCCGTCCTCCCATAGAAACACTGCTGGGCGTTAAAGCAGCAGTTGATGGCTTCACACTCAGCACCACTGATCCCAGGTAGACCACATTGGATCTGCTCAGAATCAGCTACAGCACATTTATCAAGGGGATCTGCCTGCACTACTGGCTTCTGAAGTGGAAACTGCGGTTTAGGTTGTTGAACTGGCTTCTGAAGCGGAAACTGAGGTTTAGGTTGTTGAACTGGCTTCTGAAGCTGAAACTGCTGGTTAGTTGGTTGTTGAACCGGCTTCTGAAGCGGAAACTGCTGGTAAGTTGGTTGTTGAACTGGCTTCTGAAGTGGAAACTGCTGGTAAGTTGGTTGTTGAACTGGCTTCTGAAGCTGAAACTGCTGGTAAGTTGGTTGTTGAACTAGCTTCTGAGGTGGAAACTGCTGGTAAGTTGGTTGTTGAACTGGCTTTTGAAGTGGAAACTGCTGAGGAACCTGCTGGTTACTTGGTTGTTGAACTGGCTTCTGAAGCGGAAACCGCTGGGTCATCAGAGATTGAATATCCTGAAGCGATTTACTCCAGTGTGGAACAGCATGACAGAAAGCACAAACCAGCAAAATCTGACCCAAATACCAACTTCCAGCCATTGTTTTACAGTTAAACACAATGTAGAGATACTGCCCTTTGGTCTTTTTGTATTCTACAGATTTGAGCCAATTAACGATAGTCCCTCCCTCTTCATTAACACTCATGGATCGCATGAGTTGCAGAAAGGGGAGCTTATGCAGCTGGGTGATTCTCAATGGATCTCAAGATAGAATTCATAGTTTTCCTATTTTGAACATAAATGCACAAACTGAATTTGAAAAATCTTACTATCTTATCTGATTGTAATTTGTTCTCAAATTCCGTTAATATGGTGTTTCTTGAGTCCAATGTCATACTGACAACAAATAAGAATGGTTCAAGTCCAATGTTAACTGGAACTTGCCAAAAGTAGAGGTGTTTCTTTGGTGCCGTTGTCCTTACCACTCCCCGCAGACAAGTGTGCTCTTACAAATATGAGGAAAATACTATATTAAGGAGTAAATGATTTTAAGTATATGGAAGCTTATTTCCACCACAGAATAACAAGAAATAAAAATAAATAGAGAAAAAAAAAAGGTCATTTTGACTATTTATGTCACGACTGATCTATCTCACAGTTCGCTAATATCTCAAGGTTGCTGACTTTTTTTCTCCAAATTGACCTTTTTGATTCCTTGGGGGAAATAATTCCATAGAATCCATAGAAGTTTGTCAGCAAGTTTATTGAAACCACAAAAAAAAAAACATTGTTAAAGAGAACCCCTAACAACCTTTTATTCTTTATGATCAGACCTCAAACTTTCTTTAGTAAAACATGACTGCAAAAAGAAAAAAGAAAGAAAAAGAAAAGAGCAATCTGAGTTAACATGACAAGTTGACACTTAATGGACAAGTACAATAGAAGACCCCAGCTGCAAACACCAATTTTGGAATGTTTATTTTTTCCGTGATGCAAGCTAGGTCAATTAGCATTGCAATTGTGTGTTTATTGTCATTCAAAGTTATCCGCTCTTTAATAGTGTTCTCAAAACGTTGGCACAAAAACATTATTCATAGAATCTTTTTAAATATTACAACTTTTTTCACAATGTTCAGAGAACATTCAAAAGTAACGTTTCCATAATGTTTGGAAAATTATCAAATGTTCCCTTAACATTCTCATAACCAGGAAAAAACATAAAAAAAAGAAAAAGCTGGATGTCCAGTGAACATTCAAAAATCAAAATTTTAATAAATTCATGGAAAAGCTTGCAAAATGATATTTGAACATATTTCTGTTAAAGGTGCCACAGAATGGAAAACTGTATTTACCTTGGCATAGTTGAATAAAAGTTATGTACATGGAAATGATTGTGAAATATCGTGAGCCTCAAACACCATTGAAAATCTCGTGCTGAAATAGTCCACTGAAAAAGAGGCGAATCCAAACATAACACCGACTGTGACGTTACAGTAAGGATCATTAATGTTTACACCCCCAACATTTGCATAACGTTTACCAGCCCATGTTCTAGGCCAGCCAGACCTGCACATCGATGCAATGTTGCCAGATATTGCTATTAAAACTGATAAATAAATAAAAAATAAACCGAAATGTTTTCAAATATTTAGCAATTAAGATAGATAAAGATATCACTGACCCTAAACTGCAACGTCCTACTTTATTAACTTTCTAAAGTGTCAAAAAAAGTGGAAAAGACAAATGCAGCAACACAGAGGCAGTCCACATCTTCACCGAAAACTCTCTCAAGCCTCTTTCACTCGGACGCTAAAAATTCTTTCAAAATCTCTTAAAATCTGTATCTTTGTCTGATAAAGGCTCAGACATATCAGGTTGGATGCCTAATCTCTCCATCGTTCACGCTGGACAGAAAAGATTTGTGCCATGAATCAGCCAATCAGAGCAGAGCTCAACATTATTATTCATGACCCTTCCAAATAATTCTAGGAACAAATCCTAGGTTTGTAAATGGACATGTAAACCCGTTTCTGGAGAATTTATTCCCTTACCCAAGCCACATACATTTTATGTAGATATCATTTAAAATATCGTATCAATGCATTCTATGGCACCTTTAACTGGGATTATGAACTCCTATTTTAGCCTGAAGCAATAGTTTGAAGTTAAAAACATCTTAACGCTTTAATTTTTTTTCTTCTCCAGATGTGAACTGATGCACTGGACTGGACTGGAGTGGATTATTGTGATGTTTTTACTCTCATTCTGGCGACACCCATTCATGCAGGGCATCCATCGCTGAGACACTGATGCAATGCTACGTTTCTACAAACCTGATGAAGAAACAAACTCATTTTCAGCAAATCTTCATTGTCACTACTGCTTTATAAAACTCTTCTCGTCCCATGCAGAGGACAGGCGTCTCAAAGCCTCGGCCGTGCCTTTCTTTGCTCACCTCCTAACCAGGTGGTGCAGTTGGGTTTAGCAGGTGGACTGTGGATTTGGACGCTCTTGGTAGCCGGAGCATCGCGGTACTTAAGTTTCTCCACAAGCAAACGGATCTCAGATAGGGATCGGTGCAGGAACACAGGCAGCATGGACATACCGCCGATTATCACACCGCTCTCTGACAAAACCTTACGAGTGTCAATGGGACACTGGTGAGGGACAAACACAGAATGAACAAGGTGAATGCTGGGAAAACTGTGTCACAGTGTCAGGTCTGTGTATCCCTGGGTGTCCACTAGAGGTCTCACTTCCCCATATCCTCACCCCACTTCAGTACTGCATTTCTCACAAGCCTTTATCTGGACTAATCACTTCATTGCACACAGCTGTTCCCACTCACATTGTTTGCACCTGTCTATATATACCCTGTTTGTTTCTCTCATTGCTATGGAGTCCTTGGTTAATGTCACCCGGTATTTTCGTGTTCCCTGGTTTTTGCCGTGTTTCTTGTTTTGGACTGCTTTTCTGTATTTTGACCTTTGCCTGGCTGATTTATGATTCTGGATTACCCTAATAAAACACTGCTTTTGGATCCTCTTGTTTGTGTGCACTTCGGGACAAACTGTTGCTTCTGTCTCTTCAATGAGGCAGAAAATATTTTTTATAAAATTCTATACTTTGATGCAATTGAGCAGCTCAAAGACACGTCTTCACGTGACCTGCAGACTGAGAACAGCTCTTGAAATAAGTTTGTTTGCAGTAGTGTGTCATAGCTGGTTTGTTCCCAAACAAGCAGATGGTAGTATTTAAGTCATATCCAGCTGTATTTTTTTTCTCAGTTACGCACACTACAACTACATTTTTTTCTGTCTCCTATCCACTTTTAGGAAAGAAAGAGTTACAACCCTGCAGTCTATGGTTACAACATTACTACATGCACATAATAAAGCCCTGCCCTTTAAACTGTAAATCTGGAAGTAATTTAGTAATCGTGATCTAATAATTTCTTCACTAGCTTTTATAACAAACTATGGTGTACAAGCCACAATTAATATAATGAATTATAAGGCTGACAAATGTCCAAAGTTCTTGGAAGAACTTTTTTTTTTTTTTTTGGCAGTTTTCATGATGTATTCCAGGGTGTGTACGCACGTCTTAGACTCACAGACTAGAAACTGACTGTATGAAACCACAAAGTGAGCTGGACATTGTAACAGGTTATGTATGGCATTAAATCATGAGAGGGAGGAACGGAAATAAGTGATTAAATTCACGACTTTAACAGAGGGGGTTATTTTTTGTGTGAAGTCTGCTAGCAATTATTCTTAACTGTCTCTGTTGCAAAAATAAGTTACAGTTTACAGTTATAGAAGAATTTAAAAGAGTCCAAGTCGGTCAGTTTCTGCTAAGATTGATTGGTTTTTTATGTTTGGGGTCCCAAAGACCTTCAGTATGGATTTCTAATTTAACATCTTATTTTAAAATATGTTTAATATGCTCTTTGCCATTTTTTTAATAGTCACATTGTAATTTTTTAAAAAATATTTTCCATCCAATCAAATAAAGAAAAGGCATGTCATCTTTTCATCAGACAAGATCTTCACGTACATTCCAGAGGAAGGTTCACAGCTAAGTACTTCTTGATTGAAAATATCAGTTTTCTTGTTTTAACTAAAATAAAGAGATTTGAAAATCTCTTTAAAAACTAGGAAGAGTTTAAGTAATTTAATCACCACACACCCTTGAGTCATCACACATGTGTGTGTGTTTAATTGTATTCAGTAGGAAAAAATAACTTGGATTGCAAATAATTTAGATACTTACCCTTCTGTCGTTTCAAACCTGTATGACTTTGTTTCTTCTGTGGAATATAAAATAATTTATGTTGCTAAATGTTTTTTAGAGTTAATATAAATAAAGTAAATAGTAACCAAAACTGTTTGGTTAGCAACATTCTTCAGAATATCATTATATTCCACAGAAGAAAAAAATTCATAGACTATAGGATTAGAACGAAATGAGGGTGAGTATATATCACTTTTCATTTTTGGGTGAACTATCGCTTTAAGCAAATCTAAATCTGCACATTTAGACAATATTTTACGTCCATTCAGTTAATTATTTAAGTAGTAGCCGCAGTGTATTGCACTGGGGGTCTTTCCCGATCCAGCCCTTTCCACAATCGTCACCGTTTACTGAAATCAGACGTCAGACCACACGTAGAGGAGTCTAGTAGGCAGGAAAAGCATTTAAACTTGGTTGCGCATGATGTGCCCAGTTCATTGCGTGACAGCTGCGCTAACATCTGTATAGATCCACTGCGGAATGAGAGAAATGCGCGTGTTAATCGTCATATTCGCCGTTATATTTGTCCTGAAGGAGACTGAAGCTTGGGGTTACAAGAATGGAATACTGCACAACTCTATCTGGCTGGGTAATTTTATTTCTGATGTGTTGATTCAAACGATGTTACATAGAATCAATGATACATGACTTATGGATTTTTAAAATTACTTTTATTTTATTGTTATTTCTTTGGGATTTTTCCCTCATATACTGCATTATGGTTTTAATGGTTTTTACTCTTTAGTAGGATTTAAATCTTATAGTATTATAGTGCATGCCATGATTGCATGTGTAGGCCTATTGTATGCATTTCGCTTTGGACCCACGGACAAGAGCTGTATATTTATGGCTCTGTGAAGGCTGATGTGTGGCCAGTCCAAAGGAACCATGTAAACACATTGAAATTACTTCATTCTGTTACGGTGTGCAGCTTATCCCACTGCACCCCAAAACCCTTTCAAATGATTCAGTGATTAATTAACGTGCAGGTTATAGGATAAAATAATATGATTTGAAAGCCACAAAGAAAGTCAAAACAATGTGTCGAAGTATATTTAGTTTTCAGCAGAGTTTTCAAACATTTCAGTAATGATTTTTTTTTTGTGAAAATTTAACCTTTTATTTAGGCCTTCATATAGCAAAACTTTTTGAACCCCATTGAAAATCACTGTAAGCTAATTCCAATACTGTAAGCAATTTTTTATTTTATTTGCTTATCGTAACATAGTGGCTTGACCACTACTACACATCTGAAAACACTTAAATAAGCTAAAGTGTTTAGCTACATACATGTGTCAAATGATTCTCCCATTTAGTGTTTTTCTCCGAGACATGTTTGGAGCTCACTAATGGTTGCAATCTTCTGATGTTTGAAGCCAGCACAGTAATTGGCTTATAACTTATTTGAGACAGGATCCAACTTCTTCAAGGTTATGCATGCATGCTTGAAAACAACTGCAAAGCAGCATGATGTTCTGTGAGCAGCACACAGAGTTCAAATCAGGCAAAATGTGCTTTAGTGATCTTACCATCAGCAACTTGTACAGTTTATTGGTCCCTTATGTACTCAGGATGTCCTGTACAGTAAAACATCTATGTTGGGTAAAAAAAATTTCTAAAATAAATTTCCTTTTTAGGTCTGATGTAATTTGAGTAGACAAGTAGAATTGAGAGACTGAACAGACCCAGATAACTCCACATGAGTCCTCGAAGCTGACAGTGTGGCCAAATGAGACACATTTTCTCCTTACAGAGCAAGCAGCCGGAGTTTACCACCGTGAATCTCGCAAAGGAAGATATCAGCTGACGTATAGGGAAGCCAAGGCTGTGTGCAAATTTGAGGGGGGTACTCTTGCGACATATGATCAACTGGAAGCAGCTCGCCAGATTGGTTTGTATCACACTTACAAATCTCATGAAGATCAGATGCCAAAAGAAACAGTAATGGAGGGTCTGTCCTACAGCGAAACTGTTGAAATCTGAACAAGTCATAACTTGGATCATACTGAATAGCCTTTACAGTAAACTACATCTGAATCCAACAGCAAGCAGAATGATGACCAGCATTCTCACAGATATATAATAAATATTTGCACACATCATATAAATAAAGTTATAAACCATCCCCAGTGCCAACCAGTGTTCTGTTTCAACTGTAATAGTCATTGTCATGTGTTGCCTGAGCAGTAACACCTGTTTTCTTGTAAAACATTTTTTTTAAGAGTAAATTTGTTCCAGACATGAGCACTGAAGTGTAATGCCAACATTTTGTGGTTAGTTCAGGCTTGTGGCACTCTATGTTGGAGGTCTGCTTGGCTTTCTTTTAATCGTCTCTGTTTGCATCCTTCAAATGGTGCCCATGGCTCCCTCAGAGCACAAAAGCCCTTTATTCATGATCCCCTTAAAAAAGATTGATTTCCTTCATTTTTTTATTATTTATGAAGAACATTTTATATATCTTATATTCAATTATATTTTTATAATTGTACTGTACAACCCGAATTCCGGAAAAGTTGGGACGTTTTGTAAATTTTAATAAAATGAAAACTAAAAGACTTTCAAATCACATGAGCCAATATTTTATTCACAATAGAACATAGATAAAATAGCAAATGTTTAAACTGAGAAAGTTTACAATTTTATGCACAAAATGAGCTCATTTCAATTTTGATCTCTGCTACAGGTCTCAAAATAGTTGGGACGGGGCATGTTTACCATGGTGTAGCATCTCCTTTTCTTTTCAAAACAGTTTGAAGACGTCTGGGCATTGAGGTTATGAGTTGCTGGAGTTTTGCTGTTGGAATTTGGTCCCATTCTTGCCTTATATAGATTTCCAGCTGCTGAAGAGTTCGTGGTCGTCTTTGACGTATTTTTCGTTTAATGATGCGCCAAATGTTCTCTATAGGTGAAAGATCTGGACTGCAGGCAGGCCAGGTTAGCACCCGGACTCTTCTACGATGAAGCCATGCTGTTGTTATAGCTGCAGTATGTGGTTTTGCATTGTCCTGCTGAAATAAACAAGGCCTTCCCTGAAATAGACGTTGTTTGGAGGGAAGCATATGTTGCTCTAAAACCTTTATATACCTTTCAGCATTCACAGAGCCTTCCAAAACATGCAAGCTGCCCATACCGTATGCACTTATGCACCCCCATACCATCAGAGATGCTGGCTTTTGAACTGAACGCTGATAACATGCTGGAAGGTCTCCCTCCTCTTTAGCCCGGAGGACACACCGACAGTGGTTTCTGAAAGTATTCCTGGGCCCATTTAGTAATGTCATTGACACAATCATGCCGATGAGTGATGCATTGTCGTCTGAGAGCCCGAAGACCACGGGCATCCAATAAAGGTCTCCGGCCTTGTCCCTTACGCACAGAGATTTCTCCAGTTTCTCTGAATCTTTTGATGATGTTATGCACTGTAGATGATGAGATTTGCAAAGCCTTTGCAATTTGACGTTGAGGAACATTGTTTTTAAAGTTTTCCACAATTTTTTTACGCAGTCTTTCACAGATTGGAGAGCCTCTGCCCATCTTTACTTCTGAGAGACTCTGCTTCTCTAAGACAAAGCTTTTATAGCTAATCATGTTACAGACCTGATATCAATTAACTTAATTAATCACTAGATGTTCTCCCAGCTGAATCTTTTCAAAACTGCTTGCTTTTTTAGCCATTTGTTGCCCCCGTGCCAACTTTTTTGAGACCTGTAGCAGGCATTAAATTTTAAATGAGCTAATTAAGTGGATAAAAGTGTAAAATTTCTCAGTTTAAACATTTGATACGTTATCTATGTTCTATTGTGAATAAAATATTGGCTCATGTGATTTGAAATTCCTTTAGTTTTCATTTTATTAAAATTTAAAAAACGTCCCAACTTTTCCGGAATTCGGGTTGTAATATTTCTAAATATTATTGATCATTAGGTTGAAACAGTATTTTATAAATTGTTCTATTTTATTAGTTATCATTTTAAATGATTTTTTTTTATTAATTGCATTTTAGATCAGTTAACATTTATGCCAAATGTTTTTGACAGAGAGATGCTTCACAATACCTGATATTCCACAATATTACAGCAATAGTCTTTCTCCCGAAGGGTTCCACGTGTGTGCAGCTGGATGGTTTGACAAAGGACGTGTGGGCTATCCAATTGTTAAAGCTGGCACCAACTGTGGTTTCGGAAAGGTTGGAATCGTTGATTACGGATACCGGCTCAACAAAAGTGAGAAGTGGGACGTCTACTGCTACAACCCTGAGGGTGAGTTTGAGAAACGGCAGTTAGGCAATCCTGGGTGGATTTTAGTCATCCGTTGAGAGATTTGGAAAATCTTTGCCAAAATAGTTAAACAAATCATATAGTTTTGTAACTTTGAAAGTTCTCCAGAGTGAGCTGACTAATCAAAGGAATTAGTGTTGTAGAAAAGTATAAATCTCAATAGGTTAAAGACAATGACTTTATATAATAATTCAGGCACTATAAGGGTGGGATAACTTGAGGCCTGGACAAAGACAACCATGACTAAATGTTGGAGAAAAAAGTGATGGCTGTTTTATTACACACAATGACAGATGCACAGAAACAGGGGACAGTGAACCACAGCGGAGGTCATTATTTGATACATGAAGGACAAATGACGTGGAGTAGTGAGAACAAACACATAATACATTTCTTGGAAAATGCCTGCTTGTTTTCTCTGGCTGATTTCTCTTGTTTGAATATGGAAGAGTCTAATAAAAAAATACTTCACACCGTTAATAATCCAAATGAAGCCCCGTAAAAGTTGTACAAGGTGTGGTAATGCATTACCAGAGACCCGGCTGAGTTTGTGACTGACTCTTTCCCCTGGAGCTAGTGAAAGAAATTCTCCCAATGGAGGACTTGAGTTAACAGTGACCTCAAAGAGAAGTCAAAATAGTGATGATAGGCTTTCAGGGTGAGATGTCCTGTGAGAGATGCTGGTATGGGCATTTTTGAACACATTTTTGTGTCTTTTTTTATGTGGTATACAAAGTAAGCTCATTATCACATACTGTATAAGCAGTCATTACGACCTGACTATCATCTCATCTGATGAAACTGTTAATAGATCAACACACAAAAGAAAAGTATATAAGATTGACAAAGCCTTGCCTCAAACAAGTAGATTGATATTCAGTACAATACAATGGCAAGAGGATGGGGTGTCTTTTAATATTATTAATAATAAGAATATTTTATAGTCTAAATGTAGTTTTCTATATTGTGTCCAGTCACTACCTCATTCAGGGCAGGGCACCGGTTGTGTGTGTCACTGAGCACCCACTCAAACCACAGACAGAGTTTGGATTTGTCATTGTCTGCATAGGCATAGTGCTTATATTCCTTTGACTCTCTTTTATACTTCTGCTACACATGGAGAGATGAACAGATCACATGATTCAAACTAATCAAACTGCAGGGTGTAGTAGGACTGACCACTTTATCACATAATCACAATTTTTTGCATGAATTAATTTGTATACGTTTTCTACTGTCTTTACAGCAAAGGAGTGTGGAGGAGTGCACACAGATCAGGAGAAGGTTTTAGATTCTCCTGGTTATCCAGAGGACTACCAGGACGAGCAGATTTGCTACTGGCACATACGTGTGCGCTACGGCCAACGAATCCGCCTGCACTTCCTAGACTTTGACCTTGAGGAGGACACAGCTTGCATCAGTGATTACCTGGAGATCTATGACAGCTATGATGATGTTTCAGGCTTTGTTGGAAGGTAAATAACAGACATTTTACCATTGACCTTTATGTTCCATTTTTTTATTGCTGCTGAGAGTTTACAGTTATGACATTATCTAAATTAGTTTAAAAAATAATCAAATAAATCTGTGTCTGTTCTGGAAAGATACTGTGGGGATGAACTTCCAGAGGACTTCATAAGTACAGGTATGTTGTTGCAGTGATTATAATTTCAAAAGTTTGTTTTTCTTGGAAAAGACATTAGTTTGAATGTATTTCTTAAAAATAATTTTAGAATATCTCCCTCACTTCCTCTCTCTCTTTCTATGCTCCTACATTATATGTTGCACAGGAAACGTCATGACTCTGAAGTTCCTCTCTGATTCCTCAGTGACGGGTGGAGGTTTTCAGCTGCAGTACATTGCTGTCAACTCCTCTCAGCTCTTTGACAATCACACTGATGCCTTCACTTGACCTATGTTTAATGCCCCAAACCCACTTCTTTAATACACCTAAACCCACAACTGTAATTTTTGATATTTGTATTTCTTTAACCAAGGGTGCAATATTAAGCTACAAATAATCACAAATGTAAGTCTATAGACATGTGAACATAAAAAATAAATAAACTCTCATAAAACAAAGTTTTCACACTCTCACTAATGTTTTTTCTACTTCTCTATTAATAATGACCAACAGTGGATTTAATGTATTACTATATTTTAATGAAACCATCTTACTACTAAAAGAAATAAGCTGAAATCTGTTTTAATAACTCTGAATGCCTGGGATCATGTAAAAGTGTTAAACAGAAGTATACTTGATCCTACTGTGTACATGCTTCATTACTCTGTTTCTCTGAAACATGACATTAACACTAACAGAAAAAAATAAAAAAATAAAAAAATAAAATCAGATTTTGTTAATGCAATACCCTTAAATGTACATTCTTTCCAGACTGCAAAGCTAAACAGTAAAAATAAATAAATAAAGGAAGAAAGAAAGAAATAAATCACAGCAAAGGTTGTTTTTAAAAAAAAATATATTTTTCTTTATTATTTTTCTTTCTATTATTTATTTATTCTTAGGATATATTTGTACATATCAGTTAATAAAAATGCAATTGTTTATTGTTCGTACGTTAGTTCATTAACAAATGTTCACAGATATTACTTTGATTTTAAAAGTTTTATTAAATTTTGAAGTTAATATGAACTAGTAATAATAAACTCTGCAGAAATGTTGTTCATTCTAAGCTCATGTTAACTATTGCATTTAACAAATGAGACCTTACTGTAAAATGGCGCTAGACAAAACACATGACCAAAGTGTCCTAATAATTTGCTAAAATTTTTATTCAAGATTTGGGAAAGCATCTTAATTCATTAAATACGTCATTTATGAGAGGGAGGAGATGACGTCGGGTTGAAGGTGACGTTTTCAACGCGTCATGTTTGGCGCCAGCATTTTCGCGGGGAGTGAGGACTGGACAGACGCTGCGTAGGCTTGATCATTTACAAACATTGTGCTATAAACTTCCCTGATTTCTCTGGTAAAGCTCGTGTGTCGATGAGATCGCCTTCAGTGATCGATAGCGAGTCCTCAGGCGCGAGGTGAGACATCTTGAGTTGTGTGTGTCGATGAGAGTACTCAGGGGGTTGGGTGGGTAACATGAAGAGGGTAACTTAACTAGTATCGTTAGCTCGCTAACTCTGCAGTCTTTGTAGGGGAAGTTATTGTTGGATTAGATTGAGTACAGCAAACGCATACACGACGGTTTAAATGTTTCAATAAACGGCACATTTTGATCTGTGTTTGTTGCACGCGAGGTGCCCACAAGTTTTACGCTCAACGCACATGATTACACAATAGCTTTAAGATACAAACAACTACATTGTCTAATTTTTGCATGTCGGACAGCTCAATCAATTTGGGCACACCCACCAGTAAAAAAAATAGTATTTAAAAGCAAATATATTGTGATATTTGGCAGAGTTTTGGTAATACTGGGTGGTGTGTTGCTATTAGCCTCTCGAGCACCTGGCTAAGTTAGCTAAACACATTTAAGATGCGTGTGAGGTTTTATTTTCCACATATGTGTCAGTAAGGAGACATAGACGACTGAATTTACATCTCGTTGTCTTTATTTGAAGACATTATTGCCATTTGTTCATCAGAGATCTCGTGTGCATCGAGAGCAACGATGTTCTGCATGCAGTGCATGCATTGGCTCCAGCTCACTACCAAAATAACATTTAAATAGTTAGAATATTCACGTTTCACACGTTCACATTTATGCATAGTATTTCATATGCATAATTGCAGACTATTAAACATCTGATGCTCAACTCTGTGTTTAAAGGAACACTCCGATTTTTGGGACTTTAGCTTATTCACAGTATCCCCCAGAGTTAGATAAGTCCATACATACCTTTTTCATTTCTGTGCGTTCTGTAAGTGTTATTTGACGCACCCACCGCTAGTCTAGCTTAGCACAAAGACTGGGTGTAAATGGATAATGGTAGCATAGTAATCCCAATAGGTGACAAAGTAATGCAAACATTTTCCTATTAACATGTTGTGATCTGTATAGTCACAACGTGTACAAATAACAAGGCTATATGAGACAGAGACCATTTTTAATCGTATAAATACTGGGAACTATATTCTCACTAGGCGTAGGAGCACAGCTAACGTTACTTGGGCGGAGTGATTAGCGCAGCACACGAGACGCGCCGTGGTGAGGAGCAGATAGTTCGCTCAGAGTTGGAGTAACGTAATAGAGTCAGCAATTACTAGATAGTAAATTTATAGTTTACAATCATGGGTGTTCGCTGTATTGTAAAGAGCTGCGACAATAAACAGGGGAGACCAGGTAATACTATGATGTTTCATAGAATTCCAACCAAAAACGCTGACCTGATGAATCGATGGCTACTTGTTCTGGGTATAGATCCAAACACACCCGTAAACACCATCACGAAGTATTTCGTTTGCTCTGAACATTTTACTGTAGACGACTATTTTGAAAAAATGCAAGTTGCCACACGGACCATGAAACGTGTGCTAAAGGATACAGCCATCCCATCGATAATAAAGACAGGACAAATTGGATCACCTGTTGCTGCGGTAAGTGTTCCGTTATGTTTTGAGATGACTAACATTAGCCATACTGTAACAGTGCCATGTTCGGCATCTTGTCTTACAGCTTCCAAAGTTTGTAACTCCTCGTCTGTGTATTCTGGCTCAAAACTATATGGTTCTGGATCTTGGTTTGATACACAGTAAAATTTCTCAAAGTCAGTCATGATCACGAGTCACGTCTAGCTAGTTAGTCACGTTTGTTTTGTTTACGGAACCATAAACAGGGCGTCTCGTGTGCTGCGCTAATCATTCCGCCCAAGTAGCCACTCCGCCCAAGTAACGTTAGCTGTGCTCCTACGCCTAGTGAGAATATAGTTCCCAGTATTTATACGATTAAAAATGGTCTCTGTCTCATATAGCCTTGTTATTTGTATACGCTGTAACTATACAGATCACATGTAAATAGGAAAATGTTTGCATTATTTTGTCACTTATTGGGATTACTATGCTACCATTATCCATTTACATCCAGTCTTTGTGCTAAGCTAGGCTAGCGGTGGGTGCGTCAAATAACACTTACAGAACGCACAGAAATGAAAAAGGTATGTATGGACTTATCTAACTCTGGGGGATACTGTGAATAAGCTAAAGTCACAAAGTCAGAGTGTTCCTTTAAGGGGGTGAAAGGTGGGACTCATTCTAGGTTCCCACAGGTCCAAGGGGCAGAAGAGTTTAAATTTATTATTTTTATTTTATTTTATTTAAAGCTATTAAAGCCATTTAAAGCCCTGCTACAATTAAAAAACTGAAAAAAAAAAATCACATTTTATTGCGTTATATTCGTTCTTCCTTGTAGTCAATGCTGTATGCATGACTTTAATTTGCTTTCCTGTTTTTCAGGTTGTGAGGATGATGGCAGCAGTGCCTCTATCTAGCGCCAGCCTCCTTTCTCTTCTGGAGTGTCTGGAAGATGAAGCAGCTGGGCTGTCAGAGAAGACGGATGCCTACATCACCATCGCAAAGTAAGTGTTAACTTACAGTTCTTATGTCTGTCAGTGTAGAAGGGTTTTAGTCAAATATATGGATGTCTCCTCCATGATAAAATCTTATTTAGTGTTGTAGTGATACTGTTTTGCCATGTTTGTTCGTATTGCAAGTATGGATCACTGCGCATGTATAGAGCATATTGATTATGGTAAACAAACTCAAATGTACATGCTCTGCATTAGAATGAACCTTATTGGTTCTTGCGTGTCTAGTGGGCATGCAGTTGAGCTGTAATTTATAAAGATATTTCTAGATTAATTGTTGGACTTTTGTTTTTTTTTTTCTTTCTCTTAGCCGCCTGAATGGAGAGGAGGGGCGTCAGTTTCTGTCTATAGTTGTAAAGCATTTTGCACATCTAAGTAAAGTCCTTTTGGTAAGTTGGTCTCCTCTATGGATCACCAGACTCATATACTGGAACTTTTTTAATTTAACTGAACATTTGACACTTATTTTAGTTTTGTTTGTTTGTAAGTAAAATTAGGCAGAAGTTATTCATTCAGAAAGCTATGTCTTTGCTGTGTCATCAGCCCTGCAGATGAATTGTTTTTCCTTTCAGGTTCATATCTCCAGTGAGAACGAGGAGCTGTGTCAGGCTGCATTGCAGGCTTTAGGATTCTGTGTCTTCCACTCGCACATTGTTTCAGTCATACCAGGTATAGAAGTTGTTGAATTCTTTAGTATAATATACTTTTTATTTTTTATATATTACTTTCCATCAGGGCTGGGCATTAGAGATTATGCTATATCTTGTATTCTGTGGTATGAAAATATATTTGCATAACAGTACTGCTTAAAAGTTATATACACCTTTTGAGTGATAAGCAAACCTGCATGAATGAGAAAATAAAGAGTGGGACATATTTGCGCTGACATACACGCACACACTCAGAAAAGCGCCTCTTTCAGACAGCATGCAATTGCGAATTTGACACTTAATAAAGTTAAGCGCAATAAGTCACGAAAGTCACAAAAACCGTTCTCTTTCATGCTTGAGTGGTTAAATACGCACACGATTGTTAAAATGCCCATCATCTGAAGTATTCCCATAAACACAATTGGTTATGTGTTAAACAAACAGGGACAGCAGTCTAATGTATCTGCTGCTGTCTGTCATTATTAATGTTAATCACTCACTGGAATTGACTGAATCACTTTTGGATCTTTAAGAATCCGTTCATGTTTGATTGATACAGTAAAGACTATGTAGTGTTTAATTTATACACTTTATTTGATTTCTGTAATATTTTTTACATGTTAAATAAACCTACTGTAGCTGAATAAATTAAGTTTATTTTATATTTGTGCTATAGTGTTTGTAATTGGCTTTGTTAATTTGCTTTGCCCCCATAATCTGTTTCTTTGCTGCAGCAAGTATTTCAGAAGATATACTGTCTACGCTCTGTAATGTGGTGGTAAAATCAAAAGAGAAGTTTACGTGCACTCGAGCATTATGGGTGATTTCAAAACAGAATTTCCCGGCAGAAGTGGCATCCAAAAAGGTTTGTTTACCTGGTTATGTCAGTTCCTATATTTTTATCATCCTTTTTCGCTCCATTTTTCTTTTTTTTTTTTTTTCTTTTTTTTTGACTAAAAATGTTGCTTTTTACATTTCAGGTCCCAGAGATTCTGAAGAGTCTAGAGGCCATGCAGACCAGAGAGGTTCAGTCCATCCTCATTGAACATGAATCACTTAATGTCATCATAAGGTTTGTTGCAACTTCCCGTACTTCTCACTTTAATGGTAGTGCCATCTTCCAGTGCTCTTCATGCTGGAAGTGCTCAGTAAATAAGATTTGATTTTGTGGTGAACATCAGGTTGCTGGAGCAGGCCCCGTCTCAGATGGCTGCAGGAGCTGTGTGCTGGGCCAAGCTGGTTATTCCTCTGGTGATTCACTCGGCCAATAAAGTGCGCTTGCGTGCGGCAGCAGCCCTGGAGCTGGGCATGCCTCTTCTTCTGGAGAAACAGCAGGAGGTGGCAGCCATTGTAGAGCCAATGATGTCTTCTGTAAGTGTATACAACAGTTTTTTTTTTTTTTTGCATATATAAATAACCATAGTGCTTCTCTAATGCTCTGCTGCATCTAGATGCTCATCCCTGAAATGCAGAAGCTGTTTGCCTCTAAAAACGAGACCAATATGCTGAAGCTGTGGCCTCTGTTTGTAAAACTTCTGGGGAAGGTAAAATACTTGGTCAACATACACTGCTCTTCAAGTCTCACAATTTCAGTTCTGAATATTGAGATTGTCATTGTGGATAAGTATGTGTTTCTATTGTATGTGTCTCTTTTCAGTTGCTCCACAAAGGGGGTGCTTTCATTAATTCCTTGCTGTATTTAGAGGAGCTTGGTTTTCGCAACTCCTCCCCTAATATTAAGAAGATTGCCTTCATCGCTTGGAAGAGCCTCATTGACAACTTCGCCCTTAATTCAGGCAAGTTTATTTATTATTTGCTTTGTGTATAGTCACTGTAGACTTACACATTAGAGAATTACATAATTTTGCTTTGTGGAAAGTCAGGAAAGTATTTTATTTTATTTCTCTAGTTATGCCGTAAAGTTGCATTTTGGAGTTCAGTAACCTCAAATGAGATGGAAATTCATTGGTCAAAAGATGTGGGAACCTTTTGGACCCAGAGAGCAACAGTTCATAGCTTTTCTATTAAATTTTTTAAAATCTCTTTTTTTCTCAGCTGTTGTTTAAGTTGTAATGTTTTCTCTTGTGCAGAAATCCTGTGCAGCAGCAAGCGTCTGAAGCTCCTCATGCAGCCCCTCAGTTCCATCCAAGTCAGGACTGAAGCTCTTCTGCTCACCAAGCTGGAGGTGTGGTGGTACCTTGTAATCAAGCTCGGACCCAACCTGTCCACTAACTTTGAGCAGGTAAAATTCACTGTGCTTACATTGATGAATTATGCTTTTTGTTCCAATTATAACCATTGTATGTCCATGGTCATATATTAGTTACTGAGAGCATTGTATATTTCTATCACTCTCTCTTAAAGGTTGGTGTACCGCTACTGCACAGCACACTTCCCTTTGATTCTCCACTGCCGTCTCCGACTACACCTGCTAGAACCCCTAACCCAAGCAGTGGCACCCCTAACACCCCTAAAACAGGTAAAGTGACACATACAGCTAATTTCTTCTCATTGTGCCTTCTTATGAAGGGGATAGAATGAGATTATATCTCAAGTTGGCATGAAGTGGCAGTTCACTCCATATATTTTCTAAATGCATGTTTATAAATCTTACCCTCCGTTGTTGTTTTTTAATGCTTCAGCTTTGTGTTCTCCAGGCATTCCTTCCTGCAGCACACCAAGCGCTACTCCTCGCATGAATCTGAACAGCAGTGTGCTGGGGGCTCAGTCCTACCGCTCCATTCAGCTCCTAGGACTAGAGATGCTCCTGCACTGGCTTGTGGGTCCAGAGGTTACAGTCACAGCAGCTAGAGAAAATCTTCAGCTTAGCCTGGGTAATTTTATGCATAGTATTGTCTGAGCTTTAAGAGTTGTTTTCTATCAGTTATGCTTTTGTAGTAAAGTGGACCCAACTTGACATTTTAGTTACTGTGAATGTCATTTGATTAGTAATCGTAATGTTCATGTTAATACAGGGTTTGCAACCTCATGAAAATCCTGGAAAAGTCTGGCATTTTACAGGCCTGGAAAAATAAACCTAGAATATTTTGAAAAGGTTATGAAATTTGTTGTAATATATACTAGCTGTGTCAGTGTAGCACTTGTTTGTTTCCAGAGCCCCTGATGCACCCGCTCTTTACCAGCCCTTCCTCCTTCAGTAGACATGCCTCCACCCTCATATCAGCTGTCAAAGAAGGCTTCATTACTGTGGGAAAGCATGCTCCAGGTATTCAACATAATATGCACAATGTAGCCTAGATTCTTGATTGTTAACTTTGATTTTTTTTTTCTTAGCCGTTTCTCTTGTTGGCGTGCTTTAAGGTCTAAGGTTTATTACTATTGAGTTCATCAGGAAATGAAAGCAATGCTGATGCTGTCCATGTCCTTCACCTGATATGAGTATTTATTTTCCACAGAAGCGCTTCTTAATCTCATTTGGAGCAACCTGATCTGCTCTGTCAGCACAACAATAGAAGCTTGTATGTGAACATTTACATTCTCTAAGAGTCCGATAATTTGCATAGATACTTTGTGTTGTGGATCATGGCTCATAGTAATTTATGTTAACAGGTAATAAGAAGGAACGACAGGGGTCAGAGGTTCTCACGCTGCTTCTACAGGCTCTGCAGGCCATCCTGTCCTCAGATGTTCTGCCTGCTGAACGTGCCCTGGTAAGATCATGGTGAAAATGACCTGCTAAATGGCTTGAATGCTGAGTGTTACCCAACCCAGCTGCAGTCTGGCATGCTTAACATATACAGTCTTTTAAAAGTTTAGATTCAGTGAGATAACTTCCCATTCAACAAAAACAGCATGTTAGAATGATTTCTGAAAGACACAAGGATGTAATAGCATTTTAAAATATATTTAAATAAAACATTGCTATTTAAATTATAAAGCTTTCATTATTACTGTTTTACTGCATTTTTAACCATAAATGCTGCCTTGGTGAGCATGAGACTTCAAAAGCTTTGCCGTTAAAATGTCAATTATTATTATTTTTTTTTGGTGTGTATTCAAAGGTTATATAGGTTGTTGGTTTAAACCCTTTTGTTTGAACACAATTTCATTGCTTTATTATTTGCTGCAGCTTTTGCTGGAAGCCACTGTTAATGGAATACCTCAGAAGGTGCTTGGTTCTGCTGCTTATCAAGTGGCAAACATGGATTTGTTAAATGTAAGTGTGTTTTTGTTATTGTAAGGCCTTGCTAAAGTTATCAATATTTTGATTAAAATTTTCAGCCTTTGAATTCATGAATGTGTAAAGATTCTCCACATTTTTCAGGGTACACCAGCACTTTTCCTAATACTGCTATTCTACAAGAGTAACCAACTCTCCGCCTTTCTTGAAGATGATCGGTAAGCATAAATCCTTTAAGATAAGTCTTTTAATGTCTAATATAGAAAAAACTTCTGTTTCAGAGGTTTTTTGCATACACCTTTTAAAGTAATACCTCTCGTGTTTCTAGTTTGATTGCTTAATGGGGGCAACATTTTCTTGCATCTGGCAGGTTTTTTTCAAGCCTGGAGACCCTTGTGAGTTGTGGGTTTTGTGGACCTACATCTCCCCTGGCGTTTGGAGAGGCTGTTTTAGGAGCGATTAGTGGGAGTGTGGAGGCTGTTAAAATCAAGAAACAGCTCTGGAGGATGTGGAGTGTGGTTGTAAACCCTCTGACGGACACAATCACTCAGGTACTAAACTCAGATCATCAATGCTGTCTGCTGTTGCATGAATGTGCATTTCAGTGCTAGTCAAACCTCGTGTTTCACTTCTAAGTGAAAACTCATTATTCCAACACAGACAAATGAAGTGAATCAAGGAGATGCTCTGGAGCATAATTTCAGTGCCATTTACAGTGCCTTGATGTTCCCAGTTATTCATCTGCTGCCTGGTTTGCCCCTGCCCCAAGTAAGAGACTGTTTTAGCTTTTGTGCAGATGCTTTCTACCAAATACTTCATATGTCCTTATTTGACATTGAATTTTTTTAATAGACCACTCAGAAGACCATGATCGGTACCTGGTCCAGGCTTTACAAGGCGTTTGCTCGCTGCTCCGCTTTGGTAGCCACAGCTGAGGAGAACACAAGCTGCGAAGAGCTGTGTGCCAAGATCTGTGCCTCTCTTGACAGTGAGGCTCTTAAAGTATGGAAGATTTGTTCAGTTGTGCACCTAATTGGGATGTTGTGTCTATTTTAATTTCTCTTCTGTGAGTGTATGTTTTTAAATGTATGTATAAATGTAATTTATATATTTATTCTTTTAGAGCATGCCTATGCTAGATGCAATAGCCGGTATCTTGCTGGTCATCATTGAGAGTATGGACTTCTCTCCTTACACCCCACAGTTCCAGCAGAAGATGAAATGTAAGGCGCTTGCTGCAGATTCAAATGGGCAAAGTTGTGTAATGGCACCGTCACCATGTTTTCATTTTGATTCGTAGCTCCTCATACGCCCTTGAGTTGGGTGCGCAAGAGAAGCAAAGCCCTGGGGAATCTCTCGACCTTCCACAGTCTCCTGGTACAGACTCTAGAGGCATTCCTTTCTTTGGACTTCTCAGAAGCATCTGTAGAGTCCACCGGAGTTTTAAATGGAATTGGCTTGACGCTGGTCTCTAACTTGTCAACCCTTTTCACTAATATCACACTGCCCACGTTCATACAAGAGGTGCTGTCCTCCCTCACCAAACCACTCTCGCGCCTTTTTGAATTGGTCTCCAGGTGTGTGATGGTTTCTTATCTTTCATACTTGGAATGTGTTTTTCTAATTGTCTAACACTGTTTTTCATTTATAAAAGTCATGATGAACCATCAAAGCTCAGTGCAACATTAGGACCCAAGGTAAGAATTTACCCAGCTTTGAAATTAAAACCACGGGTCTGATGTGTCTTATGTAGGGCTTGGCTGGTTCTTATATTTATTTATTTGCTGTTTTTTTCGTAGTTGGAGAAACTGGCCATGGACCTGCTTGGCTGCCTTCAAACACAATCAACTCTGCATGATGATGAGATGCTTGCCATGTTGTCGCCCTTGCTCTGCGTGCTTTTTCTGCACAAGAGCAAGCACATTCGCACTGTGGTCATGCAGTTCTGGAATGCCACTTTTGGAAATGCACTCACCTTGACTTACCCTGATCCTCTTAAGTATGTTTTCATGCCATTGTTGGGTGTTTTATGTAAAATGTAGCATTGGCACATTTTCAGAACTTTAAATCTTTTAAGAATGCTCGTCTTAAAATGTGTATTTTAAACGTATATATTTTTCCTCAGGTCTGTTTTAAGTCAGGTCAAGCAAAAGACTCCATTGATTTTACCTGGTTTTGAAGCTATTGATGCACCAGATGATTGCAGTGGACAGTATACGGTACAGTTCAGTGTTTCATCAAGTGCAAATTGTCCTTGCAGTGATCTGTTCTATAAAAACAGGCTGTAAATTTAGCTCAGTCAAACATTTTTGGTTTTCTTTTATTCATAAGTACATTCTAAGCATGTTTTGTTTTCTTATAAGGGGGAGAGTTCTCAGCTGGACCCTCAGATCAGCGGGGTAAAAATGACCTCTGTGGGAAAGAGGGACTCCCTCCTGGCGATGGCAGAAGACCTTAAAGGAAGAGGCTCTTTAACCATTGCGAAGCCAGTGTCTGTGAGTATGAATGTGAAAATGCATCTAAACTTGAAAATGTCAATGGTGTCACTTAATTAGCATAAAGGTTACTCAACAAATCACCTATTGCCTCTCTAGGTAAAGCTGGATTTTGGATCACCCAAGCCATTGAGGCGGAAAGCTATTGAGGAGGAGGCTTCAGTGGATTTTGTTTTTATTCCACCTGAGACCAAGGATAGAGTGCTAACGGAGCACCAGAAAGAGGTCAAAAGGACTAAACGGTAAGTTCTTTCATAATTTTGATGGCATGGCAGATGTCTAAAATCTTAAGTGTGGTAGTTAAGATGTCACCATTAAGATTCTCTAAGCATTTTGAAAATAAGAATTTGTCAGGACTTATGTTTTTTTTTTGTGTTTGTTGATGTTTTCTGCCTTGATTTTGTGTTTGCGTAAGGGTTGACATTCCTGCGCTCTATAATAATCTGGATGCGTCCCTGGACACCACAGTCTTTTCACAGTATACTCAGAGTCAAGAGGAGTCCATGTATGTATTGGAGTTATGACTTTGTTTTTGTTTTACTCAAATGTGTGTATATTACCCACTGTAAACAAGTTTCTTTTTAGGGACAAATTGACAAAAGATGAAAAGCATCAACCAGAGGAAGAGGCTGATATTCAGCTCAAGGTAAAACAGCTTTTTTTTAAACTCTGGCATTGCTGTTTTGATTGTGGAGGATGTGTGCATGCTTTCTGTTAAAGGAATTAAATGGTTGTAATGTTTCCTCCCCCGAAGGAGGTTTCTGCAAGTGAGGAACCAATCACAGATGTTAGAGTAACCCAAGAAGGCACCAGATCAGCTGTAGAAACACCAGAGAAAGATACGCAAAATAAAGATCAAACTTCAGAGAAGAATCGGTCACCATTGAGTGACATCTCAGTTGATGTGAGTGGGCATGAGAAAAGTGGAGTTGAGGGGACCAGTCCTAATGTTTCCAGTTCATCTGATATGATATCTGGTACACCACCTAAACCCAATAGCAGGCGTCAGTCATTTATAACTTTAGAGAAATATGAAGAAGGGAAACCACCAAGTCCTGCAAGTGTTGCATTTGCTGGTCCACGCACCCGCAAATCGAGTAGACTGGGTTCTTCAAAGGCATCGGAGTCTACTCCAAATGGCTCACAACTTCAGACTACAAAAGAGGACTCTAAGGAATCTTGTAAGAGGAGCATCACTGACCCATCTGCTCAAAATGAAGCAAAAAATGAGATGTTAACGGGTCATCACATTGAAGGTACAGGTGAGGAAGAGGATGATGTGGTCCCAGATACCCAGACCCAATTATCTGGTGAAGCGTCAGGTTTTAAGAACAGTCCTGTGTCTAAAGACAATGTAGAGGAACAAGATTTTCCTGAAAAAGATTCACAGAGTCTTGCTGATTCTCAGGCTAGTCAAGAACTAAGAAGGTCGGGTAGACGGCGAAGTAAACCTTTACGCCCAGGAGAAGATTCAGGGGAGGTGAAAAGCAAATGTCAAGAACAGGTTGCAGACTCCATATTGACAAATACAGAAACACCATTATTGTCTCCATGTAGCACTTTGACTGGAAGAAGTAAGGCTATTAAAGACCGTAAAGCTGAAGGAGAAGAGCTGAACAAAATAATTGAAGGAGAGCTTAGTCAAAGTAATTCACAGATTTCCTCTGCAGAATCTTCTCAGGCAGTTCCACATGCAGTAGTTATGCCTGGAAATGAAATGCTCAACCAGTCTGAGCCCTCTTCCGAGAGTTCTCCTATAACTCAATCCAATCGCCAAAGCAAAGAGAAACCACAAACTCTGAATGAGTCTGAGGGCCTGTCACTGGGTAGAACTACAAGGAAGACCAAAATGCACCTTGAGGAGTCAATAGACAAGGAGGCAGATGAAAACTCTCAAAATGTTCCTCAAAATGTTTCATCCGCTTTGCAAAAGAAACATTCACAGACACCTCTTTCCGATTCTGAGGCTGATGGCCAGCAAACTGTCCGAACACGAAGAACAAGGAGATCTGAATCTCAATTACTGGAGCTGTCTGGTTCGCAGACCAAAGATGACTTGAGTCAGACAGACTCTCAAACACTCACAGTGGTGAAGGGTAGAGCTATGAGGAGGAGAGCTGCAGAAGAAGAGGCGGACTCTAATAAAGATGCCACATCAACTGTAAATGCTGAGGAGTTAAGTGCAAGCCAAGATTGCTCTGAAGGTCTTGGTAGATACAGAACTCGAAGATCTAAAGGATTGTTGGCTCCTACCGACAACATGGAGTCTGAAATCTCTGATAGCCGAGAAGACGGACCAAGGCCTAAAAAGAGACTCCGGAAACCATTATCCACAGAGGTGCTGCCAGTTGCCAAAGAATTGAAAGGTACTGAGATGGTGCCAGATATGGAGGGTGTTGATGTTTCAATAGAAATGTCACAGGATGAGGCAGATCATGAAACTACTTTAAATATTTCTGTCAGTGAGACCAAAGAAGAGGTCCCCTCCCCTAATGGTGCACCACATGAACAGATTACCTCTGAAAAAGGAGCAGAAGATGCCAAAATTGAAACTGATACAGATGAAAAGGAGGCCATTATTGAGAAGTCGGAGGGTGAAGAATTGAATTCATCTTCACAGATTGGATCGGAAGATTTAACCCAGAAAACTGACATTTTGCGTAAATGCCCACATACCAGGGGACGCGGACGGGGACGTGGTCGTAGACGATCGAGAACATGCAACTGTTTTTCAAACAACCGTGATGTGTTCTCGCAGGACACTGACTTTCAAGAATCGCAGGATCTGAAAAATGTGCAGGTTCCACTTGCCTCTGATGCCCTGAACTCTCAACCTGAGCAGTCAAGCTCAACATCTGTATCGGAGAAAATCAAGAGCTCAGAAGTTTCAGATGTCTCAGATTTTGATGTTCAGCCATTTTCAGCCTTGCCTGCACTGCTCCCATCTGAGGTTTTGCCTTCTGAAAGTCCCATTGCAAAGCTTGGTGTAATTGTTTCTCAGCTGCCTGAAGCACAGGAAGGGGCACCGCTTGAATTGTCTAAACTTACAGAAAAATCGAACCAGGAGCATGTAGAGGTCCCCGAGGCAGAGACAAATCAGTTAGAGAGTTCTGGGTGTGCAGGTAGTCAAAAGCACAAAGAAGCAGAAGATAGATTGGAAAATGGTTCAGTAAGTCAAGAACATCTCCAGAGTTCGACACCTCAAGACACATCTCCAAGTCAAGGTCGCCCAGTGGAAGATGCACCTATATGCCAAGAGCAACTAGAGTCTTCCCATGTCCAGCAGGAGGATGCAGTTAACCCAGTAGTGAAGGAATGTGAAGACCTTACTGTTTCAGAGCCAAGTGGTGAAAAGGTGGTGTTGCCAGAAGAGTCAAATAACAAAGAACTGCTTGACAAGGATGTTGCTCTTGTTGAGAAGGATGAAGACACTCCTGTAGACAACCGCAATATTCCTGTGGATGCACTAGAGTCATTGTCTGTGCCACCTCAGAGTAGTACTTCTGAAGCCTGCTTAGATTCTCCACCCAAGCCTAAACCTTTGGACGCTCTCAGCGGAGAGCTAGAGCCTGGCCAGAGTCCGAGCAGAAACCGATCTTGTGCCTGGTCACCATCCGCTTCCCCATCTACCAGTATTCTGAAGAAGGGACAAAAGAGAACAAGTGAAGAGGATACACCCTCCCCCCTTAATAAGGTATTTGACAGTATACTTTGATATTTAGGAAAATGGACTTAAAAACAAAAAAGTGCAGTTTAACCTTATTTGTAACAATGCTTTTTTTTTGTAGTCTCGTCGAGTGTCTTTCGCAACTCCAATTTATCAACAAGAACTGGCTGATGATATTGATCGCCGTAGTCCAGTTATTCGCACAAGCTCGCCTAGGTCAAAAGTCTTGAGTGGGCAGTCGAAGGTGTGTGCTGTGCTAGTTTTGAAATGAGTACATCTGGGATCTAAAACTGTGATTCAGTTTCAACTTTTCTTGGGCTATTGTTAAATGTCTTCAATTTCATTCCAGTATATCACTACACCCACAAAAGGCTATTCAAGTTTAAGTCCACGGAACCTCCGTAGCCCTGGATCCAAAAGCTCTAAAAAATGCCTGGTAATTATTTCCTTGCCTTGCAGTTCAATTGTTACTGTTTATATTACTCATGCAGTCTGACTATTAATAAGTTCAAAAATATTTTTTATCATCTTAATTCTGAGAAATTAAGACCTAAAGCTAAAGTTGTTAATGTTTAATACTGTTCCTGTTATTCAGTTGCATCAGACTTAAGTTTATTTGAACAGTAGCTCCAAGTGGAAATGTTAAAATGTTCCTCTTTCTATATCATAGATTTCTGAAATGAGTCAGGAGCCACGTCCTATTGCTAAAGATTGTGTTTATCCAGCACTTGTTGGCTGCTCTACCCCTATAGAGGCAGTTTTACCACAGATATCCTCCAACATGTGGTAAGCCAGATCGCCCATTTCTCCTCCAGTACAGCTTGGGTTCAGTTCATTAAGTTCACTCCTCAGTTTTAATTTAAATCCTCTAAAAATGTTCTGACCTTGTGAACTCCAAATACGTTTAAGTATTGATTGTGTAGTCAATGGTAAGATGGCTAAGATCTGTCAATGGTAGTACACATACCATTTCTTCTTTATCCAAACCGTACAAGCCATTTCTTCTCATCAGTAGATTTCATCACAGATCTCAAGGTTGTTTTCTGGGGTGTTAATGTTAAGAATGTAATTAATTTGCGCGCATGTTTATTCCGTTGTGTATTTAGGCCTCGTGGCTTTGGTCAGCTTGTTAGAGCTAGAAATATTAAAACGGTTGGAGACCTGAGTGCCCTTACTCCAAGTGAAATCAAGTCTCTTCCGATTCGTTCACCCAAGCTGTCCAATGTGAGGAAAGCACTTAAAACCTATCATGAACAACAGGTATAGTACATCTTTACATTAGCTCTTCACCTTTAATTATGGGAGATCATTCTTACACTTCATATTTGGCCATACAGAGAAAAGGGCGTTCTGATGACCTAAAGAGCTTTGACGAAATGGAGAAAATAACATCTGAGCCTGAAGAGATGGAGCTTCCTCAAAATCAAGATGAGGAGCAAACATTAGGAGAGGCTCAAGGTAAGTGTTTTTTTTTTTTTTTTTTTTTTCTTTCAAATCCATCATTGCTGATACATTCAGCATAACTCATGACTCCCAACTTTTTGCAGATGACAAACCATCAGAGGTGAGTGTAGATTCAGAACTGATGGCGGAGGAGAACAAATCTTGTGATTTGCTATCAGATGTCGTAGCCCTTAGTGGACGCCTAACTTCAGAGGAACTTGGCCGCTGTTCACCCAACCAGCTGGGCCTGATGCACGAACATCTGAGTGGGATGATGGGAAGCATTGTGACCCATATGCAGTCCCGCTTGCAGAGTAATCTTGATTGATAGCTTGCCATGAGGACATGGAGACATTTTCCTGATATCAGAATTCACTTTTAACTTGAAGATTAACAGTGGACTGCTCATTTCTCAAGTTTTAGCTTAAATTTTAGAGTAGATGAATTTCTAATTATGCTCTTTCAGAGAATAGACTTAAATGGCCATTTCCTGTGCTACTCAAGTGACAATGTATTTTATGGAGTGCTTTTTAAGACTGTAAAATTTTGCTGAGATGCCAAGGAAACTTTTTTTAATAAAGTTATAGTATTAATAAAAAGTCATTTATCCCTGTTTTCCTTGTGCGGAGGTTTTTTTTTTTTTTTTTGATGGATCTTTGAACAAACCACTGAATTACAAATACAATGATGGCTTTTTTATTGCTGCAAAAGTCTATTTTACTAACTATTATACTAACTTTACAATGATTTTAAGGTTTTAACATTTGTTTGCATTAGTTCAGTGGTTTTCAGTTCCATCTTAACATACCACCGCTCTGCAAATTTTGTAATTTCTCTAACCACTTCAAACATTTGTTCTGTTCAACTGTAAGTGCCCTGCAAAGTGGACATCACCGGATATTCTGCCACGATTCCAGTTCGAAGGGAGTGAAAATGTTTCATTCAAAGGGCATTAGTGTGTGAAATGTGAATTTAAATCTTATTTATTCACAAAGGGTATATTATGTTACACTTCTGTAGTAAATTTTGTCTGTGTGTAAAGACGCTGCAGGCCGTGGCGTAGCGAAAATCTGTGAACGAATGTCCTGAAGTGAAGTAAATTTGATAGATTGTTAATGTTAGGGAATGCATCAATTCTGTATTTTACTCACTTTTGTTGATCATCTTTGAAACATATGAAGATACTTTTTATAGTCTCTTTTTGTCCAGTTAAAAAAAATAAAATGTAAATAAAAAAAGGCATTGTAAAATCCACATTAATTGAGTGGGTTAAGAAGTCTTCTGAAGACATGATCGCTTTGTGATAAATATTTAATGTAGGCTTTTATTCATATATAAGCAACAATTCAATGCACACTGAGCATTTCAGATATGATAAAAGCATAAATGTGTTTAATGCTATATTGACTTATGTATTTTTATATTTCCTGGAAATAAGTGAAAATTTTGGAATTTCGATGCACAGACAAAAATTTTGTTTGGAAGATTGAAGTCATAGAGGATTGGAATGACATGAGGGTGATTAAATGATAGAATTGTCATTTTTGGGTGAATTATCTCATTAAGAAACTTCAACCCTTTGATGGTCAATTAAGAAAACAAACTTCAAATCCATGACTGAAAACAGATTGACTGCAGAAGCGTGGTGTGCTTTATTAGCTAATGATTCAAGGTACACATCTTCCTCTAACCCCACACCTACAGAATCAAAGAAACAAAACACATGCAAATAGTGGCCAGCCTTCAGCAAGGGAGGGAGGAGGCTTGTTTTTAACAATACTTTTTCACTATAAAGGAACTGATGGCCTGTCCTCATCATTTTCAAGTTTTTTTTTTCCTTTTACATTTTCACGTGGCAACCTTAGTGCCTCTGTTCAGTTTTTATAAAACACTGAATTTCTGAATTTCCTTTTCACGTATAAAGTGAACCATGAGACCATCTCTCGTTTTGCAAATGTTTCAACATTAAAACTTACTTCTTTGAAATGTAGTGTGATTGCAATATACAAAAATAATGGGCTCCAGTTATTTAACTGCTAGAATAGAACAACAAAGATAAATACAATTTTCTGTGACTTATATAGGTATGTATAACTTCTCAGTTTCTCATGCCACAACCACAATAGGCTTTATGACATGGGCACAAATTAAATTTCCTAAGAGTAATGAGGACAAACAGAAGCATAACTACTTTGACTAACATAAGTACACATTAAATCATTTTTTTTCTCCGTCTGAGTGGATATCAAACTCCTTCATCCACTTGGTGTTTGAGAGGACAGTAGCTGTATTCAGAAGGCGTCCACATAGTTGGCGGGCAGCATGCCAGTCTTTCCAGTACGTTGCACAGTGCCATACATCCAACCCTCATCAATGGCCTGCACGTTCACAATGACATCACCGTCCTTGAAGGACACTTCATCGTTGTCTGCAGCAGAGTAGTCATACATGGCACGCACAGTTTTCTGTTGAAAGACAGAGAACAATATTTAAAAAACAACTTCACCATCAAATAAACAGTGAATATGCCATTACATTTTAGATTAAGATATTATATGTACAGTAGAGCATATATGAATACACATGATATTAGCAGTGGTCTCTCTTACTCCAGTGGTTGAGGGATGTGAGGGGACAGAAGAAACGGTGGTCTGTTGTGTTGCCACAGAGGAGGATCTCTGCTGAACCTCAATCGTCTTGGTCTGTGTGTAACCTATTTGACACAACAGCACAAATTTAATGTTAAATATTTCTCTGGCACTAGTTAGCATTCAGATTTTGCCCTTTGTAACTTCCTATAAGCCGTTTGCTGTCATTATTCATTATATTCGTTATATTATATACAGACATGGTAGATCAGATTAACAGTTTTACATTCCATGCATATAAAACAAGCTGAATTATTCCATATTTGTTCATCTATTTTTGTCCATCTTTAATGCTGCGATGAAACTGAAGTACTGACAGATTCTCTCTCTTCCATATTGTGACACGTCTGAATGAAATGAAAAAAATGTAGGATTTGGGACTTGGTTCTGGATTTTGAGATGTGGGCATTTCACTCAGTAATGAATGCAAGCTTGCAGTTGATTGCAAGAAAGGGGTGGAGTTTAAGTGGATCTAATGATTGGAGAAGTCTAGCATGTCACCAGAGTCTAGCATTTCACTGAAAAGATCCAGTTACAACATTTAAATAAAAAATTACCAAACACATGGCTGAATCATTTACAAAAAGGTAATTGACATGAATTCAGAAAATAAATTGCAGACTATCAATCTAAACACAGGGTGAAGGCAAACCAAGCAGTTTAAACATGTACCGTGTAAAGAGGAGACACCAAAGCCATTGCTGTAGAGGGATGCATGGTGGTCCACATTCTCAGACACCTCTGACTTCTCATCGCCCACACCACTCATTGCGCTGGTGGAGCGGGAGTGCTCCTTACTGCGACGCTGGGCCTGGACTGAAGAATGGGACAAACATGTCAACGTTACCTCCTCTTTGACAGACTGCCTTTAATCAAGGAAGTTGGCAGATAAATATGCATCCAGAGTAGTTTGGCAGAATGTCACAACTGCCCAATCATCAGAATCAAGTTTTCCAGAGAACTGTTCTAATAAGGCCTTTTAAGTGACAGCAGAGGAGTGGCCTACCTGACATCATGTGAAGACTTCTGGACTGTATGTTGTCCTCAGCAGGGTCATAGTCAAAGACAGAGCCGGGGTTTGTGCGCCACACACGCAGGTCTTTGAGGAAAAAGGTAAGTCAGTTTTATTGAATGTTTCTATTCAAAACTCACTTGGTTCCTTGTATGATCTGTATATGTCATGTGTTTCTATATTTATAGGAAGTGTGTTTAGTGTGTATAGGACACAGTATGTGTCAGCTGACCAGTGGTGGTCTCCTGATCGTGCTCCTCTGCACGTCTCCTCTCCATCTCCACCACACGTCTCTGGATGCCGCGATAGCTGATGTCACTGAAGTCCTGGGTGTTCCTCTTCACGCGCTCAGTGATGGGGTCTGAGATGGTGGGGGTGAAGCTGCCCTTGCTCTTCTCAAATTCCTGGTGGTATTTGACCTGAGAAGACCAACAGACAGCAAAACATGAGGTGGGAGAGAAAGAAACTGCTATGGTTTTAATTGCTTCAAAGTACTGTCTTCCCTTTTGAACATATATCCAAGAGAAATAAAACTGATTTTGTATCTTGGGAATTGTCTATGATCTCACTGGAGAGGACGGACTATTGTCCTGTTATCAGAGAAGAGATCTCTTCACTAAGGCAAGAAGAAACTGATTTTTTTTGATTCAAGATTAGAGAGTAAATGAGTTTAAATTATGTGTACAGATTAATCATTTATAATAGACTCTGCAATATTTAATTAAAAAATAAGAAGAGTCAAGTTTGATTTCATTGTGACATTAAAGCTGAAATAAACAACAAGACTTTTATCCCGATTTTGAATTCGGGCCTGTCAGATTTGACAGATTTCACAGAAAATCACATTGTGTATAATGGACACAGACTCAAACTATGATTTTATCTAGTTGGAGGAGATTAAACATGTTTGATTTTTTTTTAGATTATTTTACAACAAATATTGTTTTCATTTGTCATTAGTCTCCTAGCAATGAGGCGCATGTTTAAATCTGTTTAAATTTAAAAGAATTTAAAAGTCGAGTAGTGTTTTCCAGTCTTTTGATGCACAGCATTGAACTCATACTATAAATTAAATCCATACAGCTAAAATTATTATGAATATTAATTTTATGACACCTCTGAGTTACATTTTTTTCTACATAAAATTTCTGTTCTTAGAATTTTTGTTGTCAAGACTACTGACAGAAGATAATATTGCATTGTGCAAAAATATATATAAAAAATGTATATTGCATCGTGCAAAATCCTTAACCACGTAACATTCAACTCCCAAACATTTTTGAATGCAACAGGTTGACCTTCATAAAATACAAAAAAATAATTTCCTTGCAATATACTGCTAAAGGTCAAAATTTAAAAGTCATCTTACTCCAGAGATGTTACGCTGAGTTTCTTTAACACGTCTCATCTCAGGGGTGTCCAGCACAAATGCGGCCTTACCCTGCACCTGCTTACGGAAGCTGTCCGAGTACAGAACCTGGACAAAAGACAACAGAGCACATACATATATTAGAAACTATATCATTCTGGATTATGATTGTGTCAAAACCCTCTGGAAGACACACCAGGAAATCAGGACATTAGCCAGACAAAGGAAATGAATATGACATCCATCAACACAACCCTGGGTGTTATTGTGATTTCAGACAGATGAATTAGAAGGATCTTCAGAGGGTTGGATTAAAAGTAGATGGGTCCCGAGGTGAAGGTTTGTAGTGATGATGATCAATTACAGATTTATATTAAGCATATGGAAGAGTACAGTTAATATTATTAGCCTCCTAAGTGAAATGAAGGTATTAGAGTGGTTACATTTTCACGTCACACACACACACACACACACTCATGTCCTGTGGCTGTGAGTACCGAGCTAATCTGCAATTGGTTCCGTTTGACCCTCTCCATCTCTGGAGTGAACACCACAGGCGTTCCCTTCACAGAAAGGTCCTTATACAAGACCTAGAGCAGAAAAGAAGAGCGTCCCCAGAGGCCAGTCAGAAACTGAACACAATGACACACAAGTCTTTGGAGATCAGTCACATCAAACTTCACACACAACACACAATGAGTTTATATCCCAGATTAAAAAAAAATAGGAACCTGTTTGGGAAGGGAAAACAACAAATGTGGGATACAAGAGCTCATCTGATGTTGGATTAGCAACAATGTCTGGAGTTGAATAATCTCATAAATTTTTAAGAACTCACAGCAGAAAGGGGACCTTCACTATGGTGGAATATGAAGTGGTTATCTAATTATATTAGATGAAAATGGGGTTTAAGCTTTACATTTCATATGCTTTAATTGTTTTTCATCAGTGATGGGATTGTATAAGTTGGAAATTAAGAAGTACAGTATACTGGGAGCGTTAATGGGATCAGAACCACTCTCAAGTAAACCCTATGGAGCATCCACTACCGAGCTGATGTGCTTCTGATTCTCTTTGACCCGCTTCATCTCGGGGAGGTCCGGTATGGCTGTGCCTTGACCCAGCGAATCCTTGTATTTTATCTACCCAAGGATCAATTTCGACATATCAAATAAACAACACAAACATGAACCAAAACAGCGAAAGAACGAACATCCACAAAGATATCATACATAACAATATTAGCTCTGTTCCAAACCCTTAGATGCCTACATAGGAAGCTGCCTTCTAAAATTTGATTTTAAGTTGCCATATTTGTACATCTCTCCATAAGCAGCTGCTTCATTTTCATGTTACAAAAGACAGCATAAAATTACATAAAGGTGCCAAAACCTGGAGCATGCTTATGATGCTATAAAATGCTTTCTGCATAGGCAGCTTGTTAGGTTTTGGAGCAAAGCAACTGCATTGTTAAAGAAATCGATAATGTTGTTGACAGTACGAAACTAGATATTAATTTATTTAGCAAAATGAATAAATAAAAAACAATAACTGAAGTAAAGTTTATGGTACCTGATTTTGGTACCTAATTATTACATGAAAGAATCAGTTGCTAATTATTAGCCTACATCTACATCCAGTATTTACCAAGTATTACTGAAAAAAGGGAAAACAGGATTTTGTCACATGAGCTAGATGAGAGTTACACATATTGTTATAAATGATGGATTTGATGCAGTGACGAATTCCTAGGGTCACTAGAGGGACTAGTATAAACAGATGGAGGCTAAAAGGTTTTCTTAGATGATGGAGAGACGAGGAACAGGGAATGTTTTAAGGGTGGGATAGAGGGTCACACCGTAGTGTACCGTGCTAATATTTTGCTGATTGCGTTTAGCTCTCTCCATCTCTGGGGTTTCTGAAATAGCTGTTCCTACTCCCAAATCTTCCTTGTATTGGATCTTTAAGCATGAAGAGGCAATGGGGCAAAAAAAGGTAAAAATGTCAACAATCTTTGAATATTAATGTTTAAAATCAAAAGACAAAACTTTGTTGAAATAAAACACAAGACACGTGAAAACAAAATTGAAGAAAATGTCAATGTAAGAAAAAGAACATGGATATTAAGCTAGAAAGAAAATGTGGTGGAGTAATTAAGAGGGAAGAAGGGTGAAATGAGACTTTAAAGAACGAGAGTATAAATCTGTCAAAACAAGAAGTCTTCTTTAAAGAGAAAAAAACACTACCGAGCTGATGTTCTTCTGAGTTTCCCGTACACGCTTCACCTCAGGAAGGTCGGCTATAGATATGCCTTGACTTACGGAATCCCTGTATTTAATCTAATACACATTTCAGTCCATTAGGAGCATGGAAGAGTTGTAATAATGACACATATGCATAAGATTAATAAGAAAATAGAGGTTGAGTGTTTTAAACAATGCAGCTCTAGTCAAGTCTTGCGACCAGTGTCAAATGAAGAGGGAAAAATGTATGGGCCATGTTAATTTAAGTTATTTAAAATGATGAGAGGAAGAGGCTATTATTTCAACTCAGCGAGATGTTCAAATGATAAACTGATATGAGATGGTATATATTAAAATGATTGCTTGTGTTTGATATTAAATTTTTTAGGATGCTGACAGTATTTTGATTAAAATCAGGTGGCATTTTTTGGGACACTCCAACAGGAAGCAGGGTGATTGATGGGGTCACACCGCAGTGTACCGTGCTAACAGCCTCCTGATTGCGTTTAACCCTCTCCATCTCAGGGGTTTCAGATATGGCTGTTCCTTGCCCAAGCTCCTCCTTGTACTGGATCTTTGGGATTGTACAAGCATAAGGAGGCATTAACATTTGTTTTTGTAATCTCTTGGGATAAGTAGTTTTCATTTGTTTTGTCTGGGGACGCTTCAGAGTGTTCTTTTTCAACATTAAAACCAGACTAAACATTTGAGAAAAGGACAAACAAAGAAACAAAAACATTTCAAACACATCACTGAAGACAGCAACACGAGTAAGACGTAAAATATGTCAATATTAAGCTTGTAAAATGGTTAGAGATATTATTTAGGATGAAGAAAGGTCAACAGCATCAAATTTGATGATTACCGTTAGTGCCTTTGCTAGTTTATGACAAGTTAATGACTATATTAGACTAAGGTCTGTTTAGGATATCTACATTTACATGATATAAAAAGAGTTAACAAGAAATGTTAACTTGTGGTTGCAGTACAGAAAAATTAAAAGGTGGTGTAAAGCAAGAAATGAGAACAGAAAAAGACCAAAAAAAGGTTTGTGGTTAGAATGTAGAAAAAAAAAAAGAAAAAAAGGCATTGGGCGGTAGGTACCGAGCTGAAATTCTTTGTATTTTCTTTAACACGAAGCATTTCAGGGGTGTCCTTTACTGCTGAAACTTTGCCCTTACTGTTTTTATGGTCAATCTGGTACTGAAGCTAAAAAGAAAAGAGCACAAAGGCAGTCAAAAATGACACAAAAATGCAGCAAGAGAAAACAGAGCAACCAAAAATATTCAAAATCATTCGATAGAATTGCAATATAGACAACAACTGTAACTAAGCCAGCATAAGAAATGTGGAACCTGCCTACTCTTTTAGTTTTATTTCTTAGACAAACAAGAAAGACAAGGACCAAAGACAACAAAGGGTACAAACATCATTTTAAAGCTAAGATGACTAAAACAGGAACATAATATGGACTGAACAGACATAAAATGGACTGGCTCAAACCCTTGAAGAAACACTTACAGTGCTGAAGTTCTTCTGGTTCTCACGCACTCTTTGCATCTCAGGAGTGTCCATCACAGGCACATAGTGGGACATATTCTTTTCAGCCTCCTCCTTGTACTTTTTCTATAAGATAAAATACAAAACACAGAGATTCTGAGTTGACAAAATTGAGTTGTTCATGAGATTACACTTAAATAATCAGCAATAGTGTAGCAATAGCGTAAAGATTTTCACTTTCCATTAATAAGGTAAAATAAAAAAACTTTTACAAATGTCTAAAAGTCTTTTTTTGAATTTATGGTAAATAACAGAAACTGTTCACTGTCTATTTCAAGAGGTCAAGCTGAAAAAAATATATGAAATGCTACCAAAACGTGTCTACTGTGTGAATCCCTGACTTTCTACCAACACACATGCAATAAACATCAAAACATACAAATTTGATAAAAAACAAACAAACAATCACAGCCTTTCACAAAGATGCAACCCTCATACCTGGCTCACAATATTCCTGATCTGCTGAGCGTGGAGGATGTCAGGGGTGTCAATGACTGTGGTGTATGTGCTTCTGTCATGCTCAGCACTCTGCTTGTACTTGGTCTGGAAAAACAATTCAAAACAAATGGATGTATCGATCAGTGTTGAAATGTTGGTGCTGATAATTGTGGGAATCATCTCTGAAATACTGGAATTATGGCTTGGAGATCATTTGTGTACCTGACTGAGGATGTCTGTGGCATTCCGTGCCCTCAAGAAGTCTGGAGTGTCATTAGCCAAAGCCAACATGCCTTTTCCCTTGATCTCGTGCTCCAGTGATTTCTTGTACTCTCTCTGCAGGAATTAGGCAGACATCATCATACTCATGTGAGCATGTACATAGTTTTGTTTATCAGAGATCTTTACAATTTTGTTTATCAGAGATCTTTACTCTAAAAACTCTCACACACACACACACACACACACACACACACACACACACACACACACACACAAAAATCAACATAAAACCTGAAAAGAATAAGAAGATATTAACATTGGAGCTGTAAATGAAAACTAAATAAATAAGGGTACGGAAAGACAAAATGACATTTAGGGGGAGTCTCAATGGGATGAGCTGACTTGCTTAACCAAACCTAGTTAGATGGTGCATCACAAGGAAACTCCATTAGCTTGATTAGTTTTCTCATTAGCAATAGGCAAATGGACTAATTTCTGCCTGATTAGTGTGTTGAGGAGAAAGTGGCGTTGAGGCAGAGGACTGCAGGTAAGATATTTCAGCTGAGCTTTAGCCATCCTACCTCACAAAGGATATGAGTAGCATTCTTTGCTCTCAGTAACTCAGGAGTTTCCTCCAGCACCGTAAGCCCTTTACCCTTCACCCCTTCCTCTAGATCCCTCCTGTACTCTTTCTACAAGGCGGAGAAGAACAGAAAGACACATAGCAGACACATAGACATTGACACAGTAAACAGTACTTATTGTTATTTCAACGTCACCAAGCATTTGCTCTGACTATGAGTTAAAGCTTTACATTCATATAATCAAGGTGCATGTTGTCCATACACCAATAAAGTAACTAGGCAAAATCTACTTAGAGCAAAGGCATTGCTGAGTTTGAAAAGCAACCTGATAAAGACATAAACAACATTTATCAGAAATCTGACTGGCAAGAATATTGACAAAAACACATTGTCTGAGACTCTTTAACATGTACATTGTTTTTTTTGTAGCAGCATTCATGTGATTTTTAAGCCAAACCAAGATCTAAAGAGGTTAAAATATAATTTAAAAAAAATTATATAATAAGATGAAATGTTTTCATGTGCATGCTCAGGGTAGCCAAGATCTAAAGGATCTAAAGAGGTTATTTAAAATAAATTAATTAATTAATTAATTAATTAAAAAATAAAACAAAATGTTATTTAATGTGCATGCTCAGTATAACTGAAGTAGAGTGGAAGTAGTGGACATAGGTTTAAAAAGAATCCAAGATATATGACCATAAAAGACTTGAAAAACCTTAATAACAGGGTTCCCACACTTTTTGTTCAGTAAATTTTAATTAATTTCTAAAAATAATTATAAAGAGACACAATTATACATTTTTGGCCAAGCATAACTTTTTAGAACGTTGTTAGTTTTCACAACTTTTCCTGGCCTAGAAATCCTGGCCTGGATCTAAATTTCCTAATATCTCCAGGTTTTCCATTATTGTGGGAACCTTGTGAAAAAAAGAAAACAAACACACACAGATGATGGAAGGGGAAGGGTATTACAGTGGAAGGATGGTTCATGCATACGAACCAAAACTTACTTGGGTGTAATGGAAACTTCAAAGACACTCATGTAAGGATTATTACGTGTATGTGGTCTTAGTATTATTACCAGGATGGAAGGAAGATAATATAAGGGCTTCATGTTACCTCGCTAACAATTTTCGTGGCGTGTCTGACATGCATCATGGCAGGGGTGACCTCCAACCCAGAGAGGTTCTTTCCTTTCATTGTCATCTCAAAGTCCTTCTTATACTCTTTCTATCCACCGCAAAGATAGAAGAGTGAGAGATACATGAAGCTTCTGGAATACGGCTCCAGTACACCATGGTCATAATGTTTTGAGTATCTTGATGTGCACTTAAAATGCTTTCTCCCATCAGTGTGTTGAACAGTTCATTGAAACTATCAAAATACTTATAAAACTATAAATACATGACACACATAAATGCCTACCATAAATCCATGGGTCTTGGTCAGAAATTCTGGTGTCCCAATTACTTACCAGCATTATAATATTTGTAGCCACATAAAAGCACAGTGTTTGAATTACACTTAGCATTTCTCAGTCATTCACACTGGGTTACAAAGAATACTTGAGGGATATGAGCGCTGCCATTTGTTCTGCAGTGAATACAATAAGCTTGGGCAGCAGTATTTACCTGACTCTGGAGATGCTGAGCCTCCTTAGCAGTTACATAAGTAGGAGTCTCAAAGTCCAGCATGGCTTTGCCTCTTTCTTTCTCATATTTCTCCTTATACTTCACCTGTAGTCAGAAAAAAGCCCAAAGGTGAGGAACATACAACTAAAAAAAAAGCTGATTAATTTAATGGTTTACTAAATGATGCTAGTTAAGCAAACACCAAAGCTGTGTTTGCATACTGAATATTTTTGTAGCGTCCGTGCTGTATTTTTTTTTATTTTTTTTACTGGTTGTCAATTAATTTGCCGTATATTTTCCTAAGCAGTATATTTTCCTGAATTTACTATAGGATTTACAGTGTGGAAAATTAATTAACACAATGGATGTTTATGGTGTTTTCACAATATAAAATGTCTGAGGTTTTAACAATGAAGTGACGTGTTTTTACAGCTTTGTTTTCAGATAATGTTGAAACGATTCCTTGTAAAGCAGTTTTACAGGACAAACTAACCCAAACAAATAAAATGTAAACGATAAATATATCTTTCATAGATGCATGAGTCTAACAAGGTGGATAAAATGAAATAAACAGGTCCAATATGTTTAGAATCAGTCACACAGAGAAGCAGGTGACATTGGCTACAGAAAGCTCCAGAACTGTATGTGACTTACTTGACTCTGCAGCTCTGAGGCCTCTTTGTGGTGAAGCTGCTCAGGTGTGTCGGGTATCATATGGTAGTGACCCCTACTCTCCTCAAACTTCTTCTTGTATTGATACTAAAGAGGGACGGCCAATAAAGCAGCTCAAACCTACAGACTGTGGTTACTTAGTATGTTATATTGATTCAAATTCATCAGATGTACATTTTACCCATAGCGGGCCATAAAGTTAGCCAAAATCTCTCAAGACTTCCTTTGATAATGCATTAAGTAATTCCTTCTAAAGCTTTCAAGATATGCCCATCAAACTTGACACCAGGGACCTGTGCTGGATGGATTTTTCAGTCCCACTCCCACAGAAATGTGTTATCTTGTCCAGCCCACAACATTCACATTTTGTCCCACATAAAAGTAGCCTATATAGATTTTTTTCCCCAGTACATCCATGAAATAGTAAGTTCCATGTCACCTAGCTATAACATCCTTGCATAAACAGTCCTTATAAAATATTTGTTATTAAAGCATCAACATTAAAAACCAGGTATTTTTAACTGAAAAGCAAGAATGGGCTGCTGCGTGCATGGTTTGGCATAGCAGAATGCAAGCAAAGAGTGCTCCATTTATAATCACTAAAAAGCTGACATCTCAGTTCATCGCAATCTCACAAAACTCTGTTATAACACACTTAATATATGCACAATTAATATTTTATAGGCTAACGTCTACACTTTGTGTGTTATAATAAGTGGATGCGTGATCACGCAAATTTTAGCACAGCTCAAGAACTCTGGCATTCTCTTTCAAACATTCGTTCATTATCTCACTATGGGAATTGCATCGGCATGACCAATCCTGGAAGAACCAATTACACCATGTCTTTCAACCAGTCAACAACCTGTTGACAGACCAATTACAGTGATGGGGGATTCCCACCTCCCTCAAATATATCGCTACTAGCGGTCCTTACTTCATTCTCATTCTCTTCCCCGTGAAGATCCTTATTGGAAGCTATCCTCAGCAGATCCTTGTAAGAGTGGCCGCTTAACTGTCCACAGACAAGCCGCATTTGAGATGTCACTGAACATGGCTGCTCTTTGTTTTGGGGGAAAATATTCTCTGTCAAAGTGAATATTTTCTTTCTGCTATACCTATATCTTTGTGGTGGGGACCAGTGTGTCAAGGCGACGTCTCATTTTCTTTATCGAGCAGTTACAGCTCCTTTCTCTCAATAATCCATTCACGTTAAGAGAATAATTGCTGCAAGACCCGATATTTGTTATGGCGACTGCGAGCCCATCCAGTAGCACAGTGAAGGGGAAAGATCCCTCTCAACTGTGTTGCGGGTCTATGATTTTGTCTAAAGACTCTCACCTTCTCTGCATAGCGTGTTTGGGAGTTAGACACACACAGGCAGTGCTCGCTAATCCCGAGTGCTGCCCGCACTGCTCTCAGTTATTGTTAAGGGTTTTGGAGCACAGAGTACAGGTCGCCGCCACGAATAAAGGGGACCTGAGTCTGTCCTCGCTGCCTTAGCTGTCAGAGCCCTAAATACCACCTCACTGCTCACAAAATACCAGGCTGAGCTCATGGAGGATATAAGGAGGCAGATTGATGCTGGGTCACCCGACTCAGCATTGTGGGAAGAGATTGCAGATCTCAACCTGCACTCATTGAGGCAATGCAGGCAGAGGTTCACCCAAAACAGCCCCAGCCAAGAAACAAGGCCTCATTTGCGGCAGCAGCGGCTAAGCATCAACCAGCTAACCCTCAGGGAGGCAAAAAGAGGTGGACGACCTAACCTGTGGTCTTGGTTTAAATCAAAAGAGGGGCAACAGGACTCATGGAGTCTCTGTAGCACCCCTCTGCACAGCACCGGAGTCTTGTTCCCTGCCTCTAGCAAAGAAGCAATGGAGTGTGGTTCAAGAAAAATGTTCAAAGGAAGGAAATTCTCTCATTGAAGTGTTGGCACCAGTTCATCCAGTGCCCCACATGCTGTTTCTCCCCTCTCAACCCAAGGGGTTATGAAAGAGAATGGACGAAAGTTTACACAAGTGTTTCCATTTGAAAGAAATAAAAATGTTTCCTGTGCATCCAGGCAGTGGGACAAGGGGACAGTTTTGTGTGAAAATAAAAACAAAAATGCAGACAAATACTCCCAGATAAGAGCTGCGACCCCCAGGTTACTCCCTGTACTTTGTCATTCCCAGGGGTGGGGGGGGGGGGTATCCACCCCATTCTGGATTTGCAAAACCTCAACAAACACCTCAGAAAGTAAAAGATGCTCACAATAAAGACATTAAATATTATGCATCCCAGAGACCGGTTTACATCTGTAGATCTGAAGGATGCTTACTTTCACATAAGTATTTATCCGGCACACAGAAATTCAGGGCACAGCCTGCAAATTTTTGATAGTTCAATTTTGTTTGGCTTTAGTCCCAAGAATAGCGGGTCTCATAATGTCAGTTCATTTGGACAATCTCCTCCTCTCTGCTCCATCACACTGGCAGTTGGAGACAGATACATATCTGCTTGTGTCTTATTTAAAACACTTAGGCTTCAAAATAAACGAGACATAGAGCTACTTAGTGCCTATGCAAAACATCATTTACCTGGGTCTCAGGCTGAACGCAGACCTATATCATGCATCTCTATCAGATTCGTGGTTGTCTCTCCCTTTTCCAGAGAGGGAAAAAAGTCCCATTCAGACTATGTTTATGTCTTCTAGGGATGATGGCCTTGGCAGTGTCTGTCGTCCCATTGGGACTGCTGCAAATGAGAAAGTTTCAGTGCTGGTTAGCAGAACAGCGATTATGTTCAAAGCACCACCTCAACTGCAAAGTGATAGAGTCATCACATTGGCTGCGAGCTCTTTGCTGCTGTAGAGATCATGCTTTTCTCAAATCAGGGACTCCGCTGGGAGAGATTTCTCTGAGAAAAGTAGTAATGACAGATGCATAGCTCACAGATGGGGGTGCAGTGTGCAGGGCAGAATAGTGAAAGGAAAATGGCCCGTCTCGCTACAGAACACACATATAAACTTCCTGGAACTGTTAACAGTGTTTCTAGCATTGAAACATTTTGTGCAGTTCCAACGAAATCACCACATTTTAGTCCAATGGTGGTGGCTTATTTAAATCGCCAGGGGGAACACGTTCTCCACGGTTTCGCACTAGTCCAGAGGGAATACAGGTCTATACTTCCTTCAGCCTGTTTTTACTCCGCAGGCTTTGTAACCACCTAAAATGCCCTAGCAACCACTCAGAATGGCCTTACAACTGCCTACCAACCACCGATAATGCTCAAGCAGAACACATTAGCTATGGAAGTATATAAAGCATATGTAGCATTCAAACTTCAATCAATTTAAGTATTCAATCTACATATCCTTAAAAATAAACCTTTTGCCGATTTTTTTCAACTGTCCAATTATTAAGTCCAATTGTTATCCATAACAATAACCTTTTTAAATGTTCAGAGAAAACTATGTAAATATTCAAGGTTTGCACTGGTAGGCTTTCCTTTTCTAGTTTATTATGCACACATTTGAATGGGAATTAAAAAGGTAGATAGAAAAAAGTGCATCCAGAGAAGACAGATTAAGCTGGGAATGTTGTTAAAAGTAAAAAATTTAATTAGATGTTAGAGTGATTTTAGGCAGTAGGTGTGTTAATTAAAAAAGAAGAAGGAGAAAAAGAAGAAAAGACTAGCACTAGAGTCACGTGTGAGCAAAAATGGAGATTGTTAAAGTCTAATGCTAGTAGCAGTACGTTTAAAATTGGATGAGGGTCACTACCAAATGATAGCCTGGAATGAGTAAATAGTTTAAATGAGGGCTTTCTATAAGGATGATAGATGGATCTTGTGATATTACATGAAGATGTGATATTTTATTGTTACAGTGTGTGAGAAAAAGCAGTTTTGATGAGAGGGAAATGAAGCCATCTTTAGAGCTCTTACGTCACTGGACAGTTTGCTAGTGCTCAGGTTGTGTTGCATGGACAGAGACTCTGCCATGTCCGTAACAGGTTTGTGAATCTTCTTCAGGTCCCCTTTGTACTTCACCTGCATGATACATACAAGCAAACATGCAGCATGATATGAAACACTCTCAATGTGATATGTGATTGGTAAAATACAGTTCATAATGTTTTTTAAAAGATTTAATCACCTCGCTTGCAAGTTCACTGGCATCCTTCAGAGTCTGATAAATCTTGCTGTTCTTCAAATCATACTGTGGTCTCTTTCCTTTCATCTCCTTGTCAAACTTCTCCTTGTACTTCAACTTTTGACAAAAGACAGTGACATTGTTAGATGCTGGTAGTGGTTTGATCTCTGTCACATGGTGCCAAAATGCTTGCAGAAGCACAGAGACATGAATATCAAATAAACGGTTTCATGCAGTCATCAAGTGACACTGAAGAGTCACGTTACAACAGGTTTTCAGTTGGGTCTAATACAGTATAATTCAATCAGATCATGTTCACACTGTACTAGTCCCAAATGGGAAGACCAACATAAATATCGGAGCATTCAATCATCGCATTGCATCACATCAACATATACTTTTTTTTTTTGGTATTGAACCTGAAGTGTGTGATTTCTGTGCCACTAGCATCATCGAACCAATAGAGTGCAATAGTCCACCTGTCAGCAGCCTTGGTGCTGAGAAGTATTTTCCCCATATTATTTAGGTGTTAAAGAGTTATTCAAGGTGAAACAACAACATGAATCTTCAACATAAATTTGAAGCAAAAAAGTAAAATGGGCAAAGGTACAATACTGTACTTTTTGTTATTGCAGTGCTTCATGGGAGTGGGTGCTAAAGTGATTGTGCTCAAAAAGGTTTATGAATACTTTTTTTGTCTGCCATTGGTCTAACAAACATAAAATTCTGCCCCAAACTAACAGAAAATATATTTTTTCTGCTTTCAACTGCCTGATTAGTTTATTTTTTATTTTTTCAGAATTGTCGGAAATGTAATATTTTCACAAGGATTTTCAATGTTAAATATTATCATTTAAAAATAAATTGAAATCTGCTGATGTCTTTAGCAGATGGACATAACACCAGTTTACAGCCTAGTAGCTCACAGTAGGTCTGTCTGATTAAAAAATCAAATCCTACGCTATTGCTAAAGTAGTTTTTTTTAGCTTAAAAAGGTTCCTGAATACTTGGTAGAATGACAGAAAATCCTAACCCAAACTTACACAAAATATATTTTTGTTTCAAATATAAACAAAAGTATCATAGAAATGGGCTACTAAAAGAAAAACGACACACTTCAGCTTTAACTGGAAGGAAGGTAGTAGAGAGGTTGAATCACTTTCTCAGAGATTTCTGAAAAATCTCCAGATCTGTGGAGGAATCAAGTTTATGACATAAAACAAAGAGAGTCACGAGGAGTGTGTAGACCAAATGGTTGCTTTAAATACAGCATAAAATAAAATCAATCATGGGTTGTGTCAAGTGTGTTTTTGGTCTCTAAAACAGCAGTGATGAGTGATTTAATATTTATTTCTGTACATCTCATAGCTAATGAATAATATAGTTGCTTATTGAATCTGCACACTCCTCAATACAACAGCATGCCAAAGGACTGCAACAGAAAACCGGACACCAGTTCTAACAATTTGAGCGATAAGAGATTAAACATGCCAGGCAAATAAATGGGGGCAAAAATTCTACTGATGAGAAAAGAAAACTGTGACAGAGTGTTAACCTATAAGCCTATGCTTGGTAACAAGGCAAAAGCTTGCATGACAAACACAGAGACAAAATCAGAGACCAAAAAAAAAAAAAAAAAAAAAAATATATATATATATATATATATATGTATAGAAACAGGAATGGGTGGGATTGTAAAGTTGGGTGGGCAAAACCATTGAAAACCAACAAAAACATTTCAATGTCTGCAGGACCCAGTAATCTTCATGATATCTTTTCAAATTGAGTGTCACTAGAGTTTAACAACTAGGTGAGTCAGAGGGAAAGAGAACAGACAGCAGACAGAGTGCAAATGAAGTGCAAATGTTGCCCCCAGTGGCCAGGGACCCTTCTTACATCACTAGTCATGGCACTTATTTTCTTAATGTGCCGCATCTGAGGAGTGTCAAAGGAGGCAGTGCCATGGAGGGATGGTTTTTCCTCCACCTAAAAAGCGCAGTGAAATGGCAGGGTAACATCAATGAGAATGGGACAGAACAGTGAAAATGAATTTATGAATGAGCAGATGGATGGATTACAGAGAAAGGAAAGAGTCAGCTGGATACACATGATTAAATACAGGGCAGAGTGAGCAGATGGGGGTGGTACAGATTACAAGAGACACTTAGGGCTCACACAGACAATGACGGTATTAATGCTGATGGGCATAAGAAGCACTGCTGAGGCATTAGAATCTACTTCTACAGTTAATTTTTGAGTATTACTGCATAATGATGACATGCAGCTGTAATGATGGTAATGGTGTAAGGAAATTATTGTCAAAATACATATCCAGTGGCTTCAAACTAAACCCCAGTGGTCCTTGTGGATAAATACATTGAAAGTCTATGGACTGAATCGTGTCTAGTGTGTAGTTGCGAACAATATTACCTGACTAGTCAGTTTGGACACCTCGGTGGCCAGGGTGATATCAGGACGGCAGAGCAGCGTTCCACCACGGCTGGCCTCCTGGCGAGCCTTATCACGGTATCCGATCTACAAGAACAGTTTTTGCAACCATTACCTACTATTTCAACAATACAAGCTTTTTGTCAAGTTTTTAATATAGACGATTGCCTACTACAAGGGATAGTACACTCAATGAACATGAGTGAACTTACAATGAATAAAATGTCGTCTTGTGGCGTTTTTGGCTGCCAGAATAGAAGGAACAGCACTTTTGGTTCAAAACTAAAGGTTTTTTTTTGGACTGCAATACCTAGCTCAACCACTCGTTGTCAATCCTACATACAGCACCTTTAAGGAAACCTGAGAGATTTCCGAACCTCCACTGAAAGTCCATTCCCCCCAAAACATAAAAAAATGTATTAAAAGTACATAGAGATTGTAAAAGAAATAGATAGGAATTGCGCTTTTTAATTCAAGACTTTAGAATAGAAAGAAAGGTTTTATATAATAAACAGATTAAATATATGCTTTTACTCACATATAAACTTTGATCAATGCACATACATAGAGCACACCAAAATGGTAAAAACGGAAGCTCAAATTTGTTATGCCACGTTCCAGGCAACCCGTAACCTGTGATTTTCCAACCTGATACCCGTGAAAGTGCACTGTAACTGCAGTCAAACCCAAGTGGGTATAACTGTAGTGCAGACCGAAGATCTCCAAAATGGGGTGTGAACTCCAAAATTGGGCAGAACCTCCAAAATGGGGCGGGGTCTCCTTTCGCAAAGACGTTCACCATTGGCTGTGGCTGTGACTTACATTTAAAAATAAAACTTTATAAATTAAACATTGTTTCTAGTTCATCTAAAATAAAATATGAAATATAAATAAATGTTCTCCATGAGAGCAGAGCCCAAAGCTTGTGGCCAGTGGTGTTTGGACCCAAGTTTGAACCTCTGCTTCATGATGTAAAACGGGAATTACTCAGGAGCCGTGCACTGAAGTGGATTGGGGGAAAAATTGTGTGGCAATGGCAGCCCCTATGAATAATATTGCAAATGGATGCAGTGTTTATGCAAGTCGTACACGTTGAAAAAAAACGATTTTAGGATTTTAATATAACATTGCAATAAAATTAATAATCTACCTACAATTGCTTGCGCCCAGGCGTGAGTTGGCCTGGAACGCTACAAACGTGAGTTGTGGTTTGAAGTCGTGACTTACGGGCTCAAAAACCTGCCTGGAATGCAGCAATAATGTGCGAGAACCAATAAGGTTTGTTGTAGCCGTTTAAGAAAATACTTTTTTAAAATTATTTGTTTAAATGTTATAATATGATTTATTTTGTTTCAATTTAATCTGTTATTTATGAAAGAAAATTGTGTATTTTGTAAATGCCATAAAGGGCGTGATAATGAATTGGACGGCGATACTACGGGAGATATAAAGTGGGTCAGACACAATTTTTGACCACTTCATAAGTTTTGTTTTGTGAAAAGTCTTCCGTATTGCATAATTTGTATCTTAATTTGAATCTATGTTTTGTTGATCAATTATTAAATCAAAATAAATAAGAACAAGACAAGAATGGTGAAATAAAGTGCGTGACGAAATGCAAACCCATTGCCATGCTTCCACGGCCTTGAGAAAAGGCCAAAAAAACAAGGTTTGTTTTGGCGTCAAGCATTGCTGCTGCCGTTAACCATATATGAGTGTTTTATATATATATATATATATATATATATATATACGAACCAAAGTCTTGTGTGTTTGGAATGACATAAGGGTGAGTAAGTGAACAGAAAGTGACCCTCACCTCACTGACAAGCTTAGCAGTTTGAGTGGCTTTCCTGATGTCTGGGCGGTCAGCAACCGAAGTGTATGTCAACTTGGCTTTAGCCTCCTGCTTATAGGCGATCTATACAAAGAGAGACGTGGGATTTAAAATAAACTCTGAGACTATTATTTGAGGCAGATAAATGTTAGTTCCTCACATTGCTTTGGTTCTTGGCCACTTCCATGGCATGTTGCACATCAGGTGGAGCAATCATTTGGTTGTAATTAGACTTGCCTTTCTCCTTCTCAAACTTCTGCTTGTACAATTTCTGTGAAAAGTTCACGTGAGATTATGATTGCCAATCACAATACAATCGCTACAAATAAAGTTTCTTTTATTAAAGGGGTGAAAAAAACTGTATGTAGACTTACAGCACTTGTGATTTTGCCAACTTCTTTGCTGTGGGCAGTGTCGCGAGTTTCTGCGAGAGTGGTGAAGCCTCCTGACTGGTGATCCTTTTTGCTGGCTTCCTTGTATTTGGTCTGCAGGATAAGTTGCAAAACATGAATTTGCTAAATATTTTACGTTGCTTTAATGAATCTGCACACATTACAACATTACGTTGGGCCATACCTCAGACACAAGTTTAGCCACTGATTTAGCATGAAGGATTTGAGGAGTGTCATGGACAGCAATGCACTGGCCCTTGGCCTTCTCATACTTCTCCTTGTATTTCACCTGAAGAACGTGACATTTTCCGTTAGTCATGATAGATGTTGATTCTCAAAAATGGAAAATGTACGTGGAAAATGTCACTCACAATGCTGGAAAGCTCAGAGTTCTGCTTAGCCAGAATGGTGTATTTATCATCAGAAACCGACATTACACAGCCCTTCAACATTTCCTTATCATACTTGTACTCAACCTGTGGATTATAAACAAATAAATTCATTAATCTGGAATTATTTTCTCTATAACTGAAACTGTTGTAGAAAATGGAGCGGCACGGACATCGCTTTGTTGGAAGCTGTTCTTAGCTGCATGAATGAAATCAGGTCTGTCCACAGTCCAGATCCATTTGTTCTTGGTGGCCTCATACTTCTTCTTGTAGTCAAGCTACACATAATAAGACGCATAATGAGACACTGAGTTGCAATTCAGTTTCATAGATGCTCAGTGCAGATCAATGCAGACTTACATTGCTGATGTTCTTGTAGGCTTCCTTTGCGGCACGAATGTCATGAGCATCAGGTGCTATGTTAATGTGAGCCTTGTTTCTTTCATACACTTCCTTGTATTTCAGCTGTAAAAACAAAACAAAACCGAAGTCTAAAATTAAATATATACTGACATAAAAAGAAACTCTTTCTGTACATATAAATAAGTGTAAACCTACATTGCTGGTGATCTCCTTGACCTTCTTCATGTGCTGGCTCGAGGGAGTGTCATGTCCAAGAGTGTAACTTGTTGCTTTATTCTTGTTGTAGTCCATCTTATAATTGATCTAAAAAGGAGAACAGGGATGCAAGATGAATGCATTCACATACAATTGGAGTAATTCTCAAGTGACACTGAAAATTAGGAACGTCTACTATATGTATGTAGAAATGCTTTCCACATTATGGAAGGCAGATGTTGATGATACTCACATCGCTGGTCTGCTTGCTGCGCTTGACAACTTGATAATTAGGGGTATCCAGCACTGCGGTGTACTTTGACTTGGCACGTTCATAATGCTCCCTGTACTTCCACTACAGGAATTGATGGACAAGAAATGATAGTCAGGGAAAGCACATCTGCAAATCTTAAATAATTTATTAAAAAGTTATGGCAAGTAGTATAATAACTAGCAATATCATGCATTAAAAGGGAAGGGATAATCATGACATGACTTTTCATTAAACTGAAATTTGCCTTCCACAAAATTCATCCAGTGGAAAGCATGCAGATAATGGCTTATGGATACTAGGATATTCAGCAGTCCATAAAGATGCACACATAAAAGTACATACATGCAATATGCAGTGAGCCAAAAGATGGAAGTGGAAAGCAGCTTCAGGCAACAGTATTCAGAAAGACACTTAAGACACAAGTTACTGCTAACGTATAATGTCTTCATCTCTATGCTTAGTCTTCTGCAAACTTATGGCATATCATTTCTAAATGTATTTTTTATAAAAACAATATTTCATATTATATATTATAACATGACTAAATGTATTTTAAAGCAAAATAATTTATTTTATTAAATTAGATTTTTAATTAATTTAAACGATGCATCAGTGTTTCTTTTTTCTATGTAAAATAATAACCTGATTCAAACAAACTAGAGGAAAACCCCACCATGACACCTTAAAGTACGGGAGATCGGGCTAGTTGTCACACCTGTTACTCCAGTGAATATGGTTCAAGGTAAAACGTGTGACATCTTGCCCTCACAAATTGTGACGACTTGCCCTGTGACCTGATATTTATGAAAACATCCTTAACATAACATAGTTAAACTTTCAGTTAAAATCTACCAAGCTAAATCTATATAGCTGAATTGCATTAATGCATGCCAGCATGGTCATACTGTGTAATAGTGCCGGTCTCTCCTATATACCCATTTCCTAGAAAACTCAATGGAGTTATGGACAGTGATCAGTAGATATGTTTTAAAAGCAGGGTATGGTAGAAAATCAAAAGTAGTAAATGGCTGCATATGATCATTAAAGGTGAAGTTAGGGGTGCATTGATGAAGAGATGAGAATTTAATAGGGTTTGGAGGACTACCAGTGGGCAGATGGTTACCTTGCTCCACATGCCAGAGTTGTACATGGCTACAAGAATTTCAGGACGGCGCAGCTCATTGCATCCGCTCTTGAGTAACTCCTTGGCCTTGAATTTATAGTTTCCCTGTCCATTGAAAAAAAACACAGACACACAAATCATGCCACAATTGAAGACAGAGACGGAAAGAGGCTCCAGGTAGAGATGCTCTACAAAACTGTGTACTCCAGATGAGAGATTAAAAAAAAACCTTATCCCTTAACGCATAACACTACCACCAAATTTTCAGATGAAGCAGTATCTGGAGCACACAGATTTAGTTGAAGCTGTGAGCGGTCCTGTTTAGGTTTTGGAGCACTAGTAGACACCAAAATCAGGGGAGAGAAAGAGACACGATTGAGAGACATTGTAGCCATGCGACAGAGTCATCCAGTGGATCGGAGACGATCTCATGCTCGGGCCCATGTGGCAGGCGATGAACCCGTAGGGAGCAGCTGGAGCTGGTGGCTTTACCTGACTCAGCTTGCTGACCTCCTTAGCCAAGACGTTTCTAGGATCATCTACAACTACGGTGTACTTATCCTTATTCTTCTCATAGCTGGCATGGTAGGACCTCTGCTCAGGATTTCAAAACGAAGTTAAAGACAACTGTCTCGAGAGCAGTGAAGATGAGCACTCATTCAGGGGAGAAAAGTGTCATAACAGGTAAACTCAAAGTTAAATCTTAGTAAAGAAAAAAACATGACATATAAAAGTAACAGACATCAATGTGAGATGGTAATAGGCATGTTGTAAGTTTACCCTTAAAGCTGTACCCATTACAGAGGCAGTGGAAGAGAAACAGGTTATGTAAGCATACATTTTGTATTTATCTTGCAACGCTTACATTGAATTTAACCATTAATATACCAGAGTATTATGAAACAAAGCCATGCTTTCATTGACTTACATCATTGATCAAAAGTGAAGCGTTCTTGACAGCAGCAAAGAATGGTGTGTCACATGTGTACTTGAAGTTGGCCCTGTTCTTCTCGAATGATGCTTTGTAGAGTCTCTGTTATCAAAAACAGATAGAAGAGAGTAGGAGGAGGCTTTGTTATATACCATAGTACAAATGAGCCGAAATGAGTAAAAATTAATAAAATTCTGGTTTCTCATTACATCGCTGTAAAGGGCCTTGTTGTGTTCAGCATGCACCATCGCAGGTGTGTCCCACACATAGCAACCAATGCCCTTGAGCCAGTCAAGATCCTCTTTGTACTTGACCTAAATTGGATAAGAACATGTTAGAGAGGTTAATAAACGGCAATATGAGTTTCTGTCAAAGACTCTGCGAGCTGTCAAGTTGAAGAAACAAGAGGGACGCTTTATAGTTATACTCACGTCACTGATGCAGTTCCTCACAATCTTGCTGTGGAAGAACTCAGGGCGGTCAGGGATAGACTTCCAGGTGCCCAATGTGCTGATGTACTTCTCCCTATATTTGACCTGTAAAAGGAGAAAGTGAGTGAAAGAATTCCTCACTAAACCACATTTATGTTTAAAGCAAACTAAAAGTCTCTTAGTTTACTGACCTCACTGATGTCATCTCTGACCCTCTTGGCACAAAGAATATCCAGGGCGTCCTTGTCAGCGTGGTAGTGTCCTTTAGAGAGCTCAAAGGTCTCCTTGTAGCGTAGCTGGAGAGGAATGATGTAGATTGTTAGAAGGGCTTTTTAATTGATAGTGAACAGGCCAATAAAGGAAGAAATAAAGCATCTGGTTGACTTACATCGCTGGCATTGAGGTAGGCTTTCTTGGAACGAACCAGGATCGGTGTGTCATGGATGGGAGTATACTTGTGCTTCATCTTGTCATACTGCTCCCTGTACTTTTTCTAAAGATGATACAAAAGATGAATTACATGCTTGTCTGCAAACACGTTATTTAGTGGTACAAATATATTAGTGTTGTAAAAAACAAGATCCAATTACCTCACTGTACACCACTTTCATGGAACGGGCGTGATTCAAGATGGGAGTGTGCGCTTCTGGGGTGAAGAAGGCCCTCTCTTTGGATGCCAGATCAATGTACTGAGACTGTGAAGTCACAAAGAAAAGATTGGTAAAAGACAGGTAAAGGCTGAAATACCCTACACAACTTAAAAATCTGAACAGATTTTAAAACACTAGGCATCATACGTACACTTTTCAACTTTGTAAATGGTTAAGAGAAAAAACTGGGCATCAATCACTAAACGAATAAGAATCACAATACCAGACTTTGAAGTCGTTCTGAACACAACAAACTGGTTTTGAGCTTCTAAAACCAGCTCAAAATATCAAGTATGTTTGATATCCTCAGACTGGATGAAATCATAGTCTAAAGTTAAAAAATGAGTCTGTGCCCATTATACACTAAGCAATTTTCTTTGAAATCTGTCAATTATGACAGCCATCTGTAGCGGACCCGTCAAGGTCTGTGCAAAAGTCATGTAGTGTATTCCAACCAGATGTTTTCTTCAATCAATGTTTTGGATATCTTTGAGTGGAAACCGCTTTTGTCAGTTATATCAGTGAGGGTCATACTGTCATTTGTAAAACCTGACCCATTTAATTCTGAGCACTGAGCATGATCTCTTAACTTGATGCATTACAACAAGTCATTATGTAGATTTAATTAGGTTTAGGGATAAAAGTGATTTACCTTGTTGGTCAGACTCTGTGCCCACTTGGCTCTCTTAATTTCCAGGCCATCCACAGTAGTAGAACATTTTGTCTTTTCCTTATTGCCCTCAGCTCGGTACACAATCTGTGGATAGAAACAGATGAAGAGACATTTAAGAATGTGGACAGGCTTTAAAACAGTCTAAAAGTGAGAAGTCAGGCCTGAGGCTGATATAAAATCACTCACATTACTCATGTGGGTCTTGAGTTCAGTCACACGCTTGTACTCTGGTGTGTCCAGGACTACACTGAAGTTGGAATAGTTCTTCTTGGCATCAATGTCATATGATTTCTAGCAAATAGGTTTTAAAAAAAAATCTTGATTAGTACAAAAAATAATCAAAATGAAGCATAATGAGTGAAACATGACATGCATGATAATAAGTGAATGAATAATTACTCTAAACTTGGTGATCTCACGGATTCGGACCAACTCAGGGGAGTCCACCATAAAGCAGCCAAGACCTCTCAGCCAGTGCAGATCCTCTTTATACTTCAGCTGCAGAAGATATAAACACAGTTAACATACCTGCAAATGTCAAGGTAGGAAATACATTGCTTGCAGTACGCCGTAGTAGATTTAGGTGCATATATGAGGGACACCTACATCACTGTTGATCTCGTTGACATGAAAGCAGTGCATCAGCTCTGGGGTGATGGGCATGGACAGAAGCGTTCCTCTGCTGTTGAAGTACTTCTCCTTATAGCACAGCTGTAGGTGGAAAAGAACCATTATTAGAGCATTTAATCATGTTGGAATAACATGCGAGACAGAACTCATGTATTCATAATAAAGACATACTTACATCACTGATTGCTTGTTGGGTGGCTTTAACCTGTCGGATCTCAGGTGTGTCATACTCGGAGTGGATCTTGTCCTTTTCCTTCTCATATTTCTCACGATACAGTCGCTATGACAAAAGGAAACCTTTGTTAAAATCCTCTTTTGTGACAAAGTTTACATTTCCAGAGTAAAACTTTATATTTATCTTGCACTTACTTGGTTGGTGACCTTGTTAGCTTTCCTGATGGTGACAAAGTTTACACCTTCAGGATCTAATTTGTAGTTCCTGGCTTTCATCAGCTCATAGGCTTCCTTGTACTTCATCTACAGACATTGGAACAAAAGATAAGATGTATTCATAACATTAAATCGCTTTTTTATTTTGAAAATGGAGGTGTTCTCGTACATTGCTGGTGATTATACTGTTGGCCTTGGCCTGTTTGTTTAGGGGAGTGTCATAGGGCAGAGTATAACCGGTGGGCATAATTATCTTATTGGCCTCTTTGTAGAAGTTCTGAAAGAAATAAAGAAAGTGATATGAAGCATGCATCAATGGAGAGATCAGCACACATTTTTATGTATTGGTAAGAGGCATCATACATCACTCTGGATGTAGTTAGCTTGACGGGCCCTTTCAGTATCGACGGTCACAGCAGGAGCGGTGTTTTTACCCATGACATTTGTGGTGTAGTCATGACGGTAGTTAAGCTGTAGACAGGAAGTATAAGAGTTAGAAGGTTCTGCTTTAATTAAATTGAAGGCACTTTAATGTATGTTGATACGTGGTTTTTTAGGAGATACCTCGCTCAAGTTCTTAGCGCTCTGCTTGCATGTTTCATAGACAGGAGTGTCCGTGACCACAGTGTAGTCCTTTAAGTGCTCGATTCCCTTAGCTCTGTAAAGATTCTGAAAGAGAACAGCACATAGGAGAAGACGGCAACATTTGAGCTGATGGAAAAGGAGGGGTAAACTGAAAGAAAATGAAATGAAACTTACTTCGCTCTGCAGTTTCATAGATTGCTTACAACGAAGAATCTCAGGAGTGTCCCAAGCATAGCAGCCAATACCCTTAATCCAGCTGAGGTCATCTTTGTAGAAGATCTGAAATTAGATCAATGTGAAGGTTGGCTTCAAAAAGACCCCAAGCCAGTTCAAAATTTCATTTAAACCAGTGGAACCTAACTTGCATTTGCATATTACAGTACATGAAAATATGAAACATTTTTTGATGTACAGGTTATAACTCACGTCGCTCAGTTGCTCGTTGACCTTCCGGGCGTGCACGTACACCTGCATGTCAGGGAGGCAGATCCACTGGTGCAGATATTTACGGTAGTCAACCCCACTGACAATCTTCTGGGTACTGCGTGCGGATACAATGTCAAGCATGTCGGGAGGTACATGGACCTTTGCCTTGGTCTTCTCATATTTGTCTTTGTACAGGCGCTAATGGAAAAAGCATACAAAGGTTTAATTATTTAGATTTTTAGTAAATTACGAAACTGAACCTCAGCTGATGCTTTACTCACATCCAGAACCAGTTTTCCAGCTTTGATACATCTTGCAGTAGCAGGGTCATCCTCAAGACTCTTAGGCAAGCTGTAGAGGGTCTTGAACTTCTCATAATCTTCCTTGTATTTTTTCTATAAAATCAAACAAAGATTTAATGTTTGTATGTTTTGGACATTCAGATAGTTCTCTTTCTATGAAGGCATTCTATGAAAGTAAGAACTGGAGAAGGGACTCACGTTACTCAGGATGACCTTCTGTTGTTTGGCATGGACTAAGGCATGGGAATCGTGAGGGATGTTGTAGCTCTTGGCCTTGATCTTGTCCCAAGCCGCAGAATAGGCTTTCTGAATGTACACAAAGATATTACAGAAACTGGGACAACAAATAAAATCAGTAACTCAGCATTTCAGAGCTTTTCCTGTAGGCTTACAGTGCTGTAGATCTCCTTCAGGTTAAAGCATCTTGCGTAGTCACAGGTGTCCAGAACAGTGGTATAAATGTGTTTCTCCTTATGATATGCCTCTCTGTAGTTCAGCTGTGGATAAAACATAAAATATGCACCATGGTACCAAGTAACCTCAAAAATAATGTGCTCTTTATAATACTCACATACTAAGTAAGCAATTAAAGGGGCTGTAAGTAGGAATTACTCTCATCTAGTGGTGAAATTGTATTTTGCATTCAAACTAATTTTGCTCTCCAGCGCCTCGCTTTTTCAAATGCACGTTGCATCTACGGTAGGTGATATGTACCAAAAAGCTTTGACAGGAGGTCTTCTAATAGCACTTCGTTTTGGCGATGATGTTTTCTTCTCTTGTGGCGCGGCATATGTATTGTCCATAATAAGAATGCAATCCAGACCTTTAAACTTGCCGGTGCAGTTTCAAGCGCCTCTCACTGCTCTGCACCTGCGTTTCTGGCTCTGACCGAAAACGCGTTGTGGAAACGCGTTGGCTTAGTACTTTTTGTCCCTCTCTGCTATTATAGTTTTGCAAGATGGCGGAACTACATGGAAGCCTCCGTCGACCTACCCGTCCCATGTATATAAAGATAATAAATTCTTCATTTACGAGGATTAGTTTAAACATTGGCATAGGTATTTGTACACCATTGAGGGCATATTTATGAATAAAAATATTGATTTTAGATAATAAAATACCTAAAAAGTTACTTATTGTCCCTTTAAATGTAGATTAATGGGATTACTAACCTCACTGGCCCAAGTGTGTCCCAGGACAGCAGTCACATATACAGGTGTGTCTGTCACAATGGAGTAATTGTTCCACTCCTTTTTGCCTTCTGCCTTATACTTAATCTGTTTGGAAACAAACATTTGTCCTTCAAACAGCTGAAAACATAATGTCTCTTCTTTGTCAACGGCTAGATGAGACTAAAAAATTTTACTTACATCACTCTGCAGCTCGTATGACTTCTTGGCACGCACAATCTCAGGAGTGTCCCAGGCGTAACAGCCAACACCCTTCATCCAGTTCAGGTCATCTCTGTAGAACACCTGTCAGGGAGAAATTAGTCAAATGAAGCCATCCAGCAAACCCAATCCAGTCTAAATATCACTGCAATAATAACCTACATCACTTAAGATCTCATTGGCCTTGCGTGCACGGATGGCATCGTTCTGATCAGGGTGGCATGTCCACTGGTGCAGATATGAACGGTATAGGACATCACTCAGGATTTCCTGACATTTCTTGGCAACCACATGGCTGATCATATCAGAAGGAATGTGGAGCTTAGTTTTGGTTTCATTGTACGATTTGTGGTAGTCTCTCTGTTGGACAGATCAAAAAAGTCTGGTTAACGAGGAATTCAAATATAAATGTTACCAAGTGAATATCAAAGAACAGCGACCTTAGAACTCAGGCATAGTAATAATAAAAACAACTCACCAGATTTTTCATTTTCTCCATTTGGCCAGAGCGAACCACCTCAGGGAAGTCAGCCAGTGTTGAAGCCATGTAGTGGCCTTTGGATTTCTCATGACTATCAAGGTACTTACACTGCAGTATTTCAATACAAGAAACAATTAACAATTGTTTACAGCACTTCTAAATCAGTATTTGAAGCCAAAAAAAAACCATGGGTACCATATTAAAAAGACTTTATTAAACATATGTGGTACTGCCCTGTCACTGATCTGTGGCAAAACTTAAAGGGTATATTCCATTTAATTTTTATTCATTTTTGATCCTTACATTACTGATCGTGTCTCTGGTCCTCTTGGCTTGTTGTACTGGTATATATTCATGGTTCAGCTGGTAGCCAGTGGCTTTGCTCTCATCCCAGCTGACTTTGTACAATTTCTAGAGTAACAAAAACAAAACATTCCGAATGTAATGCATCACATAAATAAAATGCAAATATATACAAATAAGTCTGGAATATGCATTGTTACCTCACTGATCATCTTTGCAACATCTCTAGAGTGAGCCAGCTGTGGTGTATCATCAGATCCAATGTAGTGGCCCTTCTCCAGGTTAAATGATTCCTTGTACTTCAGCTGAGTAACAACAGAAAGATTGGCGTGGTAGATAAGTTAACCTCTCCGAGAAAATTTTTCACTATGATGATGAAATTGCCCAAATCTGAGACACACTTACATCACTGAGGTTAAAGGCGTTAACCTTGGCAAGAACAACCTCAGGCCGATCCACAATGTGGGTAAATTTGCTAAAGTTTTCCTTAGCATCCTTCTTGTAATGTCTCTGCGTGGGGAAAATAAACAGGCATTGTTATAAACAGAGGTTTGCGTTTTAAATGAGACTTTGTGCAAAAAACTGTTTGGTCAAACTTACATCATTCAGAATCTCTTGGGCTTTTCGGACTTTGACATGATCCACACAATCAGCGGCCACCCATCCACAACCACGTAACCATTCCAGATCTGCTTTGTAGACATTCTGGAGGGAAAGTATTTTTATAGTATTATAAAAAAGATTTTTTTACTTAAAACAAAACTTTACTCTCATACTCCTATTTTAATGAACAAGAAAAAATATTTTGATTTAAAAACCTTTTCACCCATTACTTACGTCACTGGCTAAGTCATATGCTTTACGGGCCTGAATGACGTCATTTTGATCAGGCAAGCATGTCCACTGGTGCAAGCGAGTTCTGTAGTTGTCATCATTGACTTGGATCTGGCATTTCTTAGCATGTTCAAATGACAGCATGTCCACTGGGAGGTTGAATTTGGTCTTGGACTTGTTGAAGTCTTTCTTGTAGAGGGCATCACTAGCAATCCTAGCTGAGTTCAAGGCCAGCATGAGCAGAGGATCATCCTGGACACTGAGGGCTCCAATGTGATGACCAACTTGCTTACGGTAGCCCTCTTTGTACTTGTACTGGAAAAAAAAGAAGATAATTTATTTGTGTGCATGATTAAAATTAAGGTGAAATGGTTTTATGTATAGCTTTATTTATTTACTTACATTACTCTGTACTTTTGTGGTCTGAATGCATTGTTTAATCGGAACCGCATCTCCGGGCATGAAGTATGATGTGGACTTGGTCTTGTCCCAGCTTTTGGTGTATAAATGCTATGAGTGATGTTTAAAATGACATTTTTGTTACTACACTTCATTACTAAGCAATCATTACAGACAGAATTTATTTCTCAAAAAGAAAAATGCATTACCGGGTGGTACATTTTGGCCACTTCCCTGGCTGTAGCCAAAACTGGAGAGTCTGTCAACGTGTATTTAATCTTGTCCTGGTGCCAGGCCTCACGATACTTAGCCTGAGAACAAAAAAGAGATATTTAGAGAACAGTCGCATCTGAAAACCACGTGTGAAACTAATGTCTTGGGCATGACAGCATTTCAGTGGAGAGAACATGATTTATATGCATATACTGTAATAGTTCTGAGTAACTATGACAAAACAATACTTATTTCACTCACTTTTATTTTTCCATCTTTAAAATAAACTTTTATTTCTTTAATCAGTTTTATTTCTTTTAGTTTTTTTTATTTTCTTATTAATTTTTATACTCAAACTCTTGCTCTATTTTGTATATATTATTCAAATTGTAAATAAAATATTTGTATATTATGTTGAAATGTTTAGACAAATTAATAAAGTATTTAAATGTACATTTATTCACTTAGACTATGTTTTTTTCCAAAGCAGCTTACAACAGAGAAACATATGCAATTATCACAGACCTAATAATTAGGTAACAAAGTTCTTGGTTTAAGGTTGTATTTATTCACATGTTTGAAGTGTGCCCTGAATATTTCACACTATCCATTCAATATTAAGAAGAAAATTGAATAATAAGGCTTATAAATTGAAGTTATAATTTTTTTACATATAGGAAAATAATAAAAAAATAACATTATACATATAATATGTGTTTTACTACTTACCTCATTGAGCACATCAGCAGCATTTTTGGAGCACACAAAGTCAACTCTTTCAATGGGTGTTGTATATTTCTGCTCATCCAGTTTCACACGGTAGCCTCTCTGAATCAGACAAAAAAAAACAAAAAAAAACACAGCAATTCATTACCTTCTCTACTGCATAATTTGAAAAGAAACTCACTGGTAGAAATAATTACAGTATACAGTATAGTGCCCAAGGACTTACATCAGCCAGAATCTTTTGGGCATTCCTCACTTTGACAACTTCAACAGACTCATGGGGAATCCATCCACATCCCCTGAGCCACTCCAGGTCAGCCTTGTACACAGCCTAAACATCAAAAATGAAACAAAGTATAACACTGTGCTTTAAAGATTTTTTAAACACAATCAAAGCTCAACTTACATCACTGCGCAGATCGTAGACCTTCCTGGCCTGGACAACATCATTGGAGTCGGGCAGGCAGGTCCAGTTGTGCAGGTAGGTTCTGTAGTTGGCATCATTGACCTGGATCTGACATTTCTTGGCCAGCTCAAGAGACAGCAGGTCCACTGGGAGGTGGAACTTGGTCTTGGACTTGTTGAAGTCTTTCTTGTAGAGAGCATCACTAGCAATCTTAGCTGAGTTCAAGGCCAGCATGATCAGAGGATCATCCTGGATGCTGCGGGCTCCAATGTGATGACCAACTTGCTTACGATAACCAGTCTTGTACTTGTACTGTATTTGAAAGATGATCGGATCAGTTGTAAGCAATCGTATTTATATTACTCTTAAATAACAGAAAGGGGATATAAAAGACAAAATTTGAGATACTTCTCAATATAGATATTTCTCAATATAAAAATACTACCAAATTCAGAAAACAGACAGAAAAAAACATGTCTTTGTGATGTCTTACGTCACTGGCTATTTCTCTGGAGGCTTTAGCCTTGATCACAGACACGGCATCCTCTTTGATTTGGTAACCCTTTGCTTTCGTAGCATCCCAGTCTTTGGTATACATTTTCTGCAACAGGACAAAAGAAAATGGAATTTCAGAACAATAATTTATAAGCATAATACGCTCAAAAAGCAGAGTTCATTTTAGTTACACTCAGCAGTCCTGCATGTGAATTTGCTTACATTGCTGACGGCAATGGCATTGGCTCTGGACAACTCAATGGCAGGTGTATCTGGCATAATGTGGATAGATGTCTTATCGTTTTCCCATGCTTCTCTGTATTTCCTCTGAAAACAAAGTAATTCAAATAAAAAAAGTTAAATGCCTTTTTTGCCACACAAAGATGAAAAAACTGAAAAACAACACATCTGTTACTTTCTTTCAGCACATTCATTATCAAAGGCATTTTTAAAGGCAACTAAAGAAAATAATCTTACATCGCTGAGGATGTCAGCATTTTGCTTGGCTAGAACAATAGCAGGCAGGTCCATAGCACTTGTGAACTTGACAGTGCTGGGGGGCTGACGGTACAGTTTCTCATTAAGGATAGCCTGAGCATTCTTGGCTTTGAGCACGTCAATAGATCCTTGCGGCATCCAGCCACATCCACGGATCCACTCAAGATCAGCTTTGTATACAGCCTAGTTTGAAAGTTTACAACAATGTAGTTAATGTAGCAATATAACAAACCACTGTAAACAGCACAGCGTGTGAAGCGAAGCATATACGTACATCACTTCGCAGATCGTAGACCTTCCTGGCCTGAACGACGTCATTGGAGTCGGGCAGGCAGGTCCAGTTGTGCAGGTAGGTTCTGTAGTTGGCATCATTGACCTGGATCTGACATTTCTTGGCCAATTCAAGAGACAGCAGATCCACTGGGAGGTTGTATTTGGTCTTGGATTTGTTGAAATCTTTCTTGTACAGAAGATCACTAGCAATCTTGCCTGAGTTAAAGGCCAGCATGATCAAGGGATCATCATGGATGCTACGGGCTCCAATGTGGTGCCCTTGCTGCTTCCTGTATCCAGCTTTGTACTTGTACTGGAAGGTTTAAATAGGTAAAAGAAATTTGAGCACTATCATTTAACATTATGTTTTTAATGTGTTAGATGAGATACACAGTAAGACTTACATCACTAATGATGTCTCTGGAGGCCTTGGCAGATTTCACTGCGACAGCATCCTTAGGCAGGAGGTAGCCCTTCTTAAGGCTGTTCTCATAGTCTTGACGGTAATATTTCTGCAAAGAACATTATAAAGCGACTCACACTGATTTAACGTGATTTAAAACTATACCAGTGTGCATGTATTTGTGATTTAATGGTCACTACAAAACAGAGCTGCTGTACTTACAATGCTTGTGTTGAGTTTGTTTTGTTTTCCAAGAATGATCTCAGGGGTGTCTGGCATGACATGGATTTGGATCTTTTCTTTATTCCAGGCATCTACATATGCATTCTGCAATGCAATAATAATGAAGACAAAAAGTTAGATACGTTCACCTATGGTGTACAAATCTCAGCCTGCAACAGTGATTTAAAAATGCAATTTAATTTTACTATTTTACACAGATTAGTTAAATTGTCTAGGAAAATAATACCTTGTCCATGACCTTGGCATTAGCCTGGGCAAGAGCAAAAGGCATGGCATCTGTCTTGCTTGTATACTTGAAATTGCTTGGATGCTGTCGGTACTTCCTTTCACTCAGAATCTCAGCAGCCTTTTTAGCCTTCTCTACATCGACTGAGCCTATCGGAACCCATCCTGTACCTCTGATCCATTCCATATCAGCCTTATACACAGCCTGATGGTAGAAAATACATGAGAAATGGTAAAAAGACAATGCTGGTAGTATACAATAGGTCTATTTATACCGGTTACAAATTAAAATTCCGAAAAAACTCACATCACTTTGAAGATCGTAGACCTTCCTGGCCTGGACAACATCATTGGAGTCGGGCAGGCAGGTCCAGTTGTGCAGGTAGGTTCTGTAGTTGGCATCATTGACCTGGATCTGACATTTCTTGGCCAGCTCAAGAGACAGCAGGTCCACTGGGAGGTGAAACTTGGTCTTGGACTTGTTGAAATCTTTCTTGTAGAGAGCATCACTGGCAATCTTGGCTGAGTTCAAGGCCAGCACGAGCAGAGGATCATCCTGGATGCTGCGGGCTCCAATGTGATGACCAACTTGCTTACGATAACCTGTCTTGTACTTGTACTGTGAAAAGTCCATTTAAACATATATTACATTCAAGTAAGTACACAGTAATTGCATGCTGGGTCCAATAAGAAAGAAAAACATACATAACTAGCAATGGCACATAATGCCTTAACTTTAAAGATGGCTCCTATTTATATTTATGTGACAGGACAACAAAAAAGAAAATGTATCAATCAGCTAAGCAAATGTTAAAAAGGTATACACTTACATCACTAATAATATCTCTGGATGCTTTAGCAGCTTTGATGGCAACAGCATCAGTTTTGAGGTCATAGCCTTTCCGGAAGATGTCCTCAACTGCTTGTCTGTACAGTTTCTGAAAGCAACATTTTTATTATTTTTTTTTTTTTTTTTTTGAGTAATACAATGAATAGGACTAATTTTGGAAATCAAACGGAATGCATGAATTTGAGATGTTATTTGAACTATTAAAACAAATATATAATGAAGAAAGAAAAATCATTTAAGAAGTGATACCTACCCTACTATTGTTCATTGCATTAGCACTTGAGAGGACAATCTCTGGGGTATCAGGAGGAATATGGATCTTGATCTTGTCACGCTCCCATGCTGCATGATACTGATGCTAAAATGGGAAAAAAAGATTCGTTTTTAGTGACAAATGTATTGCTGTGAGAGATGTTATGGTGGAAATTAAAATATCCTGCAGTAAATAAAAAAATTAATGAATAATTAATACACACTAATATATATTAAACTTTATGTTCTAATTGATATATTGCCTAAATTGCTCTCCAGAGAATTTTGTTGACATGGTTTATTTGGATTCCATACATATGACTTTTTTTATTCTACTAACCTGATCCATAACTTGTGCATTTGCCTTGGCAAGCACCAATGGCATGGACTGCATGTCTTGTGAAAATTTAAATGTGTCTGGTTTCTGTCTGTAGAGTCGCTCACTGAGAATCTCAGCTGCTTTCTTTGCTTTCAGGACATCAAGCGAGCCAATCGGGACCCATCCTACACCAGTCATAAACTCCATGTCTGCTTTGTACACAGCCTGAGGTGGAGACAAAATGTGACTTTGCAGAACTAAACACTTCATATTTAATTGAAAACTATCTGACATTTGAATAACATTTTAGTTTGACAAACGTACATCGCTACGGAGGTCATAGACTTTTCTGGCCTGGACAACATCATTGGAGTCGGGCAGGCAGGTCCAGTTGTGCAGGTAGGTTCTGTAGTTGGCATCATTGACCTGGATCTGACATTTCTTGGCCAACTCAAGAGTCAGCATGTCCACTGGGAGGTGGAATTTGGTCTTGGACTTGTTGAAGTCTTTCTTGTAGAGAGCATCACTGGCAATCTTAGCTGAGTTCAAGGCCAGCATGATCAGAGGATCATCCTGGATGCTGCGGGCTCCAATGTGATGACCAACTTGCTTACGATAACCAGTCTTGTACTTGTACTAAAAAGATTAGTAATGTAATTATATACCATCTTTACATTTGCTTAGAAGTTAATTATTCACAGTAAAGTGTGTTTGACAAAAAATATTTTCTAATAGGTACTCACGTCACTGATGATATCCCTGGATGCCTTCGCTGCTTTGATAGCAACAGCATCACTGCGCAAATCATAGCCCTTTTTCTTAGATTCTTCGTTGGCAAGTTTATATCTTTTCTAAAATTGGAAAATATTTTACAGAGTGTCATTACTACAGGTTTAAAAACTTTTTATGTGAAAAAATGTAAATTTTTAAGACATATACATACCTCACTGTAATTCATATTGTTCTGCTTTGCCAACAGAACGTCCATACAGTCAGGCATAACATGGATTTTGGTTTTATCGTTGTCCCAGGCTTCAGTGTAAAGTTTCTATAAGAGTTACATTAAATGAGATGTCAGACATTTTACTTTTAAGCTATTTGTTAGGGTTCTTGTTTTGAGAAACCTACTGAGTAGATTTACCTTATTAATAACAGTAGCATTATTTTTAGCTAAAACTACTGGCATGTCTTCAGTTGTAAGTGTGAACTTGAAGTTGCTTGGATGTTGGCGGTACTTCCTTTCACTCAGGATTTCGCCAGCCTTTTTCACTTTCTCAACATCAATTGAACCAATGGGAACCCATCCGATTCCTTGAAGCCATTTCAGATCAGCCTTGTACACAGCCTAAATGGTCATGCAAAGAAAGAATGTAAAATTTTGCATGACTAAAAAGAAATGTCAATAAAAGTCAAGAGCACTTTCATCAGACTTACGTCACTCTGGAGGTCATAGACTTGTCTGGCGTGGACAACATCATTGGAGTCGGGCAGGCAGGTCCAGTTGTGCAGGTAGGTCCTGTAGTTGGCATCATTGACCTGGATCTGGTTCTTCTTGGCCAACTCAAAAGATATCATGTCCACTGGGAGGTTGAACTTGGTCTTGGACTTGTTGAAGTCTTTCTTGTAGAGAGCATCACTAGCAATCCTAGCTGAGTTCAAGGCCAGCATGAGCAGAGGATCATCCTGGACACTGAGTGCTCCAATGTGATGACCAACTTGCTTACGATAACCAGCCTTGTACTTGTACTACAGTTGAAGAATTAAAGAACAGTAAAAATAATAAAAAATCTAAATAAACATTTTTACACATTCTGGACCATAAACTATAAGACTAAGTAAGAAGAACAAAGGAAAAGAGCGCTCACATCACTGATGATATCCCTAGAGGCTTTAGCTGCTTTTATAGAAATGGCATCACCACGCATGTCATAGCCTTTCTTTTTGGCCTCCTCATTGGCAAGCGTATATTGTTTCTGGAATAGGATTAGGTAGAAATGGAAATATGAGGAAAATCAAACATAACTTCCCATCTTCAAGTCGAGACACTAAATGAATGACTCACCACACTGTAGTTAATTTTGTTATGTTTAGCAAGCACAATCTCCATTGTATCTGGCATGACATGGATCTTGGTCTTATCATTTTCCCAAGCTTCCACATAGCTTTTCTGTAGTTAAAGGAAAAATAAAAAACAAAACATAAATGCAAAGTATCTTTACATATTACATTGGAAATTAGAAGAAAACTATGCTGCTGATCAAAGCAGGCTACCTTGTTCATAATGCTTGCATTGTTTTTGGCCAAAACCAGAGGCATGTCTTCAGTTGTGCAAGTGAAATTAAAGTTACTTGGGTGCTGACGGTACTTCCTTTCACTCAGGATTTCTCCAGCCTTTTTCACTTTCTCAACATCAATCGAGCCAATGGGAACCCATCCGAGACCTTGAAGCCATTTTAAATCAGCTTTGTATACCGCCTGAGAACAAACATGGCATAAAAATTAGCATTAAGTAGTGATACAATATTCTTCCATAAACTGGGTATTTGAAAATCTCTGATAATTTGAGAATCTTACTTATCAAATCATGAATGTGCCATGTTTAAACGTTGCATACTTACGTCACTCTGGAGGTCATAGACTTGTCTGGCCTGCACAACATCATTGGAGTCGGGCAGGCAGGTCCAGTTGTGCAGGTAGGTTCTGTAGTTGGCATCATTAACCTGGATCTGACATTTCTTGGCCAGTTCAAGTGTCAACATGTCCACTGGGAGGTGGAACTTGGTCTTGGACTTGTTGAAGTCTTTCTTGTAGAGAGCGTCACTAGCAATCTTAGCTGAGTTCAAGGCCAGCATAAGCAGAGGATCATCCTGGATGCTGCGGGCTCCAATGTGATGACCAACTTGCTTACGATAACCAGTCTTGTACTTGTACTGTTTAAAAGAATGAGCGGTTTAAGGCATGACTTAGTTCTATGGAATGTTTTATTCACTTTTAGATGCTATAATTCAATGTACTCACATCACTGGCGATATCCCTGGAGGCCTTGGCTGCTTTGATGGGGATGGCATCATTTCGCATGTCATAGCCCTTCTTTTTAGCTTCCTCATTTGCAAGCTTGTATAATTTCTTAGAAAACATTCATTAAAACAGTTATTTTATGAAAAAAAAAAATTATTATTAATCAAGAACATCCATTATGCATCACAAAGAGGCCAATGTTGTGTCATACTTACCAGACTGTAGTTGGCCTTGTTTTGTTTTGCGAGTACAATGTCCATAGCATCTGGCATTATATGGATCTTTGACTTGTCTTTGTTCCATGCATCAACATATTGTTGCTGTCAAATAAGAGTATGAAATTAAAGATATCAACAAAACATTTAACATACACACATAAACTGCCTAAAATAAAATCAGTTCAGTAGTTACCTTGTTCATGACATCATTGTTGGCTTTAGCCAAGGCCATTGGCATATCTTCAGTTGTCATGGTATATTTGAAGTTGCTTGGGTGTTGGCGGTACTTCCTTTCACTCAGAATTTCTCCAGCCTTTTTCACTTTCTCAACATCAATTGAACCAATGGGAACCCATCCAAGACCTTGAAGCCATTTCAGATCAGCCTTGTAAACAGCCTAAGAGCAGACACATAAATGGAAAGAATACCTGTTAGTGACTCCATATAGTTTATTCATCAGTATCAGTATCTGTAGATTTATTTATTTTTCAACATAAAGAAGACAACAGATACCAACAAAATTTCTTGGCTCTTTCCAATACAAACTAGATACAAACTAAAGTATAAAACAGAAAATCAATTCCATGAAGATCCAGAAATGGATAAATGATTATCGCTTAACAGAAGCTGGATATTACATACGTCACTCTGGAGGTCATAGACTTGTCTGGCTTGGACAACATCATTGGAGTCGGGCAGGCAGGTCCAGTTGTGCAGGTAGGTTCTGTAGTTGGCATCATTGACCTGGATCTGACATTTCTTGGCCAGCTCAAGAGACAGCAGGTCCACTGGGAGGTGGAACTTGGTCTTGGACTTGTTGAAGTCTTTCTTGTAGAGAGCATCACTAGCAATCTTAGCTGAGTTCAAGGCCAGCATGAGCAGAGGATCATCCTGGATGCTGCGGGCTCCAATGTGATGACCAACTTGCTTACGATAACCAGTCTTGTACTTGTACTGCAAAGAAAGAAAATGTCCTTAGTGTAGCAAATGAAAGCATATGTTCAATGTGTCACATATTGCCTTATGAGTTTGTTATACTTACGTCACTAGCAATGTCCCTGGAGGCTTTGGCTGCGATGATGGGTATGGCATCATTGCGCAAATCATAACCCTTTTTCTTGGCCATTTCATTGGCAAGTTTATATTGATTCTGCAGAGCAAATGAGACAAAATATTTGAACAAACTTGAAAACATATAATTTATCTTTTGTTGTCATAAAACCAGTGCTCATTGCTCTTAATCTATACAGTATAGACTCATGGTTTATATTTGGAATATTTGCTTAAATAAAAAATAAGAAAACTCTCATATGCAACTTTAAATTTGAAATACTGACCTCACTATAGTTGACTTTGTTTTGCTTTGCAAGAACCACGTCCATTGCATCTGGCATTATGTGAATCTTTGTTTTATCATTGTTCCAAGCTTCAATATATTTTGACTGCCAGAATAAAGAGGGAATTAAGCACCAAAATTGATATCACAAACAATAACTGAGATATTTTCCATATGGGTATAGAAATCAAATGTAAAGATACCTTGTTCATAATTTCATTATTGGCTTTTGCCAAGACCAGTGGCATGTCTTCAGTTGTGCAAGTGAACTTGAAATTGCTTGGGTGCTGACGATACTTCTTTTCACTTAGGACTTCTCCAGCCTTTTTCGCTTTCTCAACATCAAGTGAACCAATGGGGACCCATCCGAGACCTCTTAGCCACTTCAGATCTGCCTTGTACACCGCCTAAGAGCAGACATATGTGAAAAGAGTGCTTTAAAAACTCTAAAAACTGCAGTAAAATCAGACTTACGTCACTCTGGATGTCATAGACTTGTCTGGCCTGGACAACATCATTGGAGTCGGGCAGGCAGGTCCAGTTGTGCAGGTAGGTTCTGTAGTTGGCATCATTGACCTGGATCTGGTTCTTCTTGGCCAACTCAAAAGCTATCATGTCCACTGGGAGGTTGAACTTGGTCTTTGACTTGTTGAAGTCTTTCTTGTAGAGGGCATCACTAGCAATCCTAGCTGAGTTCAAGGCCAGCATGAGCAGAGGATCATCCTGGACACTGAGTGCTCCAATGTGATGACCAACTTGCTTACGATAACCAGTCTTGTACTTGTACTGTGAAAAGTCCATTAAAATGTCCATTACAATTGGCTATGTACACAGTAATGCAATGCTGGGTCCAATAATAATAATAATAATAATAATAATAAAAGAAAACTTACATTACTAGCAATTGCACATGATGCTTTTGCAGCTTGAATTGGGATGGCATCAGCACGTAGATCGTAACCTTTTTTCTTTGCTTGTTCATTGGCAAGTTTGTAGAGTTTCTAAAGAAGAATATGAAAATAATATTTAAATACTGTTACTTAATGACAGTTACTGTTTACAATCAATCAACAATTATGAACATGGCAACATCACTCACCTCACTGTAGTTTAGTTTATTTTGACGAGCAAGAGCCACTTCCATCGAATCTGGCATAATGTGAATCTTGGTTTTGTCCTCTTCCCAGGCTGCATTATACTTTTGCTGAAGGAAGAGTAAATGGGTCCATTTTAAATTATTCTGAAACATACTGGCTATTATTAATTATGTGCCTCTAAAAAGAAAGTCACTTGACTAAACCTGATAGTCATTATAATCAAAAGCAAAGCAGCATGTCAAGTCAAATGGTTTCAACTTTTACCTTGTTTTTGATTTCATTGTTGACCGTAGCTAGGACCAGATCCATGGAATCCATGTCTTTAGTGAACTTGAAGTTACTAGGATGTGTGCGGTACAGTTTCTCGCTGCCTATCCGGCTAGCAGTCTTCGCTTTCTCCACATCCAGAGAGCCAATGGGAATCCATCCAACTCCCTTGATATAACTGTTATACTCAGATTTGTAGATGTTCTGCAGAATTAGAGAGAATGCCATCAAATCAAGCATTTTATTGAAGAATCCAAATATAATAAACATTTAAAATACAAAGTCACAATTCTAACTCACATCACTTGCGATCGCCTGCATGTTACGGGCTAGTTCTAGGTTCATGGCATCAGGCAGAACTTTATAATGTGTAATGATGTTCCTGTATCCAGCAAAGGTTTGAGCAGCCGTAGCCTGCTTAGCATGAACAACACTCAGCATGTCCACAGGTGTATGGTACTTCAGCTTGGCCTTGTGGTAATCCTTCTTGTATAGTTTATCACTTTGTATCTTAGCCACCTCCATGTAGTGCACCAGCAAGGGGTCGTCCTGGAGGCTACGGAAGCCAACATGGTGTCCTCTTGCTTTATTGTACTCTTTCTTATACTTGTACTATAACAAGAAATATTTGTAGAGATAAGAAGGGATAACATTTGGATAACACTAGTGACAGAAACATTTTTATTATCTTTCTGAGTAACTCACATCACTGGCAATATTTGTGGATGCCCTAGCTGCAACCACTGATACAGCATCTGCCTTGAGGTCATAACCTTTCTTCTTTAGGGCTTCCAGTCCTGCTTTGTAGGCTTTCTATAATCAAAACATGTTATACATGTTATTATTGCTTTTATAAAATCCCTACAGGGAACAGGGGATTTTTCAGTGACTCTTTCAAATAGGTCCACTGTTACATCATAAGTGATGAAATGTGAGTGCTTTTATGAATGACTGATACATTCACTCAATGAAAACACTTCTACTGTGTGTTATTCATACACATGAAACAAGTTCTCATTGGTGAAGCAAAAGCTGGGTATATTTTGTCTAAAATGTATCTTACTCCATAAGTACTTGTGATTCTGCAAATACACAGAGTACACCTACCTCACTGATGTTGATTGCATTAGCCTTTGCAAGAAGAATTTCAGGACTGTCAGGCATAACATGGACCTTTATCTTGTCCTTGTTCCAAGCATCTGTGTATGCTTGCTATAACAAAACACATTCAAAATATTATATATTGATCAGACCAGCCAAATAATCCACAAAACTTCCATCAATTAGATTAGATGAACATAAATCTCAGAAATTATGGATCATTTCTATATAATCTACCTTATCCATAATCTTATTATTGGCGGCAGCCAATGCAAGGTCCATAGAATCCATAAATTTGTGGAACTTGTGGTTCGAGGGGTGAGTGCGATAGTTGTAATCACTCAGAATCTTTCCCCCAACCTTTGCGGTCTCTACAGCCAGTGAACCAATGGGCACCCAACCCAGACCCTTCATGGAGGCGTTGTACTCACTCTTGTACTCAACCTGGGAGAACATAATGTTTGAATCCTTTGTTAATCCCATGGTACCCCCTCCATATGGGATGTGTGGATCTAAAATAAAATGGACTTACATCACTGGAGCTGATGTTCATGGAACGAGCTAACGCCAGGTTCATTGCATCAGGCAGCAGGGTGTAATTATGGAAGTGCTGCTTGTATCCTGCATATGTCTGAACCTTTGAGGCATTTTTTGCCTGCACAACACTTAACATGTCCACAGGTGTATGGTACTTCAGCTTGGCCTTGTGGTAATCTTTCTTGTAATTCCTTTCGCTCTGAATCTTAGCCACCTCCATATAGTGCACCAGCAAGGGGTCGTCCTGGAGGCTACGGAAGCCAACATGGTGGCCTTTCGCTTTCTCATATGCAAGCTTATACTTGTACTGTAATTACAGATACATCGATTTATCAGAAAAGATTACAGCATAGTGCCAACACATGAATAATTTTGCAGACATTTAAAAAAAAGTACTAAGACACCAATAGAATAGATGATAGGACATTTACATTGCTGGCAATATTCCTGCTGGCTTTGGCAGCCACAATTGAAATAGCGTCTGGTTTGAGGTCATAGCCCTTCTTATACATTTCCTCAAGGCCAGCTTTGTAGAGTTTCTGAAAAGACACAGAAAAGGCAATGGAATATACTGTACTGCAATAGACTTTTTTGTTGTTGTTATTGTTGTTGCTTTGGTTATTAATGAGAATCATTTGAATAAATGTATTAGTCAGTCTTACCTGACTCATGTTAAGTGCATTGGCTTTGGCCAGGACAATTTCAGGAATGTCAGGCATCACATGAATCTTGAGCTTGTCCTTTTCCCAGGCAGCATGGTAGGACTTCTGCAACCAAAAGCAATTCAGTTTTCATAGATTGACTATTAATTTTACAACAGTCAAAACAATGAAAATAAACTTAATTCAGACTTGCCTTGTCCATGATCTTATTATTGGCGGTAGCCAATGCAAGGTCCATAGAATCCATAAGTTTGTGGAACTTGTGGTTCGAGGGGTGAGTGCGATAGTTGTAATCACTCAGAATCTTTCCCCCAACCTTTGCGGTCTCTACAGCCAGTGAACCAATGGGCACCCAACCCAGACCCTTCATGGAGGCGTTGTACTCACTCTTGTACTCAACCTGGGAGATAATGAACATAATGTTTGAATCCTTTGTTAATCCCATGGTACCCCCTCCATATGGGATGTGTGGATCTAAAATAAGATGGACTTACATCACTGGAGCTGATGTTCATGGAACGAGCTAACGCCAGGTTCATTGCATCGGGCAGCAGGGTGTAATGATGGAAATGCTGCTTGTATCCTGCATATGTCTGAACCTTTGAGGCATTTTTGGCCTGCACAACACTCAACATGTCCACAGGTGTATGGTACTTCAGCTTAGCCTTGTGATAATCCTTTTTGTAGTTCTTCTCGCTCTGTATCTTAGCCACCTCCATGTAGTGCACGAGCAAGGGGTCGTCCTGAAGGCTACGGAAGCCAACATGATGGCCTTTCGCTTTCTCAAATGCTTTTTTGTATTGATACTATGATCAAAGAACAGTAGATGCTAATCAGTCCAGTACATTCATCATGTAATTGCAAAAAAAAATAATAAAAAATAAAAATAATATATATATATAGACATATATATTGGTATTGCTGAACAAGTCCTTCAGCATTTTAATGCAAGATACATTTTGCACTTACATTGCTGGCAATGTGTCTTCCTTGTTTAGCAGCAACAATGGGAATAGCATCAGCTTTCAGGTCATAGCCTTTGGCAATGTCCACAAGCCACTGTGCCTTGTAGCGTGACTATAAAATAAGTTTTTTTAACATTTACATTATTTTAGTCTTTCATTGACAATAAAAATAACAACAGTTTTAAATACAGTTATTTAAATAAAATGCAATTAACTGATCAAATCAGTATAAAAAAAAAAAGAAAAAAGAAATTACATGAGGAAAAACACAAAACCTGCAAGACACTTTGGTAATAACACAATTAGAGTGCATATGCTGAAACCGGTTAATGCAATAGTTGAAAATTAACTAAACTAATGTAAACACATAGAACCCTTTTGAAAAGTGTTTCTCTTTTTTTAATGAGATTTTATATGCTATTGTACTCACCTCACTCACAGTCTGGGCATTATATTTAGCCTGCAGGAACTCTGGAGCATCAGGTGGTAGATTGTAGGTGTGCATAAATTTCTCTCCAGAGGCTTTGTAGGCAGCCTTAAATGGAATAATAAGCAAACAAGAACTCTCAAGTCAGTATTAGATCATCATTCTTATTATCATTCACAATAAATTATCAAAGTACACTTACTTTATTTTGTAGTTTTGTGTTGCTAATGGCCAAAGCCATGTTCATCTGATCTGTTAGACTGGTAAATTTTAGCGTACTGGGGTGAATTCTGTATGACCTCTCATCAAGGGCTTTATTGGCAGCCTTGGCCTTCTCAACATCTATAGAACCTATGGGAACCCAACCTGCTCCTTTGAAGATGCTGTTGAAATCTGATTTGTACAAATTCTGAAGAGAAAAAAAAATTATCTGTTAATCATTTTGACAAAACAGTGGGTAATTGTCATTGGGTGACTGGGTCATTGTCATATCCTTATTCAGTTGTTCTTACATCACTCTGGATCTCCATCATGTTGCGAGCCAGTCCAATGTGCATGGCATCGGGCAGCAGGGTGTAATGATGGAAATGCTGCTTGTATCCTGCATATGTCTGAACCTTGGAAGCGTTTTTGGCCTGCACAACACTTAGCATGTCTACAGGTGTATGGTACTTCAGCTTGGCCTTGTGGTAATCCTTCTTGTAGTTCCTCTCGCTTTGCATCTTGGCCACCTCCATGTAGTGCACCAGCAAGGGGTCGTCCTGAAGGCTACGGAAGCCAACATGGTGACCTCTAGCCTTCTGATATGCAAGCTTATACTTGTACTATAAAAAATAACGCAACACAGTTGCATGTAAGTCAACAATGCACTCAAACAAATTAAATATAAATAAACTAAATGTATGCTTGCGTACATCACTGGCAATATCCCTAGAGGATTTTGCAGCAACAACAGGAATGGCATCATGCTTCATATGATGTCCTTTCAGAAGATCCTGCTTGTGTGCATAGGTATAGTAGGTCTGCAAAGGCAAAATAAAACAAGCTTTCAGTTGAACTTGATACCGTTAACCATCTCATTGTCATATACTGTATAAGATACGATGCATTCTTACCTTGCTGACATTGACAGCATTGTATTTGGCTTGCAGAAGCTCTGGTGTATCCGAAGGGAGATGGTAAGTGTGCATGAACTTCTCACCACTGGCTTTGTACAGCCTCTGAAAAACAAATTTGACATGATTCAGAAAGTAAAACATCAATTTAACATATTCAACCTTATGGCATTGTTAAACATTTTTAACATTGTGGACACTAATCATGGGCACCGGTCAACAGCATGCATTTTTCACCCACATCGCTTAGCTGCTTTGCATTCAGTTTGGCTTGTTCCATGACTGGGGTGTCCAGAACGCTGGTAAACTTGATAGTGTCTGGGTGCTGCCTGTACTTCTTCTCATTGAGAGCTGCACCAGCAACTCTGGCTTTCTCAACATCCAGAGAACCAATGGGGATCCAGCCAGTGCCTTTTACATAGTTCTCATAATCCTGTTTATATTGGACCTGTTGGAATCAAACAACACATATTAAATAAAACATTCACAGAAATATCAACTATGCTTAGTATCTCACATCTTTTATACTAAAGATGTATTTTTTTATTAAGAATAGAATTAGAATAATGAGTGCTAAAGCTAGAGGGTCAAATAAAGATGGAATAGATGGGTTTTAAGCCAATTATGAAAGCTATGTTCTGTTAGATCAATATTAAGGAAAATGTATGATGCAATTGATTTTTGTAAATCTAGATAAGAGAGTCACACATAGAGCCGAAGATTCTGAAATGTTTCTTACATCACTGGAGCTGATGTTCATGGAGCGAGCTAACTCCAGGTTCATTGCATCAGGCAGCAGGGTGTAATGATGGAAATGCTGCTTGTATCCTGCATATGTCTGAACCTTTGAGGCATGTTTGGCATGTGCGACACTCAACATGTCCACAGGTGTATGGTACTTCAGCTTAGCCTTGTGATAATCCTTTGTGTATAGTTTATCACTCTGTATTTTAGCCACTGCCATGTAGTGCACCAGCAAGGGGTCATCCTGGAGGCTACGGAAGCCAACGTGGTGGCCTCTCTCCTTCATATACTTCTTCTTATACTGAACCTGAAAGACAATGTAAATCAAACAGTGTATTTAATATTCTGTTCCACACTGCAGTTTCCCATCCATTGTTCCTCTTTATGGATTTATGAAGGGATCTCTTACATCACTAGCAGCATTTCTTGCCGCCTTCGCAGCTTGTACAGGGATGGCGTCAGGCTTCAAATCATACCCCTTTGCAATAGTCTTCAGCCATTCAAGCTTATAGCATTTCTGAAAAGAGATGCAATAGATATACAGAGGCATCAACTTTGCAAAAAACAACATACAAAAAAACATAAATCTTTAGGGCATTTTCACTTACATCGCTTATGTTGTAGGCATTACACCTGGCCTGAAGGAACTGTGGGACATCAGGAGGGAGGGAGTATTTCTGATGGACTTCATCCAGACCTTTCTTATAGTGCAGCTATAGTGGGGAAATATTCAGTGATCACATAAACGTGCTGCTTTAGCATTTATTCAGAGAAACATGTTTATTATTATTTTTTGTGGTATTGCTTACATCACTTCTTATCATCTGGTTGACTTTGGCTTGCAGCTGGAGAGGGTGGTCATCTATAGCAGTAAAATGAATGGTGTCTGGATGCTGCCTGTATTTTTTCTAAGTAAGAAAAAGAAAGATATAGTCAAGTGACGTTACTGATAACAATAGAAATCAATTCTTTATACAGATAAAACATTAAGTGTCATACTTCACATAAGATATCCCCTGCTTTCTTGGATTTCTCAACTTCCATGGAGCCGTAAGGCACCCAAGGCGTTCCTTTGACATAGTTATTGTAGTCGGACTTGTATTCATTCTGTGGTTACAAATGACAGAAAAATCAGTAACGCCAAAAAAAAATAAAGGTATGATTGATCAACTTTTGCTATGTGGACTTGGTTCATGTTTAATAAACATAACTAAAATGAACAAATACATAAAATACAAAAAAAAATAAAAAATACAAATTAGTTTAGAAGATGACAAATTATGTGTATTTGAGCAAATTAAATTGGTATTTGTGGCTTTTAGTCCATGTCTTTAAGAACAGGGAGCCCATATATCATATACTGTATCTTTTAGCAGATATATGCATGTAAAATTTTGTCTTTTTCATTCAGGACCAAAATGGGGCAAACTTGCACTCGTAAATTTTGTATACTCAAGTTCTTAAATATTCTAGAATAAGAATATCTCCTCACTCTGATACCACCCACTTCTGACTAGAATTTATTTATTTATTTATTACATTATAAAAGAACATCAGGCAGTCAGCCAAGGGGAAAGATGGCTAAATGCATGAATCTAAATGTAATGTTAGACTTCTGACTAAAATAGCATGGTTTGCATTTGTTCACAGCTGGGATGTTAGGTTATTGGCCATTTTAAAAAAAGACAATATTTTCAATATGCCTTTCTCACCCAACTTCGTGTTTTAATAGGAAATACTTCAGTATAGCAATGACAACGGCACTTGTCAACACAGAACTTGTAAATCTGTACTAATTCTAGTTTGTCTAAAGCAGCAGGGATCCTTACATCACTTTGAAGAGCATTGGCATTCTTTGCCAGGACCAGTGGTATGCTGTCATAAGGGAGAAGGTAACGGTTTGGGATATTCTTATAGCCAGTCATGCTGGCAATGGCCTGAGATTTCTTAACAAGAGTCACAAGCATCATGTCCAGTGGAGAATGGTACTTGGTCTTCATCTTCTCATAGTCTTTCTTGTACTCACGCTATTTCAGAGAATCAAAAATGTACTGTTAGTACAGAAAAAACTTCAGGATTGTGTATACAAGTTATCAGTAATGCACTAACTAACCATACCTCACTTTGGATCTTAGCAACATGTACTGAATGCATGATCTTGGGATCATCTTTGATGCTGAGGGCCCCAATCATCTGTCCTCTGTTCTTCTCATATTCTTTTTTGTATTTCACCTAAAATTAAAGACCACATCATTGTCACAATTACCTGAAATATTTTTAATTGTTTTGTTACACACCGTCAGGTAAATGACCCAAATATCCCATTTACTTACATCGCTGGCAATGTTAGTGTGAGCACGGGCTGCAAGGATCGAAATTGCATCTCCTTTCATCTCAAATTTCTTCGCTTTTGCTTTTTCCCATTCAAACTTGTAACACGTCTGTGAACATGAAATAGAGAAAACAGTGCATTATGATCAGGGTTCAGTTCAATGCACTGCTATGAATGAAGGGTGAGCGTGATTACACCAAGTACAACATGTTCCTGAATCAACATCCTTGTTGATCCTGGAACAACATTCCAATCAACCAATCAGAAATGAGATATAACGTTTCAGGAAATATATGTTTTAGGCTTACAATCAGGGTTAGGTGCTTATACTCCCTTTTCAATCAGCTATCATTTCCTACTGATTTTAGGAATAAATTATGGGTAGGGTTGGGGATAGGGATTGGGTTAAGTCTGTATTTTTGTACAGTAATATTGATCCAGGATCATCAGAAGATGTTGATCCAGGAACATGTCTTACTTGGCAAAATCATGGCGAGCGTGAATGAAGATCGAATGAACTTACATCACTAAGGTTATAAGCATTAACTCTAGATTGAATGAAGAAAGGGTAATCAGGAGGGAGGTAACACTTAAACTTCTCCTTCTCATACTTTTCCTTGTAGTTGAGCTGTAAAAAAAGAGAAAAAAGTGTTAATATACAGTGTTAATAAAATGATAATATACAGTATTCTACACCAAATGTATAATTATAATGGCTAATGAAAATGTAATCTTATATATATAAATATATATACACACACACACACACACACCATGATTGTGATTGTGATTGCTCCATGATTGTGGTGTTCAGTGAGACATGATGAACTCGATGAACACCACCAGATGGCTCCTCGGTCTCAAACGGATTGGTCAGTTGTTTATCAGGCTTTGTTTGCCTGTGACTTACCACTCAAATCTCAAAATAGCACAAACAACAGTTCTAATAATATGTCTAGGGATTCACTCTTTTATCAGCAGCACTGAGATGACAACTGTGCTCTAATAATGAATGAGGGGATTTTTCTAGAGCAACATTTGACAAGGTCCACGAACCACCTGGTAAACTTTTTACAGTGTCTTTGGTTTTATTTAGTCATAGTAATTAAAGCTTTTTCACGTACATCACTCAGCTGTTTGGCGTTGATGGCAGCTTGCACAAGAACAGGTGAGTCTGTCACCTGTGTGAACTTCACCTTGTCTGGATGTTGACGATAAACTTTCTGCAAACACACACACACACAAACAAAAATCACGTAAAGTCATGTTCTGTACCCATGCCATTAAATATATATACTTACATCTTGACATTGCTGAAGCTTCTTATTGGCTTCATATTCAGGTGTCATAGTTTGAGGGAAGAAACATCTTGTCTTTATGTCCTCATAATCAGCTTTGTAGATTTGCTTTTAAAAGACAAAGGAAGCAAGTGTTAATACACACATAATTGTTTTTATATCAAGAAGATTAAATGTACACATAAGTACATTAAGGTAGCTTACATCATTCTTTAATTCTTCCATCTTCTGGCAGTGAACTGTAAATATATCTTCATAGCTACCAACATAATGACCCTTCACCTCATTTTCATACTTTTCTTTATAACGGACCTGAGGAAAGAGAACAACATAAACCTGAGATATGAGGAAATATCAGATGTTTGCAACAAGTTATGAAATCGTTACTCACATCACTGAACTTCTTCAAGACACTGTCCATCTTGAATTTGGGAGTGTCACAGTAATTGATGCTGAATCCCCGTGCTTTCTCATAATTAGCTTTATATACATTCTAGAAAAGGCAAAAGAAAGGCATGTCAGTAATGAGTCAACAGTTTGAGATATAAACTACATTTATTTCAATACAAGTTTGTTTAAATTCTCAAAATAACACCTTTAGTAAATGATGAGAGGACACGCTTTATAATCCTCATTTTGAAATCTTTAGTATCATTTTGGTTTAATCTGTGTGCCAAACAGTGGCCACACAGATAGAAATCCGATTCAATTATCAGGTGTAATGAGATGTGTTCATTTTAAATGAGCTGCATTATTCACACTAACTGAATTAAAGATGTAAAGATATAACCCACACCATCATTTAATCAGTAACACTATGATACGAGCATTGCTAAACATCTTTAGTTTTTAGAGAAGAACTCAGTGTAACATCTTTGGTTTTTCAATGCTTTCAGTATTTGTATTTGCTAAATCATTTATTTCAGCTGCCTTGTGGCAATATGTATTATGCACAACCTTATCAAAAACCTATTAGATCATAAACATTTCCTGACAAAGCAGACCACTTTAATGATTAAAATCTGGATTAACATACATCACTCAAGATGGTGCCTGCGTATCTCAGCTGTCTGAGAAGGGGGTTCTCTGTAGCAGGGAGAACGTTGTAATCGGACACTGCTTTTGTCTTCTCATAGTCCTTCTTATATTTGACCTGTTAAGGTGGAAAAATACATATATTAAATGACAAACGGTTGTGAATTGATATGACTCTTGGGTTCTTCTTGCACTGTTTAAAGATTATTTAGGACTCAGAAAATTTTTCTTTTTCTCTTTTAAGCCAACACAAAAAAAATTCACAACAAGTTCAGTAAATATAATTTGATACCCATCCCTTGTCTCTTTTATAGCTACCGGGCATGAAAATACCTGGGATCTAATCCTCTTTGTTTTTTTATGTCCTCTCTTGTAATGCAGGCAATGATAATTAGTAAGCACGGATCAACAGAGATAACCAGATCAGACATGTGAATCTCTGGATTGACTCATGATCTGTTTAAAGAGTCATCACAGGAAGGTTGTTTCCATGCAATGGAAACTAAAAAAGTATGTCTATCATCAGTAAGTACTACTTTCATTGGGAGTCAATGCACATAATGTTTAAAAAAAAATTACATTCGTTTGACATTTTCTAGAAACTAATTCATTGAAACATACACACATTGAGACAGAAAATACCAGCTTTACATGTGGTATCAGATTTACAGACTCCATTATATGCATGAAGAAAAAAAAAATTCTAAAAACCTTACCGTACTTGCAGCTTCACGAGCCTTTTTATTAGAAGCGTATGTTGGTGTGTCTGTTTGCATGAAATAAATTTGGTCTTTCATGTCTTCAAAATCAGACGTATATTTTTTCTGGAAAGAAATCAAAGTGACACTAAGCTTTTTTTTTTAATTATTTTAATATTCATATTTTGTATATTAATAATGTGCATGTTTGACTTTGATAAATGCATTTATTTGAACTACCTTAACAGAATATGTTTTTGAAGCATGCTGGGTTTCTTGCACTTACATCACTGATGTTGTCCATAGCCATTCTAGCAACCGCGACATCAAAGTAAGGGGTTTCGCACCATTTGCCCTTCACATTCTTGTTGTAATCCTCATGATATTTAAGCTGTGAAGAATTAAAGTGTTTTTCATTATTTTTGTAGTTCACATGTTATTCCCAGAGACTATTTTGGCGAGCACAATCTATTCTTGCAGGGACAGAAGATATTTACATGATTATCAGACCCTGATGTTCACATTGTAAAATATATTACAATACAAAACTACAATAAATACAAATAAAATGTAATACTGTAGACCAAACCCCTCAACTGGTGCAAGTCTGATAGATGATAGAAACTAAAAAAAGACCCTTTATTAACACTTTATTAACAGGGAAAATGGAAATTGATTCAGAAAGCAAGAAAACCAGGGAAGTCATACATTACTACGATTGGTGAAGTTTTTCTTGGCCTGTTGCACCTCTGGGGGATCAGCCAGACATGTGTATTTTGCCTTGCGCTGATCATGACCCTTCTTGTAAATAATCTGTACAGATGAAGCACAACAGTTTTTTGAAACAAGGGCAGTTCTAAGAGCAATAAGAGCACATGTAACAGTATTTTTTAACAGGGATAGTAAAATACAAAAATTAAATGAACACATTTAGAAACAAAAAGTGTTGTTTCCCCAAATTGTTTCAAGTTCCACAGTATAATATCACAAGTTTACTCACATCACTGAGGTCTTGTTGGGCCTTGGCCACCCTGCGCAGCTCTGGGCTGTCACTGTATGGATAGTACATGGTTTTATCATCATCCCATGCCTCTGTGTACAGTTTCTGGTAGGGATATTCAATCATCGTAGAGGGTAAATCAGCCAGTAAGGACAGTATAAATATCACTTTAGTGCCAAGACAGGAATCAGAGGTCTACCTTGCTGTAATTTGCTGCATTCTTCACAGCAAGAACCAACTCAGGGGCATCGGGAGGGAGCGAGTACCTATCCTTGGTCTCATCCCATTTTTGCCTGTACAAAACCTGGAAAAAGCATATGTAAGAACTTATGTTATGACATGATGATAATAAAAACGAGGAAAGGAATCAGGATTTCACTAGATGTTGGGTAGTCACTGTTTTGACACAAGCACTTACTTTGCTGATGAGCTCAGTGGCGTGCTTCACATGGGCAATCTCACGAGCCTCGCCATCATAAAGGCTGGTGGTTTTGGCCTTCAGTCCTTCCATACGGTATTTCACCTGGGTAACCAAAACAATTCATGGTCAGTTAAATTTACAACATCTGCTAGAATTAAGAAGTGTCTGGTTGTGGTTTATTAGGAGATCTCAACTAAGGAGGTTTCAAAAAAGCATCAGTCAAAACACCCCATGGAAATATATAGATGTTGCAAACTATATTCTGACAGACTGAAAAGCACTGATATGATCCATCAGGGGTACATACCTCACTGAGCTGCTCCTGGGCCTTTTTGATGCGAATCATCTCAGGTGTGTCAGCCGAAATGGCATAGGGCTGCCCCTTTGATTTTTCATATGCCTCCCTGTATTTATTCTAAAAAAATAAAAATAAAAATAAACATACAAATTCAGTTTGCATTATAGAGCAGTCTGTCACTTTTGATTAATTTAATGCATTCTAGCTGAATAAAATATTAATTTAATTCATTCTTATTAAATTACTGGCTCAAAACTTTTGAATGATCATTTGAATCAAACCCCTACTGACTCTAGTTCTTCCCTAATATCTTTTTTTATTCCAATGGTTCTCAAACTGTTGCCTGCGGACATGATTGATTCTGTTGTCTCAACAGATCATTTTGGATCATTAACAGTTAGGTCTAATTCATTTCAATGAAATAAGAACAAAACAGCGGTCTAGGTAGCTTACGGATTAATAGCAAAAAATATTTCCTTTGTCATTTGCTTACATGGCTGTACTGGTCAAGCATCTTCTGATTGTGTGCCAGGTAAGGAGTCATGAACTTGGAGGTGTCCACCTTCACCTTCTTCCTAACTACGCGTTTGGGAAGGCCACCAGGTCCAAGCTTAAAAAATATAGCAATCAGCATTTAAGACAGATGCACGTGGTTAAGAGCAACATCTCTCACTTTACAGAACTTCATCACTGAAAGCCAAACCATTTAAGATAACATTACATAATTTTATGGGAACCAGTTCTGGGGGACCATAACATGTCATTTTCAAATATTACATCCAATTTTCCGACACTTACCTTCAATGTCCTCTGCAAACAGTATTTAGTTTGTTTACCATGCAAATTAGTATGAGCAAACAGGTTATACAGAATTCAGAAAACTTGATATTTCACTGACAGATCAGTAAATTAGTATTGGCTCAACAGGTATTTCATTAACATGTTTTTTTTTTTTTAAACATGCAGAATATGCACTTTTGGGAGAGGCAAACCAAGTGCATTAAGCAGGTTTTACCACATACTACTACAGCTTTAGACAGACATAAACTAAAGTAAACATCACATTAACTCACATAGAGAAAGCTCTATTAACACAACCTCACTGTCATCGCTGGCATTTGCGTGGCTCTGAATCATGGGGGCTATTTTTTGAAAATGTGCTATTCTCACAACTTAAAAAATGTATTCTGTTTTCATTGACCCATGAATTGTTAAACAAGGGAGTTTGTTTAATAATCCACTATTTAAGTCAGTATACCATTTGGATAGATATTACTAATCAAAACTAATCTAAAAGAACAATGGAATAGCCCCCATGGCATGTGGAAGGAACAGAGATCTGTTTCATCAGTTTTCATTCATTTACCTCCACACCATGAGACATTGAGGTGGTCGAGGTGGTGACTGTTGGACCCTCCTCATAGTAGTACTATAAATATAGGAAAAACTCTGGGCTTTCAAAATGATGGTCACACACTTCTGGAAAACACTACAATCTAGGAAAGTGACTTTTTCCTGCTCTGGGTGTTGTAGACTGTTTAAAACAACCATTTGGACAACCATTGGGAATAGAAATACTCATACACCCATACAAGTATTTTAAGCTTAACATATCACAAATAAATTTGTAGCTATGTTTTGGTTTTATACAGAGCCCTGCACATGACATACAGAGGGAAAAAAACAGATACTGTGGCTTTGAATTAAGAATGTGTTCCTATAATTAACAAATTTGTGGCCACATACCTTTTTGATCCCTTAAGATTGGGAACTATTTCTCAATTCGTGACCATGATATCCTATTTTTTTTCCCCCAAAATGTTCTGTGCTTCGTAATTTGGGACATTAAAACCTAAAAATAATCTGTGGTACGCGTCTTTCTAAATAAAACTATATTGATCTATAAAAACACTACTTAAATATTGAACATTTTCCGCCCAGATTGTTGTTTCCTTCTCTTCACTTGCTGTAAAATGAATCTCAACAGTTGTTTAGGGAATAAAAATATAGTAATACTGCCATTTTCCCAGAAGACCACTGTCTATGACTGACAGAGCCGAATGACTGGCAGGTGCTAAGAACATTATAGCACCCAAATGACCTCAACCCTATTATTATTTGCAGCTAATGTTATTGTCATGGTAGGAAATAGAAACAGCGGGTCAGAGAACAAATTCCAACCCAAACACACATACATGACTGAAAGCAGTGTATCACATTTAGCCATACACGTGATTCCTGAACTGTCTAGAGACAGAACTATCCTTTCTGGTATTTAGCCAGTTATCATGACAGAATCTCTCAGTAATTGGCTGCCACATCACAGAAGGCTTCAAGTAGTGTGAAACCAGAGCAGGAAAAAAACACCCCAAAACTATGATTTTACAGGAGTTTAAAGCTTCTTTATTTGGACCAGTGGATAGCCGAAATACATATATTTTAAGATCCTGTGATTTGTATATACTTTTTCACTTAACAGTCAAGATACAGGAGATGGAAAGTTGTGAATATTCAATAAAATACAAATCAAAATCTCTCTCTCTCTCTCTCTCTCCACCATTAACAGATTTTTTTTTTTCCACAGGTCCTCCCCCAAAAGCATTCTAACTGCATGACGTTAACAGCAAAAGGAGTGCAATTTACAACACGGCTCATTTGCCTCTCTGCGAGTCTGCTATAGATGTCAACTTCTATATTTGTGTCTTTGGAAAGAACAACTAAGCCATAGCTGAAGGCTGCTTTTCCATTAATGGAGAAAAAATAACAAATCTTTGCAGAAATTTGAGAAACATTTTTATTTATATATATATATATATATATATATATATATATATATATATATATATATATATATATATATATATATATATATTAGTGCTATATTATTTCTATAAAACACTATAACCTGTAAATAATAACTTCTGGAAAAATAATTAAATAATAATAATTGTTTCCCTTATCAACAACTTTATTTAAAAAACCAACAAAATATTAAATAACAAAATGTGAATCTCTGCTTTCCACAGATCCAATGAGAGAAGCCAACTGAATTAACGCGATGTCTTTCAGGTCCTATTCTAAGTGTAGATGAAAGTAGTAGTGAAATCAGAGCATATATATTCCAAAATATTTGTTTGAGGTGCAAAATGGGCGAATTTCCATTTCCTGGATATGTTAAAGGGGAATACAAAAGCATTTGTTTAAAAAGTTCTTTCAAAGGTACCTAAATAATGAGAAGTCATGTTAATGCAATAGTTTGGTAAACCCCTGTAAGATATCTACATCAGAAATGGACACGAAAGTATACAAGGTCTACTTTAACTCTATTTCTCTTGGAAATACTGAATTAAAGTATCAACCTTCTGCTTTCACTCTTCCATTGAACACTCAGACACATTTACCATTCATACAGAAATTATTTCAAGGAATAACATGACAGAAACACATTGAAGTAAACAAAACTGCCGCAAGCTTCAGGAGGAGCTGAAATATTGTTGTATTTCTTCAAAATACCACAAAACATGGAATATACGCAAAATTATGCTGATTAAGCAATTGTGATTAAATTGACAACAGTACATATTTGATTTGAAATAACACTAATGTTTTCTGCTCTTAATGAAGCTTGCAGTCGATTTAGTGCTCTGAACAGAACATAATCCCACTGTTAGTATAAAAGCTGAGAGTATTATATCTAACAATGGTTATTTCCATTCAGGCTTATTTGGTTTGATCAGGAAAAAAATAACATTAGCATGTTCATAATAAGATCTTATCAGATTATGACAAAATGCTGCAGGGGTCATTACATAAATGTCATGTGAATGACGGTTTGCCAAATATCTTATTGACATCTCGTTATGGTATTAAATGTATTACATCGATCGAAATGACTGCATTGATACATTGATTACTGGGAATAAAACATGCATTGAAGGGAATTTACTGCACTACAGCCTCCATGGAAGAGGTCATTTAAAATAGGATTCAATGCTAATCATATACAACATGGCAGCTTCTACTAAACTGCAGATGTTGGAGGTATCTTAGATCACTATTCATAGGGTTTGCCACTATACCTATAGGATTGAGCTCTATGGGGCATTAAGTTGAAAAGCCGATATATATTCTATTCAAAGGGTAAAGCAATATAATGCAGAGCAGCAATAGTGGCATTCTTTCAATAAATGAGTGGACAACCTCTAAACAGATGATAAAATATGTATTGCAAAGAATCAGATTTGTATCTTACCTCCTCCACGATCTCTTCTTCATACTCTTCTTCTGATGACATCTTCAAACAGATTTAGTGAGTCTACACAAGCACATTAAAAATGGTCAGACACTAGCAAGGCTAATCTGTATAGTACATATGTAACTAAATACTAACAGCATGAAACTAATTTCTGTTGCAGGATTCGATGAGAATTAAATAGATTTGTTGAATACTTTTTAAGGCAAATAAAACATAGGAAGTTGAAGTGACCTTCACTGAAGGATTTGAATTTCACTAGCACCTGAAGGACACTCACAAAATTAACAATACACCAGGAATGATCTGTTAAGTTAAAGAACTAACTACAGACATACCTTTACTATAGAAGGTTACAATAGAATTTCAGCAACCCTACAGTAAAGAAAGGTATTCGCTTTCCATCCACTCGTGTCCCAATCTGCTATTCCATTTTATGTATTCCTGCAAACTTAAACAAAGACAAAAATGTGTCAGTTCTGTTCTGACTGAGCTGATGCTTTAGTGTGAGTGGATCAACAAAAGCAAAAATCCTAATTTTGTGCTGAAATCTTTCTGCAGGCCTTGGGAGGAGAGATGGTTTAACACCTAAGACCCCCCAAACGCTGCTCCTCCTGGCTGAAGCCTTGCGACAGCTGCTCTGAATTGCTCCAGCTATTTGTCATGTAAGCCAATGCTATGGGTGATTGGCTGGCTTTGTTTAGCTAGGGGAGCTTCAATGCCTTCTGAGGCTGCAGGTTAAATTTAGGTCTGACCACTAACTACCCTTTTTTAGGACCCAAATCCCAGAAAATGCCATCAAATGGTGGTTTTCTGTGCAGTTTCATCAGAAAGATTGAGAGGAACGTGGACGGGACTTTAATAACCAACTCCTGCCCGTGAGATGAGATGCTTCACATAGTCTTTCAGGAAGAACAAAGTCCAGGAATAAGTTGAATAAGCTTTGAGTAACTGGTAAACTGTTTGTTCCTGCAATGATGGCCAATAAAGTCGATTCGAAAGATGATTCTTATCAGGCCGTGGTCAGCATCACCCTGAGCATCACATCCTTCTAACAAACAGGCTGTAGAAGATGGTCAATCCAACTTAGCAGGTCATGCAAAGAGTGCTAGAGAGTGAAATCTGGTGCGCAGTTTGATTTCATAGTTTTTCCTTTGCTTACCGGTGACTTTAAAGTTAAAACGTTTCCCAACTTGCCAGAGCCTCCCCAACTCTTCCCTCCTGAGAAACACTGGGCAACAGCTCACAGCTGCAACAGTTCACAGCTGCAACGGCACTCCGATTATCATGTGCTCCTATTCACCAATCAATGGCCAGTATTCTCAGGTTTCAAAAGCTAAATATACATCAGTGACCCCTTCACAAAAGTGCACCTGTTCAGCAAATCATCAGCAATACAACTATAATTGTCAAAGATGGAGTTCTATGGAGGTATGTATTATCAGGAGTAGTAGAGATCCCGAGGCAAAATTAGGTTTTCTCTATGAAGACATCCAGAGAAATTTCTTGAGGTCACTGGTTTGCATCCAGGGGTACATGGAACCCTGAGGCTGAATCAGGTCAAGGCTGGGGGCAAGAGGGAAATAAACTGTCAACTTGTCCATCCAATTACAAACATCTAAAGTGATTGAGGATAAGAATTCGATTCTCAGTCATATTCTATCTACTGTACTCAATGCCTGTGCACATTCCATCAAACACATTATAGCGCAGTACAAATCTTCATATATTACCTTTGTATATTCTATTTGTATTTGGCTAAATGTTCTTTGACTGTATTCTTGACCAGACATGTCTGTAATAAGTTTTTTTTAGTAAAGCATTCTCATACAGTTTGTAGCAATTTACTTGTTTTGTGTTTGTTAACACAATTATAGTGGGAAGTGGGAATTATGGGGGTCTGACCACCCTAATTGAGGGTTTAAGTCTGGTAAAAGTAGTTTTTGAGTAAGTATACATTTAAAATAGGGATTTTAAACGTTTTATTAAGGTTAAAAGTTTGAAAACAAGTTAGAGCATGAACACCAATTAAATACCGATGTGCCCCCTTCTTTCAGTTCTTTAAAAAACCCTTGAAAATCATTATAATTCACATCACTCTTTTAAGCTTATCTAAGGGTGAATTGTTAAGAAATTGCCTTTTTAGAAATTTAGAAAGTGCCTCTACAGATGTCTGCAATAGATATCTATGTGCTTCTGCAGACAGCCAGCTGCTGTCTATCCCTTCTGTGCTCTTTGGTGTATAATCTAATCCTGACGAGCATGTTATAGTATTAAAACTATTCAGGGACATAAAAATACAGCTGACACTATTTTTGAAGCAACCTGAGTGGCAGCAAGGGGGTATAATGATCTTCAGGCACAGTTGCCATAAGCCTATTACTATAGCCCATTATACCACTCGGGAACAGTTTGAACAATACATTGCTATTATACATCTCCAGACACATTATTTAGCCTACAACGATTTTATAGTGATGTCCTTCAGCCATTCCTCCTCAGAAGTCCTGTTGTTCTCCACATCTCCATTGTGTGGCAGCATGACTGAGTTGAATGACAGAAGCAGCTGTGTCAGCTCAGTGTTTCCCACTGTCCTCATACTCTAACAATGATGGACAAGCTCAGTGCTCATCTCTGCAAGACCTATCACTGGAAACGGACACATCAATGCTCAAATGTACTTGCTTATATGCAGTGCACATTTGTAAACAAAACTCACCTTCGGTCTATAATATAAAAAATTTAATTATAATAATTTATTCAAATAATTTAAAACTTTTTAACCAATTTGCATAAATTTCACATTGTATTTAATATATGAGGCATAACAGATTTAACCGATGCCAGGAGATTTACCGACCAGGGTTATTATGTTACCTTAAATAAAATAATCTATCTATCTATCTATCTATATATATTAAGGGGGGCACGGTTCAACTTTTACATGGTTCGGTTTGTTTCACGGTTTTAGAGTCACGGTTTTCGGTACAGTACGGTATGTGCTATGTTTATGGAAAAACTATACTTTCTAATAAAAAAGGAGAAGAATATTCTATCCAACTACAAGCAACAGCACAAATAAATACAATAGAGTAAAGATACAAACAATAAACAGTGATTTTCCGTTGTTGTTTTTTGGCAGGTCTAGCATAAGTTTTTAGGTACAGAAATTGAATAAAGTAAGCAAATGTAAAACAGCATTACATATTGGACTGTATGAATTAAAGATTATTCTTTATAAAAGTTATAAAAGCTTTTTAATCAATTGCAGTGAGTGATTTCTTTGTTGTTGCTGTTCGATTAATATAAAGACTGTCACTTTAAGAGAATGCACTGATACAGCAGGCCTACGTTCAGCCGTGTGAATTTGTCCATTTAAACACAATACTTCAGATAGAGCTTATATTTGCGCGCGTTCTGAGGCGCGGGTTTGCGCACTTCGGATGAGCGCATGCACAAATCTTCTCACTGCGCGCGCGAGCTCGCTTCTTCTGGTTCTTAAATGTTTAAACTGACAAAGCTTAAATGAGTTTATTTTAAATACATATTAACGTGTGCTGTTCAGGTCTCATCTGTGCGCGCGCTATCAGCACCCGGGTGATGACGGAATAAATGACTGCTCTCATATTCCAGCATACTGCAATCACATTGAACAAGAGTGAATGGTTTGTCCAGGTATTTTTATTTTTTTCGCTATTGTTGTAATATGTGGGAATCCAGAATGCGCATCCATCAACAGAAACATATATTAGTTGAACCCAGTTTGTTTTACATGCTAACCATATTACAGATGCTTTGTCAGATTTAAGTTGAACCGCGGTCCCAGCGCGTGCCGAACCGTGTGGGGTGAAACCGTGCCACCCCTAATATATATACTATTCAAATGTTATTGTGGCTGCATTAATACATTGATGGTTCTACTTCGCAATTGTGTTACTGAACACTCAGAGCTTTTCGGTGCTGCTCGTTGGTTAGTGTTCTTTTTGTGCTGGTACGTTTACAGTCCTCCAGTTATTGTATCAAGTGCTTAGGATTTTGTGGAACACTGTGCTTATTGGTGCCTCCTGTTGCTATCGTTCCCCCATCTCGCAGATACACTGAAGGCTCTTCATTGATTGGATAATTTTTTGGAGGCTCTTCAAACATTTGTGCCCCTCAGACAGGGATGCAGACTTACAATCTACCACTTGTACTCGGAGGCATAATGTATCTGCAGCCACTGGGGCTCCCCAGTCAAAGAAGAAAGCATCTTCACGTAAAGATTAAATGGAAGAAACTTCACTTTCTAAAACTGTGGCAATTCTTTTATCTGAGATATCAGAGTTGAAACGCCGCCTCGCTGCCTTCAGACACTTCAGCCGGTGGTTCCTATCTCACCTGCATCTTTTTCACAGAAGGATGATGAGAGATCAAGCAGGAGAATGGAGAAAAAGCCCCTTAGCTCCTCTTCTCCTTTTGTTTAATACTGAATTTGATGTGCTTTCTAAAAGTGCTGCTTACTCTTTTTTTCCAGGATCATCTGAATGTTGGTGTACTGGGTCTCAAGAGACCCAGGCTGGTTTGTCAAAAGCTGAGGGTTCTAGTGAGGATTCAGTCCATTCAGGCATAAACCTATCTTCAGCGGACTACGCCTTGTCCTTTGCTTCGGATGGCAGTTGCTTTCTTAGGGTTGGACAGCTCGTCTACACAACCAGCTCAGTCTAATATTTTCTTAAGGCAGGCTTCAGTTGGATCTTCCTTTTTTATGCCACCATGTAAGGATTTTGTGGGGAATTTCTAATGCTTTGATGGGAGCCAGGGTACCCAAAAGGTGATCAAGGACTGCTATTACACTAGTGTCAAATGGCGTATGAAGACACTGTTGGTGTTGGCCGTGCTCCAGAAATTGAGCAGCCTGTTGTTGCCCTGGTAGTTTCACCGGATTGCCGGAGGCACTATGAGGCAATGTCAGTTGTCCAAGTATTTAATGCAGTAGCACAGACTCTTTGTTGAAAAAGGCATATGAGTCAACTGCATATATAACCCTCACCGGGAACACATTGTGTCAATTGGCCCTGTTTTCAAGGTGCCGCACACTCAGGTTCGCCATACCTTTGCAAGGCCAGAGCAACAATTTTGTCAGCGCTATACCCCACAGCAGAGGTGGGTAGTAACGAGTTACATTTACTTCGTTACATTTACTTGAGTAATTTTTTGGGGTAACTAATACTTTTCGGAGTATATTTAAAGATGGGTACTTTATACTCTTACTTGAGTAAATTTTTGGGGAAAAATCTGTACTTTTACTTCGTTACTGTGGGCGACGCTCCTCTCGTTACTTTATCTTAATGCAATAAATGTTATAAATGCTTCAGTTTATTCCAAACGCGCCGTCTAACGCGCCGTCTACTTTTCTCTGGGCAATGAGCGATGCCCATTCGCGAATGATTCATTCTTTTGAGTCAATTCTGTTCAAATGCTTGATCAAACCAATTGGCAAACGAGTGAATTGGTTCATGAATCAGTTTGAATGAGTCATTCAGTTCCCTGCCGCACCGCATGCGCTGAGCGTCTGAAGTGGTTCACTCAGAGTTGTAACGTTTAACATCAGCAGCGTTGAAAACGTGGCTATGGAACAGCACTGAATTGAAAGCAATCTGCAAAGGCTATTGCTTGCGATGGAGATCCTTATTAGATGAACGCCGCGTGTGCTGTATACTGTTTAACAGGTAATAACTTGGGCTACATTCGATTACAGTACACGATACCACTGTGACATTAGTTTGTTGTACGTGTGTGGCTTATAACAGAGGGGAGTCAAGAGATAGATGTGTTTTTACAGCACTGCGCATTATAACCAATCACACATGATTCTTTTGAGCTTATTAAAGCATTGGCCAATCAGAGGTGTTCCGATGAGTCATCGCTAAAATGCCGGTGCTTCCTTCACTCGCTCGCTGACTGAATACCTCTTTCTGGCGAATTCTCTCGTCAGAAACAACAAAGTGCAGATGTGTGTACGAATCTTTAATTAAGATATTGATTTCACAGTGTTAACAGTTTCAGTGATTTTAATGGGAGTTTCTGAGAGTGATTGAACTCTAGACTGTGAGTGAAAATGATCTTTAATAATGTAAATGTTATTTGCTCTCTTTCTGAACAATGAAAGATTAGTAGCAATATTTATATCACATTAACTTTCAATGTTAAATTCACATTTAATATAAAGTCAGTCGTATTAAAAATATGTTATGGCATGACACCTATATCTGTTACTTAAGTAAACAGACAGGGTTTTATAATAAATTACATAAATTGGAGTAAAGGCTGATGAAATATATACATTTATACACACACACAAACATTTTATCTATATATCTGTATAAAAATAGGCTCAGTATATATGACCCAAAGTAACTTGTAACTAGCTACTTGAGTAAATTTTTTTCCCGATACTCTTTTACTCTTACTCAAGTAACTATTCAAGACTAGTACTTTTACTTTTACTTGAGTAAATATTTCTAGAAGTACTTTTACTTTTACTTATGTACAGTTTTTGGGTACTCTACCCACCTCTGCCCCACAGTCTCCATGTCCACAGAGACCTTGTGTCACTGAGGACACACAAGGTTTTTGACCTCATCAGTGGCAAGTGCCAGGTGGCCCACGTCACTGTCCTCCCATTGCTGCTAAATTTCGCACACACAAGGCATGATCTGATTGGACATCTGCAGTACTGGAGGCAAACAACAGTAGATCCTTGGGTTTGCACTACTTTAAGCAAGGGTTATACGCTGCAGTTTAGAAGCCGGCCACCAAATCTCTCAAGGACTATTCGTACAGTAATAAGAGATGCAGTTCCTTCAATGGCTTTCTCTCAGGAAATGTCTTTGCTGTTATGAGAAGAGAGCGATAGAAAGAGTTCACCCCCTTGTTCAAACGGGTGGTTTTATTCAACTTACTGGTTCCCAAAAAAGATGGCGGTTTTCGTCCAATTCTAGATATGAGGCATTGGAAAAATTTCTAAAGGCTCTTCCTTTTTGGATGTTGTGTGCAGCCAACATTTTTTGTGCGGGCATGAAGGGAGACTTGTTTACGAGCATCGATTTGAAAGATGCTTATTTTCTTATCCTGATTTTTCCCCATCACCAAAAGTTTTAGATTCTATATTCTACATGTTGATGGCGGCCACTTCTGTGATACCACTGGGCTTGTTTCACCTCAGGCCGCTTCAGTGGATGACATCGTCATCACTTAATAGTTATCACATATTGATATATTCAGGCATAAGACTCACCAGAAGTTCTTGATGTCAGGAGTACTGCTAGGGGTCATTCCCTTTCGTCGAGAAGTGGTCACAAATGATGCTTCTCTCCTTGGTTGGGGAGCCACATAGAACCACAGGGGTGTCTGTGGCCAATGGTCTACATTTTGATCCAGGGATCACATCAATCTCCTGCAGATGTGTGCAGTCCTTCCTTGACCTACAGTGTTTTCTACCGATTCTGCCAGGTCGCCATTTGCTCATCCAATCAGACAACACCTTGACTGGGTTTCATCTGAATCATCAAGGTGGCTAAACAAGTTCACTAAGGTCTCTGCATCTCACTCGCAAGATCCTCACGTGGTCTCTTCCTCGTCTAGCATTGCTAAGGGCAGTTCACCTCTCAGGGTCAGGGCCCGGTTGTATAAAACACATTAAGTGTAATTTTCCCTTAAGTTCACCCTTAAGTTTCCCTTAAACTTAAGGGTCTTGCTGAAAATTACCCTTAAAAGTCACTTATCTCTTAAAGGGTTAATTGATCGAAAAATCATAATTATGTTATTAATAACTCACCCTCATGTCGTTCCAAACCCGTGAGATGTCTGTTCATCTTCGAAACACAGTTTAAGATATTTTAGATTTAGTCCGAGAGCTCTCAGTCCCTCCATTGAAGCTGTGTGTACGGTCTACTGTCCATGTCCAGAAAGGTAAGAAAAACATCATCAAAGTAGTCCATGTGACATCAGAGGGTCAGTTAGAATTTTTTTGAAGCATCGAAAATACATTTTGGTCCAAAAAATAGCAAAACCTACAACTTTATTCATCATTGTCTTCTCTTCCATGTCTGTTGTGAGAGAGTTCAAAACAGTTTGTGCAGTTTGTGATATCCGGTTTGCGAACGAATCATTCGATGTAACCTGATCTTTTTTAACCAGTTCACCAAATCGAACTGAATCGTTTAAAACGGTTCGCGTCTCCAATACACATTAATCCACAAATGACTATAAGCTGTTAACTTTTTTAATGTGGCTGACACTCCCTCTGAGTTCAAACAAACCAATATCCCAGAGTAATTAATTTACTCAAACTACACTGACTGAACTGCTGTGAAGAGGGAACTGAAGATGAACACCGAGCTGAGCCAGATAATGAACAAAAGATTGACTCATCGGTTTTCGGATAGTTCAATTCAATAAACCGGTTAAAGAAGACGGTTCACCGGTTCTTTTGCGCACAACGTAATGCTGTTGATTGCCCTTCATTCAAGCCTCAGTTTACCCGCGCTCATAACATTAGCACAGAATCAGTTCAGAATCAATCACCAAAAGAATCAGTTCGGTTCAGACGCTCTGTGTCAGTCTGCTTCACGCTGAATCACACATGCGCAGTATCATCAGCTCCTCGGTTCTCAAATTGGACGCGTCTGACAGAAACTCGAGAAGAGTCAATCTTTTGTTCGTTATCTGTCCGTTGGGGCAGGATGCTTGGTCACACAAAGGGCAAGACTGTCTTCTCTATGCATTCCCTCCTCTTCCGCTGTTGTAGGAAACTTTGCACAGGACAGCACAGTGCAATCACAGAGCCTTACTTGTTGCACCTCAATGGCAGGCCAGGCCTTGGTTTCCCATGTTTTTGGAGGGCCTCTGGTGGTCATCTGGAATTCAATGTTTCAATGATTCAGAGTCGACTCTTTCTTTTGAGAGACAAAAACTTTATACACGGTGCATTTTCAGATTTAAAACTTTACAGGATGTTTTCATTAACCTAGAGCTGTGTTACACACAGTATGAAAGGTCATTTTCAAAAATCCATGATAGGGGCACTTTAATATTTAAATTAAGATATATTCAGACACACTAGAACAAGTCTTCATATCAGTTGAGATAATATCTTAACAATATCAAAGACTGGCCTAATCAGTACACTTATGAAAAGGTAACATCTAAATTAACTGGTTAAATAAATAAATTATCACCACTGAATCAACATAAACACATCAATTTATATAAACAAAACTTAAAGCAGAAAAAAATAGCTCAGTAATACTTTAGTTTAGGGACAGATTCTCCTATTAACTAGGAGATTTTTTTTCTGAAATTTACAAGAATTTACAAATCAATAAATACACACACACACACAAACCAAATGAAAGACAAAAGTACAAAGACCAGTTCATTTTGTACAAAAATTACACAAAAGAAGATACAAAACCCGAGCAGGTGAGTTACAATAAAATCTTTTTTTTTTTTCTTAAATTTTTCTTTTGACAGTGAAAAAGACGAATGGCAGATATCTCTGTCCTGATCTGATCTGTTTATTAGCTTGAATATAACTAGCATATTGGCTGTTTATTACTTCTTATAAAACACATTAATGCCTTATCCTGCCAACCATATTTTAGATCCCTTAATCCTACACAATAGCTAAACTTATCAACTATTCATAAGAGGCAAATCAGGAGTTTGAAAAAAGCTGTAGTTAATAGTGAGTATTGGTCCCCAAACTGAAGTCTGACCATTAGCATTTTAAGGTAACAATTGCAGGTTACCACTATTAAGTGTACATACTAACAGGATGGAAAGCAATACTGGGAACAGGTGAAAACATATATACTGTTGTTGACTGAGTTTATGCACAATTCTTCAGTACAGTGGTATGAAGCTTTGAAGCTTAGTCACTGGAAAAAAACAAGTAGGTAATAAGGGTGGGGGTCTGAACAGCTGAGGAGTATTTAAACACCTTCTGTGACTCCTCGTTTAAATAAAACCACATCGCTCATTCTGGATAACAAAACACTGGCTCACAGATGCAGCTACTGTGTCAGAGAAAACCTGTATACCATGAAAATATAATTAACAATGTCTGCACAAACATCATCTGCTACATCAAATTCCAGAAAGTAGGTTTATAGGAATATCATTCTGTCATGGTAGTGGAAATGTCATTTCGCAGTTTTTATATATTTATATATATATATATATATACACACATACACACACACATATATATATATATATATATATAACAAGTACACTGAGAGTTTATGAGTATTAACAGCCTCATCCATGTGTTGTCCTGCTTCAGATAGATACAAATATAACTATCAGGTAATGGTATCTCACATTATTAGGCACTGATGTTCTGCATGAGATCATCTTTTGGAAAGAGTCAGTCGAGGGTCAAGGACTCTTCATTGTGGAGAGGAGCAGCATAACAGCTCAACAATACCAATTAATGGCTTATATAAAGAACACTTACCACTAAATAAGGTAAGAAGGTTAAATAAACATCTTTTTTCTAAAAGCTGCTCAAATATCCTGAACAGTGGTACCTGCTATTTATTTTGGCATTGATGCCATATTTACATATTCCTTGATCAGATTTCAAGCAAAATATTTTAAGTTTTAAAGTCTTTTGTGTTTGCTACCAGTGATACCAAATTCAATTACAAAAATAATCTATCCACATTAAAAACATTTTAAATAATAATAATAATAAAACACTTTCTCTTTACATTTAAATTTAACTACACTCTTAAAAATAAAGGTTCTTTATTGGCATCGATGGTTCACTGAAAAACATTTAACATCCACAGATCCTTTCCATTGCACAAAAGGTTCTTTATAGTGGAAAAATGTTTTTCCACTATAAATACTCTTATTATATTATGTGTATGGGCTGTTGTATGTACTGAAAAACTATGATTTTTTTCTTAAGTTGAACAATTAAACAAATTAAATTCCTTTTTAACAATTAAAATGAGAAGTTTACTTTCAAACTATCTGTCGCCCCCTGGAGGTAGCAAAGGAGCTGTAACAAATAACCTTATAGTTCAGCCTTGTACATTTTGACAGTCCTTAAAGCTCTGTGGGGGGAAATCTGTAGAGAATTAAAGTGTGAAACGTCTGTCATGACAGATATAAACACTTTATTGAGTTGTATTATACATGAGTGCAGTCTCCTCTTGCATGGTAATGTGTCTCCTCAGTCCAGAGGTAACAGAGAGTCAGGTGCAGGCACAAGGTTAATGAAAATACTGGACTGTACACACCGGGAAACACCATGTCAGCTAGCTGAGCAAAGCAGTGAGGCCACTCCAGGTAGGGTTCCGCTCAGCTAGGGACAATTCCTCTTAGTCCAAGGTCTGTGTCACCCTATTCCTCTTTCAATAGCCATTCGTGAAGAAAAACACTGGGTTTATGCGGTCTCGCAAGTCCTGACTTTTTTAGTTAGCTGCAAATTGTCTGTTCACAGTTTTCAATAATCTGTAATAAATTAATCAGACAAGTTTTGGTGACGTCGCTGGGACACCTTCACAGTGAGCGACCCTCGGCCTCCACGTTCGGTTGGAAAGATACAGAGAGCACACTGGTATCTGAGGTCAAAGGTCATCTTACTCGCAGTCGTGACATCATCCATTCTAGACCCTGGCAGAGCCTGCAGACAGGAAAGAGACATTCAGCTCAGCCAGTTAACAATGCTCCTTTTTAATTTCTTTCTTTCTGTAAATTGGCCAAAGACAGAAATTTGTGCTTTCTGTCTGTCAGAACTAATGACCTTGGCCATAAAACAAGTGAATTTGAGTCTTTTCAGCAAACATTGATGTCCACTCATACTTTCTGGATCACATTACAGCTTTAAACTTATTTTCGACAATTTTCTGTGCATTCTGGTATCTGTATGCATCCACAGACCAGTCAGAATAGATTTGGAAAGGGTACAATTTGAATTTGCTTCGATACATTTTGTGAAATTTTGCTTTAGACAGGGTTGTCTACGAAAGCTCATTTCCACTAAATAAGAAACAAGTCATGCTTTGGCAAATCATAATGACACCGAAATCAAAACTGAGATAGCATATCATAAATTTGACTTAAATTGAACATTTCTACTTTTTATATCATAACGACTGCCAATGTCTTACATTTTTCATAAATGATGGTTTCTCTCATTTTAACATTTTGTCACCATTTTGACTTCTCGATTTCAATTTTTTTTTTAAATAAAGAATTTCTCAGTTATTTATACTCATAATTTTGAACGTTGTTATATTACCTATAAGTCAAACTGGCAAAGTAAAAATGTCTAGATAAAAAGCAAAAATTATAACCCAAAAATTCAAACATTATTAAATTACGACATTATTGTCAATGACAATAATGGCCATAGCTCCAAAGTTATAGTTTCAAAGTTCTTGATATTTTAATAAAACAAGCATGTGCTGGAAACACAAGGACATGTCTGCATTTGTTTCATGGTAATTGCGGTCTATGCAGCTTTTAGATATCTAATACTGATTCATAACTTCTATTGATGCTAGTACTATTTTCAGCCAAAAGGACTAGAACAGCAGACTTTTACACAATCTGTGACTCATTACATCTCTTCTAATGGAGAGAGAGAAAAAAATAATTTAAGTGGACCTTTGTATTGCATGTTTTTCATGTGGCTCTATAGGTTTCTGTGGCCTTACCCTTCTCCAGTGAGAGCACAGCAGGCCTGGATGTGCCACTGGTGGTCTTTGACAGAGGTAAGCTGAAGACTCTGGGAAATCTCAGCAACTGTCATACAACCCTTCACATCTTGCTTGTTGGCGAAAATCAACAAACCAGCTTTTTTCAGATCCTAATGAAGAGAAAAGTGGAAAGGAAATCATGTAGTGTGATGACACAGAAGAGAAAACCAGACATTCTCAGAACAATCCTTTCAGCAAAGATGTGTGTATGAAGACTCAAGCAGTACCAGCTTCTCATAGTGATATACATATACTCGCCTCATGGGCTAACATTCTGTAGAGCTCCTCTCTGGTCACTGAGATCCTCTCTCTGTCTGTGCTGTCCACGACCACGATCACAAACTACACAACAGGACAAACGTGTTGATGAGACGCTCTCTTTATAATTCCTGATAACTTTACAGCTGTCTCAGAGCACCTACCTCTGTGTTAGTGTAGTAAGTGTTCCAAGAGGAGCGTAGTGATTCCTGTCCTCCAATGTCCCACATAAGGAAATGTGTATTATTGACCACAATCTCTTCCACATTGCTGCCTATAGTGGGTGAAGTGTGCACCACCTCATTCATAGAGCTGGAGATTACAAAAATGACATGAGCATGAAAAGAACAACAAATGGTGTTGTCAAAAATGAAAACACCTCAAATAAAACTGTAATTTGCATGACACAATCATACCATTGTGTAATCGTGTGTGTTTTTGAAGAAATCAAAATTGATCAAAAGTGACAGTATAGACATTTATAATGTTACAAAAGGTTTCTATTTTAAATAAATGCTGTGCTTTTGAATGTTTATACGTGAAAGAAACATAAAAAGAAGTATTACAATTTCCACAAAAATATTAAGAAGCACAACTGTTTTCAATATCAGCATTTTAGAGGGATTTCTGAAGGATCACGTGACACTAAAGACTGCAGTAATGGCTTCTGGAAATTCAGTGACATCACAGGAATAAATGATGTATTAAAATATATTCAAATAAAACAGTTATTCTAAATTATATTAATTAATAATAATATTATTGTTTTTAACTGCTTAAATCAAGAATGGACTGCTAGATTTATAATTTAGTGCAATACTTACAACTGATAAAGTATGGTGGTCTTTCCTGCATTGTCCAGCCCGACAATAATGACTTTGTGCTCTGGCAGAAAAACAGAAAGACTGTTAAATGTTTCGGAAAACACTTCATCTTTTCTTCATCAGAAGAAAACTTCATCAGCCATTCATCTTTCTTTTTACCATCTTTAATACACAAACATTTGTAAAACCGATATTTGAACGTGTTATTGAGCAAGGTATCATCCTATACACTACAGTACCTCAGTACTTATAATGGGTGAAGTCAAAGTCTTCTCACAATAACAAGGAACTGAGCAGATCTAAAAGAACAGAATAATGGCCAAACCCACACAGTAAAACATGCTGCATGTCTCAAACTTGCTTTAGACTTGAGACCAATAGATCCAGCCCAGCTCCTGCCCTTAAAGGAACTGTTTTATACCTACACAAAGCATGATTTGATAAAGTACTGATGTTAATTAGACTCATTTTGGCCAGCTGTATAATCAGGATATATACACACAGTACAGACCAAAAGTTTGGAAACATTACTGTTTTTAATGTTTTTGAAAGAAGTTTCTTCTGCTCATCAAGCCTGCATTTATTTGATCAAAAATACAGAAAAAACAGTAATATTGTGAAATATTATTACAACTTAAAATAATAGTTTTCTATTTGAATATACTTTAAAATAATAATTTATTCCTGTGATGCAAAGCTGAATTTTCAGCATCATTACTCCAGCCTTCAGTGTCACATGTAACATCCAGTCTATCACATGATCATTTAGAAATCGTTCTAATATTCTGATTTATTATGAGTGTTGGAAACAGTTCTGCTGTCTAATATATTTGATGAATAAAAGATTAAAAAGAACTGCATTTATTCAAAATAAAAATAAAAATTCTAATATATATTCTAATAATATATTTTCTTTACTATCACTTTATCAATTTAACACCACCTTGCTGAATAAAAGTATTGATTTTATTAAAAAAAAAGAAAGAAAAGAAATTATTGACCCCAAAATACTGACCAGTAGTGTATATTGTTATTACAAAATATTTATATTTTAAAAACATGTTCTTTTTTTTCTTTTTTCTTTTTTTTAACTTTTTATTCATCAAAGTATCCTAAAAAAGTATCACATGTTCTGAAAAAATATTAAGCAGTTTCCAACAATGAATCATCATATTAGAATAATTTCTAAAGGATCATGTGATAATGATCCTAAAAATTCAGCTTTGCATCACATATAATATAATAAAAGTATAATAAATTAAAAAAATTAATGCAATAACAATTTGGATAAAACCATTAAATAGAAAAGGAGAAATGAAATCAGCATCCACAAACAGGATGTGGGGAAACATTTGAACACTTGCTGTGATTCTTATCTGCTGAAACTAACGTGACAAAAATACAACCAAACGATAAATTTGTCATACGTGATGCCTGAATATGACTGAGCTATAACCGCAATAGTCTGAAAACAACTGAATGAACCAGTTTAGAAATATTCTGAATTCTCTCATTATAGGTCATCAATTACAAGACGCCCTGAACCTAACTGACAGAAAATATGAATTGGAGAATAAAGAGAAAGAAACTAAAGAGGAAAGACTACCTATTATCACGGTCAACACCATGAATAGACGTACTACAGACCTGCAATTGGTATTCAAGCATATTCAGACACACCCATTTAGATGTACTGGAAAATGAGGCTACATTTACACGACAATGGTGTAGTCAAAAAAGGAAACGTTTTTCCCTTGCAAAATGATTCTCATTACACATATCTGCAAAAATGGCCAAAATCGCTGCCAGACCAGTAGTTTGCACTGTCACCTTGTTAGTAAACAGTACCTGTAGGAAGGAAAGTGACGATTATGTTGTATATGATGCATCTCTGCTGTTGGTTGTAATATTGGTAGTAATATTGGTAGTAATATTGGAAGTAAATCCACATTTTGCTGAAGAAACATTAGCAAACGCTTGAGCAGCAACAACAGTACCATGTACTCCGCCATTGTTGTGTATGTTTGTACGCACTTGCCTTTAAAATCGACACACTGCGCATGTCTACACACCTAACACGTACTACACACGCACATGACGTCACCGTTTTCAAAGATTCCAATATTGGGTGCTTACACGGAAACGATAATGGTGCTGTTTTCAAAAACTTGCACTTTAAAACCCATTTTCAGATTATTTTTCAGTCCCCAAAATGCCATTGTCATGTAAACGAATAAACGAGTAAAAATGCATAAAAAGTTTCCCGGTTTTGGCTGAAAACATCATGTAAACAGCCCATGAGTCACAAGTATGCACACTAGATAGACCAATGTACTTTTTCAGGACACTGACACTGAAAAGAGAACTCTCAAAAGACCATTCTGTAGATATAATCTTTTCTTATAGTCTTGCTCTTGTTAACTTAGGGCATTTAATTTGAAAATAACAAACAAAAGAGGAAAAGCTCAAATAAAAGATTGCCAAAGCGATGCTTTTACCAAGACACTGTGAAACTGATGACACTCAGAGTTTAAAGCTGATATGATCATATCAGCTAAACATTCATATGACAAAGAGGGTCCAAAGGTTAGGGTGTATTGTAAATGTAATGTATGCGTTTTAATACTCCAATGAAGTGTTTTGCTTTCTCATTCCTTTTATTCACATGAACATACAAAATAGCTTAATACCAAGTCCCTGCATTTGTAGTAAAAAAGATCATGGCTAAATAGGACAAACATGAGGTGTGTATCACATTCAAATATACAACTGTGTTGACATTTACATTTAAAAAGGTGGCTTGAGTCACACTGTCAAAAGTTTGAAAAAGAAAAAGCAATGGTATTTGTAAATTATCCAGCTTTAATACATGTTTTTTCTATTTTCACTTGAAAAACTCTGAAATATGGTGTGTGTAATTTTCACACTATTCTAGTTTATGCTCCCAAGACACAAGTCATTTGTGCAATTTCAACAGCTAATAATCTATACAACCAGCCAGACAACTTCAGTCTGTGACATCAGTTAGATTATTTGTAGAGGTCACAGCAACAATATTCAATACATCAAAGAAAAATGTTTCATTTGTAAGGCATTAACACTACATAAATATACAAAAGTGACGCAAAGCTGAAACTAAAACAAAGCTGGTTTGTCACAGTGCAGGGTTTCATTTTCAGTGGCAATAATCCCAAGCCAAAGACTGACAAACATTTCAAAGAAACCTTACTCTTGCATTCTAAAAGTTTGTTCCTGGAAAGTTTCATACGAACCTGAACAAGACCAGACATGAAACTGAGGAATAAGCAGAGAAAAATCAAAGGGGTACAAAGCATGCAAGAAGGGCTACGACCCGTTCACAGGCTCTGATTATATCATCTTATCACTTCTGTCTATTGCATAAAATGTTTTGAAAGAATTTGAGCACTTGTGTGTGTCAGTGCTGCTGTTTGATGCAGAAACAAAGCATTTTTAGCAAGCTTTTATTTAGCAAGGATGCTTTAAATTGATCACAAGTGAGAGTAAAGAGATATTAAATGTTACAAAAGATTTCTATTTCACATAAATACTAATTTATGTGAAAATATCAGTTTTCACAAAAATAAAAAGCAGCAAAAGGGTTTTCAATATTAATAATAATAGGTATTTAATTAGGTATAATTTTTCTTTAGCATCAAATCAGCATATTAGAATGATTTCTGGAGGATCAAGACACAGAAGACTGGAGTCATGATGACTTACCTTTAAATTAATAAATAACATTTTAAAATACATTTACACTTTTTTTTTATTATTTCACAATATTATTTTTTTTACTGCATACGAGACTTTCAAAAACATTAAAAATTGTACAGACCATTAAGTGTAGAACAATAGTAAGTCGCCTTTAGTGCTACTACTGCATCTGACTGTAGGCAACAGACTCCAGCTCTCATGTTACAATGCTCACCCATATCACAATGATCTGTTCAGCTAATGAGTAAGGTGAGAACGGAAGAGAAATGTTCCACTGGGTTATGTTACAATTTGAACACGCTCAATGGCCTATACACTGGTGTGCAAATCTTTCAAACAAGATTATGCTTTATGGATATCTCACACCATTTATAATAAATGAGAGACCACTGGCTATCACATGGACGTGTGCTGACACAAACCCAAGTGCTTTGAGGATTACACCACCGTCAGAGACACACAGGCTGACCTGAACTGCAAAATGCCCAGCATGCACAATGGCAGGGGATGATCTGGCTTAAAAAAAGCAAAGAGTGCTGCAATGGGTGTTTCACTTTTTGATTCATAGGGTACCTCCTGGTGAATAAGCAGGTTAATCTATTCTTAGTGCTGACAACTTGCTTTCACATTTACTTTATATTGATATATCCAAAACTGGTGAGTTGTTTGGTTTTATTTTTTATTAATACCAAACTAAATACAGTCCATGAAACCATACCTCATTATATTAGACTAAAAAGAGTACATAAAACCATACATCGTTGCCTAGGGGAATTGAATACCCATATTTACCCCAAAATGCTAACAAATATATGTACCACCACATTTATTCTTACATGAAAATAACATAAGGGCGTCACAAGGTTTGAAGATATAAATCAGGGCTCCAACCTCCATATAAACAGAGACTGAACCTGACAGCAGTGTACCTGTCAACAGCCAGTCCTGGACCATCTTAGCCAGACGTATTGAAGCCTTATCGACTGTTTAATGTAATGACATACGTTCAAAGAATATTTCTGTATTTACAACATGTTAATACATATTTAAGTCGTATATAAACACCACCATCGCCGTTTTAAAACGAAACTACAGCAGCACGTTAGGAGACACTTCCTAGCTAGTAAAAATCCACTTAAATTGAATATGACAAAATTATACTTATGGATATACCGTTTTACGTACCTTGGTGGTTAAAAAGCCTCCATAATTTTGTGAAAATGATTCCCATCGCTGGTGTCGGGCCTCGGGCTTCACCACCCGGCAGCAGAGGCTGAAAATCTATCTGCTGTTAGCTGTTAGCCCGCTAAGCTAACGATCCGGATCGGTATAAAATAATGCTCTCGGTAACAGTTATTCACTCCTTTAATATTTTCCTGTGAATGGTATCCATGTCTCGTAAGGATGGGATTTCTAAATACTGCATCATTTCAGGGCGGTCATGCCTGGTAGAAAGTGAAATGAAGGCGTTCATTTGATTCTGCTGCAGTGAGACGAAAGTCACAAAGCTGAACTCAATCAGAGCTGCTGACGGCGGTTAAGGCTCGATCATGGCATTCAGCAGAAACTACTGGGCATGCGCACATTAATATAGCGTAATTTTTCTCACACTTTAAATCTCAATTATTGCTATTTTTAATATTGTAAGGTGTAAGTTTAGGGTTGGGTTTAAATACTAGGGTTTAGGGTTTAAATCCATAGTTTGCAGTCTACCAAGACAGCATGGCAGGGCATTTAAAACGGTATGGAAAGCTCGGCATGTTTGTGATGTAGGAAATGCGGTCTAACTAGGCAGCACATTAGGTTTTACGATAAAGCCACACTCTCACTGACAGCATAGTGGAGTGATGCTAGAGATAGTATTTCTACGAACATGTATAATAAATATGTGACAAGACTTTAAAAAAGACTCTTTAAAAAAGACATATGCAACGCATAAAAAAGAGGAATAAAATATTTATCCGAGGTCTATACATGTTCTTGATAATACGTTTGTTATTATAAAAGCAGTTGTCCAACTCAGTCTCTCTCTCTCTTATTTATTTATTTATTTTTAATTACGGCCATTGTCTATTCTTGTGATTTTGGTTGCTTTGCTGCTGATAGCTCTGAGTAACTGCTTTGCATTAGTGATTTATCTTGAAGTATTTATTTATCTCTCATCTGCTTAAATTAGGCTAAAAAGCACGAACAATCTACACTGTTTTGTAACACATACTTTACTTAACAGATTTCTTACTCACAATTTCTTGTATAATTGCATCTATATAATGATTTTTTTTAATACACCCATTTTTTAATGTATTATTATTATTAGATTTAATTTTCCAAATGATTGAACAGTGAAGGTGTCTGGAAAAATATGAAAGATGAGACCACAGATAGAACAGCTAAATCAACATTGTGAAAAAACAATACAAAATTCATATGTATTTTTACTTAGCTATTCTTATAAAGTCCTAGGTATTTATAATGTACTCTATTTTTCAGCTTTGGCAGCTCAGCACAGGTTTATGTATTTATGTATTTTACTTTTTTCTTAACGATTAAAAAGCAACTGAATAAAAATGATTGAGTTGAATTTGAGCAGAGACTTGGGCGTCTAGAGACTAGCATTACATCATTGTAATGAGACAAAACTGAGCAGGGACATATGTGAGCATGTTGTTTTAATGTGATTAGCCTATGAAAGGGAAAGACATCAGATGTTCCAGTTTTTATCTAATAGTTCATAGCTAAACCGTGTACGTTTCACACTCCAGACCAGTAGGTGGCGGACATGCACCTTTAGCTTTGGTTTGCCAAGGGACAGATGTTAACGTGCATGCGGATGACTGCATGCTGTTTGTTTCGCGAGCACGACAATTAATAAACAGTCTCTGTTTACATCCTTTCGTTATCCAAACAGTGCATGTTTGGAACAGCTGGTCACAGCAAAGAGCGACGCACACGCCTGCACGTTTGAAGATGTCTGTAACGGAGATGTTTAGCTATATCCAAGGATTTTTGAGTGCCGATCAAGATATTCGAGAGGTACACAACAGCACTGACACCTAAACTGGCTTTCGGAAACGTAAAATAACTTACCTGAAAAAAAGGTTAAGTAGCAACGTGAAGTCCATTTAAACTGTTATGCATTTGTCGCAGAACCTCTGCATAGAATATTGCTTTATCAGTAACATCCGTAGTTATGCTTTCACAGGACATTATGAATTAGACATGATGAGGTACAACAGATGTTGAAGTCTAGACAGAATGTTCTGCTGATCTCTTTTTGAATTTTTGCTGTTTTCAATCCATTTGAGCTCTTGGCTCACTCATCTTTCTGTGCTCTTCTTGTAGGACATAAGAAAAGTTGTCCAAGTTCTTGAGCAGACAGCGAGAGAGATCCTCACTGTTCTTCAAAGTGTCCATCAACCCAGTGGTTTCAAAGACAGTAAGTTAAAATAACTGATCCAAGTCTTTTGGTCTACATATATTTTTTTAGAATACGTTTTCATTCCCTCCTCCAGTTCCCAGCAAGTCTCTAAAGGCCAGAGAGCTGTTCTGCACTGTAAGAAACCACACTGGAGAGCTGAAAACTAAGTTCCCTGTTGAACAGTACTATCGGTCAGTGTAAATGCCTCTTACACTATTCTTCTTTCCATTAGTGATTAAATGATCATGCTTCTAGCCTTTATAATTATATTAAAACCTGACACATCCTCACTTTTCCATAGGTATCATGAACACTGGAGATTTGTTTTTCAACGACTTGCCTTCCTTGCTGCTTTTGTGGTGTACCTGGAAAGCGAGTCCTTGGTTACACGCGAGGACGTGGCAGAAATACTTGGCAGTATGTAATGGTCATGTTTATGTATACATTTTAATACTTGTGTGAGACTGTAGTAGATTAATTCTATTTTACAAATACGCAGTTGAAGTCGACAGAGAAAAAGGGTTTCATTTGGATGTGGAAGACTATCTAGCTGGAGTTCTTATTTTGGCCAGTGAGCTGGTAAGTGTTTTTTTTTCTTTCTCAAATGTATTCAAACTAGTAATAATTTATGCGCTACTGTATTTAAATATTTGCGCTGCCATGAACATTAAAGGGGTCATGACATGGATTATTTTATTTGAATATGTTTCTTGAAGTTCACTTATAATAAGTAATATGCAGAAATATGCTTATTTGCAACTCTCATTCTGACCTTCTTTCTGAAATTATACATTTTTAAGGGGGGGTCCTTTAATGCTTCTCATTAAACAGCCACTGTTTAATTGACTGCTTTCATTACATAGGAAACAATATCAACTTCCCCTCATTATTGCACATGAGTAACTGTCAATTAAAATTAAACCACCCACTTGTTTCTGATGCTCAGAACATTTTGATGACTGTACAGAGACCCAGACAAGCTGTTTAAACCCGTACCCATACAATCCGTATGAACTTACTTTACTCTTCCATTTGTCCTGTTGTCAGCAGAATCAAGTGCGTGGAGTTTGTCAGAAATGGAATTAGTATCTTTTTACTGTATTCAGTAGGGGTGTGCACGGATAGTCGAACATTCAAATATTCGTTCTGCTCTAATTATTCGATAAATAAAAATGATATTCGAATTTCGCTATATTTTTGCTTGCCATAAAAAAGAAAAGAAAAAAAAAGTTTCTGTGATTTTCCACGGCATATTTGAAAATGTATGTGTAATGATAAAAGACTTCCTATCATCGGGAAGAAGGAGGCGGGAACCGGCGCACAATCAAACAACATTTTAATAAAGCAAAATAAACACAAAACAGCGCACCAGCCCCTCACGGACGACTGGTGCGCGCAAATAAAAACCAAAACACAACTAAAAGCCCAGGCCTGGTCCTCTCTCGTCCTTCACTGTCGTCGCTCCAGTTTTATATCCTTCCATCTCCTCTGTGGGCCTCGAGACCGGTGGGTCGAACAGGTGTAGCTCATCTCCAATCACTCCACCGGCCTCGCTCCCATGTCCCTCGGCCCCGCCCCACTCGTCACATACCCCCATCGCCCCTCGCAGGCCGGGGGGTACTCCCGAGACTGCGCTCTACTCCCCCCCCCCCCCCTCCCTCCGGGGGGGACCGCTCACGGGGACCTGCGGGAACCTGGGGGTAGGACAGGCGAGGCGAGAGAAAAGGAGATGGAAGGAGGAGCGACAGAGACGAGAGAGTGGAGAGAGGAGAAAAAATAAATAAAAATCCGGTTCCCAGACGCACTGCTGCTCGGCCCTCCACCAGCTGGGTGATCTCCTCCGCGGTGCCTGGCGGTGGCACTGGACGGCCCTCGGCGGACGGCACGACACTCCTCCGCCGCCCGGTGAACGGCGACGGCTCCTCCGGTTTTGGGCAGCCGGCAGGAGTCCCCCGTTCCCTGCTCCTCCCCGTTCCGGCGGATGGCAGCAGGCTCCGGCCACCTGGCGAACGGCGCCGACTCCTCCGCTCCCTCACGGACGGCAGCCGTCTCTCCACATCGTGGGCGGCCGGTAGCGAGCTCGCCCGTCCCCGGCAACTCGCTCCAGCCCACCGCCTCGAGCGTCCATGGCGGCACACTCCTCGCCAGCTCGATGGCACCGCGGATTCACCACAGCGGCGAGGGATCTTCAGCAGCGCGTCCCTCCTTCTCCCGGGCTTCGGCACCACTGTAATGATTAAACCTTGCTAAACTTCGGCAAGAAGGAGGCGGGAACCGGCGGATAATCAAAATACATTTTAATAAAGCAAGATAAACACAAAACAGCGCACCAGCCCCTCACGGATGACTGGTGCGCTCAAATAAAACCAAAACACAACTAAAAACCAACCTGGTCCTCTCTCGTCCTTCACTGTCGTCGCTCCAGTTTTATATCCTTCCATCTCCTCCATGGGCCTCGAGACCGGCGGGTCGAACAGGTGTAGCTCATCTCCAATCACTCCACCGGCCTCGCTCCCATGTCCCTCGGCCCCGCCCCACTCGTCACAGTATGCAAGCAAAAAATAATTAATGAATGAATAAGAACTGCGGTCTTCTACAGTACTTCAAGTATGCCGTGGAGAATCACAGAAAGTGACCGAATTCAAGAACATTGTTGCGGCATCTCTCAAGCATCGAAACACCGCTAACTTGGAGAATGCAGTGAAAACTCCTCTTCTGGCGTCTAGACCCTCGGCACAAACATCTCAGGTTTCTTGATGAAAAACATGAGAGAAGTAAGAAAAAAAAACTTTTTTGAACATTATCAGAACATTTTCCTTGATGCAAGTGGTGTAGGTGTGGATGCAGCCGCCGCCACCAACGATGAAGAGGATGCAATGTTCACTCGTCGGAAAAGGCTGAGCAAGTTCTTCAGCGATGATTACACAGAGTCCAGCCGAGACGAGTGGGAACAGTTCTTGCTGGAGCCATGTATTCCACCAGATGAGGATCCCATTCAGTGGTGAAACGAAAACAAGAAGCGCTTCACAAAACTTAGTCTCTTAGCACACCGTTATTTTTGAGTCCCGCCAATGTCTGTGCCGTCAGAGCGTGTTTTCTCCGCGGCCGGCCTTATTGTTAACAGACTAAGGAGCCGACTTTCCCCCGATCACGTTTACATGCCTGTGTTTCTAAACAAGAACATGTAAAACAATAGAAAAAATGTAAAATATTTGCTGACAGTTTCAAAGTTTCAAAGTTAAGTGCACTCTGTACAATAGCCTAATTGCTGCAGGCTGCTTTACGTTTTTTCTTTGTTCACTTTTTTTTTTTTTAATCTGTACTTTTGTTTGTTTGCACGATTTGTTAAAGGTTTTCAGCTACAAAATACGATGTGTAATGTTCAAGCTTATTGTGTGTAAGCTTGTTATGTTATGTGTATTCTGTGTTGTATGTATGGTTGTACTACTGCCTATCTTGGCCAGGACACTCTTGAAGAAGAGATTTTTAATCTCAACGAGTACTTTCCTGGTTAAATAAAGGTAAATAAATAATAAAAAATGACGGAAACAATAAATGTTGCTGAAAAATAACGTCTGTCTCATTAAACTTAATTTAGATAAACGAATATTCGTTTTTTGTGAGTAAATATTTGAATGTGATATTTCCGGAAAACGCCCATCCCTAGTATTCAGCGTAGAAAGTGTCAATGATTATAATGAGATCTGTTTGCTTTGGATGCAGCTCGGTGCTCTCATTCGGTGTTTACAGATCGTGTACAGTCATATACAACTACATTAAACACTGCATGAAAGGCAGAAGGCAGTATTCAAAATAGCATGAAAGGGGCATTTGAAGCGAATGAGCGCCAGTGGGTGGGGCCTGTGGTGCGATGATGTATTACCAAACCCTTTTGAAGACGTTGCACTCCTATTACGTACATATATATGAGCCTGTCGCTGATATATCGGTATCAGCGAATATGCCCCCGACATTTTTTTTTTTTATGTATAGAACATATAACACAGATTAAATGCTTCTGAATGGTGTAACTACTTAGTTTGTCCAGCAGATTCAGTGACGTTAGAGACTAGAGCTGATCTGCGCATCACGCCACGCACGCGTCTGCGGCACATTAATGCCTGTGTTACGGCCACCGGAGCTGATCGCGGACACTCAGTCAATGCTGGGGTTTCTATCGGCTGCACTGCGGCCCAGTACTAATGCTTATTACATTGATTTACATACAACTGATGCCTTGTTCTATTTATGATGTGCTGACAAAAAGTTAAAATGATTTGCCATAGTCGCTTTGTCGTGTCCTGTTGCTGTGCATACTTCGTCAGGACAGTCAGTAACATAGGAGATTGAAAAGTTAGCATCTTTCTGCAGTCCAACAGAAAATTTAATAGTAAAGGGAAAGGGTTAGTTCACCCAAATATTGAAATTATCTCATTAATGACTCACCCTCATGTTGTTTCAAACCCGTGAGACCTCCGTTCATCTTCGGAACACAGTTTAAGATATTTTAGATTTAGTCCGAGAGCTTTCTGTCCCTCCATTGAAAATGTATGTAAGGTATACTGTCCATGTCCAGAAAGGTAATAAAAACATCTTCAAAGTAGTCCATGTGACATCACAGGGTCAGTTAGAATTTTTTGAAGCATCGAAAATAAATTTTGGTCCAAAAATAGCAAAAACTACGACTTTATTCAGCATCGTCTTCTCTTCCGGGTCTGTTGTGAGCGCGTTCACTGCAGTGTGTAATATCCGGTTTCGAGAACGAATCACTGGATCTTCTTGAACCAGTTCACCAAATCGAACTGAATCGTTTGAAACAGTTCGCGTCTCCAATACGCATTAATTGAGTTAAAATAAACCAGACAATTTTTTATATAACTCCGACTGGGTTCGTCTGAAAGAAAAAAGTCATATACATCTAGGATGACTTGAGGGTGAGTAATTTATGGCATAATTTTCATTTTTGGGTGAACTAACCCTTCAGTTTTGTGCAGCAAAACTATTGGCTTGTCAACATCTTATATTGGCAACTTATTCAACAATTCAGCTTATTTGTGTTCAGATTGTTAAGTAATGCATCCCACTAATAATGTTAGGGTATTCACTTTTGGGCTTTATTGTGGATTTTGTTTTGCCTTTTTGATGTGAAACAAACTTTGACAAGAGTGTAAAGAATGTGAATCAAGTTAAAAGCACAATGTATCTGTTGCATCTTTTTCCATTTAGTCTAGGCTGGCAGTTAACAGCGTGACCGCAGGGGACTATGTACGTCCGCTTAGGATCTCAAACTTCATCAATGAACTTGACTCTGGCTTTCGGTTGCTCAACTTAAAAAATGACCATCTTCGCAAGCGCTACGATGGGCTCAAGTACGATCTGAAGAAGATTGAGGAGGTGGTATACGATCTTTCCATCCGAGGCCTTGCCAAGGAGCTGGAGGAGATAAGTAGAGGTGACGTGGAAACATAAGAGTCCGCGGGGCACTACCCTGGCTGGGATTCTTCATGACTGCAAGAGTGGTTAAAACCTGTCAGCGTTTAGGTGGTCGGAGGAAGAGGGGATTGGATGGAGGTTTTGAAGCCCCAGCAGCCTTGGGCAGTGTCTTTTAAACCACCTGCCCATCATGACAGAGATCAGTTCAGGTTTTAGTGGGGAGATCTTCTCTTTCTCACTTATGTTGAGAGATATTTATGCATCAGATGCATTTGTTTGCCCGTTTTTTTGACTGGTTGCTTTTTTACTATTATTGATGTGTTTTTATCAGCTGTTCCTCTTGTGAATCATTGTACAGTCCACCAAGAAGGAAGAAAACATTTCTGGGTGTTTTCATAAAAAATATTTAAGAATGCTGTTAAAAACTAAAGTTCTTTGCCTGTTTTGTTGCCTGGCTTGTTCAGTCGAGACATCAAGACGTTTTCTTGATGTTGAATTACGGAAATATTATATTTGACATAACCTATGCGAATTGATTCATTAAATTTGTTTTTGTACCCAAACACCTTTCTTGAATGTAACTATGATTAAATCACATTATTAGTATCTTGCTAAGGTATACATGAAGATAAAATGAATAAATCTATGCCAAAACATTTAATTTCATACTGCAAATACATATGGAATCTGTAAATCATCTAGTGGTTTTTTAAACCACTTGTTTGCTGTTGGTACATATTTAAACTTTCATGTATTTCTTTAAAAGGACTGTTTATCCAAAAATAAAAGTTATCTTATCATTTACCCACCCCCATGTTGCTCCAAACCTGTTTGACTTGCTTTCTTCTGGGGAACACAATATTTTTTTTTGTCCATACAATCAAAGTCAAAATGATTGTTTTGTAATGCATGGACTTTCATTATATGGACATAAACAGTGGAAACATTCTTCAAATTTTCTTCATTTGTGATGCACAGAAGAAAGTTACACTGGCTTGGAACGACATGAGGATGAGTAAATGATCACAAAATGTTCATTTTTGGATAAATGCATGAGATCAAAGTGATTTCTTGCTTTGCTTATTTGATGTTTTATACATTTTTCGTTCATGTTTCTTTCTTTTGTTCTGGATCTTATGTTGCGTGCTGAACTGTTGAACTTCACCTGCAGATAGTGTCCTATGGGGAAGAACTTTGGAAAAAGAACACTAAAACCTTCCTAACAAATGTTTTCAAAGGAGAAAATGAGAGTGCATTTGCATTTCTTTTTGTAAAGCTTTATGGCAACTATACGTTCCTCCCTATTTTGTCTGAAGATTCTCAGCATTCTTTTTATTGCCCTTCTTGTTGTGGCTTCTTTGTGGGTGAATGTTTTAACTGCTCTTTCAGACTTTTCCTTAAAATGGTTAAAAAGAAAATCTCTGCAATAATGCTTTGTGTTCTTTGTTTCTCCCTGAAGACAGGATTCTCAGAGAAATTTCTTAAAATATCTTTTCTTCTTTTTTTCAGTATTTGCATTTGGAATGTCTGTGTTTTTGTGTCATTTGCTTGTTCAGTAATGTTATGTAATAAAGATTACGCATTGGGAATAATGTTCTCAGAAAACATGGAGTCAGTTGAGAGAGATGGATACTTTTTTTTTTAATTGCAATTCACAATATTTTACACAAAAAAATTAAATAAAAAATAAATTAGGATTATAAAGAATGGAAAAAAGTATTTAACAGCTTGATTGGTCTCAGTTAAAAGTAAAATTTTTCAGTCCTGGCAGGTTCAACTCATCTTTTTGTTGTGTAATGTGGAAGCTACAGTATGACATTTCTAACAGTATCAGTGCCATTGGAAAAAAAACTAAATGTCGAAACCTAAATGCCTAAATCCAGTGATTGCGACAATTTCTATCCATCAGTATTGACTTTAAACGTATAGAGAGACCAGAAAGACTGTGATTGATTGCTATTGCTGAAGTCAACTGTGGTTCATTTTCTCTTAAAGCTAAAGCAATTTTTAAAACAAAGTACAGTAAAGCTTTGTAAACTACAGGACAATGCCCTTGCTCCAGTTTAGGATCTCCATATTAAAGTGCATCAAACTAAAACAGTTAACATTTAACAAGTTATCATAAAGCACAGTCTGTATATCAGCGGGAAAGTCAGACTATAATAGTAGCTACAGAAAAATTATAAATCTTTTTCTCAGTTGGCCTGATTTGTGGGGAAAAAAGTGGGTTAAACTTGAACAAAATAGTACTAAGGACTCATTCAGTATCAAATAAACAAAGGCACATATTTCTCCCCGTAAGAGATCAAAAAGGAAAGCAGAATTGTAATTACAAACTACATTTTGGGGGAAGGGGGAACATCTAATGGACATTTTCTAATTGAAGATCTGGTTCATGGCCACAGATGTTTTCAGCACAACCAATAATGTGGCAATGACAATACTTGATGCCTAGACTGATGCTACACCCTCATAAGATTTCGGAGAAAACACACCAAAATGGTTTGTTACATCACTGATCACAAGAATATGGGTACCTATAAATAAAAACTGCTTGACTGCTGCTACATAATACAAATGAAGATTATTGCTGTTTTGTAAACCAGCACAGTGATACGAAAATAAGAACTGCTCCTTAATGGCAGTGGGAATAAATGCTAATGGAAGAGGGAATTACAATGATCCGAAAACAAAACAGCTTTACCTCCGTCTTCACAAAAAACACAGGTTTCCACTGTTGTGCATACAAAAAAAAAACATAAAGTCCATCCAATCACAAACATGTTCCCTCATGCTTATCACAAAAACCATTTCACAACTGAGAACATTTCTCCTCAGTGGAAAACTGGTTGTACAATCAGTGTTTTACAAGTGCAGCAGTGAGGCGCCTAACAAGTTCCTCATCTTGGTATGCCAAAGGGCACTACTTTTTGCTTGACAGTGGATTTTTCCTCTTCCCAAATGTCATTAACTTGCTTTCCACTCATACAAAGTGCCTTTTTGCAGTCTATATTAATATTCAGTCAAATCTACCAATTTAAAGTCCATTGGTGGATGGTTCTCCCACACAAATACTGTTTGCTCAACAAAATATTGATTTTTATTATTATTATTATTATTTACATCAGAGTTATGCTGGGAAGGGATGAGGGATGTGTCGCTAAAGGCTTAGTCTCAGGAGCGGCTCTGGGTCGTGTTAATCATGATATTTGGGAGAGCATTGCGTCTCTTTCTCCAGGGTCCCAAATCACAAGTGTATCTCTTGATCTGACGAAACCACTGCTGAGTGCGAGGTTTGTCAGAGGCACGGAAAATGAAGGCCTCACGTCGAATGTCCAGCACCTCAAAGGTGTCTTCACAGTCAGGGTCGGCAGACACCACGCAATTTGCCAAATGGATTGGCTCCCGTAACACAGTGAACTTCCCGCTGCTCTTGTCTTTGATGAGTACCAGTACACCGTCCTGCACCAACTCCGAGGTCTCCAGACTCCCTTCAGTCACCGTGTCTGCATTGCACAGAGTGCGTACCATAAGTAAACTCTGAACATTCTGGAATTTGAGGGATTTGCTTCCCTTCTTAAGCCACTGGCCATCGGCAGGCTGTGCCAACTGGAGTGGCCCCTCCATGATGAAGTGTGTGCTCTCTCGGGTCCAGCCCACAATTTTCACTGACAGCTCTCTCATCTCAATGTTGATGACTTCTCGGTTCTTGCGGCTGTCGCGCCGGAATGAGCGCAAGGACCATGTGGCAGTCCCTTCCTGTTTGGTCTTCATGTTGATGTGCTCTAGATGGGACTCAACGCGGCTCTTGGCTTCTTTTAAGCGAGAGTAGTCTGGGTGACACTCGTTGGTGGCCTTGCTGATCCGACTTAGCAGTAATGGGTACTTGGTCACACGCTGAAGTGGGGCCATGAGGAAGGAGCGCAGGTTCATGCGCCTGAGTGCCGTGTTGTCATTCTGAGACACGTCGAGGAATATCCTGAGGGATGTAAAGGAGCAAACTTTCATATACTTTCAGCTTGTGAATCATATATTGTATACATAAGATTGGTAATATTTGCTAAGGATCCAAAATTGGGGACTGTATCACTTCTTTTCAGCTCTTCTCACAACAAAGCTCAAAAATTCTTAAGGAGATTCCAGAAAAGCTTGCTACAAATCTGACTGCCAAAAAAAAACTGGCCCAACCGGAAATCAAATCTTACTGTTAAACTTTGGTTAGGATTATATTTGAGCAGACCTACTAACTTGTATTCCCATATGCACACTGGCACTGCTGATACTTTTACTAATAGTACCTTTATTTGTAACACTGAATGACAGTGGCAAAACAGTTATATTATATATTATGTGTACCTAAGAAGCTCTTTTTCTTTCTCCAGTGTGTTGAGCATGTTCACAGATGTGGACTGCTGCAGGCAGTAGGTCTGAAACGCTGGAAGCATGTTGACAAACTCCAAGAAGATTTCTCCAATGCACACAGTCTGCAGGTCCTCATCGCCCTGTATGGCAATCACCATTTAATTTAGGTTTACCATTACCATTCATTTTCAGTGTCACATGATACTTCAGAAATTATTCTAATATGCTGATTTGATGCTCATCTAACATTTCTTCCCATTATCAATGTTGAAAGGAGTGGTGCTGCCTAATATTTTTGTGGAGACACAAAACATCATAACATATTATTATGTCTTAGCTGTCAGTCAAGTGCTGTAGATTGATTTAATTCATGCATCCTTGCTAAATATATATCAGTAGATTTTGGGACTGACACAAAAAACAAACAAATACCTTGTTTTATGTTAATGTTGAAATGGCTACATACTAGCCTGGCAAAACGTCACTCCCATCACTAGCATTCCATACCTGATCAAAAGCCTGATCAATGCTGTCCTGCAGGTGCTCTGTGAACCTGTCATTGACATCAATGAGCTCTTGAACGTTACTGAAGACCACAGCCAGTTGCTCTGCTGTGAGCAGCCCTGCGCTCTGCATGGGACAGTAAAACTCTTCTTTGATGATGCGCAGGTCCTCTCCATAACTCGACTCAGTATTGAGAATCTCTAGGATGGCCTCTTTGCGCTCTGTGCGTAGCTTGGAGCAGCGTTCACACATGCCTTGCTCACAGCCGCCCTCTTTGTGTCCACAGTCGGGACAGGGCTGCTGAATGTCCCAGTTCCTGAGGGATAGTAAGGGTCTCCTCCAGCCCCGAGTCAATCCAGGGCCGATGCCGCTGTCCACACGTTCTACCTCAGCTCCGGCACTGTGGCGAGCATGATGGGGCTCTTCCTCATCTTCACGCTCATCGTTCAAGCCTACAACACCGCTGTCTGCGCTCAGGCTGCTGACGGTACTCCAGCGGTGCTGTGCTGAGCGGCTCACAGCCAGGCCCCTGCTCCTCTCCTCACCTCTGGGCTCTGAACAGCCCCTGGCTGTGCCTGGCACTGATTACAAAGAATAAACAAATCTCTGAAGAGCAGTAAAAATAGTTACATTGATGATATAGTGATTATCAAAAAAAAAAAAAAAACCTACATTGTTAGTTTTATAATACATTGGAACAGTAGAGGTAAAACAGAGAGAGACCATAAAAAACAGAAGAAGAAAAAATTCATTTAAATATGTTATCATATAACACAATGCATTTGAGGTGTTTTGAACTTCAAAACAACCCCATTAATTTATATGTGGGAGTGAAACATTAGGCCCAGGGGAGAATGGTGTGTGATACGATCGGAAAGGGCAACATAACTAATAATCATCATGCAACATAAGCCAGTTAAAGAGCTGTTTTAAAGAAAGCAGATCAAAAGGATAGTACGGGAAACTGAATAGTGAAATGTGTGGTCAGAAAGAATATAACAACTAAGAAGCATAATGCACACTAAACAAATAGCATCATCTTTACACTAAGAGTTAAAATAACTTGAGAAATGGTGGACAGAGTTTGTAAGGTTGGCTGTTTGCAATGTAAATAGAGGTAACACTTTATTTCAAGGTGTCCTTGTTTCACGTTACATGTACTGTACTTACTAGGATAATAACAATTAATTATACATAATTACATGCAAGTAACCCTAAAACAATCCCAAATCCTAACCCTAAGTCCCTAACCATATATTAAGTACATGTAGTTAATTAATATTACTCAGTACTTATATGTATAATTATATTGTATACAAAGACATGTTAAAATAAAGTGTAGCCTAAATAAAAATTGCCAAATTATTTTCATGTTATAAAAACTGATGACAGATATGATAAATCAATAGTTTTTAAAATCTATAGTTAAAAAATAAGATTTTTGCTATAACAAATTATCCTGTTTGAAACAGAATAGCATAAATTCTCATAATGGCAGAGAGCGGTGCTCTGGGACAGCTCAGAGAGTTGAGTATTATGGATATGTATTTGATAATTAACTTTTAAGTCTAAAAACAACAACAAAACAAAGTACAAACATTGAGTATGGATGCTGCAGTATAGAAGATAAAAGCAGTCCTCAGGGCAGAGGTCATGCATGTGACGGACCAACAGTAAAAGCCACCTAAGGCCATGGCTTTAGTAATAGCATAGAGTCTAATAACGACTAAAGTGATGCCCTTGGGTAACAGACAAGCTTTAATAGAAGTATTGTCAGAACAAAACTAGGACATGACTTAAGTTTACTTACAGCAAGAACTGTGAGCAAAGCGTAGTGCAGTTGAAAGAGTCTTACCATTGTCCCTGTCTCTGCGGTGAATGTGCAAACATGTGGCTGCAGCGATCTTCAGTTCTAGCTGCTTACGTTTGGTGGCGTCTGCAGGCATGGGGTCGCTGAAGTGGGGGCGCAGGCGGCACTCGCGCTGGGCCCTCACTGACTCAGCCAGCTCATAGGCCGCATCTGAGCTGGAGCGTCTGCAGCGTGCCCCAGAAACCTGCTGATAGGATGGAGATCTGTCAATCAACAGTGCACATGGCAGAGCAGTGGTCTGAAATGTGTGTGTGTGTGTAAGGGGAGAGTTTAACAGTGTAAAACCTCATGAAGGCAGATTAATCCCTAAGCACATATGAGAATTAATGGAACGACTAGATGTTTTAGACATCAGAGTCACTGCATTACGGTACATCCAAAGCTTTTAATATATTGTGGTGCTAAGTGGAAAATTCTTTGCTGTGGCTTTTCATGCCCATTAACTGTTTATTAAAAAGTCTATTGACAGACTCCAATGATATACAATGCATCTATTTTCTTAATAGAAATGATTCGGAAACCCAGTCCTTTTTAAATCTGGCCTGCCTACTTATTTTCTGTGGAACATAAAATATGACATTTTGAGAAATGTCTCATTGTTTTTGTCCATTAAATGACAAACAAAACCAGGTTGGGGCCAACTATGAAATACAGAGAGAGAACTACAAAATGAAATAGCTACACTTCTTCACACAACTGTCCTTTTTAGTCACTAATATCATTATCATCTTTTTGAGAATTTTTGTGATACAATAACGTATCAAATCTGGTCAATCACCTTATTTTTTCAGTTTAAACTGGTTTCACTCTGTCACATTGTGGAAGTCAATTGGGTTGACCACACTGACCAGATCTGCCTCAACTGACAGAATTAAAGACCTTTCACCTTTTAAACCTCTGAAACATCAGAAAGTGATTTCAAAATGACGTTTCTAAGTCAGTGCATGGCGTATTACAGCTGCGTCTGCTACAAACATACATCTACGGCATAAAACCCTCAAAAGGTCGCTCGACAGCATTTGGTTTTCAAGTGTTATTAATGCACGAGAAACAAGACACTGTGGCTTCAGGTGATGTACAGAATAATTAATAGGGCAACTGTTATCTTAATTAAAGAGAGAAATGCAGAGACAGAAGAAGCATCTGTGCGCAATGGCTGCCCAATAAATCATAGCAACAATGTACATGATTGCCAGCATTTCTTGATATCACCCTTAACCTTAAAAAACATATAGCCAGTCATATACCGTGAATGAAGGAGGTGAAATGAAGAGCAGGCCGGCATCTCAAGCAGCAGGGACAGGACACAGTGAGCATCTACACACAACCTGACACAAAGAAGGAATGTAAAGCAGTTACCAGCATGAAATCTGGCTCTAATCCTCCCTGCGTGTTGCTCTTAGCTGCGGCTCTGTGCGCTTTACCCCTGCAACCTCAGCCTCCTGAGCTCCCTGATCACGCTCCTGGACATGCATGACAGTTGCCGCTTACCTCGTTCAGAGGTGATATGCAGAGGTGTGAGAGTGTGTGTTAGACGGGAGCATTCCTTACGCATTCTGTCGCCACTTTCCCCCGTTGTCCCACGGGCTCGGTGCAAGCCTCCTCTCCGCAGGCCGACGTTGTCATGGCAACGTAGGCAGATTGATGGCTGGGCTGGGGAGCGGTGATGTTAGTGACGTCATTGTGCTCACGCGACAATCGGACGGGAGTCTCGGCTGCAATCTCTGCACTGCAGCTGGAACAGAGAGGGAGAGAGAACACAAAGGGAAGGAAATAAGAATTACGATTCCTGATTCTCCACTCCTTCGTGTGCCGTGCAGTCAAGCCCCATCCCCCTACAGAGAACCGGTGCCCCTCAGACCAGAGGACAGCAATTAGACGCATCAGTTCACATTAACACCTGAACTCCTCGCTGCGGGGCTCCGGAAACAAGCATAATCGATCTTTTAGATGCCTTTGTGTGTGTGTGTGTGTGTGTGTGTGTGTGTGTGTTTGTGTGTGTGTGTGTGTGTGTGTGTGTGTGTGTGTGTGTGTGTGTGTGTGTGAAGTAGAAAAAGAGATTATGTATTCGTGGATGACCCCACACACTGCAGCTGGTGAATAAAACAACAGGCGAGTCAAACTGTGAAGGTTTTATATCAGAAAATAGCCTATGTCCTGTTTTATACCTTTTTTTTCGTACCCTTTTGTCATTTTTTGCATTTTGTTTGTGCAGTTATATTATAAGAATAAACTGTAAAATATTTTGAATGATCATAAAATTTGTTTTCTGAGAACTGTCTTTTATTATCTTGGAAAATATACTACTTGATTTTCCAATGGAGTAAAAAAAAAGATAAATGTCCACTACTGTTCAAATGTTTGGGATAAGTAAGAAAGATTTTTGGTTTTGAAAAAAAAAAATTACTTGTATTCAGAAAGGACAGATTAAATTGATAAAAAAAGAGACATTTATAATTTTACAGAAAATTGCTATTTCAAATAAATGCTATTCTTTTGAACTTTCTATTCAATAAAGAATCCTGAAATGTATCACGGTTTCCATAAAAATATTAAGCATTATCGTTTTCACCATTGATAATAATAAGAAATGCTTCTTTAGCAGCAAATCAGCTTAATAGAATGATTTCTGAAGCATCATGTGACACTGAGGACTGGAGTGATGATGCTGAAAATTCAGCTTTGTAATCATAGGAACAAAATAATTGGAAAACAGTTATTTTAAATTGTAATCATATTTCACAATTTTACTATTTTTACTATATGTTTGATCAAATAAATGCAGCTTTGGGGAGCATAAGGGACTTTTTAAAGCAACATAACTGACCCCAAACATTTGGATGGCACTGTATCTTTTAAGGATATTTAGATATTTTTACTGGAAAACAAGACAAAAAACTGTGAATTAGAACATTTTTTGCAGTGTATCAACATAATTGTAAAAATAAATAAATTTGAATGAATGCTGACGGTTGTGCATTCATTGTTGAACATACTTTCAGATTATAATTAGCTTTTTGCCCCAGCTATTGTTTATGTACAGACGTCTCTTAGGATTAAAAACAGGTGTTTGGATTGATTTGTTATAAGCTCTTAATTGCCTCTTTCACATCGTTTCCATCTCCTTTTATGCTTCAGTACCTCAGAATCTGATTATGCTGCACTCATCACTGTCATAAATTTGCATAGATGCCATCTGAGAATAGTGCTGACATTACAGCCAAGAGCTCTGAAGCATTCAAAAGAAAAACACAAAGACAAAGAGGCCTTGACATCTCATAAGAAAAGAAAAATCACAAAATGCTAATGGTAATCACTGGCGTGCGTCTAATATCAATTTTAATTCTAACAATAAAATGTGAAAGAATTCGTTCACAAACCTGTAGCCGCAGACTGGAAGTAATCAATATAACACTCTGAATGTGGTTATACAACCAATGTCTTTCACACATGAATTAAATTATCATTAAAGCACTGCAGATATAAAATCTGTCATTTCAGCAGTGCTGTATGAGGTAATTCGTTGGAATTTTCTCTCCTTAATTATTTTGTGATTTATTAAGATGTATAAAGGTGTATAAAAAACACTTATTTCAGTGTATTGACAGACACTTTTAGGATGATGTTCTATTATTAATTTAAAGGTATGTGCATCTTTTCTACCTATACTGACTGAAGAAAAACAAACTTATATTAACATCACATTAGGACAAGCTCCCTTGGAATGTGCTCATCCATTCTAGTCAATAATATAAAGTGACTGTAAGCTTAAATAAGATTGCCTTGTGACTTCTTCTTCTTTCTACTATCAAGCAGACAATAAATGAAACTAACTGTAAAAAAGATCTGGAAGCCCCAGGCTGCTCTGTAGTTAATGAATCCCTTCACTTGAGGCACTATGGGACAGTTTGGATTATTGGATGTTATATTTAGACGGTTCACAGCCTGGTCTGAACTCCTGCCCTAGAGGAACATATTATTAGAGAAAGGCTCTGTAATGTCGAAAAGCTTTTGATGCATCAGCAATTAAGCGCTGTACTGTGTCTGGAGCAAAATCAGTTGAAGGAAAATCTATACAGATTTATGCATCCATGCTAAATTTGAGAAGACTGTCAGGGCCAGGGTTATGTGCTGTTATGTTAATCAAATTTCTGTCAGGTTCGCATATTTCATGCTTGTGTGAGGTTCTGCGTGTAAAAAGTGCTGTTGGTGGACGTGTGTGAACCAGAAAACTACCATAAACACAACACAACCACTGAAGAATCCATATGATATAGTAACTGCCCGAGTGAATCATTGGGGGATTAAAGGGGTTTGTTTCTATAGTATCCAGTTCTGTACTTTTGATTGTTGCTGCTGAAAAAATCTGGCTCTTTATCTTTGTTTTCCAGTAATGACATTTATCAATAAAATAAAATAAATTTAATGAAGCTTCAACTAAATTCAATCAAGTTGATGATTAAAACTACTACAAAAATTGCTTTTGCAACTTTGCTTCTTAGGAATTTTTTTTTTTCTGGGTTGTAATTTTGTACTGGAGAACAAGACAAAGATGATTAGGACAGGATATTTAATAGCATTCCTAGTAGCCATGTTTTACATTCTTAATAAAGCTAAACCACAGAATATGCCACTATATGCAAATATCACATCTGCTACTGTGTACTTGGGATAAATGAAGACATTAAGAATCACATCAATAATGATATATTCACTCTGTTTCTCTGTATACAAGCTGTGCAAAGATTCAGGAATAAATCAATAACACAAATACTGATGCAAAGGCTGCGAGAGCTGCTATGGGAAACTGATACACTTTTCCAACTGATGTCCATTCTTCCCATTTAAACTGAATGATTGGATGCACAATAACAATATGGTATTGAATTATTAGCTAACAGAGATTTTTTAGTTAATTGGTAATGGTCATTACTGGATATATATATATATTGACTGATATTTAAGAATTAATTGTTCATTTTCATTTCCTGCATTCAGATTCCCTTTGCCATTATCTACTAACACTCAGTTAATCTTTAAAGATATTATTCATTTAACACTGCAATATTAAATATGTAATAAATCTTCTTTTTTTAACTTTATTTTGTACATTGTAATATTGTGGTGCCTTAAACCACTTCTATAATTTAGAACAACTGATTTACATTTTTCTTTTATTTATAATTAATTATAAAAATTCTACAAAATGTCAGACATTTGTCCATTATTGGCCATGAAAATCTGTCTTGGCTCAGTTTTGATATCATAGGAGACCTGGATTTGAATCCAACCTAGGTTCCCATTCCATTCACCCTTTCCCCTCCTTATTTTCCGTCTCTTTTTCTTTGTTTATCAATAAAATATTTCATCCCATCAATAGCCAATGGATAAAGCAGAGTAACTGTCCTACCTTATTTTTTTCCCTATAATCTTCTAATGTACATCACAGTATGGAAGAAATGGTCTGTCACTGCTTACAATGCAACTTTAAGTATTATGTGAATGCACAAGTCTAACACTACCAAACACCTATCCACTCACCTTTTTTTAATAAGGTCAAGGGCAGATCCTAGGAAACCATCCCTCATTTTATAGATTTTGGCTCCATAGCTGGAAAGGTCTGTTCCATCCAGAAGGATTGCGGGGCAGCAGCTGGATGGGCCATCGCCACTCTCCCAGTGGGGTGGGAAGGGGACAACAGCTACATCTGTGGCCCGAGGGCCTGTTGGGCCCTTTGTTTCCTCGTCTCTTCCTGTAGCAGCTTGAGGGTGTAATAGAGAGCGAGCCACTGGGCTTGTGCAGATGGGTCCTCCTGGGACCTCTGTGGTCGAACTGGGCTCAGACAACTCTGCTCCGCTGTGGTTCATATCCTGAGCGGTTTTGACGTCAATGTCTGTCTTTTCCGCACTCTGCGTTTCCTCTATCTGTATTCTTTCCTCTCTATGCTTGTTGTTAGTCTCCATTTCAGAGGAAATGTGGTTCTTAATGCCCTCCCTTTGTCTCATTCTCTTAAACTCCTCAAATGTAGGTATGTGCAGGCGGCCCATCGGAGGTCTTTTCCTCTCAGGGGTTGACTGGGCAGAGTTAGTGCAGATGAGCTCTGCGGTATGAGATTTACTTATGGTACTAGGCTCCTGCCTGGAGTTCAGTGCCAGGTTAGGGGTGCTTTGTTGCCTTCGGAGACGCAGTCGTCGCAGCGCTTCCTGTTTGATCTCCTCTGGACTGGTGATGCGACGGGCGATCAACTCTTGCTGTCCATTCCTTTGCAATGATGTCAGCCCAGTCCGAACTGCTACCTCCTGATCGCACGGATAGAGCGGAGAAGGTGCATTACCAAGCACAGGTTGAGGACGCAAGGGCTTGTGGGGCTCCGTCACACGTGTGCTCTGAAACCGCAGCTTGTCTCGAAGACCCTTTCGTGCATTTCCGTTCATACCCCAGTCCTCAACCGCTGGTAAAAGCCATTGTGGAAAGAGTGGTATATCCTTCCTAATTACTCCTCGGCGGCCGTAGATTGCCATGCTGTCATGGGAAGGCATTAAGCCATAAACTTGCGGTCCCGGTGGAGGTCCATCGTACCAGTGGCTGCTTGAAGTGCAATGAAAGATAAACTCACTGTCCACGCTCCTGTAAGGATATGCTTTGGGATCGGACACGGCGGCCCAGTGCAGGTTTTCCAGGCTGCGGTAAAGCCGGGTGCCACCGGTGTTCACACAGCTTTGTGGAAAGCGCATCATATCGTAAGCAGACTGGCCATCAGGCTGTTTAAAAGAATGCATACTGCTGGTGGAACAGTAGAGTCCCAGGTTGCTGAGCAGGCCATTGTTGTTGTTGCAGTGGCCTGGTGCTACACCCTGGGCAGGGAAGGGGGCCACACCGTGGTGAGAGAAAGCAGACAGCGGGGAGCTGAGGACGGACAGGTCCATGGACAAGTCCATGCTGCAGCTTGCAGGAGATCCTGCTGGGGAATACTCACATTGTGGGGCTTTCACATCCGGCATGGCCACAGAAATAGCTGCCATATTCCAGAAAGGAGCATCGGGATCATAGCCCTGCAGAAATGCAAAGACAAAGCATTGATATGATGTCTGCAGAAAAATGTGATTATACACTGAAACTGCTCTGCATCTAAAAATCAGTAATTCACAAACACCTGGTTTTTAAAACTGGTTTTGAGTAAAAATTATAAAAATAAATTAAAGTGTCTTGTATAGACTCTTGGCGAATTCCGTTGCCTTTGCTAAAAAAAAAAAAAATATTGTGAAAAGGCTATACAAATGAATCAAACTAAAAAATAAAAAAAAAATTAATCAGGGTAATAATAACCTCTAACAGAAAAAGATACATCAGTACTAAAAAGTAATTATTTTCCATATAATATGTTGTATTTTAATTTGATTTCTTTGGCTTTTGCACAATCACATAAAAAAAAATTAGCATTTTGATATGCAAGTTATTTAACTTTTTTCTCTAACAGCATAAGTGGGTCTCTCTTGTTTATTACGGACTGCTGTGGAAAATAATTAATTTAAAACAAAAAAACTGGCATACTTTATAAATTTATAAATAAATAACAAAATACGCAATAAATCAATTCCACTGATAATTCTTGGGTAAACATGAGCAATTGAGGATTTTAAACTAACTGATAAAATCTACAATTACTTCAGGTTTCAAAATTAATCATGATGTGCTACCGAGGATTACTGTGGATGATTCTGAAAATGCAAAATTACCTCCTTGAAACACTGATTGTATGTAATATTTGCTAATGGCTTGTATGTAAGGGATTCTGTTGCTCACTTGTGTTTGCAGCAACCCTACAAATAGTGCCCTATATCCCTATCAAATGGCCTGAAATGTGGCATAAATGCATTTCTCATATTTAAAAATGGATTTCATATACTGGACAAAGCTACCAATATTCCTCTTACTGTAGAACTAATTGCATACTAATCTAAATCACATCATATGATCCTTCCAAAGACAAAAATAAAGCTAAGTAACACAAGGATGTTTCACAGTTCAATAACCACTATAGTAATCATAATGCTCATCATGCGTAGTTCCTATGTCTTGTATAATTAAATTAATATTCTAAAAATGGCTCGTTCTTTTTTACAAATCAAATGGGGTGGGGGGTGGAGTTCTGTCTGGAATTAAAAACATTAAACCGAGAGGGAGGAAAATCAGAAGGGACAGTAATGAAGAGAACCAAAACACTCGCCCAGGGCTCTTATTCCACTAATCAGATGAGAACTGTGGATTAGCAGGGAGAGTGCTTCTCTTTCAGTAATTAGTACAAATTGCCTTGCTTTGGGCCATATTAATATCCACCCATAAACTTAAACAGAAGTCAGGGTCAAACCAGGAGTTACAAAAGAACATGTCACAATAATTCCGGGCAGAAGAGTCAGGACAAATCCATCTGAATATTCTTCACAGTGCCTTTCAGAGAACAACAATGGCATTGCGATTAGATTGAAAAAGGTGGGAAACTAGCAATTTTAAGTAGGGGAAGCCCAGCATATTCAGGTGTTCAATTAACGTTTGGCCCAATTTAGTTAAAAAGTGAGCTATTGAAACCCCCTCTGGTATTGTCATCAGGCTAATTTCTATCTTTAATTTCATCTCCATTTAGGAGATAAAAAGTTTAAAATCCCCCTTTTTGTTATTCTGTGAATTGTACAGTGGAGCGCTCAGGAGGATCTATCTTTGTGGGCGAGTGGACTCTGTCTCAATATCACTACCATTTTTTGCTTTCGCTTGTGCTTGAAAACTGCTGACGTGTGAATAAACAGTCAATTAGCATAAGAGCTTGTTTAATGAGCATGTGGCACAGGATCAACTCACGCCGGGCCCATTATGTCCTCTCTGTGTGTGACAGACAGGCAGATGCTCCATTTCCTATTTGAGCAGAATTATTACGGACACAAGAAAGCGAGAGCAGACTGTCCCTCACTGAGACAATAGCAAGCCATACCAAGCCAAAATACTAGAGATTCAAAGACACTAAAGCTTGAAGAGTGGATAAGCCAGATTCACAACTTGAATCAGCTTCCCTGATTGATTTGACATTACCCTTGAGAATATACAGAATTAAATCTTGTATTAATATATTACAATATATTGAATAATAAGGAATTGATGCTTTCCTATATTGAAAAATATGTGACACATTTAATTAAATTTAATGAAATATTATGTCATTTTATATTCAGTTATACACTTCATAACATATAGATGTGCATGTGATAAAATATGGTACTGCATGTGTATTAATATATTGCACATATATTTACTCATGCAGTATATACACACATACTGTATATAGACAGGCATTATATATTTATTATATTTTATAATTATTTACATTGTTCATATTTTCATATACAGCTAGTTAACATCAGCACAAGCCCACCTGCATGTACTAAAGTATTTAGCAAAGAGACTATCAGCGTGCTTGTTTCACAAGGGTTTCATTTCTTTAACCAGTTTAAAAAACTCAATGAGATGAAAATCTCTTTTATGAGAGTGACCTGGCCAAGAAGTGATCTAGACAACTGAAAAACAGTGAATCTGTTTGTACTTACCCCATTTTAATCAACTCTGTCTGTATCTTTACTCAACTTGCTCACATTCACAGGCTCTGAGGCAACAGAATCTCTTTTGGTTTGGATTAGAGGTAGACAAACCATCCACAACGCCAGACTGCTGAGATCTCAAGCACAGGCAGCTACAAAAGAAGAGAACAAAACATCAATACAGGCATCCACATATACAAATCAATTTCTAAAATGAACAATAATATATGTTGATGCTATTCATAAATATTAACATACACAGAAAACTGTATTCCAAAATTCAAAATATTCAAAATCCAATGTACTTGGAACACCTGTGATTCAAGACTGAAATTCAAGACATGTTGTGGAGTTAGGCTTTACAATTTGATCTCCTCTGACCTCAATATCAGCCAGAGACCTTCTGGAATTAGTTCAAGTTGTGATAGTGGCACATCAGTGAATGCAGTTTCAGTGATTTCTCATTACAGAGGGAGACACAGCTCGACCTCCACCAGGCTTCAGTCAATAAACACATTCAGTTGCTCTTATACTCCATCTTACTGTTGGCAAGAACTCTTGGTGTTTGGTGAATATCTGCTGCTCACTAACAGAGTAACAAAACCCTTTTTTACAGCAGGACATTAGTAAGTGAAATAAGAAGAGATGCCTTTCTAACGAGTTGTTCTCACAATATGCACACACAACCATTCCATGCGGACACTTTAGTCTGATTTATGACTAAATGACTCTTATGAGCGGTTCTTTTAATGAATCATTCAAAACAACTCACGAAGGCTGAATTTAGAATAGCATACTGGCATACTACTGTTACTATTTTTAGAATACTAATATGTTATTCCGTGACAAATTCTTCTCTGAATGAACTCAATGATAGATTGACAGTGCTGCTTCCGTTTCCTACACCTGCAAATTTGGAATTTTTATTATTTTCCATCCAGCCACTGCTGTAGCAAGGTTGCACATTGATCTATGAAAGCTGCTCCATAGGGAATCATTGACTAAAAGGCCACATATTGATTGAATCTGCAGGTTTGTGTGCTAGCACAGCAGGGGTGTTTCTAGGTTTCAGGAGGTGGAAAGACATGAAGCGCGGGATTCACAGTATGATTATGCTGCAGAAGACTGACCAAATGACTGGTTGTTGAGACTGATCTATTTTGTCGGAGTTCACAATGGCCACAGCAGCAGATATCAACCTATTTCTAACCGCTGGATTTGTGCTTCCACAAAAAGGATTTTAAGCTGTGAAGAGCAATTTCAGTGAAAGAGGGGGTCATATAAGTACACTGGTGTTGAAAATGGTTAAATCTGCATGTCTGTGAAGAATATAGGTTAGCTTTAATTGAAATGGGGATGGTTTAAAGAGTGAATGTAAGATGTGCTAGGGTTAAAGTAGCCATTCTCAGGTTAGTACCTGTTGGCTTTTTTTTCCTAATCCATCTGATCCTGCAGAAAGCCGATGTGCGGGAAAGATTAGGAAGGTCTACTAGCTTTTGATCACTGGCTGCTTATCTCCCATATCTTGCAGTAAGTGGACTAAAGGCTATCTTTACAGCCACATTAACTGTATTATGAATTTGTATTGTAAATCCTACATGTGAATGAACATGCAATGTCTGCATGATTTTAAGAGTAAATGTTATTCTTTCTTTTTAATATAAAAAAAAAAAAACATGTAAAATTCATCAGTCAAATTTATAAAACATACATGACCCCGGAAAGTATTTAATTGAAGTTACACAAAGCATAAATAATACATTATAAAACATTAATACATTATAAAACAAATGATACCACTTCATAAATTCTTTTATAGATGATTAACATACATACATTTCTGAACACAGCATGTTAGAATACAATTTACATTTTATATAATGTTTTAAAAATATATATTTAAAATTTTCTAAAGCCTGAATAATGTTTCATAGCATTGTTCCATCATCTGTTTTTGTGGCAGGGGAAGTATGGAGCTGAGGTAGCTTTCATTATACAGTAGAAGCGAGTGCTGTATAATCAGATGCAGAACTGAGAAGAGCTTCTCTATTACCTGTCAGCGGCGCACCGCACTCATTCTGAAAAGAGCATCCGAGACAGAGCTGGGTTACAACTCTTCAAAGTAAGAGGAGAAGGCATCAAAACATGTTAGAGTGAGGCTTAGGAGAGGTGAAGCCTCAAGTACCAGCTTACCTCAGTTAATTATGCTTCAACTCTGCAATGAGTTCACTGCATTCAAACAAAATGCACTGTCTACCATATCTGCCACATTTGAAATAAATAAAAATAGTTTGTTACATATAGTAATCACATGTACGCAAGGTATCCAAGGTGAATAGCGTACATTATGCAGATAAAAAAAATAAATACCCTTGAAAATATACTATAGGGTGTGTCATTTCCAGTAGCTCAAGATTGTTTAGTGAATATTTTATGCTTCTGTAGTGTTAACTGAGCTGATGAACAATGCATTGGGTAGATTAGGTGAGAGATGCATCATTGTTAGCGCACATGTTTTTCCATAAACACATTAGTCTACATATTATTCTTAGATGACTATGATAATAGTGATTGCAGGCTTGACACACTAATAATCAGTACATATTACAAAGCTATACTGAAGCTATTGCTATTACTAATTGGTGCACTAACAGATGTCACAGTTTTTCTCATAAATCATTACATGTCTGGCAAAGTATAGACGCTGTCTCATATAACTAGCACAGATTATGTCATTCTAGCCAGCAACAACACAAAGGCAATTTGCAGAGCTTGTATTTCCATGAGAGGCTAACATCAATATGGCAATGGATCAACGTTTGCCGGTTGTCTTGTTGGTGAGGTGTTTAATTAATGACCAAGCTGCCACATATAATATCATTAGTGCATGATTTCATCCTGTAAATCGGAGTATGATTGAAGTGCCAATTTATCAGTAAGTTTGCTTCCTAAGCTTTAAATGCTGATATGAGGACAAATTATAGATATCCTCATTCTAATAAGATAAGGCCACTGCTTACATAATGCATAGCGAGACTCGGAAGAGAATAAGAATCTTTTCAATGAAATGTATATGGGTCGAAGCTCTGTGTGATGTAACCCTGTCGTTAGTTGATTTTTGCTTTGAGAAGCAGAGGGAAATGAAACCAGATGATAATTGTCTTTCAGACTGATGAATCAATGCGCTGCAGCTCCTTTCACCTTTTCCTGAAGTAGATAAGTCAAATGAACATGACTCTGCTGCTCTGAAAGATAAAGCTGGTATAGTTACAGACATACTGTCAACAGCAGTCAGTACTGCCCTCAGAAACATTGTGTCCTATATCATGTAAACTGGATGAGCACTGGAAACGTGCCAATCTCCTTCTTAAAAGAAGGCTGAGAGTATATCACAGAGTGATACATAATCTCATTTAATTTTACATATTAATAAAACTTGTGGTAAATACCTATTTATTTCTATTAGTAATAAAAGTACTACAATGACTTTTGGACATAGTGTCATGTAAATACCATGATGCATGAATATGGTTATCACTAAGTATGGTTGATGTGTCCTCTGCATCAAAATTATAAGTCAAAATGTATATACCTATATACCCTACTGTTCAAATGTTTCAAAGTCAGTAAGATTTCTTTTAAAAAGTGAAGGGGTTTCTTATTCTCACCAATGCTGGATTCATTTAATCAAAAATATAGTAAAAACATAAATATAATGAAATATTACAATTTAAAACATTGGTTTTCTATTCAAATACATTTTAAAATGTAAATTATTCATGTGGTGTAAAAGCTGAATTTTCAGAAATGACTCTAATTTGATGATTTAAATCTCAAAAAACATTACTTATTGTTAACATCAATGTTGAAAACAGCTGTCCTGCTTAATATTTTTGTGGAAATGTCTTAAAAGATTATAATATCTTTCACTTTTTAATATTGTAATGCACCCTGGGTGATAAAAAAAATCTATATATATAATTATTTATTTAAAAAATATTACTGGCCCCATACTTTTGAATGGTAGTGTAACCAGTCCTGTGACTGCGTCACCCTTTAATTTTTGCACAACAAATGAAATGTATAAATATTATTTAATATGAGATCATAAAATTGGTGTGTATAGTAATTATAAAAGAAGGGGCAAAATTCTATTTCATACAAGTATTTGTTTGAGTAAATCTTGTCACACCTTAGAATGACCCAAATCAATTCATATACAAAAGCACCACAGTATCATCATCAGATGCCATCACTGAACCATGGTATCACTCCAGTGCTTTTTCTAATGCTAAGTAAACTTGTGGAGATGGTGATGATGATGATGATAAAAGGCAGCACTGAACAGTCTATATGTAATTTCCAATATTCCAAAGTCTATGACAGCTTCATATTTACTGTGGAACATTTATAGCTTTACCTTCTAATTACAAACCTCAATATTAATAATAATATGACAACTATTCTAACTGGTATTATATTGAGAGTAAATCATTTTATTTTAAAGTTTTTAAAAGCAGATAGACTAGTTGTGAAGTGCTCTAGTCAGCCATTTATATTGAGAGTAAATCATTTTATTTTAAAATTTTTAAAAGCAGATAGACTAGTTGTGAAGTGCTCTAGTCAGCCATGGGCTCTTCCTCTTCATTACTCCTAAGTGTACTCTCTTTACTCCTGCTCTGTTTGTGTTTTCATTGGATAATGAGACCAGCAGCTCTGGCGACAGTAACAATAACAAAAACAACCTACATGCCGACTTCACACTTATCAGCCTCCTGAGAGAAAGAGAAAATGCTATGGTTCCAGTGTGAAATGCTGCAAAGATAACAAGAGAAAACTGTGTCAAGGACAGAGAGGGACAGGAGAGGACAGGAGAGGACAGGACAGGACAGGAAAGAGTGATTGATAGGTGCGAGTGGGAAGCCTGATAAAAGGGTTAGGTGTGGAGAGCAGGAGACACGAGCGATGAGAGATGAGCGGTAGTGGGAGGAGAACAAATATGAGAGAGAGCAAGAGAGAGAGGTGGAGAGATGGGGAACATCCCAGGAGCTCCGCTGATAGGAAACAGTGCTTGTAATAAAGCAGGATTGCTGTAAGAAGCAGAAGTCCCTGTGGCAGAGAGAGACAGAGATATGGGCTAAACAGAAAGGTATAATATCAAGAAATCACTGCAGCTCTCATTTCTCCCTCACTGCTGTCTGCACAAAGCTGTCCTGGACTTCACAACTAGCTCAGACCATAGCTTTTGGGGAAAAACTCATTTTAAATTGCTATTCACTGAAAATTTTACAGTATTAGTGAAAGTCATGACATTTGCCAAGCATGGTAACCCATACTCGGAATTGGTGGTCTGCATTTAACCCATCCAAGTGCACACACACAGCAGTGAGTAGGGAACACACTGTGAACACACACCCGGAGCAGTGGGCAGCTATATATCCAGCGCCCGGGGAGCAACTGGGGGTTCAAGGGCACTTCAGCCATGGGTATTGAGGGTGGAAGAGCACTGTTCATCCATCTATACAACCATCATTAGTAAAGCCATATGGTTTTAGTTTAGGGCAGCGGTGAAAATAGCAATAGATGCAACTGAACAGAATAAAAACGTGATATATTCTATTTACACTAAGTGTCAACAGCAGCATTTTTAGCAATGTGCTATTTACACTAAATGAAAATAGCAATTCTATTTACACTATGTAAAAGTAGCAGATCTTGGCAATAAGTGTAAATAGTATTTTGTACATTAACAGCATGCAATAATAACAGTGTAAATTATTTTAATTATAAAAAAATAATTAAATAGACACTGACTTATTGGGACAACAAAGCCCTCTTTAAACCTACCAAATTAATACATCATTATTAAACACTCGTTAGGCAACTGATTTCCACCTTTCCGATGAGATATGTGACAAAAAAAGAAGAAGAGCGACTTCGGCAAGAGGCGAATTCGAACTCTGGTCATCGCATCAAATGCTACATCCACAAGCATTACTCTCTGCGACCATCGCCACTCCAGACGCTGATTAACACTCGTGTCCAATGAGATCAATTAAACATGACACGAGTGTGTTTATTCTTAACATTTTATTTAGACTTTTAGTTTTGCATTATAAAGACTTTAATCAATGGTAAAATATGGTTTTATTATAAAAAAATATATTATTATTGCTTGGCCCTAATCATCTTTCAAAACTAAAAGAGCTTTAAACTGCATGAAAATATTTTATAGTCTAATAAATAAGTTAAATGAGAAAGTTAACTTTTGATTTTCAATTCTAGATACAAGATTCAAGTTCTAGTCTAGTTTCAATTTACTAAGTAAAATTGTTTAAATGTTTTTATTACTCTTGACTGTCACATGATCTTTCCGTAATAGTTATAATATGCTGATATGGTACTCAAGAAACATTTATAATTATCAATGTTAAAACCGTGTGCTTGTGCTGCTTAATATTTTTGTGAAAACCAGGAAACATCTGTTCTAATTCTAACAGAAAGTTAAAATATATATATTTTTTTAACAGAAATCTTTTACAACAGTTAAAAAAAAATGATATCACTGTTGTGATCAATTTAATGCTGAATAAAATTATTTTTTTATTCTTACTGACAATAACTTTTCAATAGAAATTTAGGTCAACCAAGATTTTAGTTCTTTAGATCTTCATTAACTTTTGTTATATTTATAAATAGAACAGGACAACTGATTTACAAGGTGACAGATGATTATTATTGGTAACGCAACCTCTGATTACAACAGCTCAACCATACGTTACACAGTCAATACAGCAATCTATACTACTTCCTGGGCTGTGCCATTAAATAGATGATAGAGATGAACAGCATCACGCTTCTCTTTCAGTAGAACAGGACTGCTGGATGTCCTCAGGAGCTGCCTGTGGCTGTCATATTTCAACAGCTCCATATGAACCCTAATAACCATTCATTGGGAGAACATCATAAGACCCACACAACCCTGTCCTAAGGGGCCCTCCCACACACACATCAGCTCCTTTGTTGTTCTTTGTGAATGAAGAAGGGATCAAAGCAGCGGATCTCTACGTGAAGGTGCCCCAGTCTCCGTCAGAACCACTTGGACGGTAATGGGCTTTCATCGGGGGGTGATGAGGTGAGAGCAGAATAGGACAGACGGGGGGAGAAAGGGGGATTAGGAATTAGGAACACAGGGGGTGGCAATTGATCAGCTGTCATCTCTGCTTACTGTATGCTGGTGCACCTTTCACAGAAAAATGTCCAATCCAACTGGGTAAGATGCACACTGAGCACAATCATCTCCATTTCAAAGTGGAAACCTTTTTGAACGAGACCGCGGCCCACAAATGATGCAATAGGATACAGCTCAACAAGAACTTTAAACAAAAGTCTCCATTTAGAAAACCCAATACACTGATTAAAAAACTATAGTGATGACTTTAGTATTAATGAATAAAAATATATTTTCAAATTTATAATTAAAAAAACATAATGTAAGCCTGATATCACATTTTTTTTAACCCATATTGAGATTGTAAAATCCGAGTTCACTGCCATTCTCTGGCGCCATTCCGTATAATTATTCCAAACATTCATCACACATGAACAAAGGCAGTTCAATGCCAATGCCCCACATACTTCACAACATAACTGTCTCCTCCTGCTGATAACAAAACCATACTCAGGCAGATGACATGCCAGAGCTTTCATTTCTCCAAAAACATGCTTAGCATTCTGCACTGAAATAAATGTAACCTGTGCCTCAAACGATTTAGGTACAGACAGTCTGAAGCAATTGAAGGTTATCCTAGCAAGACAAACTCCGTTTTAAACAGATTCATTTTTATGGGATAGTTCACTCAAAGATATGCCTTTTGTCATCATGTACGCACACTTATTCTGTCAAAACTTTAGGGCCAACAGCTTGTCACTGAGGCAGTATCCTTAAAAGGGCAACGTTTGTACCTTTTCTATCTGTATATTAGTACTTCAGAGCAGTAATATGTATCCTTAAGGTACTACTATGAAACTTGAGAGGTACATAAAGTACAAAGATCCCTGTTTAAGGGTACTGCCCTCCATCTGATGGTCACTGATGGAGAAGAGTTGTGATTGGCAGTGAAGATAAGCAACTGACGTAGGTCACATGGCAATTCCAACATTACAAATTTAGTACTTCTTGGTTACATTTTATACTACATACATGAGTTGTGTGCTGCATTCCTAGTCTTCCACAGCTTTAATAGCTTTCTGAGAAGAACAGACAGACTGAAGTTGTTATTCATTAAAATGTCACTATTCACTTTGTTTGGCAAAGAGAAGCTTGGGCACTGCAATAAATAACTCATTTTGTGTTCCACTGATACAGGTTTCAAAATCTGTGAGGCTGAGTAAATGATGACTACTTTTAAATTAAAACTTTTAGTTAGAAAGCAAAATCTTCAGATCATCAGTTTCCCTGCTTTACAGAAGAGGTGTTATCCTCTGATGGATACTATGCGAGCCTGCAGGTGTCACATCAATTTATATTCCAATTTCCTGTCCGCTGAGATACCCTCTTCATTTCTATCTCTACTGTCCAACTAGATGAAATATTGAGGGCTTTCTGCTGAAGAGTGAATTGGCCCATTTTCACACCATGTGCGCCAGACACTGAGGTGATCGTCTTGAACACCTGGCTCAAGTTCTGTAGCGGTGTGTGTCCACACAGCAACACACAATAAATCAATGAAGCATTTCATTAGAGCAGATGGCTTCATCTCCAGCGATCTGGTGCCTTGCGTATTGTTGAGGTGCACGGCAGTGGACCAGGTCAGGCTAAAAACTAGAATGCCTGGGTTGTCACAACAAAACAGCCTGACCCCTTACTCCCTTCGTCACGACAACACGTCAAGGGGTCAGTGAGGCATGACAACCCCGCAACAGAAGGATCGTGTAACAGCGCAGGGAGTAGAAATGAATTCAGCTCTTCTCTTTTTCTCTCTCTCCCTTCCTCCAGAGATCTATCCTCCGCTTCAGATCTGTCCAATGTCATGCAGAGGTATGCAAATGATATTCACAGTGTTCCCTTGTACTGTTCACAGCAAGTCTGCTCTGCTTATTCCCCAACTGGAAATCTACTCAAGTGGAATGTCACTCAAAAACCATGAGAAATTTTACACACAATAAGTAAACTGCATATTAAAAGAAAAAGGAAAATAAAAAAAGATGTAATCTATAGTGCATGCACTGTTCTAAATTACATCCTGGCATATCATCAGCACAAAACATATGTTCATTCTTTTCTCTACAAATCATCCCATTCAACAAGCACAAAAGCTTTTTAAAGCATTAACCAGTGGCAAAATTATTACATTATAAGTCAAAATCTCCCCTCCCCCAAATCTCCATCTAGATTTACATACCTCTTTCTCATACAGAAATATCAGGTAGGGGACGAGAAGGCAGAGCATGTCAGCAGAATCAGCAGTGTGCACGCAGAGGTCTATTCCACTCTGATGTGATAGCAGCATGTGAGCTGCTTTAGCTCTCTCAGCTATTGTTACAGCCGCCAGCTCCACACTGAGCATGCTCCAAACACCAATCCATTCACCGTTGGCATGGGAACCACTCAAGCACAGACCTCACTAAAAAGGACCTCCCTGATATACACTCTCTCTTTCACCCCACCTGTCCTCCCAAGGGGGTTTTCCTTGTTTTTGTGTATGTAACCCTGTGAACCAAAGCAAATCTTCACAGACGAGAATAAACTGACGTAAAACATCCACTCATGAAGTTAACTGAGCTAAAAAGCCAGTTGTAACTAGCTCTAACATCTTTGTCTGAGTCTTCATCTTCAATCCTGAGTTTATAACAGAGAAATATAATCAGTTTAATCCAAATGGTGATGTTGTGAAAAACATTTTTTTTTTTTTTGAGTGTAGAATTATTTAATTACACTAGTCAATACTCTGCAGGAATGTCCAACAACCAACTAGTGAATAAGTGAGGTCAACAAGATTTATTTATTTTAAAATAAATAAAATATAAATAAATATATTTATGTGTTTTTTTTTGTATTTATTTTAATACATTATATTTATTTTAATACGTGAATAAATATATGTATAATTATTACATGTGTTATCAATTAAATAATCAAAATACATAAATATCATAAATAAAATGTGATGTATATGGTTTTCAGTTTTATATTTATTTTAAAATAATTAATATCTAAAATTGAATAAAAATCTAAATACAAAAACTAAGTTTTTCTACTTATTTATGATTTAAATATCTCTCAAATCCAAAGCAAGGGTCATAATCTCTACTGGAATGCAATGCAGGATTTTGCTGCATTCCTCAGAATTCCCATGAGAGGGCTTTCGAAGCATATTGGCTGTGCTCTGTAATTACAGTATGTTGCGTGGGGTTGTCGAGGCTGGGCCATATGGAGAGAGCTAATCCTCTGTTACCACACATGCTTCTCAGCTCCTCCAGCGATCAGAGCGCTAAACAGACATCAGCTGAGCCTGTCAAGCCACGTCAGTCTGCCACAACCCTTCACACTGGATATCTGGGGCTCAGGACTAGAGCGGGTCAAAGGAAGGGATTTCCTCTTTACCTCAGCCGTACTTCAGTGATCTATTGGGTTCAAGCGCAGGAGGTTGACGGCCAATGCATTATCAGCATTTGATACCGAGCTCCCTGGAGAGACTCACCTTTTGTTTCAAGGCTTCTTGCCTTACATTAGCCAAAATGACACTTTCATTAGAGACCCTAACAGCTTTTTTATATTGTGTAATTTATCTTTATAAGTTATTAATCATGATATGTATCTGTTCAGCAGCACTTTAATAGCAAACCACAGTTGTGATGGGATCTAAATAAAATTACATGTCCCTGTGGTTCAGTTGAGGATGGATTAATACACTACAGCCAGTAAAAGCTTCATGCATTAGCCTGAATGTTTCTCCAGAGGGCCAGATTTATATTGTCTATTTATGAGCAGCAGCACACAGTGCAAATAGAAACAATACAATGAGCGAAAAACATCATCTGATTAACATTGAAACACAACAAAATGGTCAGAGGGCTTCATTTACAAACACATCCCAAAAATGACCATGGCAATACCATGTTTTGGGGATTTTTACGATAGTAGTACAATGGTATTCTTAACAGTACCATGGAGTTCCATGTAACAACCATGATTGTTAGTATTCATTTTTGAGTGTGGACAATTCTGGCCACTTGAAGATTTAGAAAATATAGTCTCTTAAAACACGCTTCCACAGTTCCACTATTTTATTTATTTGGGCCATTCTACAGAATGTTAAAAATGTATTGAAATTTTTTTTTAATGAAAATTGTATAATATTCAATGTACACATTTCTAGTAATTGCGTAGTACATTACATATTGTATTTTCAGAAAGTTTTGGAATGTCCTCTTCCCAAATTTGTAAGCACCGAAAAACACTGTAAAAATAATTTAATTAGAATGGTTATATAATAACCTATTAAGATTTTGCTTACATCTACATTGTTAATATATATATAATTATTGCTATTTTCTAAAAAAAAAACAATTCAGAGGTAAATCAATAACAGTTATATTTTTTACAATATTACAAGTGTAATTTAATGGGATTTTTTTTATTTTGAATCCAATGATTCTTTGTAAAAGTCAAAAAGTTGATCATGAACAAAAATCAAAAGGCTACATAAAAACTGGGTCCCAAGCTAGTGGCCTTGACACTCAAGATGCAGAGCGTCTACAGAGCAGCGGCCGTCACCTTGCCCAAAGATTCACTATTCCTAATTTATGAGGGCTCTACCAAGCCTCAATAATTCATACAGCCAGCTCCACACAGTGATCACTGAAGCACAGACTGTCTTTCACACAAGACACACACACACACAAAAATTAATAAATAATCACAATTCTCTTTCAGACAAGGTTTGCCTCTCCATTATGAGATTCTTTGTTTTGGCAGCAATAGGATTACATTGGGTTCTGTATATGAATCAGCAGCTGACGCACAAATAGCTGAAAGTTGAGAAAGCTGAAACAGCATTCACAAAACTGTTAAACCAAGTCAATAAATGTTTTCAGGCAAAAAAAGGGGTTATTTCAAAATTCTGACGCATTATGTGCCGAAACAAAGCAAAAACATTAATGCACTAATGATACAGTTTAAAGCTAAACAAATGTTTTTATTATCCTTTTATTGTGATAATTAAAAAACACCACAATTAATTCAATATGAATGTACTGATACACAATGCCATTAGTTTCCCTAAAAAGTGTAGGATGTCATAAAAATGTATTAGTTTAGCTCTAGGGCTCCATATATTTGGCACCATTATGAGACACAATGAATTGTACCATGAGAAAATGGCTCACAAAACACACTGACACAAATACAGGGAGAGGGCAGCTGGGTTTAACACACATACTGATGGTGCATGTGAACATCTCTGTCATCACAAAAAAAAAAAAAAAACACTGAACAGCATATGCATATATAATGTATCAGATGTGGGTCAGTGTGCGGTAATTTGGTCATATACAGGGCCGTATTAAGACATTGTGGTGCCCCTGGGTACTATACCTCAACCCCCCCCCCACCCCCCCACCCCCCCCCAGACATAATTAAGGTAAATTCTCAAATGTAATTTATTAACTTGTCCATCTACCGTATTTTTCAGAATATAAGTCGTACCTAAGTATAAGTCGCATCAGTCCAAAAATACGTCATGACAAAGAAAAAAACATATATAAGTCAAAGTCACAGTGGACTATGAGTCGCATTTATTTAGAACCAAGAAACAAGAGAAAACATTACCGTCTACAGCCGCGAGAGGGCGATCTATGTTTTCAGTGGTAGACTACAGGAGCACTGAGCAGCATAGAGCGCCCTCTCGCGGCTGTAGACGGTAATGTTTTAACTTTAACTTCAATGGTAAACAGGGAGAGTGCATTCAATCGTTTCTGTGTCATTGTCGTCCTGAGCTCATCTTCACTCGTTTTAAAAAAAACTTTCGATCCCTGGAACATTTTGCATTGTAGCTAAACGTCTAGCATCCTTGTCTTTCTTGAACTTTGTTTTTGCAAAACCACTCAATTGACATCTGTCAATTCTTTTTCTGTAGCCGTTAAAGAGTAACTAAACCCTAAACCAACTTTTTTTAGTTAATGATCTGTAAGAATGGGCTTTATTAGTGCTGTTTATTGATTCGAGTAACTTTTTTGACATTTAAGTATAAAGTGTTTTAATTCTACAATATATGGTGTAAAAACGTCTGAGTGCTGCCCTCTTCAGGTTGAACGGTGGCTACTGCAGTTGATTTTTCCTATTGGATGTTGCGGTGGCAAGGGACGTAAGCGGTGGCAGGTGACGTAAGCAGTTTCCAGCTCACCACGCCCCTCTGTACGAGCTACCACGCCCTTGGCAGTATAAAACCATCTTGTTCCGTCAAAATGACTGTGAGTCAGGAGATGGAATTGCGAGTATTGAAAACGACCAGGATAGACTATTATAGCATCAATTTAGCATAGCATTTATATAGTTATTTAGATTATTTCGTGTAGCCTATGTAGTTAATTAACATAGTTGTTAGTGTAACATTAGTATTGTTAGAAGCATAGTTAGTTAGTAGCATAGTATTGCATCAGTTAGGAAAACTTAAAGTTGGCGTAGATTTATCTGTATTTAGTACAGTGGTCAGGATGGTACGTAGGTGTAGTGTTGCTGGTTGCGACAGTACTGCTGAACTGCATAGTTTTCCACTTTCCAGCAGACTTGAAAATCAGGCGCCAGTGGTTGCATGCACTTGGCCTGGAAGACCGCGAGTTCCCGCCTAGAGCTGGAGTGTGCAAACTGCATTTTACACGGGATTGCTTCTCCAACACAATGGAGGTGGAAATGGGCTTCTCCACACAGCTCACGCTGAAAAGCGATGCGGTGCGGGAGTTAAGACCGCAGTTTGAGCCAGCGGCTTGAATTGATATAGCTCAGGCCACAGACACCTCGACATCCTCCACTTCAGGTGAAGGTGGGGGAGAAAAGTCCTATACTTCAGATGAACGCTCTGTTGCAAAGCTACTTGCGTCACTACAGTCACTCTCCATTTTAGCGACTCTGACAGCAGCTGTCAATTAATCCGTCACTGCGGGTCTCAGGTTCACGCCCCACGCACTCAGCCCCGCCCTCGGTTCATCCCCTCTATCTCCGCTGTGCTCTGCCCACTTTTAAGCATTTTTCAAATATTGCCAGTGGGTGGAGTCAGGCTCTGACCAGGGGTTTAGTTACCCTTTAAAAAAATTACACATTTGCGCGTACTTGTTGTGGACCAACTCAACTCTGACAGGGACGGAAGGGGGGGGGACTGATAGTGGTCATGTAATCTTTATTTATTTATAATTTATTATTATTATTATTGTTGTTAAGTTAGTGTTCATAAACGAGTTATGTATGGTCTTTCAAGAATTTCAAGTTAATAATAAAACAATTTACGAAAAATATTTTTAAAGCTTGTATCATGTGGTGCCCCCCAGTTGTTGTGAATGGTTGGTGCCCCTGGGCACTGGCCCAAGTGCCCTTATGGATAATCCGGCTCTGGTCATATAGATGCATTAGTTTAATGTGCCATACTGAGGTGGTGGCTGGTGGTGACATCACTTCCTGTGCTACTCTGAGCCTGGGAAACAGCATGGGAACTGTCCCAAATTCCTCAGACGAGCCACGACTGGGGTCTGCAAAAGTATGCACAGCAGGAATCTATTGTCATTAGTGCATAGGACCATGTCAGTGAGACTACAATGTATTGACTCAGTTGTTCTATTCAATGAAGCTGCTATGTATACCAATAGATATATGGGTACAGTGTGTGAACGGAAAGTTTGATTAGTCCATTAATGGGCCAGACATGTCAATGTTTATATAACCATAACCAACCCACATTTTTAATGTCAGGTTCTGATGGGTCTCTCTGTTGGTTAATGGGTCTCAGATTAAATGCCCTACACAATGAGGATAAAAAATAAATCCCCAAGCTGGACCCTGAATCCAGGTGTCTCCTAATGATACCATAAATTACCACAAATAGTTGCTTACATGATCATGCCATCCAATGTTTCCCTTCAAAACACAGCTTTGTAACCTTATATTAGCTTCACATACTCAGGGTTAGGAACTTTCATTTTTAAAGTTTGTCACATACAATTTGTGTTACGTGCATGAATGAGGCTTCAAAAATTAAATGATCCAGCTTCTCTTGGCGCAGAATAACCACAAAACACCAATGCGACCCCTACAGAACACCCCATAAATGAACCTTAAAAATGCCTTAGCAACCACCCAGGACACCCTAGCAATACCCTAACTAGGGCTGCACAATTAATTGAATTTCTAATGGCGATTACAATTGTGGATGACACAATTACATAATCGTTCAAAGTAGGGGTTGGCATTGAATGATGTCTACAGTGAAACATCGCGATGGACTATGACATTGGTGGGGGGGGGGGGGGGGGGGTTAGGGGTGTGCCTGAAGCGTGAATCCTTAAACAACTAATGATTCCTATGGTGTCTACATGGGATGCGATTGGCGTGGCACAGTGTGACAAAATACTATAGAACCACTGATCTACTGTATAAGAGATTCATTATATGAAGAGTTCAGATGCAAAAGCCTCTAAATGCCATCTGAAATTTTCATCTAAAATTTTGATTTTTATCAGGCTCCTATTTATATTCAGTTATTTCACTTTAATAGCCTGGAAAAGGACCTGCACATTGCCATTAAAGTACAATGACTCAATCTAAGCATAGGAGCTTGATAAAAATCCTAATTTTAGATGAAAATTTCAGATGGCACTTAGAGGCTTTTGCATCTGAACTCTTCATATATAGATCAGTCAATAGAACTCAGTAAAGTCAGTGAAGCTGTCTACACTGGATGCATCGAGGTGCAGTGTGACACCACAAATCCCTGACAGTAAACGCTGCCGCATTCTATTTATGATGTGTTGACATAAATGTCAAATGATTTTCAATGGTTGCTTTGTCGCGTCCTGTGTAGACAGTCTTTAGTTGATGCGCCACAGCTCCACACAACAACTGTTGCACACAGTGTAAGGAGAGATGACTGAGGACGATGGCGAATGATTTACAGATCCTCAGTACCACTGACAAACATACAGGTGCATCTCAGAAAATTTTTTTATATCATGGAAAGGTTATTTTTTTGTGTGTCATTTAATTCAAAAAAGCAAATGTTCTTAAATTCTAGATTAATTGCACACAAACTGAAATATTTCAAGAGTTTTTTGTTTTAATTCTGATGGCTATAAAATTATAAATTCAGTGTCTCAAAAATGTGAATATTTTCTTAAAGATAAATAAATAAATAAATAAAAACATTTACAAAACAGAAATGTTCATGATCTCCAAATGAGGTTTAATTATGAACTCAATACTTGGTTTGGGCTCCTTTTGCATGAATTACTGCTTCAGTGTGGCTTGGCAATGGAGGCGATTGGCCTGTGGCACTGCTGAGGCGTTAGCCCATGTTGCTTTGATAGCGGCCTTCAGCCGCTAGTGAGGTTCAGGTCAGGTGAGTTGGCTGGCCAATCAAGCACAGTAATATCATGGTCATCAAACCACTTGGAAGTGGTTTTGGCTCTGTGGGCACGTGCTAAAGTCCTGCTTCAAAATGAAATTAGCATCTCCATAAAGCTTGTTTGCAAATGAAAGTATAAAGTGCTCCATAATCTCCAGATAGATGGCTGCACTGACTTTGGACTTGATAAAACACAATGGACCAACACCAGCAGACGTCACGGCATCCAAATCATCATTGACTTCAGAAACTTCAGATTGGACTCTGGATTCTGTGCCTCTCCAGTCTTCCTCCAGACTCGAGACCTTGATTTCCAAATGAAATGCAAAATTTACTTTCATCTGAAAAGAGGACTGTGGACCACTGAGAAACAGTCCAGTTCTTTTCTCCTTACCCCAGGTGAAATGCTTCTGACGTTTTTCCTGGTTCAGAAGTGGCTTGGCTCTAGGAATGTGACAGCTGTAGCCCTTTTCCTGAAGACGTCTGAGTGTGGTGACTCTTGATGCACTGACTCCGGCTTCAGTCCACTCCTTGTGAAGCTCCCCGAAGTTCTTGAATCAGCTTTTCCTGACAATCTTCCCAAGGCTGTGGTCATCCCTGTTGCTTGTGTACTTTTTCCTACCACACTTTTTCCTTCCAGTCAACTCTCTATGAATTTATTTTGATACAGCACTCTGTGAACAGCCAGCCCTTCCAGCAATGACCTTCAGTGGTGTACCCTCCTTGTGAAGGGTGTTGATGACCGTCTTCTGGACAACTGTCAAGTCAGTAGCCTTTCCTATAATTGTGGTTGCATGTTCTAAACTAGCCCAAGAGCTACCCAGTATTTATACTCAAAATTAATCAAACTAATCAAACTCAAAATGGAATATTCAATTTTTTTGAGATACTGAATTTTAACATTTCTTAAGCTGTAAGTTGTAACCAACAATAATAATAATAATAATAAGAATAAACTCTTGTAATATTTCAGTTTGTGTACAATGAATCTAGAATATAAGAAAGTTTACTTTTTTAAATTAAATAAAAAAAAATAAAGACCTTTCCATGATGTTCAAATTTTTTGTGATGCACCTGTATAATCTTGTAAAATGTGTTGTAAGTACTGCCGCTCCATAGTATAAATAGAGTGCATGTGATCGCGAATCTCGAAAGTGATAGAGAAACTTAAAAGTTTGCATTCAAAACGTGGTGGTGGTGATGGGGGTCATGATGGATGATGGCATCATCTTTCGACACAACCCTAGACCAAGGCGACAATTAATCGTTCAAAGTTTACTTATGTTATTCTGCACGCTTAAGATATGTTTTTGTCTTTCTACATGTTATCTTAAGGGTTTTTCCATTGTTTTAGTTTTAATATAGCATTATAATACCATTCATATATTTACTTTTCCTATAATTTAAAAAGAAACCAATCAGATGTATATTTGACATTTGAGGCTTAATACTATAGAAAAGCACTGAAACATTTAGTTCACCCAATAATCAAAATTATGTAATTAAAAACTCACCCTCATGTCAATCAAAAAGATCTTGAATGATTCGTTCGCGAACCGGATATCACAAACTGCTTTGTTTTGAACTCTCTCTCATAACAGACACGGAAGAGAAGACGATGCTGAATAAAGTCGTAGTTTTTGCTATTTTTGGACAAAAATGTATTTTTGATGCTTCAACAAAGTCTAACTGACCCTCTGATGTCACATGGATTACTTTGATGATGTTTTTCTTACCTTTCTGGACATGGACAGTATACCGTACACACAGCTTCAATGGAGGGACTGAGATCTCTCGGACTAAATCTAAAATAACTTAAACAGTGTTCCGAAGATGAACGGAGGTCTCACGGGTTTTGAACGACATGAGGGTGAGTCATTAATTACATAATTTTGATTATTGGGTGAACTAACCCTTTAAGGTTTTCAGTTAGAGTGTTTTCAGCTTATGTTTCAGCTTTCAGCTTATTTACTTATAAAATATACGACATGCAGTTGCATCAAACAATGGTATAAACATCATTCAATGTAAATTGTGATAATCGTAATTAATAAATTATGAGTTTATAGCCTATTCACAATCAAATTAGAATTAGCCTTTTATGCTTGGGAAAACTGCATGGTCATAATTTTAATATTAATATATTTATTAAGATTGTATAGCTGAAAACTGTATAAGTTAGATCTTTGTGTTAAAGTCTCTTTTTTTAAATGGCAGTATGTGGCATTGCCATCTGAATTGCTTGGGGTTAAATAGTCAAGTTCTTCAATTTAATGAATTATAATCATCTGCTTACAATGGCTTTGTGTAAATTGTTTCAACCAACCTCAGGAAGTGAGTGGTACCGGGAAATGGCCCATATTTGGTTAGAATGGTTCTTATTAGATCTAGATCTAGCGAAGTTGTGGCCTAGTGGTAAGAGAGTTTGACTTCTAACCCTAGGGTTGTGGGTTTGAGTCTCGGGCTGGTAATACCATGACTTAGGTGCCCTTGAGCAAGGCACCGAACCCCCAAATGCTCCCTAGGTTCCGCAGGATAAATGGCTGCCCACTGCTCTGGATGTGTGTTCATATTGTGTGTGTGTTCACTGCTGTGTGTGTGCACTTTGAATGGGTTAAATGCAGAGCATGAATTCTGAGTATGGGTCACCATACTTGGCTGTATGTCATGTCACTTTTTTATTTTTTTGAATTGATAGAATTCTGATTCAAATTCAACTTTATGTAAAACCGGAGGAAGAGCTGATTTTGCGATTTTCATCTCTGAATTTTTTTTTTTTTGCAAAATAAGCAGCCTTTATTCAAGACATCCAGGTGATAGTGATAATGTAAAACAAATAACCAAAATAAACCACAGCATGTCTAAATGTGTACTGCATGATGTCTCTGCCGATACAGTAAATTCTTTATTGATACAAGATTCCATTGTAAAATCTGTAAAAAATATGGGGAATGACTGATTATTTCAGTCATGCATGTTGTTTTGGGAACTAACTATTTTTATCTGTCATGTTTTCAGGCCAGACGTCACAGACAATATTAGACTGTATACATGAAAATGTTCAAATTTCCTCTTAAACCCTGACCCTGCAAGCTCACATTCATCTGCCTTCGTTTGTCAACATCTCAGAATTCAACCAACACCTAATGTATAGGATGCAAGTCCACACCCTATATTTTTTTCTTTTTCTGATCTGTCACTAATTCCATTTTATTTTAACATCAGCTATGCACAGTGCACATATTATCACTTTATTTAAAATTACGTATTCTGAGGAGAGAGGTTGTGCAGACACCTAAACAAGATTCTGCACTTTAATAAACAATCAACAGTGAATAAAGCCTATTACAGCCTTCCTGACATTGTGCACAGTTCCACTTCATTTTGCCTCAAGGTCATTGAAAAATGAATAAATAAATAAATCCCTGAATCACAAGCAGCCAATTTTCAAAATTAGATCAAATATATTTATCCACCAATTACATACTGGTCCTTCCTGCTGACAAGGTGATCTAAACCAAATTTTAAGAACAAAACAATACAGACACAGCAATGAGGACATTTATCAAAGAGATGAAAACAAGAGGTGTATACAGTATATATACACATAATCATGTAATCTTCATGTATAAAGCCTCAGATAAAAAAAATAATGATGTTGTAACACTAATGTCATCACCCTCATTATCGTGACGCTTTAGTCATCATGCTGTGGTGATTTAATCTTCCAAAAATTCACATCATATCATGACAATGCCATGTGGTATTCTAGTTGTGAAACTGTTTTAGTAACATTTCAGATTATTCTCTCTTTCTCTCTCTCTCTCTCTCTCTCTCAAGATAAAGCAACATGCCTTGAATCAAGGGCAAGGCCAGACTGATATGATGTTGTTCTTGTGGTAGGCCTTCCAGAGAACATCCACGCTCGACTTTAGGCAAAACAAACAATAGCTATATAGTTATTTGCATCTTAAAAAAGTTCAATAATGGAACATCAAGTGTTTGTTTAAATAAAACACATTTAAAGTAGGTCACATACTACATGTAATCTACAGGAGATGCAAATGAGCTCTAAGTGGCTCATACTGAGCAGTTCTGAGCTCATCTGTCCTTGCAGCTCTCCTGCCATGTTTTCTGCTAGTGACCATTATACATGTTGAGGTCATTTAGTGTGTTTCTAGTTAATCTAATCTATAGCTAAACACAATTTAGTTGTCTATACAAAAGTGAAATAGGCAATATGCTTTCATTCCTATTTCATATATTCCTCATTCAGAGGAACTGGAATTTTTGCTTAATGCCAAATAATGTATAGTGCACACACCAAAAAAAAAAAAAAAAAAAAAAAAATATATATATATATATATATATATATTGGTGGTTAAATTGTAGTCATGCATGCAGCATGATTGAGAAAAGAAAAAGAATTTTAGGATTCAGTCAAAAGGCTGCAATCACTGACCGAAACAGCGCTTCTCTGATGTTTTGACTTTGTCATTGTTTGTCTTATTGCACACAATGTGGAAAAACTACAAGTAAACATGCAGCAGTGTAGAGACCTCTGAGACCAAATATGATGCTAGAGTAGCAATAAAGGAAAATAGTTCAGCTGTGGAGGTTTGTTGACAAAAAACTTTACTATGACTTGTTTATCATCTGTGCACAGCATAATAAGATTAATTAACCAAATTCTTTACCAAAACTTGGTTTTTGGCTAAAATGAAAACTTTAATTTCAGTTTTGGGTATTTTCTGTAAAAACAAAAACAAAACAACAACAACAACAACAACAATGATTTTGTTGCATGATCACGATTCTTTAAATTCTTTAAGCTTCTTTAAATTTTCTGATCAAGAACAGCTGTCAGCTCTCTTTAAAATTAGCTACAACTTTATTTGTCCAGTAAGCAACCGAGGAAAGAACAGCAATCCTGTAATGACTCCCTTGTTGACCATTACTTAGATAATGCAGTCTGTGTGGACAGGAGTCCTGATCTCAGCCAATCACTTAATGGAGAACAATCATCTGTCCACTGCTGAGTCCACTATGTCTGCATGTATCACCTGGCAGTGACACTTGCAGTGTGGACAAAAAGGATGAGACCACTAGAGAAAATGCTTCTATTTTGCATTTTTCTGATGCAATGTTCTTTAATTACGAATTATGAATTTCCAGAGCTTGCATAAGAACTCAAAAAAGTTTGCATGATCTATGTCATGTAACCCTTAAATAGTGCAGAATTGTAAAAGTTTCTTAATATTGCATCATAATTTCTTGATAAAAAAAAAAAACTAAAATCTGTACATTTCCAGGTTTAAATAAACCAAATCCCAGATTTTTCTCAAACTTTTGAACCCAACTATATATCGGTAAACAAATATGATATGCATTTACATGTATAATGCCCATTCTTATCATATAGAAAAAAAAGAAAAAAGAACAGATTGTCACTGGGGTCATATAAACAAATGCAGAACCTCTATCTAAGGATGCCAGGTGGTCTCCATCTGTAATGGCAAATAATGTCAGATTTCCAATCATCTTCACTTCATAATGGGTCTTACAAGTGAAGACAGTCTCCCAGCAACCTGCTTATTCCCAACAATCACATGCCTCTGCTGCCTCAAATCTCTATTGACTTTAAATTATGTTAGATATGAGTTTAGTATTCAGAGATCCTGCACTTGACTATTTACTTACTTTTACGCTTATAAATGATATCCAACTGTAAAGCTGCTGATTGAATTACCCACTATAAGGTACCCTGTGAAATTGAAGCCTAAGATCAGACTCTTGGAAGCTGAAATTAACTATAATTATAACTAACTATAACTTAATATAATGTAAAATAATTAATAAGTTATTATGAATATATTATACGTTTTTATGAAATTACCAGCTTTAAACAGACCTTAAAATATATATTTTAGGTCTTCTTCATATTATTATTTGTGTTGCTACTGTAAACTGACTAGTCCATTTTCTTGGAGAGCACTAGAGGGCACCCATGCGTTCGGGTAAAAAATGGACACTTCCGTCTGTCCTTGCCTTGGGGTTGACTGACAGTTTTCTTAGCCAATTACAGTGAATAATACCTCCAATGAGGCGTGACCAAGAACACAAACGCAACCAATCACAGCGTAGCAAGCGCAAGCAACGGGTCCATACTCCAGAAGTGAGGTGTCAGTTTCTGCCGTAGATGGTATCGAATCGAGCAGAAAGTTAAAAACTGGTAACCTATGATTCAAATTTGTGATTAGAATGAATGGAACAGCATATTCAAACTTTGACAATCAAGAACACGTCCTCAAACTAGGCGAAACCTTTGAAAAACAACCTAAAAGTGCATTCCACACGGTACGATGTAAGTGGCACCTTTTACATTATCATCTTTATATTGGATTTTTTATATACACACATACAAACAAATCATGTGTAGAAAAAAGAGGCCGGTTTCTTACGTTGATACCGAAACCATAAGTTGTTTTCAAACTATGTGCACAGGCATATAAGAAGGCAGCTGTGTGTTTTCCCCCTATGGTTTTTAATGTTAGTTGGAAATAATGAAAAGGCATCTGTCCTTGTGCTTATAATGGAATCTTTCCTAGACGAACACGGTTTTCTATCAGCTGATAAGCTGTGGTTTACAATGAAATCTTGGAGAACATTTAATTATTACATTTAATAAACATTTATGTTCCCGTACAATAGGAAACACGCGCCCTCTGTAGGTTCTACGTTGGTACTGCACTGCTTATGTTGAATCTCAGCAGTGGCACATGATTATTATGAAATGAGAATATTTTCTTCCTGGTCATAGATGATTTCAAACCAGCCTCCATAGATACAACATGTGAGGGGGAGCTGGAAGTTGGCAAAGGAGAGCAAGTTACAGTCACACTACCGAACTTAGAGGTAGGTTCAGTAACCTTAAAAGAAAGAAAGAAATGATTGTATGTACTGTAGCATGGATGAATAAGCTGAATCTTCTTTCCCATCAATCTTTGCAGGGATCCATAACACCTGTTACCGTATTTAAAGGTTCCAAAAGGCCTTACATGAAAGAATGTGTTCTCATTGTAAACCATGACACGGGAGAGTATCGTCTGGAGAAGCTCAGCAGCAACATTGCAGTCAAGAAGACCAGGTATTAATGCGCTTGTGTTCCACATCATATGGATTTACAATATATTTCACGATACTCATTTAAAAGGTTTTGTTAAGTAAATAAACGGTCATGTTTCTGTTTCCTTACAGGGCTGAGGGAAGCAGTAAGATTCAGTCACGGCTGGAGCAGCAAACCAGCAGGCTCAGTCAGCAGATGAAGACCGGAAGTGGAAATAAGGCTCCGTCCAGCACCAAAAGCTCTCCTCCCAAGGAGAAAATGTCCCCATCATCTCCCATGGATGATATTGAGCGAGGTAATATGTATTGCGGTCCTAAAACTTGGTTGATTTGTCTAGGGATATTAAGGGTATGTAACATTCACAAAAAAAATAATAATAATTAGGATACAGCCTAGTGGAAGTGAGACGGTGGGCAAAAAGGGGAAAGGAGAACACCACAAATTCAAACAGAGAAAAGACATTAATTTGCTTAAGCCATGACCAGTATGACAAGGAACACTTTTTAAATATATTCAAAATATATTTACAAATAATAATAAACAAAAAGAAAAGTAATAATACAAATTAACTCACTAAAGGAAATAGCCACCCTCAATTTAAACATAGCAGATTGTAACACTTGCCTATATCTGGAGCACCATTATCAGAAACATATAAGGTGAAATAGTACTGTTCAAATGTTTGGGGTTAGTTAGAGTTTTATTTTTCATTTAAATAAATTAATTCTTTTATTTAGCAAGAACACATTAAATTGCTTAACACATAAAAAACTATTAAGCAGTACAACTGTTTTCTACACTGATGGTAATAATTAAGCAGCAGGTCAGGATATTATAAAGATTTTCAGAGGATCATGTAATGATTAAGATTGAAGTAATGGGTCCTGAAAATTCAGCTTTGCCATCACAGCAATACATTGCATTTAAAATTATATTAAAATAGAAAAGTTATTTTAAATTGTAATAATATTCCACAATATTACTGTTTTTCACTTTACTCATTAAACAAATGCAGCCTTGGCCAGCATAAGATACTGCTTTCAAAAACAAAATCTTACTGGCCCCAAAACTCTTGGACAGTAGTGTACGAGGCAAGCATGTGTACTGGAATCCTTCAGTTAATCCTCCTTGTTTTCTGTGTCTCTGTAGAGCTGATGGCTGAAGCGCGTGTCATGGATCAGATGAGCAGTGGAGACAGCTCCTCAGATTCCCACAGTTCCTCGTCCTCCAGCAGCGGGGAGAGCTCCAGCAGCAGCGACTCAGAGAATGAGGATCGCCCCACACATAATTTGGCCCCAGCTCCCCCACAGAGCACCTCTGCCCTCAACACATCTCAAAGCCGTGTGGAGGAGAGCAGCGGGCTTTTAATGAACACACTTAGTGAGTTTCAGGTCGTCTGGCTGATTTTGAATTGTATATCACTCACTTTTGTGTGTCTAATATTCTCATGTTTTGATTCATTTCAGAAAATGATCTCCAGTTGAGTGAGTCTGAGAGTGAAAGTGATGATGACTAACCGCAAAGACACGTGGGACACCTGATGCTGAAAGAGGGTTAGGTGTTCAGGAAGACCTTTCTCTTGTTAAAACTCTGTGATACCTGAATCCAAATCCCTGTTCACTTCCCAGTTATGAAATCTTTTTTTCCCCCCAGATTCTTAGTAAGACTTGCATCAGTAAAAACAGTGTAATTGGACACACACCTGGGGGGGGGTGCTGTATTAGTAAATTAAGAAAAAGTATTTATTTTATTTTGTTGAGAATGCTATTGCATAGATGTTAGTTTTATAGGAATGTCCTATAATTGCTTCCTCAGAGGTTATAGAAATATATCTGTTTGTGAAATAACTGTTTAGAAAGATCATCACGGTCTTCATATCTCTGTGTCTCTGTGTGTGTGTGTGTGTGTGTGTGTGTGTATTGAGGCTTAAGATACACAAGCACAAGTGATTCAGTAGCATATTATAAGGAGTCTTAAAGAGCACCAGTGCATTAAGGTGCCAAAGTCAATCTCATATATTTACACATTACCCAACCTGCAATACTTGAATTTGTCTCCCTTTTGATGATTCAGAGACATTTGCTTATAACAAACTGTGCTTTGAATATAAGGTGTATTTGACTATCCATCCCATTCTCTTGTGTTTAAGTGCACCCATTTTTTTATTATTATTTCCTAAAAAATGATATCCATTTAGAGGTTGAAGTCTCTGTTGTGTGTGTCTTACTGGACGCCTCTGGAAGGCCCATAACCAACACTCACTCTTAAAGGATGTCTTTAGCCAGCCCTTCTTGAGCACTAATTTCAAAATATGACGTGCCATTCAATGTAATGTAGCAGGGTTGACTGGTGTGGTAAATGTAGTTATATGGGAGGTGTTTGATCATTAAGATTGTGTGTAGATTAATAAAGATTTATTTTGTGACGTTTATTTGTGGATCATTTTATTGTCTTCATATAGCAGAACATCATTTTCAGCTGAGCTGCAAAGTTTGTTAGCTGAGCTTCATTTAATGGAATGATTAACTTGATCAAGTCTAATCGAGTAATTGTGAGATAGGAATTGTTGCCCTAATTATGTTGAGGGTTTCAACAAATCTTTTGAACATTATGCAGTGGCTCATGAGACTTGCATATTTTAGAAGAAGCGAGACTTGAGGACAGCGTTTACTGTAACTGTCTCTATTGTGCAATGCAAATGAATCGCAACAAAATACCTAAAAATACCAGGGCTAATAGAGTGCCATATAACCATGGATAGTTGGTATTGTTTGTCACTACCATCAAAATATAAGTATTTTGTTTTCCACCAAAAACACTGGCAGATGTTTATTTAAAAAAAAAAACATTGAGAAAAACAAAGTGAAATCTTTCCACATTTCCTTGCAATGAGTTCATTTTTATACCATCATGTGTTGGTTTAGGTTTAGGTTAATGTTTGTAGGGCTGGTAACCGGCGGCTTTCTCGGAATCTCAACACGAACAGATCCCTCTCGGCTCGATAACAAGCGAGTTTATTCAAGTTCATCAGCAGGGGAAGAGTCGCTTTTGGCACAGCCTGCCATTGCAGGGCAGCACACTGCTGTAACAGGACTGAGTCGCGGACTGCGAGATTAGAAATGTTTTCCCATTCGGTGCTGAGAACTGGATTATTTTTATGCAAGCAGGATTACGGAGGATTAAAATGTCGGACATCGATATTCCTCACTCGGACGACCAGTACACTAACTGGTGGTGATGATAAACAAAAAACCATGGACGACTTGAATGGTCCTAGCTTTCTGACGTCATTATACTGGCTGTTTGGGAAAGGTTATTTTCAGACGACACATCAAATGCAGGTAAAGATTCAGAAAAGGTTCAGATAAGAACTAACACGTTTAATCTCCAAATGATTGTCTTTCGTTTCTGCTGAGAAAATGATGGTGGGTTTTTAAATCTTTATTATGTATATTTCACTGTTTTATATCTTTCACTACTTTATGTGAAGGAGTGGGATGACATTTTCAGTTATTTCCTGAAATTATGTCTGTATTATAATAATTATATGTAACATGCTATGATAGTTATAAAATTAACACAGAATATTTATTTACACTAAAATGTGTAATTAATGCAGATAGAGCACAGCAAAATCTACGGCCCCCTTTGGAAGTCCAAATATGGACCACTGGTTGTTGTTAATGTGGCCAATGCAGACCTCATAGAACAGGTTCTACGGCAAGAGGGTCACCATCCCATCCGTACTGACATGCCCCACTGGAGAGGCTACCGAAAACTCCGGAATCATGCCTATGGACCCCTCACAGAGTAAGTAACACCGGAGACCCCAGTATTATTGGCACAAGCATTCATGTGATATGTAAATGCATTCATTGCACACATAATGTGCAACCATAATGCAGTCAGCTGGTGCAGAAGTATGCATAAAAACATCTGTAGATGTTATGAAGCCACAAATGTAGTGCGTGTCTGAACATGTATTGAATAGCTAGCAGCTTGCAATTGATTTCTTAGAAAGTAAGTACAAAATGAAAACATCACTAAAGACACACATTATTGTGTCCATTGAACAGTAAAACCAAAGCCTAATTCAAGAAAATAATTCATGGAATTTGTATGCTACATAACCCCTTTTAGTGGGATTAAATAGAGAATTGTTTTTGAGATTTTACAGTGAACAATGAAATTGAATTGAAGTCTCTGTGAAGGATGACAACAAAAGCAGACAATAAATGCAAGTGTTAGTGGGGAAACTGGTTTGAGCTTACTCATTCTGTGTTCAGAGGTCATTGCCTGGATCGAATCAATTTTACCCCATATTCAATGTTCTGAACTTATTTTGAATATAAAATACCCATAATGATTTTTTATTTTTTTTTGTTAACAAATTGTCATGCAAAGTTTTATGAGAAAGTCACTATGCTGTCAGAAATGTCAATACTCATAATGTACTTATTGTCCTGTTTCAGAATGGGAGCGGAGTGGCAGCGCATTAGAAGCATCCTGAATCCTCGCATGCTGAAGCCCAAACACGTGTCCTCCTACACCAATGCCATTAACGGTGTGGTGAGCGACTTTATTGAGAAGGTGGCTAAGCTTAGGACAGCAAAAGGCAATGACGTTGTGGTGTATGATGTGGCAGGAGAACTGTACAAGTTTGCCTTTGAAGGTAGAACATATTGAATCATTTCAAGATCAAGATATTGAATTATGCCATAGAGTCATTCCCAAGCATCCATATAAGCAGATTTAATGAATCAAGTGCGTACAAAGGGTCAATGCCACACATAAGATAACAAAGGCCACTTGTTATCATATAAAGAGCATTGGCCTTGACAGGTTCAAAGCTTCTAGTCTTATCTTAACTAGTCTACCTTTCAAATATGGTATATCAGAATCATACAAATACTGGGAAAACAATTATGCTGTAATATATACATTGCCTAGTAATATTATTGGATTGTTTTGTTCCTGTGTAATATATATATATATATATATATATATATATATATATATATATATATATATATATATATATATATATATATATATATATATATATATATATATATATATATATATATATATATATATATATATATATATATATATATATATATATATATATATATATATGTATATACATAGTTTGATTTATATTTGATAACAAGTGTGGTGTCCATCACACTAATACAGGTTTTTCTCTTTCCTTCATAAGGAATATGCTCAGTGTTGTTTGAAACTCGTATGGGGTGTCTGAATGAAGTGGTTCCTGAAGAAACGCAGAAGTTTATCTTCTCTGTTGGGGAAATGTTCCGTCTTTCTCCCATTGTGATCCTGTTCCCCAAATCTATCTGGCCCTACATGCCTTTTTGGAAGCATTTTGTTGCTGTTTGGGACCATTTGTTCAAAGTTGGTATGTTCATTTATATTATTGTCAAGTTTAAAGGATTAAAGCACTACTGTTCCAAAGTTTAGCATTTATAATGTTGTAATAAAGATTTCTATTTCAAATAAATGCTTTTCTTTTGAACTTTCTATTAATCAACTTGTGGATACATTCCACAAAAAGAATAAGCAGCACGGTTATTTTCAACATTGACGATAATAATAGGAAATGTTTCTTAAGCACCAAATCAGGATCATGTGACACTGAAGAATTTCAGCTTTGTCAACACAGGGAAAAATTACATTTAAAATATATTTCAATAAAAAAAAATGTAAAAATCTTATTTAAAAATAGTTATTACGGTAAATTTTAAAGTGTAATAATATTTCACAATGTTACTGTTTTTACTGCATTTTTGATCAAATAAATGCAGTCTATGACAGAATAAGAGACTTTTTTTGTGTGAATAGAGTGCCTCTATTCAAACTTTACTCATCAGAAAATGCAATCACCTTCAAATATTTTATTTTTTTTTCAAAGCGGAGGAATTGGTTCAGAACAAGATGACAGAGATCCAGGAAATGGTGAAACATGGGCAGCCAGTGGAGGGCGAGTATCTCACACACCTCCTGATCAGTGAACAGATGTCCTTCACTGAGGTTTTGGGAAGCATTACAGAGCTTCTGCTGGCTGGAGTCGACACTGTAAATATATTCACTCTTTTGAGTCTTTACGTAGTTTCATGTGTCTATGGTAGTTTCATTTTATAATCAATCTTGCCATTTGCAGCATTTGATTTAAAAAGAAAGGAAATAAATAAACAAGCACCACTAGTATTTGTAACATATTTGAGATTCGGAATTTTTGATGCATGCTCATTTTAGACATCAAACACTATTTCCTGGGCACTGTATCACTTGGCACGGGAGCCAGAGATCCAGCAGAAGCTGTATGAGGAGGTTATCAGTGTCTGCCCTGGTGAAAAAGTGCCCTGCAGTGAAGACATCACCAGGATGCCATTGCTAAAGGCCATTGTTAGAGAGACTCTTCGGTATAGTATCTTTTGTATCTTTCATCTATACTGTATTATAAACATATTTAAAGGAATAGTTCACACTAAAATGAAAAGTTGCCACACATATTAAAATTGACTCACCCTTAAGCCGTCAAAGATGGAGATTCATTGAAACAGGTTTTAGATCCTCTGCAATGAATGGGTGCCGTCAGAATGAGGGTCCAAACAGCTGATAAAAACATCACAATAATCCACAAGTAACCCAAACAACCGCAGTCAATCAGTGGAGAAACCGGAGAAAGCAATGTTGTGGATAAAGGACTCATATTTTGTCTAATACAAACACACAGCTTTTCACTTCACAAGAGTTAATGGATTATTGTGATGTTTTTATCAGCTGTTTGGACTCTTGTTCTGACAGCACCCATTCACCGCAGAGCATCCACTGGTGAGCAAGTGATGCAATGCTAAATTTCTCCCGGTATGTCCTGATGAAGAAACAATCTCATCTACAGTACATTTTGGATGGTCTGAGGGTGAGTAAATTTTCAATAAATATACATTTTTGGGTAAACTACTTCATTAAAAGCTGTCTAATATGCTAGTGCAGTGTGAAAATAGTGAAAACAATGTTGTGTTAGATTGCTAAATTAATCCTTCAAACATGTTCTCTGACATTTGCAGTTTATATCCGGTGGTTCCTGGGAATGCTCGTGTCATTGCTGAAAGAGAAATAGTGGTGGGTGACCACCTCTTCCCTAAAAATGTAAGCTGAGCTACAAACTGCCATTTCATAAAGAAATACAGATGGAATCTGATGTACATTTAATTTTGTACCTGTAAATAGACATCCAAACTAATCAGTGCAATGTATTTCGTGTTTTCCAGACTCTTTTCCACCTCTGCCACTTTGCAGTGTCCAACGATGAGAAGGTGTTTCCCAATCCTTCTGCGTTCCTCCCTCAGCGATGGATCCGGGAGCAGAAGCAGTTAAACCAGCATCCCTTCGGATCTGTGCCGTTTGGCTTCGGCATCCGCGCCTGCCTGGGCCGCAGAGTGGCTGAACTGGAGATGTACCTCCTCTTGTCCCGGGTAAGGGTCAAGGGTCAAGGGTCTGTGTATCTCCAGATGATTTAAACTTATGACACTTTTTGCATTTTTGGTTCTATATACTGTAGAGTGAGGCTCAGAAGTCCGAGGCCACATTGACATTTTGATGAGATTAAATACTATAAAACAAAGAAATTTTAGGTCATTCTGTGAATTTTGAACCCATCCATGTCATCAAAGATTGTCCTGACTCAGTTTAGCTGTTCAGTTTGGTGTGTTAGTTTTAGATCTTTGACTAATCTGCAGTCCTTCACCTTTGGTCCAACCTCCTCTGCTATTACAGAGATAGTTCTGCTTGTCAATGAGTAACTAAGATAGTTTTGAGCATGTTGCCTTTGAAGATCATTAAACTTAAATAAACCGTGCTTGTTAAGGGCAATATGTCATCATTATTTCTCCTTCTGCAGTTAATAAAACACTATGAAGTGTGTCCAGACCCTTCAGGAAGGACTGTGAAGCCGATCACACGAACTCTGCTGGTCCCTGCCACATCCATTGACCTGCAGTTCATTGACAGGCAAAGGGAGCAAGAGGAGCCAGTCAAAGCAAATGCTTCTGTATAAATAACTGTGCACTTAAAGCAATTATGGCAGTTCTTGCTTCTAGATGATGTTGTTTACATACTTGATATGACTTATATAATTGAAAAAAAAAATACTACAATGCGTAGCCCTGTGTGCTTACTAAATTACTTTGCTTGAATGTTGCCTTTTTATTTATAACAACACTCATTTTACTGTTATTAATAACGATGGACTCATTTTTGACATTCCATTGTATAAATAGTTTTGTTTTAATTGCATTTGAATTAATTTGTCAGATGTGAGGGTTTTTAGATGTTTTACAAATAATGTCAACTTATTTTCTTTTGTGAATGCACCTTTTTTTTCTTTTCTTTTTTTGTAACTATTTGTGATTTTTATTTTTAAAGAAAGATTATTACAGTTTAACATGTCTAATTTCAGGCTACATTGTCCTCGCTGGTAAGAATAATACTGATAATAATTGACCGTTCCGTTCCGTTTCAATATGAATGCAAACTCCACTGATGCCCCCATGTGGGTGACAATTGGAAATGCAATAAAGAGAAATATTCCAGTGTTTCCAATTTTTTGTCTTTCTGTTTATCTTTTATCTCAGCAAAAAAAAAAACTCAGTTTGACACTTAAGGCCAAGGCAATGCACAGGTCTAAGAGCTGATTAAATGCATGGCATAAAAACAATCTATAAGAAAGTCCATATCGAACATTTCAGTGAATTTGCATCCTGTGATGATTTTTTAAAATGTTTTCATTTATTTCTATCCCAACCTTTTCAATACATTTACCATGAAATCGATTTTGCAAGCCCATTATGTAGGTGCATTCTCCTTCTCTCTAAAGTTTTAGACGATTTGCCATTTGACCCCATAATCTTTCAATAAAAATATAGCATTTTTAGCATACACTATTTTTACAGTAATTTCAAATTTCCCAATTTACTTGAGTTTCCAATTAAATCCAGCAGATGGTAGTGTCGGATCAAACTACATGCACTAGAAAGCTGTAAGAAACAATCATTTTGCCAGTACCAGTGAAGGACGTTCCTGGTAGCTTACATTTAAATAAATAAATCATAGTCCTAACGTTTTAGGCTGTAAGATGTTTGTGATGTTTGCATATAATGACAGGTATGCTTCATTTATTCCCACATATTAATATATCATAGAAAAAATACCTACAGTGTATATCCATGACATTATCTGACACTTTTTGGTGCAGTCAGGTCTAATAGTACAGGACTAATATAAGCAACACTGACCATGTGTTAATCCAGGTTAGTTCCATCCATAAACTAGGGTACACTGAAATTAAATATTATAACAACAAAATGCAAAGGAAATTCTTCTTTGGACAACTTCTACAAAGTTATAAGGGCTCATTTGGCAGTAGGCCTGCATAGGAACATTTACCCTGCTTTAGGTGTTTTATGATGGCTAAAAATGTTCTTGAGGTGCTTTAAAATGGGGGAGAGTAGACTGCATCATCATTAATATATGTCACTCAGTCATACATATTGTGAATATAGTGAAGTGCAAAAAAAATCTCCATTCATTTCATGTCCCATCAATGCCCCTATGGAATTTTTGCAAGAATCCTCATAGGGGAAGGAATGCATGCAAATGAAATGGCTTCTGAAATCACATGACTGTGCAGGTTTTTGCCTTGGTCTTTTGTAGATGTGACATTGAGCCCAGCTCAGGCCTGTTAGAGATATGTGAAGTCCTCTTGGTGGCTCTGCTGGACTTGATGCGCTTCACATTCTTGTTGCTTTTACTGATGCAGGCCAGTGTGGCCATGTGAAAAATGTCCCTCACGCTGTTCTCAGACTGCTGTGCTGAGCACTCGATGTAAGGAGCTGAGATCAGCTTAGCCACGTTTGAACCCTAAAACAAATATCTGAAATTACTCAGCCAGCTTGGACAGCTAAATACATGATTTCCAAAAATAACAATGATTATTTTAAAGGCTTGCAAACTAAACATCTCAAAGTAAAAGTACTTGAATATGTTGGAACATAGCCCATCCAACAACACCAAGGGTCCTATAGGTTAAAGTTACTTTAGCTACTACTAATACTGTGCTGTGGTACTTCAAATACTATACTAAAGATCTAATTGCATTGTTTTTGAAATTCTATGTTGCTTCTGTTATTTTTTCATTCAAGGTATGACATTTTCTTTAAAAACCCACCTGGTCATACGACGAAGGAATGTCATTGGACAGCTGCACAAATGTGGCCAGGTCTGTACGCAGGTCTGACTTGCATCCAACCAAAAGTACTTTAGTTTTGGGACAGAATTCTTCAATTTCTCCCTTCCACTAAAGGATTCAAAAACAGTGTTAGATTGATGACAATCATAAAATCATATGTATTTAAAGAAAATTCTGATACATAGCTGTATTCTTATTGTTAACTTAAACTATATAAAATAGATTTTTTTTTGGTAATAAAGCTAAATAAAATACAATTGATACATTGAATACAATTAAATATTGTGTTGGTAACTAACTAAAAATAAGTATTAAAATAAAACTGAAAAAAAAATTAAAAGCTGAAAATCTAACAATAAAAGCTAAATCAAAATAATAATAATACATGTACTATGGTTGCATGTATGTTGCATGTTATTAAAATAAATGTTAGCATAATATCAGTAAAACTAAGTGTAACCTGAAATTTCCTTTCAAAGACCAGAATATAATTATTAACTTTCCCAAGTAATCTTCTAAAATACTGGATTCAGCTGTTTACTTGGAAAATGACAGGCCCCACAAATTCCTTTCCATTGTCACATCCTGTGATTGTAGATCTATGTTGTTTCAGCACACATAAAAATCTGATTGTTCTTTATAAGTCATTGACATGATCAAATACTAACTATAATTTTCCCCTCTAGCTAGTGCAGAACTCTGGCATACAGCAGAGTGACTGGAGCAGAATCACTCCTGATGACATCAGCACAGTCAGTGGGCGCACCAATGGAGACTGAAGCAGCCCAAAACAGCTTATTCTTGCTCTCTCAAAACCTCTTGTCTCCCAGTGACATCAGAGGTTACAAAGCATTCTGTGGCACAAAGGCTCTATGATTCTGAGACCCAACGTAAACAAGCTCCTCGTTCTGCCCCTCATGTGATAATCAAAGGATCAAAGTCCTCCCACACATCCCCCTCTCATTCATCTGACTCTTCTCTCAGACGTCTGGACTTTTGTTCTCATTGCCACAATGATGGGGATTGTGAGAATATCCCAAGCACAATTGAGAGCTACAGCAGTTTATGAAATCCAGCATCGATGAACAAATGTCTTTAAAATCAGCTTACCTTTCTCAGCACATTGTCCAGAGTCTCTGGTCGACCGATATCAAAACAGATGAGAACTGCATCAGCGTCTGGGTAAGAGAGGGGGCGCACGTTGTCATAGTATGGAGACCCTGCAAATAGACACAAAAACACTGTCCTGATAAATAAATTATTCCTTAACATAAACATAACATAGATCTGAACAATAACAGTACAATGGAAAAAAACAGATAAGTTGAACAATGAAGACAGCATGTTAGTGTGGTATGCAGCAGCTGAATTGTTTTAAGTTATATTGCTATTAGATTTATTCCATATGCACACTTTTCTGAACCGTTGCAATGAACTCTTATTTCTATTAAACTTATATTTAATACATATATATATATATATATATATATATATATATATATATATATATATATATATATATATATATATATATATATATATATATATATTCATTTGAATTTTTAGTTTTTAAAAATGTTATGCGCTTTTGTCATTTTATTGTTTTAACTAATATTTTCATTCCAGTTTTAGTAATTTTAGTACTTCAACTTATTTATTTCAGTTATTTGCCAAGGCAGCATTTCATTTTTTTATATTTAAGTTTATTATCTCAAACATTATATTTTATTTTATTTATACTCTATTAAAATGACTGGGGGAAAAAACTATTTTTAATCGTTTTTATTTATTTATTTTTATTTTTAATAAATAAACGCTTCTAGCATGGCAAACATGGCTACACAATGCAGTGTATCAGAATCCATGCACATCTGTCCTGGAAATCTTTTTTTGTTCCTTTTCTTTCATATTTATTCATTTACAGCATACATCCCCATAAATTACAAACACTACAGTTATTTGACAGTACAAAGTCTTTAAATCAAGTCTAATTATCAAAAGTCAGTAATAATTTTACTTATCTATTTATTGAAAGTGTCACTGTGAGCAAATTCTTCTAAGGACATTCTAAAGATGTTCGACTGATTTCTGTGGGGAACCCTGTGCGACCCTGTGTCACTGTCCCGCTATAGGAAGACAGCAATGTACTCCTGATTCAAGCCCAGTAAATTAGGTTACAGTTCTATTCTGGGAGGTGAGTGCTGAATCTGCTCTAGAAGGTTTGTAGGGCTTGAAATGAGTTCAAACCTCAGATCGTTAGCCATCATTACTGAAATATTTAAAGGTCTCATTTTGAAATGTCTGTCCAGTCAGATTTCATAATATACAAAGAGATTTGACAATATTAGGCTACATAAACAATTCAACTGTGCTGAAAGAAATCTTGCTATGATCACACTATATCAATAGTTTATTTTGGGAGTGGTATTACCTAACACTAACAGCATTCATCACAGTCATTCTAGAAGTGTGGGAGACAAGAGTGAGTCTGCTGTGAGAACATCACTGGCAATCCATGTCTGTATCAACTGGATTGGTCTAGTTTACTGCTTACTGTAGTTTACATTCAAAACCAAACATAGTTTTACAGCTTGTTTCAGTAACTTTTTAAGTTCCACAGAAAACTTCAGACAACCATGCATTTACAGACCTTAGAAATTAATATCCTGAGTGCAACATAAGAGCTTATATATATATATATATATATATTCAGAAAACTCCATCACTAGCCCACAAAGTCCAAAACCTCAAAAACCGCATTACAGCTTCAATAACGAATGTGTGTGGCTTGGATAAAAAAACTCAAATATAATGTCCCCAGACAAATCAAATGAGTTACATCTAATAGTTTTTCCTCCTCTTACCTGAAGTATCCCATAAACTGAGCTCAACTCTCAATGTGTCCACCTCAAAACTGGCTGTGTAGTTCTCAAACACTGTAGGAACATAGTTCTGTGAGAGAAAGAGCAACAGTTTGATTTTTAACTAAACAAAACTAACTCCGAGCTAAAACATACGTAAAACAAACGTAGCTAAGTTTTGCACCCATGATACAAATGGCATTAAAAATCGGAAGAAAGTTGATAGCGGTGTCTCTTCTCTACAAACCTCTGGAAAGGAGTCTTTGGCAAAAACATTTAACAAAGACGTCTTCCCACACTGAGTGTCCCCGACCACAACTATTTTACATTTCAAATCGTGATGGCGATCCATCATGGACTAACTGAACCTCATCTCCATTCACTGTGGCGGAACATCAGCCGGTTGACCTCGAGTCTGCAGAGTCTCGGTAGCCTGTATGAGTGCAGCTGAACCACGGCTCTCTGAAAAGGCACGAGGCGCATCCTCTGTGAGCTGCGCAGAGAAATAAAGCGCTTCAGCGCGTCGCTCTGGAGTCTGTGAATCAGCCACATACTTCAGTGATGAGCGCAGCGCGAGACCGCCCCTCGCATCAGCTCTGGTTTCAGCGCGTTAAGGAGACCAGCGGGGTTTCTGCAGAGCTGTCAATAGCATACAAGAGCACAGAGCTAGTGATAGACATAACTTAATACTCTGATGTGATCATTTAAACAGCCAGTGGCTATAAATATGAAACTTTTTAACCCTTGTGCGGCCCTCATTTGGGAGTCACACTCAGGGTCTTCACGGTCAACCCTGAAATTTTAACTTTTTTACCCCCCAGTAAAATCAATGGACTATATTTTTATTCATTAATATTTTTTTTTCTTTCGTATTTTGAGAAAATTTTAAGGTATTAATTAATATTTATGCAAGAATTAGGAAAATTTTTTCTTAAATAAAATAGTACATAATTTTTTTTTTCTAATTTCTCAAAATAATTTTTAAATTAATGTTGTATTTCAGATTAAAACAGAGAATAGGGCTTTCAAATACATTTTTTAAAGATTTTTTAGCACCACCTGGTCAGAGCAAAGAAAGAAAAACATGTAAGTGCATGTTGCAAGCATTTATTACCAGTATAGGAATCCATAGAGGCTTGTGAATTCCCTTATTTTTTTTAGACATAATTGCTTACTCATATTAAGTAGTGGACTTGAATATATATTAATACATTCTAAAGAGTACTTTTTGTATAGTTTTAGATATTTTTGTTATAATAATGATTTCATGCATTATTTGCATTAAAGTTTTTGCATTATGATTACAATCAAACCTGAACTTTTTTTTGCTTTAGAATTTAATTAAAAAAACTGCAATTCATTCAAATATAACAGTTTATGTAAACATTTTGCAATGAACATGTCTATTTTTGCAAAATGTCAATGAACACTAACAAAAGGAAGGAATAGTAATCAAAAGGAAACATCAATAACAAACAAGGTCAAATAACAGGAATGGTGCAAAGGAACGGTGCAAAGGACCAAGCCTGAGTTTCTAAGTGCACTGACAAACCCAAGAGGCAGCGCTTGCTTTTCATTGTTGTTTTACAGACAGCAGGTCATAGGTGTGTGTGTGTGTGTGTGGGGGGGGGGGGGGGGGGGGGGGGTTCTTTTGTGTGTGTGTGTGTGTGTGTGTGTGTGTTATTATTTAGAGTGTCATACCTTAACTGCTGTTAGATTTTCCTGCATTATGACTAAATTATTGAATGGATTTCACATTCTCAAAACTTTGCTCTGTGTTACAGACACAGTAGTTCATAGGTGTCTTTGTGTAATTATGTGTGTGATTGGATGTGTCAATATCAGACTCTTGATATTTAATAGTGTCATGCTTTCACTACTGTGCACTTTTTTCAGTTTTGTGATTGATTTGTAGATTGTGCACACGAATATTCTCTGAATTGTTGTGTTTTTGTCTATTTCCCATTCATTTCCTATGGCCGGTCATTTTTAACCGAAGACCCTGAGTGTTACTATTTTTTTACGCCCACTTAGACTGTTCGAATCATGCCTTCAATTTTTTTGTGTATTCACACCCCAAATGGCATAAACATCACCACATTTCATGTCATTCCGATGAAGCTGTGATTTTTAAAAATGTAAAATGTAAGATATTCCGGTCAGAAATGACCGAAGACCCCACAAGGGTTAACTGTTAGTTACACTATCCGATGTGGTCCTCAAAAGTTTTTAATAGGAAGAAGCCAAGGCAACTTTTATTTGATCAAAAATGAAGATAATATTGTGAACAATAATTGTTTTGCATTTAAATATATTTTAAAAGCAGCCTAATTTATTCCTGTGTTGGCAAAACTAAATTTTCCAACCCAGTGCAGGGAAATACCTGGAGGTATGTATTTCAGGTTTTGCAAAAATGTAGGCAGAGTAACGTATTTCCAATGAGACTTGGTTGAAATTTTCAGCAGCCTTTACTACAGTCTTCAGTTTCACATGATCTTTCAGAAATAAGCTAATATGCTGATTTTCTTGCTCAATAAATATTTCTTCTTATTATCAATGTTGAAAACAGTTGCTTAATATTTTTGTGGATTAATGAATTAATTTATTTATTTATCACAGTTAAGACTTCTTTTTCTTTTCCTAATTTCTGCAAATAACTTTCTAAATTGAAATACAATAATAATTCAGGATGACTTCACTGACATTTCAGTACAGTCTTGATTTTAAACACTAACCAAATTATAGGACGATGTCTGGTAAAATAGGCTTTTTGTACATTGCCTCAGTCTATATGATGGCATTTACAACAATGAAATACAATTGAAAATAGGTTGGATGTGCTAAGATCTTATGATATGTTCTGGCCTGTTTGTATGACAAATGTGCTTCCTAAAGTGTCATTTGTCCCTATGAGAAAACACTGTGAGGTCAATGTTCAAGACATTTTAAGAGAAAACAGCCATGAAGGAACTTTTCAAACTTATAGGGAGGGTAAGCTTTTGACGAAATGTGAGAAGAATGTCTTGCGGTTGGCATGTCCTCTTTTCTCAACAGTTTCGCAATATTGTTGGCTCCACACGACTGTGTCTTATCACATGAAACATTTGTTTTGTCTTTACACTCTGGTGTAAAACATGATCATGCAGTAACAATTAAATCCTTTTCCCTTTTTCATTTAACAGAGTCATTTGTACTTACTGATTTATACTGTTCTTTTTGTAAACAATATATTTCAATAATAATCTAAACAAATATTGTATTAATTTCAAACACTACCAAAAAAACACATAAAAAAAAAGCTGAATTTACATATCAGATTAAGTCTTTTTTTATGCAAAAAATAAAATCAAAATAAAATAATAATAATAAAATAATAATAGTGAGCACGCTCCTATTTTGTGTGTCAGCAGCACAACCCAGAGCAGGAATGTTCTCATGTTGGAGAACAGCCAGAGCAAAAAGCTGCTCCATGACTGATTGAATACCATATCCTCACAGTCAACCAACAAGAACTGTCTCCTTCCTGGATCATTTACAGATCATGAAAAATATTTTTGAAATGCTTTTAAGAATACTGTACACATATGGAAACACTTGATGATTATTTTTCCACTTCAACTTGTGATTTTAATAATCTTCCAACCATCACTGGATACTGTAACAGAACTGTTAGCATGTTCCCGTGTTGAAGAGCATCTGTATTCCTGTCTGTCAGCATCACCGTTTATATGTTTGTGTCATTTCCTTTTCTGTTCCTAGAAACTCGATTGGCTGACTGAACAGAAATACCACAAGTGCTTTACATAGAACTGAAAAATCAGAGAGGTTGTAGAAACTGTGTGGAAACATATGGATCTGATAACACCATTTTCTCAAAAAAGTTATTTGCAACCCCCGCTGGACCACCGGAATATAGAATAATAAACTGAGTGAGTCTGTGGAATGTGAAAGTTAAACATCAGGCATGGGCCTCTTCTGTTACAAGGCAGCTCCTCACCTGATAAAAGAGCTCTCCGATTTTAGTTTGAGCCAGTGGGGAGGCAAAGACTCTGAGATGGAGGTAATTTACCAGAAATATTCTGTTCCCACCACAGAGATATGAAACAACCTACAATATCTACAGTATATTAATTTCAAGGACATACTAAGAAGGAGGTCTATAATTATTTAGATTGTGACCATATCATGAGAACATATGAATGATTGAAAGTTTGTGGCAAAGCACAGTGTCATCATGTATGTTTTTCTTTCTTTTTTGGGAGGGGTTGGGGAGGGGGTGCGCAAATCTTTGTCCCAGGTTTGGGCTCAAGGCAAGATAAAATAAAACCAAAGAAAAAATACCATCATGTAACAGAATCAAATGAAGCATTGGGAAAATGTACTTATATTCCCAGAACATACTGTATGGGTGTTTCTGAACCATGAAAAAAAAATAATAATTATAATTATATATATATATATATAATTAATTAATTAATTTAAAAAAAAATACATGTCTTACAATATCAATTAAAATGTATCTTGTTTTCCTCATATGCTGCTGACACCATTAGTTAATAAATGGTTTTTGCCTCTGGCTCATATGTTGCAATGAAAAACAGAAAGCAGGTATCTCAGAGCCGACCGGTTCATCTAGTGATATAGGAAATAACTGCTTGTTGAGGCTTGTTGTAACTCAGGATGTTTTTTCTGTAAAACCCCAGAGATGAACAATGTCTCTTTATTTATGTCTATTACGTATGTGTCTTCTCTACTGCTTGTATCTGAGATTTTGCTTTTTTCTGTAAAGATTGCCAATGTCTTAACTGCTATGCCTGTTTAGTACTTCTGCAGCTGAATCTTTCTGGCATCTGTCAGCCGTTCCAGTCCTTCAGTGACACATTCTTAAGGAACGACAGCTTGGATCCATTCTTGGTGTTCTCAAAACACTAGTACAGCCCTTCTAATGCGTAACGAAATAATGTTCTCCCTGATTCCAAATGATAATCAACAGGAATCAAAGACTAATTAATGAAAATTTTAAATTGTGGAGTATTGAATATGAAATTATGGAGCACTTCAGTACATATATACATATATCTTTTTTCTTCTTCTGTTGAACATAAAAGAAGATAGTTTGAAGAATATTAGTAACCAAACAGGTACTGGTAGCCACAATTCTTTTCCATTTGTGTTCAATTGTAGAAAGTAAGAAAGTAATACAGGTTTGGAACAATTTAAGGTGAATAAACAATAATATAATTTCCTTGAATAATTATGTAATATTGTTTTATTGTTTGTCTTATTGCCAACTGATTGTTTTGCGTTATGGAATATATTTCCCCTTATGCTTTGTATATACAAACACAACTGGCACCATGTTTTTTTTTTTTGTCATCATTTGTTGATAAACATATGAATAAATGAATTAATAATAATGCACTCATTTTTTTCACCTTATGGTAATTTATGCATTTATTAATTAATTAATAATTAATAAATGCAGCAGCAGCGAGGGTTGTCTTCAGTGAGCCAAAAACACTCACGTTACACCTCTCCTCATCAGGTTACACTGGCTACCAGTAGCCGCTCGCATCAAATTCAAGGTACTGATGCTTGCCTACAAGACAACCACTGGCATGGCACCAACATACCTAAACACACTAGATCAATTTTAAGTGCCCTCCAGAAGTTTGCGTTCTGCAAGTGAACGATGCCTTGTGGTGCCATCCCAAAGAAGTTCAAAATCACTCTCACGGACCTTTTCCTGGACTGTGCCCAGCTGGTGGAATGACCTCCCGATCTCAATCCGAACAGCTGAGTCTTTACTCATTTTCAAGAAACATCTAAAGACTCATCTTTTTCGCCAGCACTTAACCAACTTATACTAGCACTTTTCCTTGTTTTCTTGTCTTTTCACTTATTTAAAAAAAAAAAAAAACCTGGCAATGCGTTCTGTACTAGGCACTTGTATACTGTTGTTGTTCTCTTGTTGGTCTGATTGCTTCTATTGTTCTCATTTGTAAGTCGCTTTGGATAAAAGCGTCTGCTAAATGATTAAATGTAAATGTAAATGTAAATTAATGTATGTACGTATTTATTTTATGTATATAATTCCCAATTATATTTCCCCCTCTAATATAAAAAAGGGGAGAGGTTGGTTCACCCCTATTGGGTGATCTATTACAAAATGTACAGACAGCAGAACTAAACACATCTTGCTGCCTCATCTTATAAGACAGAAGTTTTCCTGTGTGTTTAACTATGATTAATCCACACAATTATTAGTGAATGAGACCTATTGTCATGTTGATAATGAAAAGGGCCCTCCAACTCCTCCCCAAACTGTTGTAGAAAAGTTGGAACCACACAGTTGTCTAGACAGAGAATCACTGTGGCATAGCATTAAGATAAGAGTGGTCTTCACTGGAATTAAGACGCCTAGGCAAACACACACAAGGTATGACCTCATAAGAATTTAGGTTTCACAAGAAATCCTGCCACATTGCAGGACAGCTTTCTCTTTCTTATGTCATAACAGAAACACATTTCACTTCAATCCAATTTTGATGTAGCCTTAACTGTTTTAACTGTTTAACTAACATAACTGTTTCCTCAGCACAAACACATTTGGTATTGAAAGAACAAGACATCTTAGGACATCTTTTGTGCTTTTATCATGAGAAATAAGGCAGCCAAGTGCCACTAAAAGAACACTGGGGGAAAACCTGAAGCTACTGTAATCTCATTACACCCCACTGGAGTAAGTGCAGTGCTGCTGTTTTCAACTGTGGCTTTATTGAGGAGAAACCCTTTAGCTTTAGTACAGCTTTTAGATGTTCAGTTGCTACATGCTCATTGATAGGACTGACAAACAGTGCCTAATGCAATTCAGTGCTTCAGGGTGACCTGGAATATCCTCCGAGTTTCAGAAGAGCATGCACGGCAGTGAAAGCCTTAACAGGCTTCAACAAAAGCTTTCTATCCTTTACAGTAATGGGGTCTGTTGCTGTTTTTAATTTTGGTACATATCACAACTGACCCATGATGAATGAAAACATGACAGATTTAAAAGGACCCAAAATGAAGACCATAAATATGTCCTCACGGTGGGACACTATTATGTTTGCTTATCTTTGCTTTATAGTTGTATATTATAAAAGTAATCAGAAATGTATGAACTATTGCAACAGCAAAAAAAAAAAAAAAATCTTCTTCAGTTTATTGTGTAACTTTCATCTGCTTAAAATACAACTGTGAAAGATGCAATACTAAATCACAGTTTTCTTATTGTCATTTTATGTGAACTTTGAAAGCAGGCTGTACTGCAGAAAAGCCACATTTTCCTTTCATATTCTCAAACTGGCTTTAGCAGAATAACGGAAGAAATGCCAAGACAATTTTAATAGGCTATATAAATCACATTTTCTGGCTGGTCTTACATGCTTGGAAGAAATGGAAAAATCTATATAAATTTGTTTGGTTTTCAAATGTCAAGTTTTCTTCATGGCTGCAAGTAATGAGGTCTTTACCCGTTATGGTGCACAGCAGAAAACAGAGCAAGATCAATTGTTTTAAACATGGATGCTTTTTAATAACGTGAAGTTGCTTCCATCACAAAAACAGAACTGAAGTATATTCACATGGTTGTGTTTGTTATCCTCCAATGCCTTCACCCTCTTAATAATAAAAATAATAAATATATAAAAAACACTAATGCCTTAAATAAGTTATATAATTACAATTATTATTATTTTTTCATCTGCTGATACCAATCACACTGTACCTCTCTCTCTCTCTCTCTCTCTCTCTCTCTCTCTCTCTCTCTCTCTATATATATATATATATATATATATATATATATATATATATATATATATATATATTATTATTATTATTATTATTATTATTATTATATATATTATATATATATATGATTAAAGATGCTTGTTAAATAAGTTGTTAAATGCTTGTATGGAACCCATCTAGAGTCCCAAGAAATGTTTTCTATGTTCTGCTGACATCTAGTGTAGATCTGTGAGCAATTTCATGGTTGTTCTTGTGTTTGTCCTTTACACGCTGCCGTTGTTACGTAATCAAAAGGTTAAACAAGACTAGCTTTTAGCTAGCTAAAAGCTAACATCAATCTCAAATAACTCAGGTAAGCACAAATAAATTTGTTACATTTGAATATCGTTACTGACTGTCCACAAACAGAGTACAAAAATAATACGAAACACAGCATATTCTCAGTATTTTTGCGAGTGATTATTAAACGTAACCTCAGCTTGTTTAGGCACTGGGCTAATGAGACATGAATACAAATATTAAGAAATGTGTAATTAACTGTTCGCTCATATTTCATCTGCTGTTACACGTGTTTCATTTTTAGACGGATGGTTTAGTTTTGTATAGTAGTTTTTAGTAAGTTATACCTTTAGTGGTTTATTCTCTCTTTATGACCTTTATGCTTCTTCTTGTTAAAAACACAACAGACAGAAGCTACTTGATTACAACCTGCGTGTTTCTAACAATCATGTCGTTATTGTTTAGTCCATAGCAATAAGAGGAAATGTCTTGGAGTATCTTCAAAGCTTTACTGGGCTGTTTAGCTCTTCTGTAAACAAAGATATTTTTGCTATCACCCATGTTTTTTCCAGCTGTTTTGTCAGGTGCCTAATAAACATCTGCATCTGTTGTGTGTAGATAAGTTTATTTCTTTATTTCAATAAATATAGTCGTGTGACTGTATTCATGTTTTTCCCCCCACTCAGGTGAACTGTAAACAAGAGAAGCCCAACAGGATGACCAGTGTAAGTGTACTGTAAATCCCAGTTAAACTGTTATTGCTTTGTCTTATGAAAAAAAGCTATTCTTGTTTACGTCTTTTGCAGTTTTTCACTTTATCATCACTGTGTGTAACTGCTTGCTGTGTGTTGTCAGGTGCTCTGCAGCAGAGCTCGGCTGGTGACGTACCTGCCTGGGCTTCACGTTCTAGTTCATCGTGTTGTTGGAGCCAGGATTTTCTCTGGGGCGTCCAGCTCAGATGAGCCGCACCTGAACAACACAATCCCTGACACTGGTAAATAAGTGTATTCCTCTGTTGAAGACTACATCAGAAGACTACAGCTTTCATTAAAATAGTTCATGGTGATACCTTTACAGATACAACCCGAATTCCGGAAAAGTTGGGACGTTTTTTAAATTTTAATAAAATGAAAACTAAAGGAATTTCAAATCACATGAGCCAATATTTTATTCACAAGAGAACATAGATAACGTAGCAAATGTTTAAACTGAGAAATTTTACACTTTTATCCACTTAATTAGCTCATTTAAAATGTAATGCCTGCTACAGGTCTCAAAAAAGTTGGCACGGGGGCAACAAATGGCTAAAAAAGCAAGCAGTTTTGAAAAGATTCAGCTGGGAGAACATCTAGTGATTAATTAAGTTAATTGATATCAGGTCTGTAACATGATTAGCTATAAAAGCTTTGTCTTAGAGAAGCAGAGTCTCTCAGAAGTAAAGATGGGCAGAGGCTCTCCAATCTGTGAAAAACTGCGTAAAAAAATTTTGGAAAACTTTAAAAACAATGTTCCTCAACGTCAAATTGCAAAGGCTTTGCAAATCTCATCATCTACAGTGCATAACATCATCAAATGATTCAGAGAAACTGGAGAAATCTCTGTGCGTAAGGGACAAGGCCGGAGACCTTTATTGGATGCCCGTGGTCTTCGGGCTCTCAGACGACACTGCATCACTCATCGGCATGATTGTGTCAATGACATTACTAAATGGGCCCAGGAATACTTTCAGAAACCACTGTCGGTAAACACAATCCGCCTTGCCATCAGTAGATGCCAACTAAAGCTCTATCATGCAAAAAGGAAGCCATATGTGAACATGGTCCAGATGCGCCGTCGTGTCCGGGTGCTAGAGTCCGGGTGCTAACCTGGCCTGCCTGCAGTCCAGATCTTTCACCTATAGAGAACATTTGGCGCATCATTAAACGAAAAATACGTCAAAGACGACCATGAACTCTTCAGCAGCTGGGAATCTATATAAGGCAAGAATGGGACCAAATTCCAACAGCAAAACTCCAGCAACTCATAACCTCAATGCCCAGACGTCTTCAAACTGTTTTGAAAAGAAAAGGAGATGCTACACCATGGTAAACATGCCCCGTCCCAACTATTTTGAGACCTGTAGCAGAGATCAAAATTGAAATGAGCTCATTTTGTGCATAAAATTGTAAACTTTCTCAGTTTAAACATTTGCTATGTTGTCTATGTTCTATTGTGAATAAAATATTGGCTCATGTGATTTGAAAGTCTTTTAGTTTTCATTTTATTAAAATTTAAAAAACGTCCCAACTTTTCCGGAATTCGGGTTGTAGATTCGATTGCAGGATATTTGACACACGGGTTAATAATAACATTTGCTCTTGTATTTCTAGTTGAATGTGTTTTACAAGGTGTTTTCTAATGATCTGTGTTTGATATTTCTGTGAATAGCACAAAGGACAGTGTGGCCAGACGAGACCATGGGCCCATTCGGACCTCAGGATAAGCGTTTCCAGTTGCCGGGAAATGTGGGTTTTGACTGTCACTTGGTGGGTCCAGTGGAGCAGAGGATCATACCAATCCACAGTGTCATGCCAGACGTGCTCACTGCTCAGTCCAGCAGCGAGAGACACGACTTCATCCTGGCCCACTTAATCAATGAGCTTCATGTATGATGCTTTCAGAATCATTTTAAATGACAGAATTAATAAATAAATAAGCTGTGAAATAATATCTTTATTATTGGTTGTAAAGCTATTAATGCTTTAAAGGGTTAGTTCACCGAAGAATTAAAATTATGTAATTAATGACATATATATATATTCATTAAAAAGACCTGAAAATATGCATTTTCTACAAATATATTAAAGAGCACAACTGTTTCTAGTATTGAAAATATTATGAAATGTTTCTTGAGTAGCACATCAGCATATTAGAATGATTTCTGAAGGATCGTGAAACACTGAAGACTGGAGTAAAGATGCTGAAAATTCAGCTTTGCATCACAGGAATATATTACATTTAAAAAAAATATATATATATATAAAAAAAAAAAAAGACTAATATATATATATATATATATATATATATATAACACAAAATAATAAAATGAACAGCATTTTTGTAATAATGTAAGAGTGTCAATTAAGTTATTAATTTAATGCATTCTTGCTGAAGAAAATATTATTATATTATTATTTTTCAAAATAAAAAGGATCATACTAACTCCAGACTTTTCTCTGTTCCTCTATATGTTTTTCAGGAAAGTGATAAAACATCTACAGAGCAAAACGTTGATAAAGCAGAGCACTATTTTGATCATTCCAGTGTGGAGTGTGCCGTTCAGTCTTGCCCTGAATTGTTAAAGAAAGGTCTGTATGTTGCTGTTTTAGAGTTTTCTTTTTTTTTTTGAGGTGAGCAGATGTAACATGGACTACTATAATTCACTGTGACTTTCTAATGAGGTTATTTGCAGTAGGGGCGAGCTCAATTGTCATGAAATTCAATGTCATTTGTCATTGAAATGTGGCCACAAGAGGGTAGCATTTCCATCTGTATTTTAGGCACTGAATGGTGTGGTTGATGTTTATTCCGAAATGGAAAAAACATTTATAGTATGTGATTGCTGTACAGATATTTTTCTTTTTATATTCATTACTGTGTGTGTTCCCTGTTCATCATGTACTTCAGATTTTGAGTCCATGTTCCCCGAGGCCCCATCGACTGACATGATGGTGGTCACAGTGACTCAGAGAACACAGAACGACATGACGGCCTGGACTGAGCAAGTGGATCAGGAGAGAGATGTGCTGCTTGCTAATGTGAGTTGATTTAGTTGCTTTAATCTGTTTTGATTCTATAATATACTAATATTATTATAAACATTATGTATAATAGACAATTTTATGTTATTTCTGTGCACACTATGCCTAACTAAAGCTGCTGTCACTTAGTATCAATGTAGCTCCTAAATAAATGATCATACTTTGGCCTGTGCCTATGGGTTTGCATTGTCCTTGGGCAAAGTTATGTAGCTTTAGTACATTAAAACTCCTTCAGAATGTGTGCGCGTACGAGAGGGAGAGCTTTGTGACTCAGCAGTGTGTGCCTTCGGCGCTCTGTGTTATTTACTGTCTGCTTCACATCACTGTGGAGTTCCTGTCTAATCTTCCTGTCAGGGGAAAGATTTATAGCTAAGCATGTGTTAAAACAGTGTAAGCAAATCTGAATGGAAGCTCCATGGTTAAAGCTATTCATTACAAATAAATGCTGAAAGAATGGTGAGAGTTAATAATTGTGTTGTATGCAGTTTGTTGAAGGTGCAAAGGAGATATGTCATGCTCTCCGAACAGAAGGATTCTGGGCTGATTTCATAGACCCGTCATCTGGACTTGCAGTATGTCATATAAATGTCTACTAAACTTTTGACGCAATCGAAAAAACTTCTCTTAATCTCTGTGTATTTGTATTGCATTTCTCTCTCCTCAGTTCTTCGGTTCATACACAAACAACACGCTCTTTGAAACGGATGAAAGGTATCGGCATTTAGGTTTTCAGATCGAGGACCTGGGCTGTTGTAAAGTGATTCGGCACGTAATGTGGGGGACACATGTTTTTGTGGGCACACTTTTCACCACAGCGCCACCCAACAGCCAGATCATGATGAAGCTACAAGGAAGCTAACTTAATTCAAGATGCTGAGTCATCATGGGAACACTATTGATATCAAAATCAAACCTCAGCTTTTGAGATGATTAGTACAATCAAAAACACATTAACATCCCATGGTGCACTTAATGAAGGTGTCCAATGGCTGCTGCTGGAAATGTGTATTTATTTTTGCAGATCAAAAAGCACTTTTGGTGTGACTTATTTTGGGTGCGTGTGCTACAGAGGGACTACAGACCTCAAAGAAACCAGAATGTGACCGTTAAAAATATTTCCACAACATTGCTACATCCAAATCTGTATTTGGTCATTTTTTTTGTCCATACATTATATTTAAAAAGTTTTAGTAGTGATTAAGAGCTTTCAGTTTAATTCAGTATTGTCAGCTTTTCTTCATTGCTCCATGATAGGCACAATAAATAATGAATGAATGAGTATCACATGGCTGTTGTAATGTTGGTTTATTGTTTGTGTGAACAGTTTGGACTTGATGACCTTCACTTTAAACCATCCATTCATCTAAACGGTTGAGCTACCAAGATATAAGGCCTTCATGAGAATTGACAGAATTTTTTTTATTTTCCATACTCTTGTACTTATTGGTTCTTCAGTATCAAGTGCTTTTCATAAATAGCATAATTTGGAGAGTCTGTAAGCACATTATTATAAAGATCAAAATACAGTAAATAATAAATAGTAGTGTCAAAAACCTCTAACCTTGTCCTTATTAGCCAGAAGGTGATCAAATCATCTGCTGAGGGTGTCATTAGAATTCATTCAGAAGCACAACAGATGGAGAATCATTCTCTTTTAAACTCTGCCTCTACCATTAGTTAAACGGTTCTTCTCTCTCCGTTAGCTCATGTCTGGCGGTGAATTGAATCCTGTGGCCCTTAATACAGCTGATCTGTCCTTGATGGAAAGTCACACAAATATTCTATAAAAGCTATAAAGGGTTTATTAATTTAAATATTTTGCATTCTATCAGATCAGATCTGATCCTTTGCTTACATTGTTTTTCTGGCGTTTATAGAAAATTTTAGTGCATTGAATCAGTATCATATACTGTAGTATAAACATTGTACCATATACTGTAGTATAGTTTTCTTCCCGTGGTAACCAACATCTGAGAATCTCATTTAAGATATTTAACAAAAAAAAAAAAAAAAAATGTGCGGTTGATCAAAGAGGTTCTGTGTGTGGATGGTGAAACGTGTTTTAGAGACAGCTGTCATCATCACCTCATGCCTGTCTGATTGACACAACTATTAATTAGATGTAATTGTCCTGCTAAAACGAGCTTCCTCTAGTTTCTATGATGGAAAGTTCAGTCGTAATTGTTTCACTGAATTCAAACTGTCAAACTGAACAATTCATTAACAATATGATTATAATGTCAACTGGTCCTCTTATCGCTCTGAAGGAACAAAGTGTTTACATTTGTAAAGGACCTTTGTGTTGTTAGGAGGCATCCATTTCCATGTCTCAGCTTCACACATTGTTTCAAAATGGCAGAGTATTGAGCTTCATATGTATTTATAGTGCAAGACAAAAAAGGTTTTTTTTTGGTTGACATATAAGTACTGACCTGTTGACCACCATTTACTGTTGCTGCTAAATGTGTTGTACTGTTGAACTCTCAACCTAGTTATATACCCTTAATTTTACTAGTCTATTTGACTTTTTTTTTTGAGTGGGGTAAAATTAATAATTTGAAATGCAGTTATTGATCAAATAAATAATTTCCTTCTGACTATAAATATCAATTTATGTTTGACTTAAGCATTTGCAGTTGTGGAATAATTCAAGTCACAGGAGAAAGTCAGGGTCATACATTTTTAATTGGGGTTAGGTATCTAGGTCAGACAACCATCGTTGCTTTTCATGAGAAATAAATTATTCAAACAACACCCCCATCCACCCAACAGACCCCACGTTCTCTAAGAAATGGCATTAGGTTTGTAAATCTACATATTTGATATAGGTCCTGATAGATCTGGGAAGAAATATGTTAATAGGAATTTTTGGTAAATACATTAGTGCAGTAGTGATAACAATAATAGCAATAATGATAACTGTGCATTAGTAACAACAACAACAACAGTTGTCAAATATTGGATGGAAGTAGGAATTCCCAATCAGTAACTAGAATGATTAGCCATATTTTTTCAGTGACGTTGAACATTTATTGAGACATAAGTGACAAGGAATGAATAAACTATTTGAGTCCATTATATCTGAAATTATATCTGAATAAATGAAAAACTCAAAGTGTGAGTTGGGTGAGGGCCACAGAGCACTTCTGTCTCCTGTTAGTAAAGTGACAGTCAGTAGCACCAGGTCTGCAAAGCAAAGGAAAACCTGGTGCCAGAGGTCTGTTCAGACAATGGAACGTTCCCACTCGTATCTGCCAACACTTTCCTGTTTTTAGAAAGCAGCTAAGATTTACATTGGCTTGGCCATGTAGAGATCCGAACCGTCATGCACACCATTAAAGGTATGTCTTTGCACTGGGAAAAACAATGGAAGGTATTTTAGACTATCTCTTGTGGTCATTAACGTTTTGAAAATTTGTGTTTTAAACAACTTTTATTCTTACTCTTAATCCGTTTAGGGTTTTCTCTGCTGAAATTTCATTGAGTTTGATTCTGATTAGAGTTTAGACTTGAATTAGATTAATGAATTAGAAAACTCAGACAGAATGAGTGAGTGCTGCATCTACACACACACACACACACACACACACACAACAACAACAACTGGATCTTTATTAGACTCAGCAAACAGATGATTTTGATCACTGATAATTAGGCTCATGTTAATACTGTTAAATTCAGTCATTTTAATTTATTTTTGTTCTGCTTTGTTCACTCTTTTTTCTGATTGCATTGCTGTTCAAATTCAGGATTCAGGAACACCAGAAGCTGTTTTTAGGCTTCATAATTCATATTTTAATGTACCCTGAGTACTTATTCCCCCCGGGTCTGTCATCATCGTGTAATTCAGTCATTGTGAAGTTGAAGCTGTGATTTGTGCACTTCTCTCAGTCCAGTCCTTCCTCAAGTCTTCCCATCACACTGCAGCAGACTTCCAGTCTGTCCTGTGTGATTTTCTCACTGTCTCCGTCTTCCTCTGAAGACAGCTTTCACACTTACATCATTTTGTGTTGTTGTCTCCACCCTGTCCTGGAAACTGATAGCTTTCACACACCAAAAATAGCAGTTACATTTTGTCCAGCATGCATTATTTATTTTTGTCATGGATAATTAAATACATATGAATTACTTTGAATGAAAACTTCAGAATTTTTTTGTTTTTGTTTTTATACTCACCAAAGCTGCATCTATTTAATCGGAAATACAGTAAAAACACTAATGATATGAAATTCTCAAAATTCTAATATGCTAATTCAGTGCTCAAGAAATATTTTGTATTATTGGCAATGGTGAAAACTATTTTTGCTGCTTAACATTTTTCTTTAAACTATGATACATTAACATAAAAAATTTTGGAGTAGGGCTAGTAAAAAAATATTATTATTGTGCACTGAATTGCTTAAACAGACATTTATAATGTTACAAAAGATTTATATTTCAAATAAATGCTGTTCTTTTGAACCTCTTATCCTTAAAAGAATCCTGAAAAAACGTATCACGGTTTCCACAAAAATATTAAAGCACCAAATCAGCATATTAGAATGATTTCTGTAGGATCACGTCACACTGAGTAATGGCTGCTGAAAAGGGATCCTTTACATATTTAAATATATTCAAAAAGAAAACATATATTTTAAATTGTAATCAGACTTGGTAAGCATAAGAGATAAAAACAGTAAAAACCTGAATTATTTCAAGCTTTTGACCAGTATCCATTTAACTGTACCGGTAATCATTGTTATGAGCAGTCTGTGCTAAAATCACTATAAACAACTGCCTTATTATCTTGCGTAATATTAAAAGCTATATTTTTATGTGTGGCTCAGTTATGCTGAATCCAGACGTCTGTCATTTTCCCACACTAAAGAAGGGCTGCGTATGTTTCCACTGCTGCTCAATCAATCCCGAAGCCCCACTGCACAGTAATTAAAATCTCAGCATGGCCATACTGAACAGGATATGCTGCCATGCCCTCCAACAATGAGGGTCATTCCTTGGACTCCAGGCCAGGTACCTGAAACCCAGCCTGCAACAGCTCTTGATCATTAAAAACATGTTACTGCTCATCTGGAAAGTCAGCTCTAGAGAGGAAATCTGACTTTGTATCGGCAGGGAATGAGCCGAGAAACTGGATTACTAAAGCAAGATGAAGGGAGCTTTTGTTGTGACTTGGAAACATATCTGAACCTCTGTCAAAATTTCGATTTGTTTCTTTGTTTTTATTCAGTTACTTTTAAATGTAAAAGCAAACTACCCTGTTGTATTGTTTGTCCCCTCACTTTTCTCTTATAAAGCCTACTTTATAAGTCACTAGAGATGTATTTTTCTGCCATCACATCACAGCAGATTGATACTAAATGTCCCTGTAAAGTTGACTTCATTTTCAACCTGCAGTCCATTTGAGAAACAAGAAGTGACCAGAAGGTCACTGGGTGTTCACCTTTGACCTCTGGCACTAGGCTTAATGAGAGATGTGTTTCCTCTTCTCCGCTGCATTTCACAGAGCCACAACTACAGCATAAATCTGAAGAATTTAGTCATATTTGAGTGATATGTACCATTGGAGCTAGTTAATTCTACAAATGGCAGCTTTATTTGAAGGCCATGTTTTTCTCTAAGGTATGATGGGCCTTTAAAAAAGCACAAAAGGTTTTTCTTGTTTTAAGCATAAAGTATACTCTTAAAAAATAAAGTTTTTTTTCAGTATGTACACTGCTTCATCCTGATTAGATTGGCAATGTTAGCAGTTATGAACTATGATTGATTGGCTAGTTACTGTCATAAAAGTAAAAAGGGAAAACACGTGCCACATTTAGAAAGTTATCTTTGCTTTTTTCAAGTGGATAATCGACTGTGGATGTAAGATCGTAAAATTGATGTAAAATTGAACGAACCTGAAATATATTTTGTGTGAATAACCAAAGCAAGGATCATTTGAAGAGAACATTGACAAACTCATTTGAGTTTTATGTTGAATCATCATGTGTGTATTTTAGCCCAAACAAACTTCATTTCTTTAGAATATTGTCGTTATTATCAGTAAACAAAACATCAGTAAACATTTCAGTTTAATACACAGAAGGGTTACCAATGTACTGCAAAGGTGAGATTTAAAAATATATCCAAAATCTTGTACAAAAGAATATACAGGGATTTTACAAACAAGCGTAGAAAAAAAAAATCTACATTTATAAGAAGCCTTGGCACACAATAGCATGCAGCATTCACAATTTTGTAAGTATACAAAAAAGGTCATGCAACCCTATTACAAATATGCACTTCTTATTATAGTTCAAATGAGAGTAAAAACTGATTTAAAAAACATTTTTATGTACATAATGTTATAAATCTGAGATGACGAGAGCTGATTTTACATCAGCACATTCAGAGACATGTTTAATGCATATGGCCTCTGATTGTTTACTACTCAGGGTAAAGGTGTTTTGTGTATTACTAAACTGTCTGGCACTAACTGGTCCTTAATTACCTGAGTAAAGGTTTTTAGCCCTTCTGTGATCACCATGCCCTTTATATTGTACTGAAGTGAACAAAATGATTTCAGTGAATGTTACAATACTTTTCATAACTCAACAAAAAATGGAGAAGAAACAGGAAATAGCTTCATTTACAGCTGGGCAGATCGCCTAAACCAATCATAACGCCTGAAAAATATAACACTGTTACCGCAGACCCAACACATTTTGCCAATTGCACAGTCAGCCAGGAATCATGATTATGAAATATTACAGTACACAACAACAGACTGACAAATGTATAGGAATGTATATATTTATAGCCCTTCACTATAGGCTATATGGACGTTTAACATGATAATCTGTACACAAGCGCTTTAGGAATACATGTTGCATTATTATGACACAAATACACAGTGCAAAACTAAAAGAGAATTTTCTTTTTATAGGAGTGAGGAATGCTGGATGACACACTGAACTTGGTTCTATAGGTGCCAAACCCTTTTCAATGACAAATACAGTGGTGAGAGGGGTGGGTGGAAAATTTCAAGTTAGGTTCATACCTACAGCCAACAACATAGTTCAGCTTCCTACAAAAATGATTGATAAAAAAATAAATATATCAATAGAAATGTATAAAACACAACTAACATTAATACAAGTAAAAAAAGAAAAGAAAAAAAAGTGCAGGTTTGTGTCAGTTTTGCCATAAATATCCCATCCCATGTCCATCGTGAAAATCTCGGAACCATATATTAGACAAGTCCACTCAGCTTCAGGGAAACCAACCAAAAAAAAAACATTTTTTTCATATCGAACATTAGTATAGGATTCATAAAAATGTATTCAAAGGAAATAAAAACACTTCATTTTGAGAAAAGTAAAGCCCACAGCTGACGGGCACAAGTCAACGGTTTCCTAAATAACTGCCATGAAGGTTTCTTCCACTCCGGGCGATTCTCTCAGTTAATACTGTGGAGCATTAGGATGATGATACAGGCAGAAAGCATCAGCGTGGGACTCTGTGCTCGCTGAACGCTCTCATTAATGGGAGATGAGGTGGCAAAGATGGCATCAGTTTCGTTTCGTGGGAGGGGCATGTTACAGATGTTCCCCTCACAACAGGATATACACACCTGGATGGAGAAAAAGCAGACAATTAACACGAGAATCAGCACTAGCGAACAGTAAAAAAGCACAGAATGCAAGGTTCTCAAGAATAATGAAAAATAGTTGAAAGATAATGTGGCCACAAATTAAGAATTTGTTCCGACAACTTATTAATTAATTTATTGCCACAATTGACAAATGATTGGACAAACGATTACAATTTGGCCACGATTTAAATTAGGGAACAATATAAACCATGGCCACAAATTAATACACTTTTGGAACAAATTAATTTGTGGCCACAATATAATTTGACCACAATTTCTTCCACATCGTAAAACACATTGAATGCATTTCCTCTGATATTTGTGTGACAACAAATGACACACACTTTGTGTTGCTTACCCTGCCCCTGGCTTCTTCTGATTGGTTGACAAACTGTTTCAAAAATCGCTTTAACTTAACTAACGCAGCATTAAAAAATGTGCCCCTCATGTGCAAGACACTGAAATAGCAGCAAGACACAGTAACAGACACCTAAATGAAGTGATATTTACATTTAGCCATTTAGCAGACACTTTTATCCAAAGCAACTTACAAATGAGGACAATAGAAGCAATCAAAGAAAGAATGGGGAGTGCTAGTATTAGAGTGCCAGATTTCGTTTAAATAATTCAAAAGAAAACAAGCAGATAGAGTAGAAATTAAATAGAGAGTGCTGGTGTTGATATGTCTTTAGCTCTTTCTTGAAGATGGTTAAGGACTCAGCTGCTAAATTAAAATTTAGTTTAATGATGCTCTGAGGTGGCAGATAATACCTCTGTATACTTTAAAACTAGGAGCAGAGGTGGGACAGATCAGGAAAATTTTAGTTTAGTTTTTATACAGCATTACATCTTTACACAGAGTTTTGCACAGGAACAGAGCAGCCTTAACTCAGCTGTGCAAAGAGGCCTTTGGAGATAGAACAAATTAGAATCTAAACATTTCTAAAAGTTTATAAAAATTGACACCATACCCCAGGATGAAATTTTCTACAAAACAAAGCTAGTGTTAAGTGTTTTGAGCTAAATGGGTTGCTGAAGTTTAATACCACACTTCGGATTAGGCCGGAATGTCAGTACAGTGCTGCACTGTAATAAAAGCCTCTGCTTCACCTCTCTGAACATGAACAGTAAACAGTCATTATTTAAAGTCTACCTAGAGAGAAAACAAAATCACTTCAGACAAACACAAATAAATTAAACCTTTTTTAACCCAAGGATGAACCTTCAGCTTCTAAATTTTCCCTTTTAGTATAGCTGTGGCATCTTTACGCTGTATTTATCTCTCAATCTGGCCTCTTCACATTTGCCCCCTGCCCTCTGCATAACTCCTGTCCTCTGCTAGAGGTAAAAGGTAAACCACAAAGAGTTCAGGGAGTGACCGGGCGCACCTTTCAGCAAGGATTACTCAAAGGAGGATTACTGAGAGAGACGGCAGCATAACTCACACCTTTATCTCATCTGCAGTGAAATCACTTGAGAGGATAAATGGATTAACTAAAGAGCTGAGTTTAGTGTTGCTGACTGAGCCAGATCCTACAGGCAGCAGAGCCGATCAGAAATGTGTTTATCAACCACTCGACATGCTTACTTTAAGATCACTTCAAGTGGACTGTGTAAAATGAGATGAGAAGAAGAACGAGGACGGATATCAGACTGGACACATTTGGTCTGAAACATAAGTGACTTGATATAATGTGAGTTGTATCTCACCTTGTTTCCTTCATGATCCACCTCAGAGCACCCAGTTACAAGACAGTCTTCCAGCGCCACACAACGCTTTGTCACCGACACTGTGTTTCCATCCCAGCTCATCTTATGTTGTGTGTAGCAATATCTGCTCTCTAAAAGTTATAAAGAAGCTTCACTTAGTTTTCTCAACGACATACTGTATACATCACAAAAGACAGCTTTAAATCCAGTCCGATAAAGGAGTCAGATTTCAGAGGAAAAGCAACATCCTTCCAGGGATTTAAAAAAAAAAATGGATCGGATATTGCAGAACTCGCTCTCAGCCGCTTTAAATTTCATGTGTCCTTGAAATGTGAGTCTTACAATAACACAATATTGCACAATATTTATGAACTATGTAGAAACACTGAACACTGAGAATTGCATTCCTGTAAATGTATTCATTGACCTGCAAATGTGCAGATGATATGCAGCAGCATGTGCTTTACTGAAGGAATGAGTGTCTGTAAAGGGTTACAGCTCCTGAACCATTAACACAGTGCTGTAAATCAGACACAATGCAGCACAGGACTCATATCCATGGCAAAAACATGTACTGAATACATACATGGAGCAACTCAAAGGCAAAGCAGGACCTGAAACATACTGACCCAGCATCTTATTCACTAAATGCACTTCAATAGCACTGCACCTAGACTATTTAAATGCCATGTGACTGTTTTATTATAGTTTCCCCCCCCCCAAAAAAAAAAAAATCCAGGGATTTAAAAAAATAACTGTACTTTTGTTTCAAGACACACACTGCAAGACAAAGATATGATGAAATACCTTTCAAAGGAATTCTTACTTGTCTGTAATAAGAGAGAGGTAATGGAGATGTTGGTACCTCGTGGACAGTAGAGATCTGGAGCCCAGCGGTTGCATTCATAGTTGTCAGGTGCATCTTCACATGTAAAACATTTAAATCCCCCTGGATATGGAGTTGCTGGGAAAACAGATGCAGCAGAATAATTATCAATGTAAACAGAATGGAAATGATCAAACAAAAACAAAAACAAAAAATGAAAATATTCAAAAACCCCAAACCGTCAACTTGACTTTGTTTATTTCTTTGTTGGCAAAGGTACATTTTAAGCAGCTATTACTCTAGTCTTCATAAATCATTCTTGAAATCATGATTAGGTGATTAAAACACATTTAATCATTGTCAATGCTGAAAATAGTTTTGCTGCTTAATATTTTTGTGGAAATCATTAAACATTTTATAGGATTCTTTGATGAATAGAAAGTTTAAAAGAACAGTATTTATTTCACATTAATATTTTTTACAACAATGTAAAAGTTACTTTTGATCAATTAAATGCATCCTTCCTCATTAAAATTATTCCTTTTTTCCCCAATTAATTGTGTATTGGCATAATGTTACAGTATATTAACAAAAACAAATATTCATTTGAAAAATATAAGTAAAATATTTGATTCTTCATCTGAGAATATCAGTATTACCATGTAAAATACCACAATGTTTAAAAAATATTGTATTATTTCCTATGGAGCAAGTCAAACATTCTCATCTGACATCATAATTTACACACTGTGTTTGCAGATTAGATGAAATGCCACTAATAGCACTTTTAAATAATTAAATCACACTCAGAATTGTTTTTTTCTGTGTCTGTCTCCATTTCCTAATCATCAGGAACACCTGCCACATGGACTGAGACACTACTGTATCTAATCAAGGGCACTTCCTCCAGCTTTTGCAACTTTGGAACACAGTGTGTTTCTCTTCTGGAGCTCCTCAATCAGATTACACAGCTCACATGAAACAGAAACATCAGTCTCTCTTTGTTTTTTGTTTTTTTAAAAGAAAACTCTTGTTGACCTCACCCAGCAAAAGAAAAATTAAGAATTTTACAATTTTACTTTTAAGATTTTAAGAATTTTACTGATTTAAACAAGCCATTGATTCATCCAGACAGCCCTGATGTGTTATTACCTCTGAGGTCTCTAAATAGCTCTGTATATACAAACCGAGCTTAGTAGCTCATTTTGACCTACAGTTTAACCGATAAGTCCCCCAAATTCTTGTGACTCTAATGAAAGTGGTCATTAAATGATGAAAACAATGATACAACTGACTGTATCCCCACTTAGATATTAATAGCACAGACTTAAGGAGGTGAGAGAAACACTGTAGTTAAAACAACAGCAAAACATGAACAATCCAACATTTTTATGACCATCGGATGTCTATGTCATTATAACATTATACATTTTCTTCCTTTCCTCCAGCTAATTCAATAAGCATGTCTGTTTAATTTTTGGTGTCAAAAAGGAGAAAACAAAACAATTTGTAACATAATTCAGTGTAAGCATGCTTTTGCATGTTTTTTATTATGAGACTGTAAAGAAGCGCTAACTAGGCTAAGTAGCTGGAGTGTGTTTTGTTTTCTGAATGATCTCATGGGGTTGTAAATCCACACTTGCCATCTGGAGTCATGAAACATAATGAACTCCAAGATCATCATAAATCCTCTACATCAATATACAACAGCTGGATATCAGCAGGTCACAAAATCAGTGCTGGTGCAAAGACTATTTCGGGAACTCATAAGAACTGATTTGTTTTAACCTCACACACACACACACACACACACACACACACACACACTCAATCCCCACTGGGCCATTGAGCAGATACGGATATCTCCAGCTGCACACCGGAGAGCCGGCATACAGCTTAAAGGATTTTGGGAGGTCCTGCTCACTGTGATGAAAGAGTTTGGGATTTCACAGATTAATTCTCTCAACAGAATTGAAACCAACCTCTACTCTCTTTCATTATGGCAAAATTGTACTTGAACAATCCACATGTATCCAACAGATTCTGAGATATTAAAATTATGTATTGGTAACAGATTATTGTAACTTTCATTATAAATCAATGAGTAAGATGTAATGCTTAGACCATCAGTACATTCAAATAATCTGGTGAGATTGTTAAGAGTACCTAGTGTATAGACGGTTTCATCGGGCGCATGTGCCTGGCACTAATTTAACTTCTGGTCTGTGTTTGTTTATCACTTTGGCTATGGCGCCGTCTACAAATGCAGTTGAAGTTAAGGTGATAAATAGACTGAAGTTGGACTGAAGGTGGTTATGCTGTGGGATGCATTTCACATACATTTATTTATTTGTGGCACTCACAATATCATAACCGACCCATTTTCCAAAAGGCTTCGTTGAATAAACATGATCACGCACTGCACGTTTAAAACAAGGTGCAGGTGTTTTTATAACACTGTCTTTCTGAAGGTAGACCATCTTTAATTAGTCTATACAATTTTATATGTCACTTTTAAAGTGAGCTCAGCGCTGCTTTGTGTACAGCAGTTACTGGGGAAACCTCTGTTTCTCCTGGTTTAAATCAGCATTTGCATTTTCAGTAAGTCTGATTTACGCAGCAAACGTATTTTGCTTGTTATCAAAAATAATCTACTCTAGAGGGACTACTTAGCTGATATTGATCCTATTTGGAAGTCTACTGGAAGATAAGTTAGGGCCACAAAAGCGTGCCCACGCAGTAAAGTTTGTTTATGTTGCTGACGTTGAAACCGCTTAAATTACAAAAGTTGTTTTAAACGCAAACGCTGGTTACACCAAATACTGATTAGATTTAGTTAAGAAGTTAGTTAGAAGTTAACTGATAAATAAAATATTTTTTGGACATTAGTTTTGATAGTATCTTCACATTACAGCATTTTTACACAAGTGCCTAAAACTTTTCACAGTACTGTAGCTTTGCAGGTAGGTTTCTTCAAGTATCTTGGAGAGGTTGCCACAGTCATCCCAGATTGACTAGATGATGGCATTTCTCAAATGCATCGTAAGCCTAAGTAGATCATAGACCCATTGCCATTCTACGGTGGTCTCTGCAATCAACGTAGCTTACGATGCTGTTGAGAAATGTGTGAAGCACCAGCTGTTGTCACACTCCATGTGCTGGAAAAAATCTGACAAAAGCAATGTTGGAAATGTAAACTCATATTTCCTACTGGCAAACTACAGTAAAATACAGAAAAAACTGGCTTCGCTGTTGACTATGATCTGATTAATGTTGTAAGAAAATGTTACCCATATATTTGATGGACATAACAACCATTTGCCCATGAAGGAACAGCTACACTGCCATTGTGGCCATTGGCACATGCTTTGAACAATTGATTTAGAATCAGCATGGAAGGCAATCCATGAGTTTCAGGGTGGGGGATCTTAACACAGCTGCTATGTCAGCTGAGATGCTGAGTTTAGCTACAGATCACTGGCCTGGAAGGCCTGGCCAATTATTAGGACACAATAGAAAATCAAGAACACTGCATTTGGAATAAGTCTGCCTGCATTCAGAGCCTAAAGCCCGACCAGTCTTTACAGAAGTCATGACTGAGAAATTATTACTGACACTGGTTTCATTTTCAAGGCTTTGGCAGAATCTAAGAAAAAAAATACTTACTTGAGGGATGGAGAAAAACAATGTCTTTTTCTGTGAAGTCCCTCGATTGAACCACTTTGATGATGGCGGTCAGCATCAGGCCCCAGGCCATGAGAGGCCAGGGTTCCATAGCTGGAGAACAACTCACATGAGCAGGTATCCAGATCCAACACGGCACCTGTTAAACAAAACAACCATTAATTAAAAAAACACAAAACCAGAGTCATACAAAACAACTCAACTATAGGCACCAAATAAATTAAGTTTTAACGAGGGATTAAAGAAACATCTGCTGAAGATTGAAAGAACACGCTACAGGATTAAAGCTGTTCAAAAGCGGTGTTAACTCCAAAACACTGGACACACAGAGACATGCTTGTTATTCCTGCAAGTGCTTCATTATATCAATGACAATGTCAGCAGTCTGCCAATGTCCTGCCCCTCAGCAACAGTGACCCTCTTAGCCGTTTGCTTTGTTAGTTGGCAGCAGAACAAACACCCATCTATTGTTCTCAATTACTGAAGCCCATTTTTACGATGAAACATCTTTGATTAACACCACAAAATTAATAGCCACATATTTACAATATATTAAATAGAATCAAATTTAATGGAACAGAACATTCATGTGGCATATTTTTGATAGATTCTTTTTTTTTTTAAATATTGAAATTACATTTCACCATTTACAATTACTTTAAATAGAATTAAATGAAAAAGGATTATACTGGTCTTTGGTGAGATACTTTTTCAAAAAATCCCTCCTAAAACAAGCCTGAAGAAAAGCACATGGCTTAAACACGGATTTCTGCGGTTTATATTATTGAAGCGAAAGCTGGGGCAGAATAAACACATTTCAGAAATGCTCGACTAAACTGCTTTGTTTGGTTTCTTCAGCGAGTCAGATGGCGATACAGCCAGTAATCATCCCATTTAACAATCCCATTTATTTTGGTGAATCAATTTCTCTAATTTTGTATACAACAGACTACAATACTACTAAAAATATAATATTAATAACTATAATAATATATTTTCTAGTTTTTCTGTATCAATTCAAAGGGAAAACAGATTTCCTCCTTTTTATTATGTTAGCCATTCTAATCTGAGAAAAAATGATTAAACAGGCCGACACTGGGCAGCCTTGAGCTTCTGTTGCTGCATAGCTCCTGACCTCTCAGACAATGCAGAGTGGCACAGCACAGCCATGTTAGAGCGCATCAGGTTTCCTCAAAGTGATCCTTGTATTGAAAAGGAGCACACAAGTACATATCGGTTTTCGTTTTTAGCTGCAAATTTGTCCCACAAGCTGTTCGTCGGCTGGGAATGTCAACAAACAATTTAAGTATGTTTTGACACAGCTTTGATAAATGTGGTGACCTCTATAATAAGTTAAGTCTGAATGTAATGAATTGGATTTTCCCCTGGGCTTTCAGTATTATATTAGTAAGAACTTAACACATGGAAATGTGTTTCATGTGGATGCTGCTGAACAGAGATAACGTGGCATATGTATGATGATAAATCTTTAAATGAAACAGCCAGGTGTTACGATGAATTGAAACTAATTCAGTTAATGACACATTTGTGCAATCATAGTTTCTACAAGAGAAAAGATTAAAGGGATAAAATTGAAGTTCTGTCATCATGCTGTTCCAAACCTGTATGTTTTTTTTTCAGAACACAAAAGGAGATTTTTTTTAAAAGTGCTCATGCTTTTTCATGTTCATATCTTTTTTGTTATCCTCAGAAAAAAAGCCTTAAGTAAATTACGACAATTAGTATTTTTGCTGAATTATAACTTTAAAAACATAGACATATACTTGATACATTATCTGGCCAACTAAAAAATCTCACAATTAAATATTCAATGCAAAGCCTTTTGAATGCCTGAAAGAGAATGCCTGCAGCTGAAATAATCTGAAGCTCTGATAAAATCAAGCCCAGCATGACATGAAGAGAGAATGAGTTAAGTAAAGTAAGCCCAGAGTACAAAAAAAAAAGACATCCTACTGATAAGAAAACATGGATTTAGTTTCAACACACAGGTGTCCTCAGACGAGAGGCATCTTATTCAGCTTTATCTGTTATTGAGGTGTCTAATGTCCAAGACTATCAAGCACCAGCTGTCCAGACCACAACTCTGAGAACATGGCTGATAAGAGATCACCAACAATAGTGAAGGACAGAGACATAACTGTATTCTTGTGAATGGGAAGTCGTGGCCTAATGGTTAGAGAGTCAGACTGGCAATCGAAAGGTTGTAAGTTTGAGTCTCAGGCCGGCAGGAATTGTGGGTGGGGGGAGTGCATGTACAGTTCTCTCTCCACCTTCAATACCACGACTGAGGTGCCCTTGAGCAAGGCACTGAACCCCCAACTGCTCCCCGGGCGCCGCAGCATAAATGGCTGCCCTGTGTGTGTGTGTGTGTGTGTGGATGGGTTAAATGCAGAGCATGAATTCTGAGTATGGGTCACCATACTTGGCTGAATGTCACTTCACTTTCACTTGCATACCTTTCAGAAGTTTGGAGTCAATAAGACTTCAAACTTTCAAGTATATTACATTTTATATTCACCAAGGATACATTAAATTGATCAAAGGGGATGGCAAATACATTTACAATGTTTCTATTTAAAAATAAATGCTGTTTTTTACCTTTATTAATCAAAGAACCCTGAAAAAACTACATTTCCACATTACTACAAAAAAAGAAAAAAAAGAAAAAGAAAAACAAAATAAAAATAAGCAGCACAACTGCTTTCAACATTGATAATAATAAGAAATGTTTTATGGAACCAAATCAACATATTACAATGATTTCTGAAGGATCATGTGACTGTGAAGACTGGAGTAATGATGCTGAAAATTCAGTCTCACTTTCACAGGAATAAATTACATTTTAAAATACATTAATGTTCATTTGTGTGGCACCTGAAGTCCAGCAGAATTTTTCTTCATAATTATTTGAATAATTGAATTTTAAGTGTTGACATTCTAATCACAATAATGACGACTGCAACAAAAAAGTGAAATATTTAATTAAAATACTTCAGTTTCTAAACAAGGCACATAATAACTACTCTGATATTCAAAGGCAACCTTCCAGACCAATCAGGAAGTGCTACAGGTTGAACTTCAGTGCCCCATCTCCTCTAAAGCTTTGCCAGGTGCCTGCCATGAGCAATACCTGTCATCAGAGCCCACACACCTTCGAGCTGCTCTGCAAAATGGAAACTGTGGTTGTCTGTTTGTTTAAGCAGATATTCTGTATAGTTTTGGAGAGTGCTGAAGAGGATCATGCTGTATTAAAGCATAACAGTAGAGCAAACAATTTAACACAACATGAACCCGGCACAAAAGCAAATTGGCCATTTGCACTTGATTGATTTTGTCTGTACTGCTTCCATGGCATCTCTGACCCCTTTAATGCAAAAAATTACTAAGGAAGTATAAATATGTGTCCATATACCACCACTGGTACATTTAATCATATTTTATGCTCTTACAGTGAGATTAAATATAAAATTACACATATTCTCTACAAAACTCATGTGCATTATGTATGACATTAACACATCATATATCTGTACACTGTACTACATTAATTTACAACTACTCTTTGCTGTTTAAAACTTTGTTGTGAGGAAGATTTTTTTTATGATGAAAAAGACTGAATTGATTTAATCAAAAATACAATAAAAACAGTAATATTGTGTAATATTACTAGAATTCAAAACATCCATTTTCTACTTGAATATATTATTTAATGTAATTTATTCCTGTGCTAACAAAGCTGAACTTTCAGCAGCCATTACAATCTTCCATGTCACATGATCCTTCCGAAATCATGCAAGTATGCTCATTTGCTGCTCAAGAAATATTTCTAACAGAAAACAGTTGTGCTGCCTAATATTTTCAGAACAGTTTTATTTCAAATGGAAAGCTTTGGTAACATTATAAATGTCTTTACTGACACATTTTTGCATAGAGCTGTAAAAAATAATGCTGATAGTAAAGTTTATTCATTATTTTATATATGTTTATAAAGATTATTTGGTCTATTTTATAAGAATTGTTTGAATTCATATAGCAATTTCTGATTTTTTGACTGAGCCATCATTGAAAAAAAGAACAGTTCACTCCAAAACAAGCAGCATTAGTCATTTCACCGCGTGTATTATGCTGCTTTTAAAGCATTAAAAAGTGCTTATTTGAGCGTTTAGCACCTGTGATACACCATGTAAGAATGACTTTCTGAAAGCCTGACTTCCTCTCTGTACAGCATGATACATCCAGTCACACTGATTTCATCTCATTACTGAGGTCACTGGCTGACTCAGACCCAGCAGGGTGGAGGAAAGACTCCCAGCAGGTCAAGGGCCCTGGAGTTCCTGCCTGAGCCGCTGCCAGGTGAGTAAGACTAACTCAGGTCAGAAACACAATACTCTGGGTCAGGAATTGGCCTGTGAATGGCAGTCGCTCCCATTAATGGAGGGAAAGAAATGCGAATCCTCTCTTGTGATTTCCAAAACTTGTTCGACCAGATTTCGCACAGGTTTGAGAAGTGAAAGGGGACGAGTGGCGAAGAAGCCACAGGCTGCACGTTGTGGCTCTTTTCCAGTCTGCCACAAAGTATTTCATCTAGAATGAAAACATCATATTAGAAACTGCATAATAGAAGAGGTTTATATTACTTAGGACAATAGCACAACTGTTATTTATGCCACAAATAGAAAATAAACAAACATATTGCATAACATATTCAAAACATTTTGTTGCAAAGCTAAGTTCCTTGGAAAGCCACAATATAGAAAGAATGTACAATAACACTGATGAAGCTGCACATCTCCACTCATTTGAGAGAGCACAATGCAATCTCAACAGAACCCTGCTTTCACAGGCCAAATGGCATTGAGTAATGCCTCTGCCCTATAGTGCACCTGGCCAAAACCAAAGGAGTCAAGTTGGATCAGAATCACACAGCAGCTAATTGAAATCCTGCACACACACACACACACACACACACACACTAATTGGGCACTATTCATTTGAAGTGGTCCAGTTCAGCTGTATAATTTTTAATCCCCTCTTCAGTCTCGACACATTCAAGGATCCAAGGAATCAGTCATGTAGCTCAGGATAACACAATGGAAAATCAGCTTCACAATGCAGAAATGAGTCTGTTTAAAATGATCACTGTCGGAACAATATTAATATGACACAATGTGCCATATGCTGCATACATATGTTTGGGAGGAAACCTGAATACACTTGTATGATTAGAATGTTTTTTTGTTTTTTTTTTGGGTGGGCATGAGTCTGGGTCAGGGTCATACAACTGTCCTGATGTAATAATCAAGAAACAAAGCCTTAATAAATGAGATTCTTAAAAAATAAAAAACATATTGAGTAGTTTGACAATCTTTTATAATTATTTCTTTAGAAATATTTTAGTGTCTCACTGTTACTGTTTATTTATATGTAACATGTTTGTTTGTTTGTGTGTGTGTGTGTGTGTGTATATATATATATATTAGCTTGTTAGTTTATTTATAAGTAAGTTATTTTTGTATATAAAGTATGTATAGTATCAAATAGTAAATCAAGTAGTTGAAATAATTTTTTCAAGTAATGATTTTTTTTTTTTTTTTTTTTTATAGTTATCATTATAGTTTTGGAATTACATTAAGTTAACTAATAACCCTGGTGAGTAAATAACAGATTTTTTTGTGGGGGGTGAACTATCCCTTTTATAATCTTCTTCCATTAAGATATGTTTTCTCGACAACATATTCTTCTCGTTACAGTATTCAGTTTTCCTCCTGTAGATTTAAATGTAACTGGTTCAGCTAGGTCAAAATGACCTCTGCAATAGCATCTCTTCTCTTTGGGTTCGCTGACCCCACTTTTTGAAACTAGGAAAAAGACTTGAGCTCTTTGTAGGGTAGTGCAAATACAATAATGTCATGGCGTGTGTGTGTGTGTGTGTGTGTGTGTGTGTGTGTGTCTGTGTGTGGGGTGGGGCTGAAGAAGGGATAAAATATCCTTGTGGCAGGTGTAGAAAACCAAGTGGATGGGGTAAGTTTGATTCCCTTGAACTTTGGGCCAGCAAAACTATAACTGGATTAGAGGGCAAACGGGGGCTAATTAAGAATGTTCATGAAAGGATTTGCTCCTCTTTTGTCTTTGGGGCTCAGATGACAAAGCCTCACATTCTCCCAAAAAGACTGTTACACTTCGTGCTCACGGACCGAGTGTGACGGAGTTTAATCAGATGGAGGAAAGTATGCTCTGCTCTGAACTATGAGGCTTTTGTGCATGCTTACATGTAAACATCTACGGATCAGACAAGACTGGAATATTAGAAGATCACCTGACACTGGAGGAGCTTGTGATTCAGTCAACATACCATGTCAAAGAACATACATTTTATCATAAATTGCTCAAACATAGCACCACTATGTCTGTACAAGATCTAAATGATGGGAATAAGATGGAAGAAAGGTGGCTGTGGTTGCATAAAAAAAAAGGTATTGTCATCTTTTTGTCACGATCGGTGTTACGGAAAACACAGAAAACACAGAAAACACATTGGAGAACCAATTGCGAGTACGTCTTTAATAAGGGGGTAATCCAAAGAGAATACACAGTCCAGGCATGAGTCGTAACCAAAAACATCATTCCAAACATAAACCAAACGAAGACAAGGCAAGGGCAAGAACTGACGGACATGAATTAATATACAACATTAAACAAGGACTCCGTGACTAAGACTCAGACAGACCAGGTATAAATACACAAAAGGATTATGGGGAAACAGGAGACAGGTGGGGAAACAATCAATTAACTAAACAAGGAGGAAGGTGACCAAATAAGGAGACAGGAAGTGATAATATGATAAACACCGTGGGAACTGAGGACACCTAGTGGGAACCCAGGGAACACAACCCAGACACTGTGACAGTACCCCCCTTCTACGGAGTGGCTCCCAGACGCTCCAAGACAGACACAAAACAGAGACCAGGAGGGAGGCGGACAGGTGGAGGCTCAGGGGGAGGGACGGAGGGCCAGAAAAGAAAAACATGGGGAACAGGCACCAGAATGTAAACACAACACAGAAAGACCAGGAGGGAGGAGGACCGGAGGAGGTTCAGGGGGAGGGACGGAGGGCCAGACTAACAGAAAGGAACAGGGACAGACATTAACGCAAAAACAAAAGGAAAAAATAACATGAAGCCCCCCAGGGCGGAGCAGACGACCACCACACCCTTGTGGTCAAGGCCAGAGTCCTCCAGGGCGGAGCGGAAGACCACCACAACCGTGTAGTCAGGGCAAGCGCCCCCCAGGGCGGAGCAGAAGACCACCATGTCCGTGTGGTCAGAGCAGAAGCCACCCAGGGCGGAGCAGAGGACCCCCACATCCTTGTGGTCGACGCCAGAGTCCCCCAGGGCGGAGCGGAAGACCACCACAACCGTGTAGTCAGGGCAAGCGCCCCCCAGGGCGGAGCAGAAGACCACCATGTCCGTGTGGTCAGAGCAGAAGCCCCCCAGGGCGGAGCAGAGGACCACCACGTCCTCGTGGTCGACGCCAGAGTCCCCCAGGGCGGAGCGGGAGTGGCCTCGGGCAATGCATCGGGAACGGGCACCGCCTCGGCCTCTGGAACAGCATCGGCCACCGCCTCGGCATCGGGCACCGCATCGGGCACCGCCTCGGCCTCCGGAACGGCATCGGGCACCGCCTCGGCCTCCGGAACGGCATCGGGCACCACCTCGGCCTCCGGAACGGCATCGGGCACCGCCTCGGCATCGGGCCCCGCCTCGGCCTCCGGAACGGCATCGGGCACCGCCTCGGCCTCCGGAACAGCATCGGCCTCCGGAACGGCATCGGGCACCGCCTCGGCCTCCGGAACAGCATCAGCCTCCGGAACGGCATCGGGCACCGCCTCGGCCTACACGGCATCGGGCCGGAGGCATCGGGCATCGGGCTCCGCCTCGGCCTCCGGAACAGCATCGGGCACCGCCTCGGCCTCCGGAATGGCATCGGGCACCGCCTCGGCCTACACGGCATCGGGCCGGAGGCATCGGGCATCGGGCTCCGCCTCGGCCTCCGGAACAGCAGGCCTCCGGAACGGCATCGGGCACCGCCTCGGCCTCCGGAACGGCATCGGGCACCGCCTCGGCATCGGGCCCCGCTTCGGCATCGGGCACCGCCTCGGCCTCCGGAACAGCATCGGGCACCGCCTCGGCCTCCGGAACGGCATCGGGCACCGCCTCGGCCTCCGGAACGGCATCGGGCACCGCCTCGGCCTCCGGAACGGCATCGGGCACCGCCTCGGCCTCCGGAACGGCATCGGCCTCCGCCTCGGCCTCCGGAACGGCATCGGCCTCCGCCTCGGCCTCCGGAACAGCATCGGCCTCCGGAACGGCATCGGGCACCGCCTCGGCCTCCGGAACGGCATCGGCCTCCGGAACGGCATCGGGCACCGCCTCGGCCTCCGGAACGGCATCGGCCTCCGGAACGGCATCGGGCACCGCCTCGGCCTCCGGAACGGCATCGGGCACCGCCTCGGCATCGGGCCCCGCTTCGGCATCGGGCACCGCCTCGGCCTCCGGAACGGCATCGGGCACCGCCTCGGCCTCCGGAACGGCATCGGGCACCGCCTCGGCCTCCGGAACGGCATCGGGCACCGCCTCGGCCTCCGGAACGGCATCGGGCACCGCCTCGGCCTCCGGAACGGCATCGGCCTCCGCCTCGGCCTCCGGAACGGCATCGGCCTCCGCCTCGGCCTCCGGAACGGCATCGGCCTCCGCCTCGGCCTCCGGAACAGCATCGGCCTCCGGAACGGCATCGGGCACCGCCTCGGCCTCCGGAACGGCATCGGCCTCCGGAACGGCATCGGGCACCGCCTCGGCCTCCGGAACGGCATCGGCCTCCGGAACGGCATCGGGCACCGCCTCGGCCTCCGGAACGGCATCGGGCACCGCCTCGGCCTCCGGAACGGCATCGGGCACCGCCTCGGCCTCCGGAACAGCATCGGGCACCGCGTCGGCCTCCGGAACAGCATGGCGAGTCGGTGACACCTTGTCTGGAGACTCAGGCGTTGAGTCGGCCATGTTGTGCTGTGGCTCCAAGCTGGCGGCCATCTTGTACTGTGGCTCCAAGCTGGCGGCCATCTTGTACTGTGGCGCTGGGCTGGCGGCCATCTTGTGCTGTGGCTCTGGGCTGGCAGCCATCTTGTGCTGTGGCTCTGGGCTGGCAGCCATCTTGTGCTGTGGCTCTGGACTGGCAGCCATCTTGTGCTGTGGCTCTGGGCTGGCAGCCATCTTGTGCTGTGGCTCTGGGCTGGCAGCCATCTTGTGCTGTGGCTCTGGGCTGGCAGCCATCTTGTGCTGTGGCGCTGGGCTGGCAGCCATCTTGTGCTGTGGCGCTGGGCTGGCAGCCATCTTGTGCTGTGGCGCTGGGCTGGCAGCCATCTTGTGCTGTGGCGCTGGGCTGGCGGCCATCTTGTGCTGAGGCGCTGGCTCAGCAGCCCTGACGTTGACCGTCTTGGGAATCTCTAGAATCTTGGACAGCGTAGCGAAATAATCCAAGAATGAGTCAGCGCAAGTGCAAATACAATAATGTCATGGCGTGTGTGTGTGTGTGTGTGTGTGTGTGTGTGTGTGTCTGTGTGTGGGGTGGGGCTGAAGAAGGGATAAAATATCCTTGTGGCAGGTGTAGAAAACCAAGTGGATGGGGTAAGTTTGATTCCCTTGAACTTTGGGCCAGCAAAACTATAACTGGATTAGAGGGCAAACGGGGGCTAATTAAGAATGTTCATGAAAGGATTTGCTCCTCTTTTGTCTTTGGGGCTCAGATGACAAAGCCTCACATTCTCCCAAAAAGACTGTTACACTTCGTGCTCACGGACCGAGTGTGACGGAGTTTAATCAGATGGAGGAAAGTATGCTCTGCTCTGAACTATGAGGCTTTTGTGCATGCTTACATGTAAACATCTACGGATCAGACAAGACTGGAATATTAGAAGATCACCTGACACTGGAGGAGCTTGTGATTCAGTCAACATACCATGTCAAAGAACATACATTTTATCATAAATTGCTCAAACATAGCACCACTATGTCTGTACAAGATCTAAATGATGGGAATAAGATGGAAGAAAGGTGGCTGTGGTTGCATAAAAAAAAAGGTATTGTCATCTTTTTGTCACGATCGGTGTTACGGAAAACACAGAAAACACAGAAAACACATTGGAGAACCAATTGCGAGTACGTCTTTAATAAGGGGGTAATCCAAAGAGAATACACAGTCCAGGCATGAGTCGTAACCAAAAACATCATTCCAAACATAAACCAAACGAAGACAAGGCAAGGGCAAGAACTGACGGACATGAATTAATATACAACATTAAACAAGGACTCCGTGACTAAGACTCAGACAGACCAGGTATAAATACACAAAAGGATTATGGGGAAACAGGAGACAGGTGGGGAAACAATCAATTAACTAAACAAGGAGGAAGGTGACCAAATAAGGAGACAGGAAGTGATAATATGATAAACACCGTGGGAACTGAGGACACCTAGTGGGAACCCAGGGAACACAACCCAGACACTGTGACAGTACCCCCCTTCTACGGAGTGGCTCCCAGACGCTCCAAGACAGACACAAAACAGAGACCAGGAGGGAGGCGGACAGGTGGAGGCTCAGGGGGAGGGACGGAGGGCCAGAAAAGAAAAACATGGGGAACAGGCACCAGAATGTAAACACAACACAGAAAGACCAGGAGGGAGGAGGACCGGAGGAGGTTCAGGGGGAGGGACGGAGGGCCAGACTAACAGAAAGGAACAGGGACAGACATTAACGCAAAAACAAAAGGAAAAAATAACATGAAGCCCCCCAGGGCGGAGCAGACGACCACCACACCCTTGTGGTCAAGGCCAGAGTCCTCCAGGGCGGAGCGGAAGACCACCACAACCGTGTAGTCAGGGCAAGCGCCCCCCAGGGCGGAGCAGAAGACCACCATGTCCGTGTGGTCAGAGCAGAAGCCACCCAGGGCGGAGCAGAGGACCCCCACATCCTTGTGGTCGACGCCAGAGTCCCCCAGGGCGGAGCGGAAGACCACCACAACCGTGTAGTCAGGGCAAGCGCCCCCCAGGGCGGAGCAGAAGACCACCATGTCCGTGTGGTCAGAGCAGAAGCCCCCCAGGGCGGAGCAGAGGACCACCACGTCCTCGTGGTCGACGCCAGAGTCCCCCAGGGCGGAGCGGGAGTGGCCTCGGGCAATGCATCGGGAACGGGCACCGCCTCGGCCTCTGGAACAGCATCGGCCACCGCCTCGGCATCGGGCACCGCATCGGGCACCGCCTCGGCCTCCGGAACGGCATCGGGCACCGCCTCGGCCTCCGGAACGGCATCGGGCACCACCTCGGCCTCCGGAACGGCATCGGGCACCGCCTCGGCATCGGGCCCCGCCTCGGCCTCCGGAACGGCATCGGGCACCGCCTCGGCCTCCGGAACAGCATCGGCCTCCGGAACGGCATCGGGCACCGCCTCGGCCTCCGGAACAGCATCAGCCTCCGGAACGGCATCGGGCACCGCCTCGGCCTACACGGCATCGGGCCGGAGGCATCGGGCATCGGGCTCCGCCTCGGCCTCCGGAACAGCATCGGGCACCGCCTCGGCCTCCGGAATGGCATCGGGCACCGCCTCGGCCTACACGGCATCGGGCCGGAGGCATCGGGCATCGGGCTCCGCCTCGGCCTCCGGAACAGCAGGCCTCCGGAACGGCATCGGGCACCGCCTCGGCCTCCGGAACGGCATCGGGCACCGCCTCGGCATCGGGCCCCGCTTCGGCATCGGGCACCGCCTCGGCCTCCGGAACGGCATCGGGCACCGCCTCGGCCTCCGGAACGGCATCGGGCACCGCCTCGGCCTCCGGAACGGCATCGGGCACCGCCTCGGCCTCCGGAACGGCATCGGGCACCGCCTCGGCCTCCGGAACGGCATCGGGCACCGCCTCGGCCTCCGGAACGGCATCGGCCTCCGCCTCGGCCTCCGGAACAGCATCGGCCTCCGGAACGGCATCGGGCACCGCCTCGGCCTCCGGAACGGCATCGGCCTCCGCCTCGGCCTCCGGAACGGCATCGGCCTCCGCCTCGGCCTCCGGAACGGCATCGGCCTCCGGAACGGCATCGGGCACCGCCTCGGCCTCCGGAACGGCATCGGCCTCCGGAACGGCATCGGGCACCGCCTCGGCCTCCGGAACGGCATCGGCCTCCGGAACGGCATCGGGCACCGCCTCGGCCTCCGGAACGGCATCGGGCACCGCCTCGGCCTCCGGAACGGCATCGGGCACCGCCTCGGCCTCCGGAACGGCATCGGGCACCGCCTCGGCCTCCGGAACAGCATCGGGCACCGCGTCGGCCTCCGGAACAGCATGGCGAGTCGGTGACACCTTGTCTGGAGACTCAGGCGTTGAGTCGGCCATGTTGTGCTGTGGCTCCAAGCTGGCGGCCATCTTGTACTGTGGCGCTGGGCTGGCGGCCATCTTGTGCTGTGGCTCTGGGCTGGCAGCCATCTTGTGCTGTGGCTCTGGGCTGGCAGCCATCTTGTGCTGTGGCTCTGGGCTGGCAGCCATCTTGTGCTGTGGCTCTGGACTGGCAGCCATCTTGTGCTGTGGCTCTGGGCTGGCAGCCATCTTGTGCTGTGGCTCTGGGCTGGCAGCCATCTTGTGCTGTGGCGCTGGGCTGGCAGCCATCTTGTGCTGTGGCGCTGGGCTGGCAGCCATCTTGTGCTGTGGCGCTGGGCTGGCAGCCATCTTGTGCTGTGGCGCTGGGCTGGCAGCCATCTTGTGCTGTGGCGCTGGGCTGGCAGCCATCTTGTGCTGTGGCGCTGGGCTGGCGGCCATCTTGTGCTGAGGCGCTGGCTCAGCAGCCCTGACGTTGACCGTCTTGGGAATCTCTAGAATCTTGGACAGCGTAGCGAAATAATCCAAGAATGAGTCAGCGGCCTTCTTGGGCGTTGGCGCTGAGCTGGCGGCCATCTTGCACCGTGGCGCTGGACTCGCGGCAATCATGGGCAGTGGCGCCACCGTGGCGGACGTGCGCTTCCTCTCCTCTCTCCGTCCGCCATGGTGAGACGGTGGCTCTGATCCATCCCACACGAGACCCGGGTCGAAGGGAGGCCATGGTTGAGAGTGATGCTGGGTCTCCTCTCGACCACTCCCTCCTCGGCGACCTCCCCTGGTCCCCCGGAAAACCACCAGGCGAGTTCCCTCAAAACCGTCTCTCTCCCGCTCTATGGCTGGGGATGAGACATAGGCAGACATACCGCTGGTTCTTACTGTGACGGAGTCCTTCTGTCACGATCGGTGTTACGGAAAACACAGGAGAGAGAACCAATTGCGAGTACGTCTTTAATAAGGGGGTAATCCAAAGAGAATACACAGTCCAGGCATGAGTCGTAACCAAAAACATCCATCCAAACATAAACCAAACGAAGACAAGGCAAGGGCAAGAACTGACGGACATGAATTAATATACAACATTAAACAAGGACTCCGTGACTAAGACTCAGACAGACCAGGTATAAATACACAAAAGGATTATGGGGAAACAGGAGACAGGTGGGGAAACAATCAATTAACTAAACAAGGAGGAAGGTGACCAAATAAGGAGACAGGAAGTGATAATATGATAAACACCGTGGGAACTGAGGACACCTAGTGGGAACCCAGGGAACACAACCCAGACACTGTGACACTTTTCAATCAAAAAAGTATATGTCTATGTTTTTGCAAAAGAGCCAAATTTTAGAAAGCATCCAACCATGAAGAAAAAAACTTACCAACTTAATTTAATTGTGTAAACATGAAAGGTTTGAGATGGCAATTAAAAACATGTCAGTGAAAAACCTCAATTAGGCATGGGGCAGAGAAGCTAAAGTCTGCAGTGAAAGTGGGAGGACAAAGACTGTATTTAAATGGAGTGGCAATAAGGACATTTGCATCATTCTTAGTCTGAGATATATGCTATATATATATTCCTAAAACAGATTATAAAAATCAATGTATACTTTTTTTAAATTGTAATATATATATATATATATATATATATATATATATATATATATATATATATATACAGTACAGACCAAAAGTTTGGAAACATTACTATTTTAATGTTTTTGAAAGAAGTTTCTTCTGCTCATCAAGCCCACATTTATTTGATCAAAAATACAGAAAAAAACGTAATATTGTGATATATTATTACAATTTAAAATAATTGTTTTAAGATGTATTATACTTTAAATTATCATTTATCATTATCACATGATCCTTTAGAAATTATTCTAATATGATGATTCATTATCAAAGTTGGAAACAGTTCTCCTGCTTAATATTTTTTCAGAACATGTGATACTTTTTAGGATACTTTGATGGATAAAAAGTAAAAAAAAAAAAAGGAAGCTATATTTTTAAAATATAAATATTTTGTAATAACAATATACACTACTGGTCAGTAATTTGGGGTCAGTAATTTTTTCTTTCTTTTTTTTTAAAATAAAATCAATACTTTTATTCAGCAAGGATGTGTTAAATTGATAAAAAGTGATAGTAAAGAAAATATATTATTAGAATATATATTATTAGAATTTATTTATTTTGAATAAATGCAGTTCTTTTTAATCTTTTATTCATCAAATATATTAGACAGCAGAACTGTTTCCAACACTCATAATAAATCAGAATATTAGAACGATTTCTAAATGATCATGTGATAGACTGGATGTTACATGTGACACTGAAGGCTGGAGTAATGATGCTGAAAATTCAGCTTTGCATCACAGGAATAAATTATTTTTTTTAAAGTATATTCAAATAGAAAACTATTATTTTAAGTTGTAATGATATTTCACAATATTACTGTTTTTTCTGTATTTTTGATCAAATAAATGCAGGCTTGATGAGCAGAAGAAAATTCTTTCAAAAACATTAAAAATAGTAATGTTTCCAAACTTTTGGTCTGTACTGTATTGTGTATATATATATATATATTATTATTATTATTATTTTTATATGTCCAATTTATTAAGAATCAGGTTTAAAGCCTGCAATGTGAATTATCCACAAGAATCCAGCCAAGCATTCTCATGGAGAAAAAAAAAAACCTTCAAAGGAAATGGAAAAGCTCTGGAAGCATGCTGAGACATCTGCTGCTGATGCTGAGGAGGGAGAAACATACTCTAAAAGACAACATCAAGATTGACTGCATACATATGGAGTTCAAAGTGAAACGGCAAAAATAGCAGCCCAGGCACGTGGATGTTATGCCTTTTTTTGAACCACTATGTTTTAACACATACAGACTCTACATTTCTTACAATCACAAACAAGATTATGACACTCATTCAGAAATATACAGGACATACAACTTCCCTGAGTTCACAGGGATGTAGGTTTCTCTGAGGAAAAGGACTGCAATCACTTTGTGAGGAAGCACAATAATTACCCTCTGCTGAATCCTTCTTAATATGTTTAATGCTTTTGTAAGTAAACGTAAATGTATTTTATTTTTTACAGTAGTTGTATTAAATGCAATATCATAATCAAGCTAAACAGAAAACCCTATAAAACCCAAAAATTAATGTTATAAATTGCACAATGATACTACTTCTACTACTAATAATAATGATGTTTTAAAAAGTTTTTTTAAAGGATTGGGGTTGTAAGATTTTTTTATGTTTTGACATTTCTTATAGCATTAAAATATATAGGCCTACTATTTAGTAGTTTGGGGTTATTAAGATTTTTAAAGTGTTTTTTTTTTTTTTTTTTTAACAAGCCTCACCTAGACTGCATTTACTTGATTAAAAATCACAGTGAAATTTAAATACGTTTTTTTCCCTATTTATTCCTGTGATAACAAAACTGAATTTTTTTGCATCATAACTCCAGTCTTCAGTGTTACATGATCCTTCAGAAATCATTCTAATGTGTTGATTTAGAGCTCAAGAAATTAATAATACAAATGTTTACCTTTTTTTTCTCCAGGATTCTTGGATATATATAGAAAGTTCAAAAGAACAGCATTTATTTAAAACAAATACATTTTGTAATAATGTAAAAGTTTTTAATGTCACTTTTGATCAAGTTTAATGGGTCCTCGCTGAATTGTAAATGAATGTATATAACGCTGAATAAAATACTTTTTTTAATATATATAAATATATATTATATATACATTTCAAAATATATCTAATTACAATGATATTGAACTATATACTAACTGGGGTGAATAAACTTTATTGTTCAAATCCTGGTACAAAGTGTATTATTAACAGACTACATATCAATCTTCATACACAGACAAAAGATGGCAGCAGCTTCAATACAGGGTGCAAAAAGCCTCCGTAAAACAAATTGGATACATCTGTTCAGTAAACCATTCAAATGAGGTTCAAGAGCAACTAATTAGCATCAAAATCAGCCAAAAGCTACTTAACACCACACAGTTTTACACAGGCCACTCTGACCAAATTATTCTCCATAGTGACTAACCTAAAGAAATACATATATCATGCTGTTTAGCTAAAAAGACTTGAAAATGAATATAATGGAATAATGGGGTATAACAATAACAGACGCATTAAGAGCGCTGGGTACCTCAGGCAGACTAGCACTGACTCAGTGATAGTGATCTTTGCCTGGTCAATCATGCAGTTAACGCTAAACAAACTTTGCTAAATAATTCAAAAAGAGCATAAGTAATGCACAGCGTTGAGGGATTCTCTTATACGCCCCAATGCACAGCGTTTGTGAGGTACTCAGCCCAGAGAGAAGTGTCATTAACCAAAGCCCATCAGCCTTTGTCAAGTTCCTCGATATAGTGAGGGGAAACAAAGGAGTCAGACGAAGCCATCGTCTTCTGCCTCACTGTCCCCTTTGAGATGGCACTCTGGGTCATGGTGAGTCTGATCAGCTCATGGAGCACTGAACCCCCTCCCCCCTATGCCATGGGATGATTTATAAGACCTCTGATGGTCACGCAATGGTAAAACGGTAATATTGTGGGTATTTTAAGAAAATGTAAAGGGAAAAAGATGCTCCTGACATGCAAAGAGACTGCAAGCAAAGGTTTGCTAAATGTTAACGAAGCATTTCAACTATTAAAAAAGAACCAAAGAGTAAATGAAAAGATAAATCCAGACACAACACATTGCAACATCATTACATGTAGTGACGCAATCCATTAACACGATTCAAGAGATTCAAAACACACCAGAACGGCCACATCTAGCATTCCTTGTGACATTCCTGCATCATACCGTCAGAAAATCACCCTCATACATCAGTAATAAAGTCCTATATAACTCTAAATGCTGCCATACCCTTCTCATTAGAAGGTCTCAAATAACACCTTTCAGTTTCTCTGCTGGCCCATCTGGAGAAACACCTGTCCCGGCTCTAACATGTTATCAGGTGTTTAACTATTTCTTGGAGTCAGAGGACATGTAAATATGTGGGCCTTCCTGTAACAAATTTCTATGAGGGAAAGTATCCCCTCAAACAAGAGTGGAATCTGCAAATCAGTTGTCAGGTGAAGCTAATCTATCAAGTGCTAACGGGATATCAGATTCCTCCATCAGTCTATAAAGCAGAGGTATTAGCAGGGCTCAATTATAAGGATGGCCGCATATGATACATGAAGCATGAAGCATTTTAATTCAAACATAAATGATACATCGGTGATATACATATATATATATACTGTATACATAATTTAGATATATTTTTTTTATCATGAAATACAAATATAAATTATATACTGACCCATGCATAAGGTATGCCACAAAAAATAAATCAAGCTGTGATTAAGCTGATAATAATATTAACATGAATAATAATGCATTTTGGACAACAGTTCTAAAATGACTATATAATCAGTCTTGTTTCTCTTTCTGGTTCAATCACCATAGTGCTGTAAATGTTTCAGTAAAGTCTTGCACATAGAGTTTGCTAATTAGGCTGCACATTTAAGCAATCATAAGCAAATTCTGTCCCTTTTCTGAAGAAAACAAAACATGTCTGAACATCTACAAACTACAACTACGGTCTGTATCTTATATTTACTAAGCTTTAATGCTTTGTATTATGCTAACATCTTATGATGCAAATTTCTTTAGTTTATATTTATAGAAAATAGCATTTAAGCCTGTGTGAGATAGTCGTGAGTTACACCACCCCCACCCAGATAAAGTGAACACAGCCGAACTAATGGACGATAAATCTTATTGCGTGGGCACTGGGATTTAAAAAATGAAGACAAATGCTTTTTTCATGCTGGTGAGGACCCTTTCATTTCTTAAAGATTTTCTTCTTGAATTCATTGTTCTGACCTTGTCCTTTCAACCAAGACTGCAGCCCCACCACAAAAATCAGACTGTCCACAGATGGGCATTAGACACACATCACTCTATAATTCCATTCTTCCTATGCATGTTTGCAGGAGACAATGCTTTCCTTTGCCCCTGACTGGATGAGACGATAGGATTTATGTTATTCAACACTGAAAACTGCTTTACAGCAATGTACTATATGAATTTAAACCATTATTTGTAACACTTTACAATAAGGCTGTATTATGTATTATGCAATAGTTGCAATGAACTAACAATGAAAAACACATTCACATTATAAATTAATCGCGGTTATTGTTATTATCTACATACAGTATATATACATATTTAACATTTAAATTATAAATGATAACATGATTTCAAGCATTATAATCTAACGTTAAGCATAAATGATCAAAAATAATTAATACAATTAATTAAACATAAAACACGTATTATTAATAGTAGCAGTATGAACACAAAATAATATGAATATATATTTCAATTTACACCTATATAAATAAATGCTATAAAAATGATTGTTAATTTTTGTTAATTCACCTAACACATCAACTAATGTTAATATATAGAATAAAACTGTAAAGCATTCCCATGATATTCTTGAGTTTGAAGGTGACTGTACGAGTCAGTCTATGCTTTACTACGGTACTTTCACTTTGCATTGTCTGAAATGGTCTCGGTCGTTGTGGTGTCATCAGGGCTTTCCCAGAAAGAAAAAGGGCTTTCCACCTCAGTTGAAATGTTTTCTCCTGTCTGATATCAGAGGAAGTTTGGTTCATAAATAACTTGACGGATTTCATCTCGCTGCCTGCTAGGTGAGAATATTTCGCAGTGTTCCTTCCCCTTGTGTCCTTGGCTGCCTGTGTTGAGTCTGTATTCACACACACCCTACACAGACTACAGATAAAATGCACTTCAGTCTATCTTTTGCACTGAAAAAAAATCTCACTGTGGAAATGAGCATGGAGTTATTTATCTTCTCCACCACCACGCAGGAGAATTACCACTAAATGAGATTAAGCTTTTAGACACTAGAAAGAGAAAAACAACAGTCAGGGCTACAACTGGCACTTTCATAAAAAGGTCATTGAAATGATAAGATGAGGTTCTTCTCATGGTTGGTCAACATAAGGCATTGACTGTTAACCAAAAAAACATTAAACAAAACATTTTTGCGTTACATACTAAGCAGCCTATGTATTATAGATTTTAATGTAGAACTGTATTGAAAATGCAGATAACAAACAAAAAGCAGCAATGCATATCCACACTGAATTAACCACTCCTTCAAGCACAGCAAACACAAAGCAGCACACAAAGATCCATCAAGGCAAGGAATTGACCCATATCAAATAAAATCTGCCTCGTTCCTAAAAAACAAACACTGCTGTATTCATGCACCTGCTGCATATTTTAATATTAAATATTATAGATCCATTTTTTGTGCATGTATTCACACCAGTGGAAGTAGGAGCACTTAATTGCTGAATAGTTCCATATAATACAGCACAAATGCATGACACTGAGGGCAGGAATGCAATGAATGACAGGTCACCACTAGATTTTGACAGAACATCAAAATACACACATTTAACGAGCGTGGAAGATAACTCGCTAATTTGGCCAGCACTATGTTTAAGGCATGTACAGATTTAAGAATTAAGATGAATTTTGACCCCTTTATAAGTTTAATTGAACTTAATTTAATTTTTTAAAATATCAGTGTTGTGCATTTGTTTGACAGGATGACCAGTTTGTTTTGACCTTTGAAAATGTCTTACTGTTATACTTCTTACTAGTTTAGACTAAATTTAACCTCAAATATTGTTAACGATGCAACAAACTACACTGTAAAATATATTTTTTTTTGTTGAAAATGTAAAATATTCAAGAACTCCAAGGCACTCGAATTGTATAGTGAAAAGTTAAAAAGCCTTTTTTAACTTTTTACTATACAATTCAAGTGCCTTGGAGTTCTAGTTCTTAAATATATACTATCCCATACAACCAAAGAGCACCGAGATTTCATACCCCATGCAGCACTTCTTAATGCATTCAGTGCTTTGTAAAATATTCAAATTAACATTAAAAAAAATCACAATTCCTAATTATACTATATGTCACTAAAATATCTAGCCTAACGTAAATATACAAACCTATTTGAATTATTTAAATCACTGTAAACGTACTGAAATAGGACAAATGGACAATAAAAGTCCAGGCGAAAATTTATAGTTCATCAAATTGCCTCTTCAGCAATAGTAGTCAATGATAATGTTAATACAGAGCAACCAGACAAAGACAAGACACATCCCGCTAACACCAAAATATTGTAATAAACATAAACCTAAACGACAACATAAAACACTAATAGCAAAATGCCCCATTCCCCATAAATAAATTATCGGTGAAATATTATTTTTTACAAATAAAATATACAAAATGCATTGTTAAAATCTAAACATTATATATCACAAAATTATTGTTTTTTTTTTTTTTTTTTACAGTAAAATCACATAGTATTAAAACGTATGATTTTTATCGTGCATTATATTATATAGTTACAAGGTCTGTCATCTCAGATATGTGTTTCTATAGAATTTCTACATTCTTTTTCGTTAAAATTCATACCTAACATTTTAAGAACGTAGCTCTTCATTATACTCAGAAGCGTTTAGCGCGAGCGTGATCTTCAGTCTCACTGATTATAATGCAAGCGTGCTAGTTTTGACGCAACGCTGTCAAACAAGCTGCCGTTGTTATTTACACGTTTACTATCTTTCTGCTGTGGTTTGGATCAGGGAGGTTCAGTAAATGAAATGCATTTTACACCACCGAACCATCTAAAAAGCACTCTTCTAGAGCTGAAAACAGTACATTTGTTCAGATTTTAAAGGGTTTGCTCTGTCATGCATGAATCCAATCGCAGCAGGTTAAATAAAAAGGTTGCGGCCACTTACCGAGAATGATTTAAACGACTTTAGTCAAACTTTTTATCACGGCAGATTTATCCTTGTGTGGCAATAACCGAAGAGAGACATGTAGGGTATATCAATAGTGTCCTTTCAGTTGTCTGTACTCATGACACGTCCGAGCTGAGTCCCTGTGAACTCCAAGGTTCCTAAAAGGCGGATGAGACGCTCGGCTTCGCCTATCAGAGGTCGAGAGGAGGCGCGTCCCGATGGATCCACACACACACACACACACACACACACACACAGTCTGGTGCACTATCCTGGTAGAGACTCCCCTAGGCATAATGTTTTTTATACTGTACAAACTGTATTTTTCTATTGCCCTACACATACTGTAAACCTAACCCTCGCAGAAAACCTTCTACATTTCTACAAAAAAAACAAAAAAAAAAACATTCTGTATGATTTATAACTTTCTGTACCACAGGGGGACCTTAATACAGTCATGAGTTCATATTCAAGTTTAGGTCCCCACCAGTATAGAAAACAAGTAGAGTACACACACACACACACACACACACACACACACACACACACCTTCTGTAATGGGTTTTATTCCTATACTTGGAGACTTGTCTAAAATATCGCTAATTATATCCACTCAGGGGTGTCGGACTGGGGGTAAAACCAGTACTGATTACCAGGGCCCCAAAGGAAGAGAGGGCCCTTGAAAAGTCTGGAATATATATTTTCAAGGGGGAGGGGCCCATTAGGACTGCCTATGCATAGGGCCCGGGATCTTGTGTAGCGCCTCTTATTTTAGGATAAATTCATATATATCCGTCAAAAAATATTGCGTAAAAACGCTGTGTGTTTAATTGCTGGCCAAAAATGTCATCTAGAATAGACAGTTCGTTAAGAGTCTTTTCAGCTGGCCCTCTGCTGGTGATCAAACACAGTCAATGACTGTGAAATGTCAAATCAAACACTTCCCTGCAGTGGACCACAACCAAATAGTTTAACTGTTGACAAAAACTGACTTCTAAATGGTTACTATGCAACATTCATATTGCTAACTTTAGTTAAAATAAGAAATAAATGAACAACTAATACAACATCAATCAAAAGCTAAATATTTTAAAAGATAAAATGTAGCGACAGCCACAAAAATATTACTTTATACTGAATATTAATGGAGATACATAATTTGTGTAAAAAATAAATCGTCTGTTATGGTTTAAAATGTAAAGAACAAGGGGCCCTCACCCATGGGGCAAAAAGAAGCACCTACAACAAAACGTTTTTGTTTTTTGTTTTCAAATATATGTGACGCTTTCAGAGATTCTCACTGGCCATACAAATCTAAAACATATAAAAAGATTAAATATTTAATCAAAAGACCTCAAAATCTGGCCTTTATGGATCGGGAAAATCTAGTGGTAAAATAGTGCTCAACCTCCAAATATTATATGCACTGATGTCATGAATGGGTGGCAAAATGCTCTATGCAACAAAAATCCAAAAAGGTTTGCCCAAGGCAACAATTACCAACTTAAAGACAGAAAACCTGATGAAATATGATGTAGATGAGGAATGAAAATATACAGTAAGCCATGCAGAATCATTAAAACAATTAAATAAGCTTTTTTTTACTCTTATAGGTAATTATCTCAAATACTTAATTTTTAATAATTGATCATGAATTATGCTTGAAAATTATTTTAAATATAATTATATCAAATAAATGTAAACAATTTAAAAATAAATAATAATAGTAATAATAATAATAATAATAATAAATACAGCAACTGTCTCTCTTTCCATGTGTAGCTTGCAAAATATTTACAATTAAATATGTATAGTAATTTAAAAAATGGTGTTTTAAAGACAACTGGCTTCTTCTGGAAAAACTCTGAGGCCCTAAAAACATTAACTTAAAGTGTAATAGCTACTTAAAAGCTTGTGTCTAAAGATCAACTTCAAAGCAGAAGAATCTTTGCACAAGATGAGAGTTTGGTTTGTAGTGAGTGGATTTAGACAGCAGTGAGGGAAGCCTCTCCTGTTTTAGAGAAGTGCAGAGATTGATGGGAGGAGTAGATCATGAGGTGAGGTGAGATCAGTCATGAAAATACAGTGTTTTCATCTGGTCTACTCACTGTACAGCTCCTATTTTGAATGTAAGTCACCACAGAACACAGTACAAAAATCTTGCTTGATAAACAGTTCCAAATTCAAACAGATCTGAAATGGATGTTCAGAGATTGCTCGTCAATAAAAAACAATTCTCTCACTCCCACTTTAATTTTTTTCTCCCAGGCTTCTGTAAAAGTATAACATATAAACCTCCATACATGAATTTCTTGTCTGACAGGCTGAGACAGTGTCCACACAGCATGTCAGATATCACAAGAATGGACTGACCGGATGAAGAAAAGAGCATCAGAACCATGTACAAATTTTGTGCATGACTGGATTCCACTTGAAGTTGAAATCTAAAATCAGCCATTCAGCCATAATTACAACCTCCTCCTGCGGGGTCGGATTTCATGTAATGGAGGTGCAGCGTCTCGCTGGTATGCAAAGCCACCAGATAAGGATAATTTTACTACAGGTTGAAATGAACAGTGAATAGCAGAGAGCGAGGAGTTCACAAAGACACCAGAGAAACAGAATGAAGGCAAATAGTTTATATTTATATATTGCTTGCATGAGGGACGTCGTATTGAAGAAAACTGAATCAATATTGTCTGTGTTCTGCAAATTGCATGCAAAATATGACTTTTCTTCTTAAGACAAACACAATGAGTCTATGCACCTTATTCTGGAATGGCAAAACAAATTATTTTCTGTGAAAATGCAGTAATCAGTAGGAAACTATTTGCGCTGCAAACCAGTCTATTTATGAATGCAATAATAACTTATAATAATATGATGTTTGCAAAATCAAGCAGCCTAAAAGACTTCACACAGTCAAGTTACAAATTGCCTCATCTGATCTGAATTTAAAAATAAGGTGGATAATCTCTTTGTAGCAGCTGTGACAATTTTAAACGGTAACAGAATTAAATGAATGTGTGGAATTATGTGAGCCCCTGCTCTAGGGAAAAGGTTTGAGACTGTATTATGTTGATACGCTCGTTAGTAAGACCACATAAATAATTCTAGGATCCACTCTAAAACTTCTACATTCTACAAACTCATCTGAAAAAAAGAGCTGCTATAAACACCAAGGAGAAAGTAACAAACAGATTAAACTGCCATTGCCATTTCTGCCTCAGGGCTGTACAGCTGCAAACCAACAGCAGCAGTCATTACAGGCCTGCACGCTCTCTGAGGAACATCTCAGTTATTTGCATTGAGAATTTTTCATACCTAAAAATCTACTTTCTGTTATCAAAGACAGACCCAGAGGGGAGGTAAAACACCTGGCATGTCCTCTTACCTGTCACCAGGCTTCTAGCTGAGGTGGTTGGCATGCGAGAGGCACATAATCATCTCAAACTGAATGGGTTGGCTTTGATGATGTGCACTGCAGGAACATTGGTGAAGGAAGGAATGACTGCCTCTGGCATACTTCATTCATCTGTTCTGGTCTCTTCAAGGAGCACCGATCCTTCCTCACAACACGTCAATCATTTCTACAGAACAAGATAAATGTCCATCTGCAAACGGGGATTTAGAGAAGAAATGGTAGCAATTCTGCATTCCTACTTCTGACTTATGCCACTTCTTTTTATTCTGCTTTCATCTACAGTCATATCTCAAGACATTTGCTATTTTTGTTGTGCTCAGGTCATATACAGTACTCATACATTACACTGTAAACAGGTTGGTTCATCCAAAAAATAAAATTCTGAAAAAAACTTAATTATGTCACATATGAAACCCATAAGTATTTCATTCATCTTTAAAATAGAGACATAAAAGTAATCCATGTGAAATTAGTTGCTTGCTTGAGGTACGAGAATTTTGGAGAACCAAAATTTAATTGGGTGAACTAACCCTTTAATACATTTTAATGTGGAAGGAAAAATGAAACATTTAGATTAATTCTTGAGCTTTAGCTAAAGCTTTTTTTTTTTTGAGATCTAAAAATAATCGGATGTTGAATACCCTATATATTCTATTAGATTGCATGCAGCAACAATCTACATCCAAATTCTATTTCTGATCCTTAAACGTTTGGCGAGAGAGGGTCATCAGGGGCAATTATGTACTTTCAATCAGCCCTAAGTTATTTCTTCTTCATGTTGAAAGGTTTGTTGGCAACGCAGGGGGTGTAAGATCTCAGCAAGTCATCAGACTTCACAGAAACTACTCTTCACATGTGCTTAAAGAGTCAGATGCACGTCAGCATTTGAGTATTTATTTTTATACCAGGCTCTGGTATTTGTACAAACATTGTTAATTTATTCTTCAAGGTTATAGTTTATAATGTGGGGTTGTCACCCTTTGGTCAAAGCAACTGTCTGTAACTTCTTTTTTGCATGTTATATTTCTGATTTCAAGTTTAAGAACACTGTATTCTGCAGATCTAAAAGGTCACAAGACCCTAATCATTGTCTCAGAATCATAAACAATGAGAGCCACTGCTCTGCGATCCATCAGAAGAGCTTCTCGCTCATTGGTATTTTTATTGTCCAATGACTAAGTGGCACTGAGGGTACAGAGCTGTCTTTGAGGTCTGGTTCAACCAGGTTTCAGAGAGGTCACATCCTCATGGAGAACAAAATCCCTTTGGAAACACTGCCTGCTGCCAATTAGTGCAGTGATCTCTGGCCCTGCAGTGGAATGTTAAGCCCTGCTGGCCGTCACAGAGGGTGTACACAAGCAGACAATGCAGCCAGGTGACTCATTCGGATTACAGGACAGGCCCGATCCAATGATCAAATGCAGCCAGTGCTGGGTTGGGATTACCACAGAAGGGTTGTTCAAAGAGGTAATTTGTGTTCAAGTACATTTCTGGTTCGTCAAGAGCCCTTGTTGTAGGAAGAGGCTTTTCTTATTGGATCTTTTTTTTTCTTCACAATTTCATTCTAAACATCTAAGGCATAGAGTAGCTGCCAAGCGGTAATGGCTGGATTCTTGAAATATCAGAATGATACTCCTAGATTTATGCTAACCTGAAAAAAAAGCCAGATACATTATTGAATTAAATGAGTGCAAAGATGAGGAAATCTCCATATTCTTCAGATAAGGTGTTATTGATTGCTTTTATTTCATTTGCTGAAAATGTAATAATGTGCACAGTGCAGCCAATCATGAGTCACTTCCTTAACAAGAACACAATTATTGAAGATGCCTGTGTGAGGAGACATCATCAATCACCAGACTTCAATGAAACACAATTTTACATGGTACCACCACAAAAAACAAGAACAGGATTGAAGGTTGTTCATTGTTTAAGAGTATCAAATGCCATTCAGTAAATCAATGTTGCTTTTATACTATTTTTATGATATAAGTTTGAAGTTACTCTTATCACTGAACACGTCACTGGATAATCCAATGATTTATTAATTAAATCATGTCAATTTTCTTTTAAATTAATAAGAATATATGTGGGGACTTTGCAGTGAATCCTAAATGTCTTCCTCTTAAAATGTACAGTGGCATTTTATTGCAGGGAAAGTATAGAAATAAGTACGGTTTTTCTCAATGGCAGATAAACAACTCTTCAAAGACTGAAAGTGACAGATTCCAACTCCATGCCTAATAAAACCAGAACAAAGACAGCCAGCAGCCAGAGCAAACAGCACACACGGCGAGACAGTCAGCGGTGCAGACACACACACACACACACACACACACACACACACACACACACTAACTTCATAAGTTAAAGCAGCTACACAGAAACCAAATCTCATTTCCTCTGCAACTTTTGGAGGAAGAACCATGTCATGTTTAGTTTACAGAGAAAAAAAAAACCCTCATTATTCCAGACAGCAAATATATTAATTGGCCTGTGTGACAGAATCTGGGACCAAAGCCACAGGACCATCCCACATAGGGACTTCTAATGGTCAATGTGTGAGCCTCAATTCGCTCAATACAAATCCAGTGAGGCTGCATAAGTTAATTCCACTGCTTCAGCTGCTAAATTCAATTTTGCTACCCGTCTGTTTCTCTGTCCTATTTAGCATATCATTAGTAAGCAGTCATCACAAGCGGCACTAGTTTTCCATTGAAAGACCTTCTAAACACTGCAACTTCCTGTGCACACAGTTCCTCCATCACTGGCCGACAAGCCGCCTCTTCACTGAATCCACCAAAGAGTTATGGTTTTGCTGATTAGCACAGTCACATTAGTTATCCACTGCTGGTATGCCATAACTACATCGTATAGGCTGCAAAATGCATCGTTCTCCACTGAAGAAGATTCAAAAGTCATTTTGTTTTCTGAAAGAATAAAAGAATTTGCAAGCAACATCTAAGTCACAAATATTTAATTCTATTACAGTAGATTATGTATCAGTGTCCAACTGTTTTTGAAGGGAGAGGACAAGTGTGAAATTGACTTGTATCACAGCTCCGGACAGATGCTAATGAGTGATCTTCTTCTTCTCATTAACCGATCAGCCAAGCCATGATGTAATTTTTCCTGCGGCTCCAGGCAGATTAGTCAATGATCAGTCATGGAAACACCTGTGAGCCCAAAGACGGCAAATCACATTCTTCTAGCGAATCCTGCAACATCCTGCAAGTGGTATGAATGGGAATGCTGCATGATATTACTATGGCCTTAATGAATACATCCATCTGACTGTATTAATAATACTGCAGTGTGTTTGACGTCTCCTTTGTCTCAAGAATTTGTCTAGCTGTTCATTACCGAACAGATTCACATGATTGAGGATCACAACGGTAACAGTCCCGTGAGAACTGGGACCATGAGGATCACAGAATCCCAGATCCTGAAAATGGGTGCCGCTGAGCTCTGGGTCTGCCTTTCGGCAAACACTGCATTACTGTGATTAGTCGGCAGCTCTACGTTGCAAACCATCCCTTCACAACAGGATATGCACTCCTGCAAGAAAGAAAATCACATTTTGTGAGCGAATAATTTTGATATAAGAGATTATTTTTGTATTTTTACATGTATTAATGCATTAAAGAGTGGAACATTGTGTGTGTGGATACTTACATGGTGTGTGTTTTTGTGATGTTTACAGCCAGCTAACTGGCATTCTTCATGCACTGCACATCTTTTGGTAACAAATGTTGTCTTTCCATGATGGTTGAAGTGGTGTATTGTCATGCAGTACTGGGTATCTATAGATGAAGGAACAGGATATTACAAAGTGTCCGATCAATTCAGTCGAAGGATTTTGTTTAAATCTAGAGACAACGGTGAAGATCTGAGAGAGGTGGGTTTGTGCTGAGGAAACTCACTCTGAGGACACCACACATCTTCTGCCCAACGGTTACAGCGGTAGTTGTCTGAGGCCTGTTCACATGTGAAGCACTTGAAACTCTTGGGGTATGGAGTGGCTGTACAAGACATGAACACTGTGTTACATTATCGCTATAAAGTCACTAGACGTTAACAAAATTAAACAGAATAAACAAAATATTAAAATTCACTGGAATAAACAAACTCACCTTCTGCAGCAGGCATGATATTGTAGAAGTCAATGCTGTCACTTTGCACCAAATCAACAAGAAGCTGGATGAGAACACTGACTAAGGCCAGATCTGCTGCCATGTTTAAAACACTGATATTGACTCCTAAAATAAACAGATGGAGATAAAGTTAAAGTCACTGAATTTTAACTTCCACTCGTCTTAATATATACTTTGTTATGCACCTCAATATTACAATTATTGGCATGAACTGGGCAAATACACACAGCTTCTAGTGCTTAAACGTGATGAACAGGCACCCTTTACTTCACAGTAGGAAAAGTTTAGCATGAGAAGCGCATACATGTTTATAATATGTCCATTTGCATAAAGCCCTCTGGTACTTCAGTTGCAAGTACCTACATTTTTATGCAGGAAATCAAAACCCAGCATATGGGCTTATAACTGATGACAAGGGACTACAGTCCTCATCCACGTCTTCTTGAGTGCCACCCCCATATTTGAAATGTCTTGCACCTGCAGTAAGTCATGCTGACCTCAGAGGTTAATGATTAAGGCTGAACACATTCTCTAAAGACACTGACATGCTCTAGTGCTTGTTTCCATCAGTGTTTAATTACACACCATTGACAGTCTCACTGTGTGTGATGGACGTTAGCCTAGTGCGTAACTTATTTCCTGTCTGAATAAACATGAGCGTGCATTAGCAAAAAAAGCTGTTAGCAATCGGGAAAATTAAGAAGTTTAAATTTCATGTTTCAAATGGCTTAAATTATGTACTCAGCATCAGTTTAGTACACAGAAATACAAATGCTCTACTTCATCTCTAGATAGCATACGGTTTAAAAGCAAACAGATGAGTGTCATTAATCTTGTGGCCGTGACAATCTACTCCTAAGGGTCTCTACCAGAGTAAAGAGAGATCACACGTATATAATGACTAACAGCACAACAGCAATCAGCTCCACTGACCCAGAGGTTAAAACGCACGCAGGGGCCTGCAGTCTGAAGCTTTTCAGCTCCTAATGCAAGTGCTCGGTCACAAACCAGCCAGGGCACATGTAGGAACTTAAAAGCCGTTCATTAAGAGTGAAGAACATAAAATGGTCATTTGCATGCATCTTTATGTTGGCATATTTATGCCTAATATAAAACCACACACACATGCACTCATTTTTACATAAACAAAGATTGCATTATGAAACATGGTGGGATTTTAGACCAAAACTAGTTTAATATTTAAACTCATTCTTTGAAAGTAAATGTCTTTATGTGAAATGAAATATGATGTAAATGAGCTCTAGAGGCCAGTGCTGTCTGACTGGTTTAAGAACGTCAGAGGCCTGTTAATTGCAACAGTCATCTGTGAATGACCAAGACTTTTAACATAGTAACTTCTTCTAAAAAAAACATCTGCGAGAAACTAAGTTCTAATTAATATCTAGAATTTACAAAAACTGACCACTTACTAAAAACCGGCTTGTTAAAAAGGCTACATTTGTTTGAAAAACAAGACAAAAGTAGCCTACTTATCCAATTCAAATATGAAATAATATAATACAACACATACACATCATTCACTCAAAATAATAGACAAAATATACATGAATTTGAAAATCAAACTATACAAAAACAAAGACTTACCTTTCGTCTGTATGGAAAGCTTACAGGTTTAACATGAAAGGCAGAGAGATAAGTAAATGTGTAAATGTGCAGAGGCTCCTGTCTTGACTGAGACTTTCAAAGGAAAGAGAAAGCTTGGAAATCATTTTCCATTTCAGCTCTCTCTCACAATAACAGAAAAAAAACGAAAAAAAAAAAAAAAAAAACAGACCCCAACCTCCTGACATCCCACATTTCTGATTGGACAGCAGGTGCATTGTGGGGGCGGAGCCTCTAGCCATTGTGTGAAGTCGACAGTGTGGTGTCAAGCCAGTCTAGCCCATGTAATTAGCATTCACACAACACACTTAGCACACACCCCATAACCTCTGGAACACCCAGAACATAACACTCTGCTAGATTACTTTCCTCAATACACTCCATGAGGGATTTGTGCATTGATTTAGCAAAAGCTGAAGAGATCAATACTTAAATACACTAAACTTATGAGGTGCCTGATGGTCTTTGGGGGTTGCATAGTCAACTGAATTTAATTTATTCACTCTATTGTAAAACTATTATTGAGGTTCTTACTTGGTTGACAAACTGAACAAAAGGGTGAGATCAGCAAGTGAAGTGAGGAAAAGACTGCTGAGTGGACAAATCACATCAACACCACGATGCCACTACTGATTCTCTCATACAATATGCTGCATACAAAAATTTTATGTACTTTGGAAAATATATTATGGCCTCCTGCCAGTCCCCATAAAAAGCTGCATGTGGAATATCACTGAAATATGATACAGTATTGCTCATATTACACCTTGAGATCTAGCTCTCCCTCACGGCTGTCACCCTAAATATACAGCTGTGAAATCTTCAAGTCTTGTGTAAATACCACACAACAGTGAGTTTTAGTGCATCCTTTGAGCTTTATACAAGTCTGATGTTCTGACAGGGTTAGAATTACAGGAATGTTCCCAGACTAACCAGAACTTTTAAAAATCCATCAAATTAATGGTGGACTTGGACTATCATTTGAATATCCAAATAAAACACTGGTGATATTCTCAAATGCATTCCTGAATATTTCACAACTGCCTTTTGGCCATAAACAGTTTGGTGTTTCCCATTTATGCCTTTCAGTAAAGGTTTAAAGGCAGGGTAGGTACAAAACATTATAAACAACTTTCTTCCAAATTTGTTTAAACTTTCTATATATATCAATGCATAATTAAAATGTAAGTACTCTGATGAAAAGAGTATAAAAATCGAGTGACTCTAGACCGTTTAATCTGTATTAAACACAGCTCATTATTTCCATTCGGGACGAAACATAGGATTGGCTTAGGCGACTGTCACTCCCTCGCAACCATGGCAACCACACATGACCTGCCCACTTGCGCACGCACGTTTGATTTGAGGAATTCAACAGGCACGGATCCTAGGAATACCAAAACAATGGCAGAGAAACAGCAAGCAAAATTCACAGTACCGGCCTATGCAGTTAGTGAAGGCAAACTAGGCAAAAAAAGGAAGACAGTAACAGTACAAGAAAAGGCAATGAACAAAAAGTCTTTGGATAAACAAAGAAATAAAACGCGAGTTAATATCGGCGTGGCTTTCCAGCGATGGCGAGAACTGAGGGAACTCAAGGGGCTGAAAAGTGACTCCTTGATGGCTTTATTTCTGCTGGACAGGTAAATCTTTCTTTTTGTATTTTGATCATACATATTTTTTTGTTTATTTTTTCATGAAGCATGCGTCATTAGCACACGTAGCTGCGTAATATAGCTAACATAACATTACTTAGCGAGCCGTAGTAGAGACGATAAATAATCTATAGGAGCCCAGAAGGGAGGGGGTGGAGTGAATGGAAATAATGAGCTGTCTTTAAAACAGTCATGAGAGGTCTACAGACACTCGATTTTTATACTTTCTTTTTCAGAGTACTTACATTTTAATTATGTATTGATATATAAATAAAGTTTAAACAAATTTAGAAAAAAAGTTTTTTATACATTTTTTACCTACCCTGCCTTTAATGCTTTGCGTTTTATGTCAAGACACTTTTTGTACCATGTGCGTAAAAAAATTTGAAATAGTTCTTTAAACACGTTTTATTGGAGAAAGCAAATCACCTTCTGTCTTGCCTCCAGGGAAACTATCTTCCACAATGACGATTTCAAAACAAAGAAGCTCAACTGGATTTGAAAGGAACGAATCAATGACGAATCGTCGTGACTTTAGGATCTTTTTTCAGTTAGTCTTAGAACTAGTCAATTCACTATTTTTCATGATCCAGAAAAGAAATTATGTAAATAATTTGCTTTGAATGGAGATACTGTATGCATTTTCTTAATGTGACTTTCCTTTACCTAACATGGCATAAATTATAAAAGATAAACTAAAAAAAAAAAAAAGTATTGTCAGCAATAAACTCTTCAGAACTATTAAGAGTCAAACACAGCCACATGATTAATTTGTGTTTTATCCAGTGTTCTTTAGGCTAGGTAACAGTCAGACGGAGTCATTATCAAAGGAGCTTAAATCTTTTCAAAATATAATTTGTATTAATGCACGATCTTCACTAGCATTAATGCCAAAACAAGATGTACATTATATGTCCAGGAACACAGTATATTGCTCTGTCAGCTCTTTTACTGGAAGACGCCGTTGACAGATTTACTACTTTGTTTTGAATCTAACAGATTTCTCTGTGTATTGACAGAAAACCAGAACACATAACGTGCTCTTCTATAGGTGTTGATGGTCCCACCCTTCTCAAGGGCCGGAGGGCTTTTCTGATGGCCTGAGGGCCAGTGCATCTATTTCATTACATTATAAAGTGCTCTATTTTTCCTTCTTTGAGGTTACTGTAAAAAAAAAAAAAAAAAAAAAAAGAGGAATCTGAAGAAACTGGGTAGAAAAAAAAGTTATATAAAAAGCCAATGTTCAGACATACCAATCCAGAAATCAATTATTACCTTTCTGTCCTATGAACAGCATGATTTAATGCTACTCAGCAATCTTCTCGTAAATATGATCTTAATTCTAGCAATTTAAAAACAATTTGTCTGAACATGAAGTGAAAAAAAGAGAAGAAAACATTCCCACAATTCACTTAGAAGCACCTGCATAGGTATGACCCAGATCCTGACCATTCAAGTGTAAAACACTTAAACCCACATGTCATATCTCTTGACATGTCAGAACTGAGAGCTTAGCATGAAATAGAAAAATAAGCTTTAAAGACCTAAACGCCCTGGTTCCAGAACACTTTCATCAAATGACAGATTTGAGGAATCAAATTTTTGTTGGTAGAGGAAGTGACATCAAAGCAATATTTATAAGACCTCCATCATGTTGATGGCTCAGTACACAGTAACACTGGCAGAATTTCAAGTACGCCACACTCAAGTGTGTGTTTATTTATCAATCTCATGAATCATTACAGCATAGCAACACTGAACGAACAATACAAACATTCAAATGGTACAGATACCTGAGATTTCCTGTTGAGATCCTCAGAAGAGTAAAACACTTCCTCTTTCTCTCTTAAATCATTTTCCTCCTTAAGAAACTGCTGATAAAAAAAAGGAAAAAACTGTGAATTAAATCCATCTATCCAGACTGCTTTGTTGACAAACATCATCATTTCCTCTCTGCAGAAAGAGTCCAGGAATTTTCCTACACAATCTCACCACATTTATATCTCCTTTGTCTCACATTTGTCAGTGACTGGTTAGGTATGTGAGCCCAGCTTCACAGGAAGACAGTCGCTCATAAACACACCAGGTCAAGCATATAAACTCAAGGGGGCTTTGTGTGACTGCTTTTATTGCTCATTTGTGATTGGTGCCTTTCCAACTCATTTATCAATGCTGACCAAGTCAGCACACAGACATGTAGGTTGTAAAAAACACAAAGGTCCTGAGAACAATACACCACAGACATTTTTTAAATGAAAAACTATATGCATCACAGAATTTTAATAATATTTTTATGTAAATTGCTGTATATGGTTTATTCATATTACTACATTTTTTAGATTTTCTTATTTAAAAAACTTCTAAAATATTATAGAATTCAAACAAAATTATGAAGCGACGTGACATACAGCCAAGTATGGTGACCCATACTCGGAATTCATGCTCTGCTTTTAACCCATCCAAAGTGCACACACACAGCAGTGTACACACACACACACATACACACTGTGAACACACACCCGGAGCAGTGGGCAGCCATTTATGCTGCGGCGCCTGGGGAGCAGTTGGGGGTTCGGTGCCTTGCTCAAGGGCACCTCAGTCGTGGTATTGAGGGTGGAGAGAGCACTGTACATGCACTCCCCCCACCCACAATTCCTGCCAGCCCGAGACTTGAACTCACAACCCTTAGATTGCGAGTCCAACTCTCTAACCATTAGGCCACGACTTCCCCCAACAAATAATAATAATAAAAAAAATCAAAATTATGTAATTAATAACTCACCCTCATGTCGTTCCAAACCAGTGGGACCTCCGTTTATCTTCGGAACACATTGGATAGATTTTTAGTTGTATAAATAAGGATTTTGATGCAGCATTGTCAGTACAAGGAGTACAGATTGAAAGGACTCATGAATTTAAGTTTTTAGGTGTTGTGATCGATGAACAGTTGACATGAAAATTCCATATTAACCATGTTAAATCTAGGGTATCCCAAATTATAGCCGTGTTGCATAAGGTAAAAGTATCTGTTAATAAATGTGCCTTAATTTTGTTATATAATTCATTGATTGTTCCACATCTGACCTATTGCATTGAAGCATGGGGAAGTGCAAACAAGACTTATATAGAACCAGTTTCTAAATTACAAAAACGTGCCATTTGCGTTGTAAATGGAAGTGAATATAGGGCCCACACAAATCCAATATTTATACAGTTAAAAATCTTAAAATTCAATGACTTATTCGAATATAGCCTTCTAAAAATAATGTATAAAGCTCATTTGAAAACATAACCTGACAAATTGCAAAATAGATTCATCAAGAGAGTTAGTAGATTCAATTTAAGAGGAACTGAAGTCTTTCAGAAACCTGAGTTCAGAACAAAATTAAAGGAAAGATGTGCCTCAATACAAGGTGTCAGTCTGTGGAACAATCTAAGTAGCGAAATTAAAATGTCAACATCGTTTTGTGTTTTTAAGAAGAATGTAAAAGCATTACTAATAAAGAAATATTATGCTTCTATTTAGCAGGAAAATGTGATATTTGATTTATGACTATGTATATGTGCTGCAAAGTAGACATGTAATTTGTAATTTAACATGTTGATAAGGGGCAGATATTATAAGTTAATCTTCTTTCTGCTCCTTTTCATTTCTTTTTTTTTTAAAGAATGAAATAAAATATGAAATGAAATGAACACAGTTTAATATATTTTAGATTTAGTCCGAGAGCTCTCAGTCCCTCCATTGAAGCTGTGTGTACGGTCTACTGTCCATGTCCAGAAAGGTAAGAAAAACATCATCAAAGTAGTCCATGTGACATCAGAGGGTCAGTTAGAATTTTTTGAAGCATCGAAAATACATTTTGGTCCAAAAATAGCAAAAACTACGACCCTTAAAATGAATTACTCCGGGATATAGGTTTGTTTGAACTCAGAGGGAGTGTCAGCCACATTAAACCAGTTAACAGCTTATAGTCTTTTGCGGATTAATGCGTATTAGAGATGCGAACCGTTTAAAATGATTCAGTTCGATTTGATGAACTGGTTCAAAAAGATCCAGTTAAATCGAATGATTCGTTCACGAACCAGATATCACAAACTGCTTTGTTCAACTCTCTCACAACAGACACGGAAGAGAAGACAATGATGAATAAAGATGCAGGTTTTGCTATTTTTTGGACCAAAATGTATTTTCGATGCTTCAAAAAATTCTAACTGACCCTCTGATGTCACATGGACTACTTTGATGATGTTTTTCTTACCTTTCTGGACATGGACAGTTTACTGTGCATACATTTTAAATGGAGGGACTGAGAGATCTTGGACTAAATCTGAAATATCTTAAACTGTGTTCCGAAGATAAACGGAGGTCTTACGGGTTTGGAACGACATGAGGGTAAGTTATTAATGACATAATTTTGATTTTTGGGTGAACTATCCCTTTAAGGAACCTTCTAAAATACTGAGAAGAAAATGAAGAAAATGAGCAGATCATGATAATAATGTTATTCCAGTATTTATTTGTTATTATCGATTGAGTTATCAGGAAAGGATATAGGTTATAAAAAGTCTATTCATTCAAAAAAAAAAAGTCTGGTCATACTGTAAATCTATTATTGACTTGCATAATGTTATCCATTCACATATAAGGATCAGTCTGGCAATTGTTCATTGTTATATAAAAATGTCATGTAAAGATTCCATTATATCCTTCAGGCTGTCATGTGTCAGGTGACGTACAATGATAAATTCTGTATAATGCCTTTCTGTTACCAGATCAGGTCTAGTCGTGCCTTAGTGAGATCTGTGCGGAAAATCCCTGAGGTGTGTATTTATGTGTATGTGAAGATGAGGGTCACAGTAAGGTAGGATGAAAAAAAAAAGTAGCTTGAGGTGGATCATTTTCACTTGTGTCATGACATTTCATCTGAACTGAGAACAGTAGGGCAGACCATGACTAGTTATCACATATTTAGTGAATATTTCTAAAGATTTAGGGTTGGTTACTTTAATGTTCTGACAACGAAAAGCTACTGAACCGTTGATGTCCTGGGCAAAAAAAGAAGAAGATACAGATCATTCACTAAATTTCCATTAACAAGCTATTACAGGCTTTCCAGCTAAATTTGAACAATTAATGAAACGGCAAAAAAAATGATCATATGAAAATACCAAACCATTGTTTTAACCAAAAAATAAAAATAAAATAAAATAAAAAAATACAACTAATTGTAATCAATCAATTTTATACATTTCCAACATTTAAAATGTGGTAAAATTTATATTTATGAAAAATACTTGTGTCCTAGTGATCCGTTCAGTTAAAGTCTACTGTAAAAATGTCTACTAAACAAAGGCAAATTCCAATATAATGAAATAATATATTTTCAATGGAATTTTTTAAAATAAACTATTTCAAAGCTTACAATATTCAACATAAACTAATACTCAAACAGAAGTAGTTCCTGTGGCTCTGTGGCAGAGTATTGCGATAGCAGCGCAAAATGTTGTGGGTTCAATTCCCAGGGAATACACACACATACTGGTAAAAAAAAAAAAAAAAAGCAATGTATAGCCTGAATGAAGATTGCAGGAGGGGAAGCTGCATGAACATCTCCTTTCACAACAATTTTAAGGGGCTCACCGGCCACCCTGGTAAAATTACACAGGTCTCATATTTCACATTAAATTTCTTTGTGGGCCCTTTCCCAAGTATTGATTACTTTTTGGTACATGACACCTAAAAGCAGCTTAGAAAGTCTTTAAGAAAGACTGAGAATGTGCATTTGTGTCTCAACCAATTCTAGCTGACCTAGCCCTTCATTAGAGCATTGGGGTCTTTCTAAAGGAATTCTCTCAAAAGTCTGTCGTGGACTGAAGCAAATTGCTCTTCAGTCCCAAAGGCTTTTAGACCATTTTGTTTCAGAACTGCCACCCGCTTCCATAATTAGCATAAATACTATTTTAATCCTCACTTTAAAGGTGTATTCACACAAGTAAAGTCCGCTAGTTCACTTGCTTTGGTCTGGACCAAATACAATGTTGATTTTTTTTGTTTGGTGTGGTTCTCTTTCACACTGCCCTTTTTGCAAGTGAACCAATAATTGTAAACAAAACTACACATGTGCTAAAGGCCATCCATTCACTGGACAGACATTCTCAAGCATACCAGTTTGTTTGGAAGCAGACCAAGATGACTACTTACTGGGTCTGGGTGTGGTTGTTTGGACTGCACCTGAGTGCAATTGCTGCTTTCACACCTGCCCAAAAGATCCACACCAAGGGGGGAAACGAACTTGAGTTAGATTCAAATCGAACCAAACAAGACAAGTGTGAATACACCCTTAGCATGCTTACAGAAGCATATCCCTTCCAAAGGTTCGTATGTTGAGAAAGGAACCCTTGATTGTCAGCCTCTCTCATTACATGGGGGTGAGAGACCAGGGTCTGTTTAATTGGCCAACTGATTACAGCACATACGCTCTTTCATGCCACCGTTCTCCTGCATACTCTCAGAAGCCTTCCTGTTCTCTGGCCTGCAGGATCAGAGAGATCAGAGCCCCACAACAAGGGCATTCTTTGTGTGCCTCACTGGGCTGGGAAATGGAGATGAGTTTGTCCATTTGCCTCTGAGGCCACAGCGAGGGCTGGATGGGGCCCTGGGAGAAACGTGGGCTATCAGGTATCACTAACGGCAGGTGAACTGATATCAAACTGGATGAGATCTGGAAAAGTCCAGCATGACCGTAGTGCTGTGATGTTCTTCAAATGATTTAGCTCACAATGAAGCCAAGAACGTTCTTAAACTTTAAAACATCTGCACACACACAAAAACGAGCTGATTAACCTTAAAAAGGATTGGCTGTTTCAAAGCTGGTTCAATCTGCATTCTCTAATATTAAGGAGTAGATATTGACGGACCCTTAATAATTTAAAATAAATTCTTGCAATTATGTGTCCGGTGAGATTTTACAGCAGAACATTAAGGAAATATATGAATGCACATACACTTTCTTGATGTACTTGCATTGACCCGTGAGAACAAACCTTATTGGTTCTTGTGTGCCAAGCAAGTGTGTTTGAGCTTCCATTTACCATACAACTGTACTCTATGTATGTGCGCTGATCAATGTTTATATGTCTATAAAAACTAAATTACATTATAGACTTTAAATGGATGGATCAACATTATGAGGAAATATATAAAAAAATAAATCTTTATTTCTATTCTAAAAATGAAGGGAAGCCTTATGGATTTCAAATAAAGGATTTGGAACAACATGAGGATGAATTTTTGGGTGAAGTATCTTTTAATAATCAGTCATTATATTCCAAACATTTCTTTATGTTGCACCTTAATCAGTCTAAGGCCTAAGACTTTTATTCCAAAAACAAATTTGAAAATGTGCTTTATATAATGTTTTATTCACTCAATAATTAAAAAACAAAAGGGGGAAAAGGAGCAACAATGTTGTCAAAGACATGAACAAAAGAAAAGTGAAGCTGCTAAAATAGTCACAACTCAATCTGACTATACAGAAGAAAGGTAAATCAGTCTGTGTGCTGCACAATGTGATGGGTCCCTTGTCTATTCACATCCCAGCACAAGAAAGATCAGGGTAGTGTTAGCGCAGTGTATAAGACACATGCCTTTGGTGTGAGAGACTCGGGTTCGAATCCACTGCGAGACACCAATGTGTCCCTGAGCAAAACACTTAACCCCTAGTTGCTCCAGAGGCGTGTGACCTCTGACATATAGCAACTGTAAGTCGCTTTGGATAAAAGCGTCAGCTAAATGTAAAAAAAAAAAAAAAAAAAAAAAATGATACACATAGCAAGAAAGGCAATGCGCCCAGGCTCCACACAATAGTAGGTTTGAAACTCATAAATGACTCACGAAATAGATTGTAAACAAAACTTTCCAGCAAAAGGATCTAACAAATATGTTCTTAGTCTCTTTAAAAAAATAATAAATTAAATAGTGGTCCAGACCTGTGTTTGGTTATCATGAATAGAGAGCTGGCAGTAGTTGGCAATGAATGGCAGAAAAAGTAATCAGGGGATTTGCAGAGAAACAGATACACCCCAAAGGGCGTAATGCTTCACTTTCCTAAAATGTGCTGCTTTTGAAATCACTAAGATATTAATTATTGTACTTCTTTTTGCATTAGCTAATCAAAAAACTACACAACCCTTTCTGCAAACATTGAAATTTATTTATAATCTGAGAAGCTAAATTTAACAAAAGAGCTATTAATTGGGTGTAAATGAGTAATGTGTGGGTCTGAATAATTTCTTTTTTCTCAAAAGCTACTCATAACTCTTCCAGAAAGTTTCTATTCATGCTTAATTAATAGGTCAGAGTACTTCATCTGAAGACACACTGGGTTCAGAAGCCAAGACCTAAGTGCCTATTACTCTGGCCACTGCTTTTGACACATCTGATTTGTGGGTATGTGGATCTAATCTCCTGAGATGATGAGAGATTGGCTTCTTTTACAAAGTGCTCTCGTCAAATTAAGATTAAATAGACCCTTTAGCTGTCTCACATGGGACTGTGGCCAAGGTAACTGAATAGAGATGCCTGAACATTTATTCTGTGTGAAAGAGTCTCCCTGCATTCTCAGGATCTGATGAGGATTACATTGCTCTTATTGAAGAGAGCAATGAGATGGAATGCAGCCTGTGCTAAATGCCATAATACTGCAGAGGTCATGTGCAGTTTACCTGAAGAATGAGAAAAAGGTGGAAATACAGCAGAATAATGTGGGTTAATAAGGGTTAATTTTTTTTACTTCTGATAAATTAAATGCATGTTTACTGAATAAACTTATTAAATATAACATCTTACAAACCCCAAATTACTAATATAAATATATAAATACATACATAAACCCAGCTAAATTGCAAGAGTGACATAAATGGATGAACAAAATGCACACATTTGAAAATGGTATTTGCAGCCATAATGCTGCAGATGAACGCCTTTTTTACCCACAAAAACAAGAACCTTATTAAATATACAACTCTTTTTATTTCTTGGAAGTTGCATTCAAAATCTACATAGCTCAAAAAAACTTGCCCTCTCGGTTTGAATAGGCAAGATTTTCCAGAGGATATCTGATCCTTTTCACTATGAACCACCTAGATGGCAAGATGTTTCGGGAAAATTTTATTTAGTAGTCTAAATAATGAACAAACTCTCCTCATAAGGGAGGACCTATTCTTCAACTATATAAAGAGTTGATTCTAGATACTCTACTAATGCTTCTGCTTACTTTTTGGAGATAAAAGATTATGTGTCTCTCATCGATGACCCTGGGGACCTCTATTGTTTTCATGATCTTGAGGGCAAGAGCAGGTGACCCTCCCGTCATTCTACTTGGTGACACTGTGATAATCCTGCAACACAGGGCCTCAGGTCAGGCTTATCTCCACGCTTGACCATCCCTAGTCATTCTAGAGAGGGACACTCACCTGAGCCAAAGCACATTTACATTTTCTGCTTTTGCATCTGAATATATACTGATATATTGAACACAAACAGAATAGTAACTACTACAAACGACCTCTTTAAACCTGAATGTATTGGTCTAAACATGTCCACAGTGAGGCAGGGCCTGTCAGGTTAGTTATTAAAAATTGGGAAAAAAGATACAAGTCAGAACCTTTCTATGACCTGAAATGACTTCTTTACATCATTCCTTGCGTTAGAATACGACATAACTGAAGTCATGTGATACCAGTCAAGAGCATGTACTTTAAGGTTTGATGAAAACCCACTTGTGTGCTCTGAGCTCCCTCTCAAGTCAATTGTTAAGAGCTGATTCTTATGACTCACTCTAATGACAGACCGCAGTGAAATAGCTATTGTATCTTAGCTATAGTAAGCACCACTTCAAGGAGTAAAACAACCCTGTGTTTAAAGTACATCCAAACACCTATTAAACAAAAAGATCTCTGCACGTCATCCATAAAGGAACAAACCCACACAAAAATGAGGTAAAACATGAGCATACAAAACAAAAACAGGAGAAATCTTCCCCTGATTATAAACATGAGTTGAAATTACAGTATCTTTGCTGTGCAAACTTGAATAGAACAGTAGTTTTGACATCGAGCACATTACCGTGTGGATCAGTCAACAGCAGCTGGGACCTTCGTGCCATCTGTCCCCCTTCATCTGTCCACAGCAACAACGTCCTTCTGAATCAAAGAAGGCAAGTAATCTTACACTCTATGCAAGTGATAAAAACGTAATTGGTGTGGTATGTGGCCATAGTAAAATTCTACAGTAATTGCAAAGGTCTGAATCAGGACCGAAATAAATGAGTCATGTGGATTTGATCTAAACAGTTGGATGCAGAACATCCTAAGCTAAGTATCAACTAAAAGTTGGAGACAAGGATCCAACTCGATGATGCATGGAGACGACCTACTTAAAATTACTTAGATACTGTCTCTTTAAATTATAATTGGGTTCAATGACCTCATGCTAATTCTTTCTCTCTGGACCTAGTCATTTATTTAAAAATACATAAAAAATGCATTTCATATTTACACTAACTCTAATACACATCTTCTGTGATGAGCATGTTTTTAAAATTCTTCTTTTTTTGGAAGTTAAAAGTTGAAAAGAAATGTCAGGATGGTACAACATTTCTTATTATAAGCCTCATTAAATATGAATGATTTGTTTGTTTGGGGGGCAGAATATGTAAATAATAATAATTATAATAATAATTAAACAATATATTTTTCAATATTTTAAAATATAGAATATTTGTTTAAATATAAAAGAAAATTATAAGAGTATTTAAATAACACAAATAAATTATTCAAATATTCAAAGCACAAGGAAACTATTTTATTGCTGTTTTCTGTCTACACAAAGAAATGCATAAATGTGTTACAAATGCCACAAGCTAAATTACACACAAGGTTTTTACAAAGATTAAATGAGTGACTGAGAACCCTTCAGTCTTTGGGTTTAGTGATGCGTTCTACAAACCAGGGTTTGAATGACAGGACGTGACCAGTTCATCTCTATCTTGTGGGCTCCTCAACACACTGTTAATGACAGTCTGACTCTTGATTGCACAGATACATGGCAGCTGACAGCGGAATCTGATCCCTGGGTAAAACTGAGCTTTCACTGACAGACTAATGGAAGCTCTCTTGTAGCCAGAGACGGAGCCTCAATGATATCTAGAGGAGCTGAGGGCCACATCAAAGACAACAATCCTGCCTGTGATCTGCAAGTGTCCTCCAGTTCTACATGAGAGCAGAGATGAGTGACGGCTGAGGTAGGAAGGGGGGAGGGGCCAATTTTTTCTTTTAAAGGGGTAATTCACAGCTGGAAAGATGGGCTTTTAATAATACTTGGCTATCTATGCAGTAGAAATGAAAAAGAAAACAGGCAAAATGGGCTATGATGTTCCATTTTGCCAAAAACTTAATTTCAACTTTAATTAATTAATTTGATTTTGGTATTTGTGCATTTGTGACATCCAGATGACTTTTGCTGACAAATCAACAGGTATATCTGGGTTCAATGGATTTTTTTTCTAAAGCAATGCTTATGAAAGGTGTTCAAACACCCAAGTAAAAACTAAAAATAGTTGTCAACCAAGCTAAACATCCAATCGTTTCTGATATTGCTTAAATAACTAAACTACTATAATTGTCAGGTTGGGACTATAATGCCACATATGTTGTAATTTTATAAATGATAAAAAAAAAGTAAATATAAATTCGTAAAATACAATTGGCAAAAAACATACATACATTATATATATATATATATATATATATATACATACATACATTTTCACTTCTTCAGTTTTATTATTTATTTACTGTTAAAAAAAATGTAGCCTATTATATTAACAAGTCTATATAATTTGCATGTTGTGGATAATGCCATTTTGATTTAAAATACAGCTTTAATGAACTGAATTTTCCCCGGGCAAATAACGATGTCAATTGCAATGTTCAGTTATTTTTTTTGTAGCCAAGACCTATAGATATGTATATAAACCTATGTTATAAAATAACATCGTGCTGAGTGCTCGTTAAAAAAAATGTGTGACAACTAGCCCCGGTCTTCTTTATTCTTCTCGTCTGAAGATGTGACAGGGAACTCTGCTGAAGTTTCTCAGCTGAAGGAAGTTCTTGTTCAAGAGTGATCATTAGATCCAAGTCGGTTGGGTAAAAGATTTACACTATCATAATGTAAAGGTGTCTAACGTGAAATAGTAACACTGTGTTGACATCTTGTTCATGAGTTTGGTGTTGGCAAAGAGATTTTGAGCGTTTGTCCCATAGAGTTTAACTGCAGAGGTGGAAAGTAACGAATTACATTTACTCGCGTTACTGTAATTGAGTAGCTTTTTTGTGTACTTCTACTTTTTTAAGTATTTTTTTTAATCTGTAATTTTACTTTTACTTAAGTATATTTTGTTTGAAGTATTGTACTTCGTTACATTTTAAAACACATTAATTACTGAGTAAAAAAAAAAATCGCTCCCTGGAAGGTATGGCAAACTGGCGCTAAAATCACAAGAAAGATGCAGACGGACAAAACAGGCGTTAGTGGTGCAGACACCGCTGAAAACGAAACCCCGTCATATTCTGAAGTTGAACTCAAGGAAATGAAGTGAACCCCTGGCCATATGTATGCTCTATTATGCTGTGTATGCTGTGCTTGCCTAGGGAGACCAAACTAGCAGTTTATAAAATCTCGACAAGACATCAACCCCACGTAAGCATATAGAGGTGAGCTAAATAATTGCGTCATTGCATTGGTGGTTAAAATGATGCTTTGACATTTTAGCAAGAGGTTTTGCACAAATTAGCCAAAAAGACTGGTGCGGAGTGTGCGATATATATTGTCTGCGATAATATCATAATTGTTGTTTTAATGATGTACGCGCGCATTTAGAGTGTTCTTTCACTGTGTGATTCAGTCTGTTGAAATGCATTTAGAATGAAATCAATCAAAATCATTTAGAATCAAAATCACACAAAGAATACTGTCTTTTCCTCTAAAAATCATAATCACACACACACATATATATATATACATATATATATATATATATATATATATATATATATATATATATATATATATAGATCAGTGGGGATTTCTTTAAGACTGCAAGGGAAGCTCAGCTTCCCCTCTAATGTAAAAAAAACCCAACGGTCAAATATGTACTATTGTGTATTATGTATTGTGTTAATCAGCTACATGTCGGCTGACTCGATTTTCTTCTCATACATTCCCGTAGCGTCACAGTGCATTTCCCTGTTGAAGCCGAGCGTCCATTGACTTCGATGGAGCTGCTTTGAACAGTTTTTTTCAGTGCTCCGAAGCTAGACGGTCATTGGATAAATGCTGCGATTATGTCCCGCCCACGGACGCTCAGCGTCTCTGGAGGTGAATGAAGACTGGGCTTCCGCGTGATGATTGGAGGATCTGTCGATCTCCTTTTGACTGACAGCGGTCTGCACCATAAGAAGTCGGCGAAGCTGTTTCACGCTCAGTCCCATGATCGCGGATTTCTCAAGTGTATTCGAAAGACAAACTGCGGCAATATTTCTTGATATTTGTAAAATGCAGAACCACCACAAAATTAAATTGGTAACTAAGACAGATTTAAAATGTGCGCGCACACACACACACACACACACACACACACACACACTATAGCCATCTAGTGGTTAAAGTGATTTATTACATGTATGAAAGTTAGAAATCTGGGTCTTTTATGAAGTGAATTTTACCTGAAATGCTTTTTTCTTTTTTTGTAAAAAAAGCCTATTTAAATAAATATTTATTTATTTATAGAAATGTAAAAGATTTAAATCCTCCAAAAACTGTACAAAGTTTAGTAAAAACATAAATGAACAGAGTAAAATTATATTTGTAAAAAATTTAAGTATTTTACTATTACAAAATGAAATGTTATTGTCTGGGGTCAAAAAGACCCCGAGTGTCACTACAAATGAAGACCATCAGAGGGTTATAATGTAAGCCGAAATGAGCTTCCCCTCTTTGAAAGACCAGCAGCCGCCACTGATATATATATATATATATATATATATATTTTTTTTTTTTTTTTTTACAACAGGACAGTAAACTAAGAGACTTGCGTTTTAGACACCATATTGCCATTGTTTTTGCTCTATTTCTACAACAAAAATTTATTCCAAACACAGCCACCAAAGCAAAATTTTGCATCTCTGAGCAACATGACAGTGTTTCGTTTCTGAATGAATCAACTGTTTAAATGATTTGGTTCAATCGCAATGACTCACTTATTAACAGTGACTTGCTGACACATACTGGCCATTTTAATTTCACATTTAAAGTATCTTTTGTTTTTTTTGTTTTTTATAATTAAGTTTTTATAATTTCAAATGAGTATTCAACATTTTATGTCTGGCATATCAAAACATTATTCATGCATTTGTAACTGCAGGTTAAATGCATTCTTGTCCTGCACTAAACAGTGTAATACATCTAAATGCCACGTCCGATGAAGCTTTTGCATTTCCTCTGTATTGAAAAGATGAGTTTGTTGATACTGATTTGCCAGATAACAGCCCAAATGTTTTATTATTCTAAATAACTGATTCCTTTAATTAAAAACAACTAGTTTGAGATTAATAGACCTATCCCAGGGGTGTCAAACTCAGTTCCTGGAGGGCCATAGCCCTAACCCTGCTCCAGCACACATATCATGTAGTTTTCAAATAAACCTAAATGATTAGATTAGCTGGATCAGGTGTGTTTAATTAGGGTTAAATCTAAACTGTGCAGGACTGTGGCCCTCCAGGAACTGAGTTTGACACCCTTGGTCTGTCCCATTTTTGACTCCCTCCCACTGGTTAAAATGTAACTAAGTAATTTTTACTCTGAGTAAATTTTAAATGAGCTACTTTTTACTTTTACTTGAGTGGATTTTTTAGACTGGTACTTTTACTTATACTTAAGTAAAATTTCATTAATGTAATGGTACTTTTACTTGAGTAGAATATTTTTGTACTCTTTCCACCTCTGTTTAACTGTAACTTAAAGAGCTCAAAGCATACTCACCGTTGACGTGTGTGATTTCATTTACATGTACAGACATGAAATCACATCTCCCTGTAGCTCAGTAAGTGAAGATCACCCGCATCCCCTCTGCGGCGATCACAGTCATCTATAAAATAGCGAATTTGCTACTGTGGTTTTTCGCGTCTCACAAACACAAATGTCACTGATTGGTCGAATGTTCCCGACGTCAGGATTCCGTTTCTTTTTTCTTTTGAGTCGAATCATCTAACGTAGTGAACCAGTTGAATAATTTCACATATAAAGCGGTTCCAGAATCTGACTCATTCATTCACCGTATATTTGACATGTTTGATTTGTGATTTGAATCACTGGATTGGTACCAGATTAGTGACCGGGATACTTTAACACTCTGAAAAACTTAATTAAAACGCAACAAAAATAATGTAGTATCTGCAACATATGGATTTATTAGAACATTTTAGACCATATTGAAATATGCTCACAAGGATCTCATGATCACATTTAATTTGAATCTATTTACCGGTTCTTTGAAACGAATTGTTCAAAAGAATCGATTCACAGAAAAGGTGGACTTGCTTTTATCCTGTTCTTAGCTGACACCACTCAAAACTATCTCCACACACCAACATAGGTTTTTATAATGTTGTCCATGTTCATTTTTTCCTCAAAGCAAATTACAAGAAAGTAAAACTGTTTGCCAAGAGAAGACAAAATTGCTGCAAGATACATTAGTAAACCTTTATTTATTCCACATCAACATCTGATAAATGAGTGTCACACTTATCCATAACACATGCTTTAAGCATGATCTTGAAACAAACATTAGAAAACTTTTCATATCCTTGTTGTGGCACTTCATTTGAAGTTCATTCCGTGTTTTTTAATATCTCATTATTAAATGCATTAGCTGCTGAGGTAAAGTTATAGCACATTTTATAAAAAATTTTGAAACGCTGATTAACAAGAACGTGAAGACAAACTCAGTTTAAAGAGGTCTCTGTGTACAGCGATAATCACAATAGAGCTGTAGCCTACATGGGAAAAAAACAGTACAGAGAGAAAGATACAAGAACACTAGGCCTTGTTAGGTTATGTGGTTTATGTGACGACTGGGTAAAGGAGGAGCTGGAAACAAGTGAGAGTTAAACAATTTAATGAATATGAAACAGACAAACAAGGGTATAACACGATGCTGGGACGACAACAATCCAAGATGGCGGTGAAGGCAGCAGGAGAGGATGGCACAGGAACTGCGGGAAATCGAGCCGAAGGTAAGTCGTGATGCTTTGTGGAAGTGCGGAGAGTGGATGAGATTCCGGGGGAAGACACGGACATCCAACGCAAACAACACAGAAGCAAGAGACAGAGATGAGACATGAAACAACGTTCTCACAAACACAAGACGTGAGACAAGCCAATATATAGGGAGTGTGTAATGAGTGACAGCTGCTGCTGATGACAATTAACGGAGACGCCCACAAACTAATCAGTGCAGACGCGAAACACACAGACTTCACCACAAAGTGCAAAACCCAGAGATCACGGTTTACCAACCGTGACAGTACCCCCCCCCCCCTAAAAACTCCTCTTGGAGTTCCCAGAAGGGCCTACCTGCTGATTGTAACCATCAATAAGGGAGTGATCCAATATGTCCCTAGCAGGTACCCAACTCCTCTCCTCCGGACCGTAACCTTCCCAGTCCACCAGGTACTGAAATCCTCGTCGCCTCCGTCTCGAGTCCAGAATACGATTAACCGAATAAGTCGGTTCCCCATCTACGAGACGTGGCGGCAGCTGAAACGGAGTAGGCGGATTAATACGTGCATAAAACACGGGTTTAATTTTGGATACATGAAAGGCAGGGTGTATCCTCCTGTACGCTGGAGGTAGTTTGAGGCGGACTGTCACCGGACTAATGATCTTGGTGATAGTAAACGGGCCAATAAATTTGGGAGCTAATTTATTAGATACGGAACGCAGAGGAATTTTACTGGTAGAAAGCCACACCTTTTGACCCAAGATGTAAACGGGAGGCTTTGACCGGTGGTGATCGGCCTTGGCCTTAGTGCGCTCCCTCATCCGGAGCAGAGTCTCGCGGGCTCTGGTCCAGGTGCGGTGGCACCTCTGGACAAACGCGTGAGCGGAGGGGACAGCGACTTCAGATTCCAGACTGGGAAAAACTGGTGGCTGGTAACCTAAACTGCACTGGAATGGAGAACCGAGTAGCTGACACTGGTAACGAACTGTGAGCGTACTCCACCATAGAGAGTTGTTGACTCCAGGAAGAAGGATTCTTGGAGACCAAACATCGCAACGTCCTCTCTAAATCTTGGATGGCTCGCTCAGACTGTCCGTTACTTTGGGGATGATAACCCGAAGACAAGCTAACTGACGCTCCTAGCAATTTACAAAACTCTTTCCAAAATTTGGATATAAATTGAGATCCCCTGTCAGAAACCACATCTACCGGGAGGCCATGAAGCCGAAAGACGTGATCTAGGACAGTGACCGTGGTTTCCTTGGTTGTCGGTAATTTGGGCAAGGGAATGAAATCTGCCACCTTCGAGAACTGGTCCACTACGACTTCGGACCTTAACCCCTCCAGCACAAATAAACGGTTCGATGGACAACCGGGCAGAGGCGTTACCCCTTGTAAGGCCGTCTTGACCTTCGACTCGACCTCCCATACGAGACCACTAATTTCTCAGGTAAAATACACTCGGGAGTCACCAGGCGGGCTGAGGGATCAAAAAGACGTGATAAAGAATCGGGTTGAAGTTTTTGCAACCCGGGCGGCACGATAAAGTAAAATCAAAGCGACCGAAAAAAAGTGCCCACCGAGCCTGCCTGGAATTGAGTCTTTTGGCAGTTGTAATGTATTCTAATTTCTTATGATCGGTCCAAACAATGAAAGGTACCCCTGAGCCTTCCAGCCAGTGACGCCACTCCTCTAAAGCTAATTTGACTGCCAACAACTCTCTGTTACCAATGTCATAATTGCGTTCAGCAGGAGATAATCGATGGGAAAAAAAAGCGCAAGGATGTACCTTATTGTCCGAGACAGCACGTTGGGACAACACTGCTCCTCTACCCCCACCTCTGACGCATCGACCTCCACCACAAACTGCCGTGTGGGATCAGGGGCCACAAGGATGGGAGCCGAAACGAAGCGGCTTTCGAGGTTAGTGAACGCAGTCTCAGCTGCGTCCGACCACCTGAACGGAGTACTGGGAGAGGTCAAGGCTGTCAGAGGTGAGGCTAGTTGGCTGAAATTGCGAATGAAACGCCGATAGAAATTGGCGAACCCCAGAAACCACTGTAGGGCCTTACGGGAATCTGAAGATGGCCAATCTATCACAGCCTTAACTTTGTCAGGGTCCATACGTATTTCCTCGGACGAGACAATATACCCTAGGAAGGGAACATGTGAATGGAATACGCATTTCTCCGCCTTGACAAAAAGCCCATTCTCAAGTAACCTCTGGAGCACTCGTCTGACGTGTTGAACGTGTTCCTGGAGAGATGAAGAAAAAATCAGTATGTCATCCAGGTAAACATATATAAACTGATCTACCATATTTCTCAACACGTCATTAACGAGTGCTTGGAAAACCCCTGGCAAGTTGGAGAGCCCGAACGGCATCACCAAGTATTCAAAGTGCCCTCTGGGGGTATTAAAGGCGGTTTTCCATTCATCCCCCTTCCTGATGCGGACCAAATGATAAGCATTACGTAAATCCAATTTTGTGAATACGGATGCTCCCTGTAACCTCTCGAAAGCTGAAGACATGAGTGGTAACGGATAAGTTATCGTAATGTTGTTCAGCTCTCGGTAATCAATACAAGGTCGCAGAGAACCATCCTTCTTACCCACAAAAAAGAATCCCGCCCCCGCTGGAGAAGAGGAAGGACGGATGAACCCAAATGCTAAGGAATCAGAAATGTATTTCTCCATGGCCTCCCTCTCAGGAATAGAAAGAGAGTATAACTTGCCTTTAGGCGGAGACTTACCTGGCACTAAATCTATGGCACAGTCGTAGGGACGATGCGGAGGAAGAGAAGCAGCACGGGACTTACTGAACACCTCCTTCAGGTCCAGATACTCTGCGGGCACGTTTGGCAAAACCATGTTCTCCTTCTGAAAGACAGAAACCGGGACAACAGGAAAAGCAGAAACCAGACAGGACTCATGACAACTTTCACTCCACAATGTGACTGTGTTGGAACCCCACTCCACTCGTGGATTATGTTTTATTAACCAGGGGTGACCTAACACAATGGGAGCTACAGGGGAGTCCATGAGGAAAAAGGATATGGTTTCACAATGATTGCCAGAGGTGAGCAGAGTGATGGGTTCTGTGTAGTGTGTGACGTGAGGCAGTTCCTGGCCGTTGAGTGCGGTGACATGGATGAGAAGAGACACAGGCCGGACAGGAATGTTCAGGTGACATGCAAGGAGTGAGTCGATGAAATTACCTTCGGCTCCGGAGTCCAGAAGGGCGTGACAGTCGTGAGTGTGATTCTCCCACCGCAGTTTCACCGGAAGGAGTCGATGATGTTGTTGAGGACTTCCCAGCGGAGATCCCACCTGGTAGTAGCCTCAAGTTTACTACCGGGCTGGCTCTTTTACCGGGCAGGTGAAGATGGTATGTCCTGAGCCTCCACAGTACAGGCATAGTCCTTGGGAGATCCGCCGTTCCCTCTCCCTCCGGGACAGCCGAGCTCTACCCACTTGCATGGGTTCGTGGTCGTTCTCTCGACTCGAGCGCCCCCTGTCCGGAGAGATGGTATGGCGCTTAGGACTGGTCTGACGACCCAGGCGATTAATCCGGGCATCAACTCGTAAGACTCGTAAGTCAATAAGACCGTTGAGTTTGGGGGGGAGCTCGAGGAGTTAGATCTCCTTTTGAACACGGTCGGCCAGCCCATTCAGGAATCGATCCCACTGCGCCGCCTCGTTCCACTGGCACGCGGCTGCCAGGGTGCGGAATTGAATGGAGTAATCCGTGACCGAAGAGGTTCACTGATGTAAGTCTGAGAGCTGGTGAGCGGCTTCCCTGCCAGCCCCTTCTCGATCTAATACCCTCCTCATTTCCTCCGAGAGGGAGTGGAACGAGGCGCAACACGGATGTTGATTTTCCCACACCGCCGTCCCCCATAGGGCGGCCTTGCCCGACAGTAGAGTGGGCGTGAACGCCGAAAGAGTAGAGTGAGCGTGAACGCAGAAAAGTTCTGCAGAAAGCTGGCTCACCAGAGTAGTTTTCTGGCACCGGAAGTCGCGGCTCTGGCCGGAGGTGGTCCTGGGGGGTCTCCCGAGGGACGGGCAGCGCAGGCGGTGCGATGGACACAGTGGGAGAAGTGAGCTGATGGATCTGCTGGGTGAGCTCGGACACCTGTGCCACCAACGCTTGGATAGCGCATCCGGTGTTAGAGATACTCTCCTGCTGCTGATCCATGCGTTTGACACTGTGGTGCATAAAGTCTGTTAGAGTGTTGGTGCTCGCTGTTTCCATGATGGTGAGAACGTTCTGTGACGTTCTGATATGCTTTATATCAGATTATTTTTTAAATAGGAAAAACAAATTATTGCAGTGATGAAGGAAGTTCTTTCAATAGTACAGGTTCTCAAATAGAAACTAACTTGAATTTCTGTGAATGTATTGGTGTTTTTCTTCCTCAATTCACAACATCCAAAGAAAGAGTGCAAGAAAGTGTTCACATTACTTACCATGGAGGTGATAAGTCTTTACACTAAACTGATTAAGAATTGGTTTTCACCATATTAACATTTTCATGTACTGATGTCACTTCATTACAGCTGATAACAAAAACAATGCTAAGTATAGATGCAGAAGTATAGACCGGAGACAATTAACACCAGACAAGTTATTAGGCAACATTTTTGTATTAAGATTGTAAATAGCTATGGCATGGTAGCATACTTTACCTGATGAAACAATATTTGTGATTCTTTACAAATATATGATATCTCCTTCTTGAAGGTTTTATTTTTTATTTTTAAAGAATTCTCCGTTCATATTATAATGATATAAAGAAAAATAAATAATTATATGAAAATAAATTAAGAACCATCAGCTGTAAAACCTCTCCACATTTGCATTCTTTAACTTAAGCTGTCATCTCTTTGACTTTGGCTTTCTTTAAGGATTGCATTTCATGCCCTTCAAAACAGGTCAGTTTAATAACAAGAATATAGAAACGATTCCTGATTTTCCCACTAATGTGGTATTAATACTAAGATTTTACAGTTGTTGTTTGCTCCACAGCACATTGCAGTATAAATTTTCAAAGCACCCATATCTGCATAACAACGTCTACGCATAACAACCTGGATCTACTGTGAGGGACTAAAAAATATTATACTAAAGACAACAGGCAAATAAAATAAACTAAATTCCAATACCTAATATAAAAATAAATAAATAAATGCATATAAAAAATTACATCCAGCAACAGGATTATCAGTTGTTATAAACTGTGACAGATTAAGCTTGAAGCAATGTGTGTGTTCCTAAGCTACATTCCTAACTCATGTCACTGCATGTTCTCAATGGTCATTAAGACTGAAGGAATTAGTGCCAATTAAAAGAACCACAGAAAGATCTTAATGTTACTCCTGAGGGTGTAAAAACTTCTGGTGACAACTTTTCATCCATCCAGCCTTCCTGCTATGGAAACTAACCTGGCATGTCTAATGACAGACGAGCTGAATTACTGTAATCAGAATGTGATAAAAACACTGAAGACTTCTTTAAATACAAAATGACTCGGGGCAAAAAAAAAAAAAAGGTGCAATGAAATAGCATTTCAATCATTTTAAAAGACAACATATTTTAATCATAGTTTGTTGGTCTGGGTTTGTTTATTCATAGGTGAGTCCACAAATCTCCACTTGGGCATGGAGGTCATAGTAAGGACAAGAAGTGAACCTGAAAAGTCTTAGTATAAGATGACAGCAGTTCATTTCCCCCACACACTGAATAGAATGGACTGCACTGGAAAAAGACGTCTTCTTGTTGCCACACATAGCTGGAAAGGAAAGAATGTGCAGACTGATATTGACCACAAATTTTTTGTCCCCTGTTTGAAGTTTAAAGAGTTAGACATGCTGTATCGGGTGGAAACCTGTCAGAAAAAAATATTAGCAAAGAACATTCCACTACCCTAAACATTATATAATTGACAAACAGTTTTTCTTTTAACCCAGAACATGAAGAAATCTTCAGACTGGGTAAATGAACGTGACTGAAATAGATCCATAAACTTTGACAACATTTCAGAGGATGCCAGATGGCACTAGACACTGTCCACTATGCATTCGAGCACAAGTCTTTTGTAGCTATTATAACCATGTTGTTCCATCTTTGTCAAACAGTTGGCACAGTAACTAATGTTACACCACAACTTTCCGTCTAAAGTTATTTGTGCTTCCCAGATGCATCAAATGCTGGAAACCTATATAGCAGCATTTTTCAGCAATGACTCATTAATCTCAACATTAAGCCAAAAAGAATCATGCAAGCTTGTTTCAACGTCAAATTTAATCAGAAAAACACATGCATCTGAAGGAACATGACATGGCTCCATGACTTAACCCTATCATATTTGATACATTATCAAAACTGAAAAACCTGTTGCAAACAATCTTTTACATGCCTTCTGTCATCCGAGTGATAGTTTATACTTTTATAAATAAAAAAGTAAAAACCAAACTTTTAGTTGTAAAAATGTCCACCTTCAGTTTGTGATATACGTCTTTTTGCTGTGAAATCTTTACTGATTTTTATAAAGTAAATGTAAGAATAACTTCTATATTGTTAGTAATACTGAAGCTACTAAAAATCCTGTTAAAATGTGAGCATTTGTCAAATAATACATATTATTGGGAGATATAGAATGACAACTGATATGTATACGCATTTTATATCATATGAACCATAAAAGCCTGATGTACCAAATATGATTATATTTCTGAATAGTATTACGTTTGCCAGTAGTTTCAGGGTTAAAATGAAGCAATACATATTGCTGTGACAGAAAACGTTTAACTTACAGATAGAATGTAAAGTAAATTACTATCTGCACATACATATATGGAATATGCATACTATATTTGAGACATGCAGCAATACATGAAAGGGTTTGGTCATCAGGTAACAGGAGACTGAGTATGTGATGACCTCTACTGGATTTAATGCAACATTGAGATCTGAAGATGAAGCAGCTCTGACCGATCTGTGCGCTGTGTTTCATCCTGGCCTGGTTCTTGGCTCAGATGACCTCTTTGATGTGGTCCACCTCCTGTTGGTACTTCTTACGGTCTCTCATGGCACTTTCTTTGGCCTCTCTCAGAGCAGACTCCAGGATCTTCACACGCTCAGCAGTTGCACGTAAGCGTTTTTCCAGTTTGGGCAGCTCACATCTTAAGTCTGCATTATCACATACCAGCTATGGAAATTACAAAATATATAGACAGAATTACTAATACCATATTATATTATATTATACATTATAATTCATATTAACTTATAAATAATAATTTATATGTAATTTCTGTGAAAAGTAAAAAAAAAAAAAAAAAAAATCCTAAAAACCTGCTTGTGAGCTTCTCCAGGTTGTTCTCAGGGGAAATTATTTTCTGTTTTTGTGCCAGACTTCCCCCTGATTCATCAGTGTCCAACTCTACACTTTACAAAACAGAAATGTCTTTTTTTTTCCACAGTGGCCAATTACACTGTATTTATTTGAACCATTTTAAAAGCAGTAAAAAAATGTATAACTATTACTGCAGATATCACCATACTTCCTCAGTTGATTTCCCAGGAAAAAGTGTTTTTTGTTTTCTAAAATGATGTTTAAATATGCAAAAGAGGCATTATAAAATTTAATTAGCTCTAATTTGCATTAACTTTCCAGAACTGAAATCAGAACACTGGATAAAACCATGTTCACTTTGTTTTGTTTTGTGGACATATTAGAGTTTTTACAGAGGATAAATTTGTACAACATTATATTCCTAAAAACGTGGCAGCATTTTGATTTCTTGCTGTTGACTGTATTTACAGATTTATGGATTGATAAAAAATACTTAACATCTGTAAAAAACTTTTACTTATATGTCAACAAAATAAAACAAGAATTTTATTCAGAATTTAGATTGGAATGAATCTACTAATGAATGGAGATCTTTGGCTTAGTGCATTAGAAAATAGCCTTTAATGATACGCAATGAAATTCATATATACAGACACACATAAATAAAGTGTAACAAAATAAATGCTTTTATATGTGTTTTGGCTATGTTCTATCCACTAGTCTAGAAGACGACGTTTTATTGAAGAAAAATTAGACAAAAATCTCAGTATTGGCAAGTACATGAAAAAACAATGCTTTTGCATGTAGTGTCTTGCTTTAATGTGTTTCCTTTTTCCCATTATTGTCTAGTTTTGCATCATTAGAAGCAATAACTGGAAGCTGTTGGTAAGAGAATACTAGCACATTGGCACTCAGATGACATAAGTATTATCATAAAAGAGGTTTTGTATACTCACTCGTCCAATGCGATTATTGATGTCCTGAATTATGATTAATTATAATAATTATGATTATTGAATATCCCGTATTTTTACACTCTGTGTTAACTCAGAACACGCAACTATCGGTGTCTGTGAAGTGGCTTGCACTTGGGTTTCTAGACCTCCAGTAAAGCAGGTGGCAGTATACAGTAGCTTAGGCTACCATCGAAGAAGAAGACAGTTGCAGCGGCGCCAGCGGGCGGGAGGAAGATGGAGAAAGTAGCGGGAAGTGAACTTTTTTTTTTTTTTTTTTTATTCAACAAACTCATATACAAACAATATGGCTTACATTCTTTTCAACATTCCACAGGAGCAGGTGCAACAACAAAAAAAAAAAAAAAAAAAAAAAAAAAAAAAATGAATTGAATTAAAATAAATAATAAAATAAAATGCGGGAAGTGAACTTCGAGAGTAGAGTAGATGAGTGTGATGTGCGATGATGGATCAGGACGCCGAATGCCAAAATCACTGAATTAATCACCAATTAAAACCGAGGACATTATGCCGATATTTGAGTAAATGGGAGTCCACCTTCCACTACTGGACAAGCAGCCATGTAGGTCCAAATTATGGCTACTGCAAAATTTGTCGTTGTCAGGAAAAACGACGTTTCGCAGCACAAAATTATTATTAATATGAAATTATTATTAATATTACCTTGTTCATAAATAAATCACTTTTAACATATCAATTGGTCTGTCATTCTTTAATATATATTGTGTGGTTATAAACTCTTTAGACTGTTAATGATTAGTGCTTTTTTTAAGTTTGTGGATAAGAATCGTGTAAAAAAAAATCCCCTATTTTGGGGATGGATTCTGGGAAATCTCCCTTATTTTCACTGTTCAATGTTGAAAGCTATATGCTCTTGGTTCATGTCAAATTAATTTTGATAAATAAGTCACACCTGACTATAAGTCGCAGGACCAGCCAAACTATGGAAAAAAGTGCGACTTATAGTCCGGAAAATACAGTATATGACTTTTTAATATGAGCAGTTGACTCACAGAAGCTTCTGCAGCCTCTCGTCCTTCTTCTGTACCTCCTGTTTCAGATTTTCAGTCAGACATGAGCTGCTTCTGTTCAAGAGCCTGGTTCACACTGACAGAAGGGAATTACTGAATGAATCAAACTATTTTGATAAGTTCATTCATTTGGAGTAATGCCAATCAAAAGCAGATGTATTAAATGTCTCAAAATAAATATTAGATATAAAACAATTATAGAACTGACAAGAAGTATTCAGGAATATAGTACTTACTACTCCTTCAGCTCATCCAAGATCCTCTGTTTCTCTTCGATCTCATCTCACAGACGTGAGAGCTGCTTCTGATGAGCCTCTCTGGCTTTCCATCTGCTGTTCCAGGGCTTTCTAGATGCAGCTGCACATGGGATTTACATATTGAATATAAATGGCACTTCTAGGGCAAATTGGCTTGGAATTTGATTCATATAACAATAGGTTAACAAGTTTGGGTGAGCCACTGGCATGAGTTTTGAGAGGGTTATCTGAGTGTTCCTGATCATTACCTTCATCTCCTCAGCGTCCTGTATCCTGCTCATGTGTTCCTTTTCCTTATCCAGGACTGACACCTCATGCATCTTCTCTGCATTAACCAAAATAATCATAAAACTTTCAGAAGATTTTAACATGTATGATAAAATCACTGTGAATAAAACATCCATCCATCCATCCATCCATCCATCTTCTTCCGCTTCTTCCGGGTCGCGGGGGCAGCAGTCTAAGCAGAGAACCCCAGACTTCCCTCTCCCTAGACACTTCCTTCAGCTCTTCTGGGGGGACACCGAGGCGTTCCCAGGCCAGCCGGGAGACATAGTCTCTCCAGCGTGTCCTAGGTCTTCCCCGGGGTCTCCTCCCAGTGGGACGCGCCCGGAACACCTTCCCGGGAAGGCGTCCAGGAGGCATCCGGAACAGATGCCCGAGCCACCTCAGCTGACCCCTCTCGATGTGGAGGAGCAGCGGCTCTACTCTGAGCTCCTCCCGGGTGACTGAGCTTCTCACCCTATCTCTAAGGGATCGCCCAGCCACCCTGCGGAGAAAGCTCATTTCGGCCGCCTGTATCCGGGATCTTGTCCTTTCGGTCATGACCCAAAGCTCATGACCATAGGTGAGAGTAGGAACGTAGATTGACCGGTAAATCGAGAGCTTCGCCTTGCGGCTCAGCTCTTTCTTCACCACGACAGACCGGTACATCAATCGCATTACTGCAGAAGCTGCACCGATCCGTCTGTCAATCTCCCGTTCCATCCTTCCCTCACTCGTGAACAAGACCCCAAGATACTTAAACTCCTCCACTTGAGGCAGGGACTCTCCACCAACCTGAAGTGGGCAAGCCACCCTTTTCCGACTGAGGACCATGGCCTCGGATTTCGAGGTGCTGATTCTCATCCCAGCCGCTTCACACTCGGCTGCAAACCGTCCCAGTGCATGCTGAAGGTCCTGGCTTGATGAGGCCAACACGACAACATCATCCGCAAAGAGCAGAGACGAAATCGTGTTGTCACCAAACCTGACCCCCTCCGGCCCCTGGCTGCGCCTAGAAATTCTGTCCATAAAAATCATGAACAGAACCGGCGACAAAGGGCAGCCCTGCCGGAGTCCAACACGCACCGGGAACAAGTCTGACTTACTGCTGGCAATACGAACCAAGCTCCTGCTCCGGTCGTACAGGGACCGGATAGCCCTTAGCAAAGGGCCCCGGACCCCATACTCCCGGAGCACCCTCCACAGGCCGCCGCGAGGGACACAGTCGAATGCCTTCTCCAAATCCACAAAGCACATGTGGACTGGTTGGGCAAACTCCCATGAACCCCTCCAGCACCCTGTAGAGGGTATAGAGCTGGTCCAGTGTTCCACGGCCTGGACGAAAACCACACTGTTCCTCCTGAATCCGAGGTTCTACTATCGGCCGGATTCTCCTCTCCAGTACCCTGGCATAGACTTTCCCAGCGAGGCTGAGAAGTGTGATCCCCTGTAGTTGGAACACACCCTCCGGTCCCCCTTCTTAAAAAGAGGGACCACCACCCCGGTCTGCCATCCCAGAGGCACCGTCCCCGACTGCCACGCGATGCTGCAGAGGCGTGTCAGCCAAGACAGCCCCACAACATCCAGAGACTTGAGGTACTCAGGGCGGATCTCATCCACCCCCGGTGCCTTGCCACCGAGGAGTTTCTTGACTACCTCGGTGACTTCAGCTTGGGTGATGGACGAGTCCACATCTGAGCCCTCAGCCTCTGCTTCCTCAATGGAAGACGTGACAGCGGGATTGAGGAGATCCTCGAAGTATTCCTTCCACCGTCCAACGACATCCCCAGTTGAGGTCAACAGCTCCCCACCTTTACTGTAAACAGCGTTGGTAGGGCACTGCTTCCCTCTCCTGAGGTGCCGGACGGTTTGCCAGAATCTCTTCGAGGCTGACCGATAGTCCTTCTCCATGGCCTCACCGAACTCCTCCCAGGCCCGAGTTTTTGCCTCCACAACCACCCGGGCTGTAGTCCGCTTGGCCTACCGGTACCTGTCAGCTGCCTCAGGAGTCCCACAAGCCAACCAGGCCCGATAGGACTCCTTCTTCAGCTTGACGGCATCCCTTACTTCCGGTGTCCACCACCGGGTTCGGGGATTGCCACCTCGACAGGCACCGGAAACCTTACGGCCACAGCTCCGAGCGGCCGCTTCGACAATGGAGGTGGAGAACATGGTCCCACACTCAATATCTCCAGCCTCCCTCGGGATCCGGTCGAAGCTCTGCCGGAGGTGGGAGTTGAAGATCTCTCTGACAGGAGACTCGGCCAAACGTTCCCAGCAGACCCTCACAGTACGTTTGGGTCTGCCGAGTCTGTCCAGCTTCCTCCCCCGCCATCGGATCCAACTCACCACCAGGTGGTGATCGGTTGACAGCTCCGCCCCTCTCTTCACCCGAGTGTCCAAGACATACGGCCGGAGGTCGGATGAAACGACCACAAAGTCGATCATCGACCTACGGCCTAGGGTGTCCTGGTGCCACGTGTACTGATGGACACCCTTATGCTTGAACATGGTGTTCGTTATGGACAAGCTGTAACTAGCACAGAAGTCCAATAACTGAACACCGCTCGGGTTCAGATCAGGGGGGCCGTTCCTCCCAATCACGCCCCTCCAGGTGTCACTGTCGTTGCCCACGTGGGCGTTGAAGTCCCCCAGTAAAACGACGGAGTCCCCAGTCGTAGCACTTTCCAGCACCCCTCCCAGAGACTCCAAGAAGGCCGGGTACTCTGCACTGCCGTTCGGCCCGTAGGCACAAACGACAGTGAGAGACCTATCCCCGACCCGAAGGCGCAGGGAAGCGACCCTCTCGTTCACCGGGGTAAACTCCAACACATGGCAGCTGAGCTGGGGGGCTGTAAGCAAACCCACACCAGCCCGCCGCCTCTCACCATGGGCAACTCCAGAGTGGTGAAGAGTCCATCCTCTCTCGAGGAGTGTGGTTCCAGAGCCCAAGCTGTGCGTAGAGGTGAGCCCGACTATAGCTAGTCGGAACCTCTCAACCTCACGCACAATCTCGGGCTCCTTCCCCGCCAGTGAGGTGACGTTCCACGTCCCTAGAGCTAGTTTCCGTGTCCAGGGATCGGGCTGTCGAGGCCCCCGCCTTCGACTGCCGCCCGATTGTCTAAGCACCGGCCCCTTACGGTCCCTCCTGTAGGTGGTGAGCCCACGGGAAGGCGGCCCCACGTCGCTCCTTCGGGCTGAGCCCGGCCGGACCCCGTGGGGAGAGGCCCGGCCACAAGGCGCTCGAATACGAGCCCCAACCCCGGGCCTGGCTCCAGGGTGGGGCCCCGGCTGCGCCATACCGGGCGACGTCACAGTCCTTAGATTTAGTCTTCTCATAAGGGGGTTCTGAACCGCTCTTAGTCTGACCCGTCGCCTAGGACCTGTTTGCCTTGGGAGACCCTACCAAGCACATGTTGTGCTTGTTTGAATTCAAATATACTGTAATATAATATCACAGTATTCTGTGGCAACAAATTGATAGTAACAATTCTGTCAACAAATGAATTCCCAAATTGCTTAGCACATCCGGCACACTCAATGTGTGAATTTGCTCATTTGTTTTAATTGACCCATTCAGTGGACTATTATAGTGGAGTAATGTAGGGAATAGTGAATGAGGTTACAGAAGGCAATTTCTCAAGTCATTGAATCATTTACTCAGCTGATTAGTTTAAAATGTCTGATTTAGTTTTTTACAGCACAACAGCACTCACTCCAAAATTGCAACATAATTTTGCTTGCACTTCATTTGTAATTATTTTCGCTGCCAGAGCAAAAATATACAAAGTAACTGCCAATATTGTCCACAAAATTTAGGTTAATCAATATTAACTTACTGAAATGTTGTATAAAAGCTATATCACACTTGCATACTTGATGTTTGGTAATGTCAGCATGGAACTCTCTCTTGTTTGATTGCTTAAATATCATAAACCTATAAGGTTTTATACACCTACAGTAGTTCATTATAATTTGAATGATCATTCTGATACACTGCTTTTAACATAGGCAATTTTGAAACAGGTGATACAATTCCTGCTGAAAAGAGGAGCCGATGCTACGCTGTGTAACTATAGCAGCCAGACAGCTCTTCAGACGTACCCCATCAGAGGCAGCTCTCACTAACAGCCTGGAGGGGAGACCGCTGCTGTCTACAGGACCTGATGGTGAGCAGCTCAGTCTTCAACTTCACTTGCCATTTGACTATTTTAAATATGGTTTCAAGATTTGGTTCACACAAAGCAGACTAGACTCAAGTTCTCTTGAAGAATTTATATTGGTCACCTATCATGCGAGGGAGGGATATTTTTACACTCACCTCAGGCAATGACTGGAGTAAATTACAACAAACAAAGCTTAAATTGTGTGTTATAGGCCCAGACTGACTGATGATGGACTGACTCCCCTGATGCTGGCTGTAAGGGATGTGGATCTGTTTGAAGAACTGGAGGTTCTATTACCTATTGTAAGGAATCGAATTTCAGTTGGATTTGTTATGGAAATGAAAAATATAAACAACAAATTTAAATGTAATGTATTTGGAAAATGTAGAATTGTAAACAGTAAAATTTAATTTAAGACGAATGGTAATTTAATATGCTAATGTAAATGGTAATTTTGTATTGTATTTTGGAGACTTTATTCTTGTGTCTGGATGTGAGTCCTTCTGTACACCCCAGCTGCTCTCTTACAAGTGGCTGTTGCACACCAACAAAAAGCACAAAAACATGATGGCATAAACTAAATAAAATTATAAACAAGTCTCAGTGAGATTGAAAGGCAAAGCCAATTAAATGTAGATGATTTGGTCTGAAATGTTTTGATTAAGCCCTTTTTGGTGTTTCATTTGGCTGAGCCTTGGTCACAGGCATCACAGCTGGCTAACGATGGTGTTTTTGATTGAATAGACCCCCTCCAGATGGACAGTAGTCAACAGGTGAATTAGTCGTGTTATTCTGTGAAAGGTTATTGTAACCTTGCAACTATTTTGTTAGGCACAAAAGGATCATGCAGACATCCACCAAGGTGAGTCAACATCTAGACTTTTTGAAAATTAAAAATTTATTGTTAATCTTAGAAGACAGAATGTAGTATCAGAGGTACAAATGCAGGATCATTCCAGAATGACATACTGTAGACTCTGAAACAGACACTCTCTATTTCTCTCTCTCTCTCTCTCTCACACACACACACACACACACAGAGAGAGAGAGAGAGAGCAGTCTCAGACTCTCAGCCCATCCCTCAGAGAATCCATGACAATAGGAGGGGTGTCTGACTCTGCTTTTTGGGCTCCTTTTCAAATGAGTCAGACTTCACAGAGTCGTCCACAGAGAACCTCTGACACTCACAGATAATGATTTTGCAAGACTTTTAAAGTGGACTGACTTTGTAAAAGGTACTTTCTGCATATTGCATATTTTGTTTACATGTTGTGTATATATAATTTGGTGTCTTTAAATTTTTGTAAAAAAAAAATTAAGGACAATTTACAATAAAAATAAAGCAGCAGTTTTAAAATTTATTTTAAAATGTTTATTCCTGCGACAAAGTTGAATTTTAAGTAGTCATTACTCCAAACCTTTACGATCAATGCTGAAAATGGGCATGTCACGCTTTGTTTTTTATAGAAAACAATGTAATAATAATAATAATAATAGAAACTAACTTTTGAGAAATTGTATACATCCTGGCTGAATAGCATTAATTTATTTGAAAAAAAACAACAAAAAAACAACAACAATCCATATATATATATATATATATATATATATATATATATATATATGTATATGTGTGTGTTTATGGGATAGCAGGGATGGAGTCTGAAATCCGCAGGAAGCGGGGCTGGCTGACACTATGTACAAGTCAAGTACATTAGAATGAATTTCTTAATTTTGAAGGCGAGTTCTGTTTGACCTCTGTGCTATCTTCCTTTTCAGTCTTGAGTGTTTCAACGTCTCTTCTCTTGAGTGAGATCAACCCCTCTGCCAAAGACCTCAGCAGGTCATATGTGAGAGGTCCATCACCAACCTCCTCTAGAAGCCTCTGGTTCAAAGGTGACGCCGTTCCGTCACTTGTATTATATGGGCCATCACAGTGACTTTCTGTTGTTCATAAGGGTGTGTCCTCAGGTGAACTACATTACTCTAACGAATATTGCTTAGATGATGCTATCACATGGACAAAAGGAGAGGTTCTGGGTAAAGGAGCTTATGGAACGGTAGGTATTTTAAAAGTCATTTTAAAGTACTATTCTTAGCTATGGTATAAACAATCATGATTTTCAAAATGTTTTTCAAACATAACCAATTACAAAGCTATTTTAATTCATGTGTATTGTGGGTTAACCAGTCAAGGTCAGCTGATTGCAGTAAAACAGGTGGCATTTGATGCTTCAACTTCAGAGATCACAGAAAAAAAGGAGTATGAACACCTGGAGAGGGAAGTGGATCTTCTTAAGACCCTTCATTACACTAACATTGTCGGTTTCTAGGGCACAGCTCTCTGTTAAAATATGCTGTAAGCATCTTCATGGAGTATGTTCCAAGTGGGTCTATCTCAAATATCCTCAGCCGTTTCAGACCCTTGCCAGAGAAGGTCTTCGTTCTATACACTCAACAAATTCTGGAAAGTGTTGCCTTTCTTCATGCTAACAGGGTCATCCATAGAGATCTGAAGGGGAACAACATTATGCTTATGCCCAATGTAGTGGTCAAGCTAATGGTTGACTTTGGTTGTGATTGCCATCTTAGCTGTCTTCAGACTTCAACTAGAAGAGTGATGTTCTGAAGTCTGTGTATGGTATTCCATTCTGGATGGCGCCAGAGGTCATAAGTGAGTCTTGGAAGAAAATCAGACATCTGGAGCTTTGACTGCACTGTGTTTGAAATGGCCACAGAAAAGCCACCCCTCGCACACATGAACAGGATGGCAGCACTATTTTTTACATTGGGACTCAAAAGGGCTCAATGCCATCTCTGTCTGATGACTTCTCTACAAATGCAAAGGGCTTCGTCAAGGCTTGCCTAACTAGGTAATTTGCTTTTACTCAAAAATGAAATGTTATTTTGTGCTAATGAGCTTTTTTTAATCCATTGTATATTTTTGTAAAATCTCCACAGATTATTTTAGGTGTTTTGTAACAGTCCAACATTTTTCCTCCTTGCAGAGATCCAAAGCAATGGCCTTCAGTAGAGGAACTGTTAGAACATCCATTCATCTTTCATCACAGCCAAGCCTACAGTAGGCCAATGAACTGAAAACTCGATTCACCAAATCAAAAGGTGACTTTTAAAAACCATGATACAAAGCTAACTGACATTGTGACCCAACATAATTTAACATGGGAAAAAAAATCTAATAAAATAAAAGTGAAGATCTTTAAATCGTTATTTGACAAATGTGCCAATAAGTTCTTAACACAATAAATGATCACATGAAGACTGAGGTTAAGGTAGTGGAAACCATGGAATTTATTATTAAATCTAAATAAAACTGGCAAAAGACAAAAAAATATAATAAAAATAAGTGCCAGGGTTTGCACTTGCCTAATCCAACTGCTATTCAGTGATCCAAAGTAAAATCATGGTGTGTACAATGCTGGCCTTATTTTCCAATAGCTTCACACTAAAAAAGAATAAAAATCAAATGATCAAAACCATTCATCCATGTTCAGAAATAATGTTAAGAGCCTGTGAAAGCCCAGATCTATTTGGGTCAGCACTGTGATAATGAAATCAATCTTCTTTTACCCACCTATATTTCTGGTCGTTTTTTACTGACTTGCACAAATAGGCTACTGCTTCAAGCCATGAAATATATAAAATGCACTTCACAGCGTTATGTAAACTTCATAGAACTATACTTTATGAGGTACAACCCTTGGCATCCAGCTTAAGTTCATCTTGCAGGACAAAAAAGGTACAAATTGCATGGCCTCTGACAACATGCCAGGTAACTGGCAGGGTGTGGATTGCCTGCTAGTTCACCCTCTCCTGACAGCAACATGGAACACCAGTTCTAGAGCATAATACTGGAAGGCTGCGCTAGAGATGCCAATGATAGATTCTAACACTGAGTCACAAAATCCCCCCCTACCCCCATATTGAGATATATATATTTTACAAGCAGCTCCAAACCTGAGAAGTTATGGTACAGCTTTTAACATACGATAATGTATGTACATTTTCTTCACAATCTGTAAACAACTATCTTGTCCCTTTCATTATAAACATGCAGCTCATTTAGAAGGTATCAGATGAGGGGAAAGGAAACAAAGAAACATTCAAGGAACTATGGAACTTAAATCTTGATTCTGCATTCTTTCTACTAACTTTGTTTAACAAATGAGAGGAGCGTCAGTCATTTTAAAGAGTGCTTTCAGTCCAACAAATTTTCATTGTTGCAAAAATGTTTAGCATGAAAAGGTTTTTTTTCCCACTATATTGGCCCTGACATTCCTATACTGGCTCACGCATACATATAGATTGCTAGTGAAGGAATACTGAGGAAAGCAGCATTTATACAGAGATGGCGAGACTGAACCGAACTGCCAGAAGATCGGGAAGCATTTTTATTTTCTTTCTCTTAATGTTCACATTCCTGTTTTTTCCTCTTCCTAAACATGAAATATATGCTTGATTTTTTATATTTTATCCTCTTTCCTATCAGTTCAGGAGTCCATTCCTTGGGCACTTAATAGCGAATCAAGCATGTCAAAAGTATCTTAGTAGATGATGTTTTGGCCATTAGATAGGCTGGCGCCCTCAGGGCCATGGCTCTCCACTGGTTTCCTGTCCAGTTTCACTAGGGTGCTGAGATGTCCGTAGCCCACCTGGTATGTGACAGGGGGAGGGGGAAGGGAAGGTTAAAAACAGAGCTGTGAGACGACACACTGCTGAACAGAGGAACAATTAGAGGAACTACCTGCACCGCCTTTGGAGCTTTTATTCTTTTTGGGGTGGTGATTGTGGCTGGCGTCGGGGTTCACCCGCTTGCGTGAGTAACTGGAAGCAGAGCTTGTGCCATCACCACTGGAACCTACTGGGCTCCGAAGGGCCGAACCAGATGCGGGTACCTCAAGGTTGCTCCGGCCATTGCCGCTATGCGTGTGAGTGTGTGAGTGGCTGTGTTTGTGATGGTGACGATGGGCTGAGTGGTCTCTGTGTTTCTCCTTGCTCACAAGCGGGCTGGAATGTTTGCTCTTTGCAGCACCCTCAACTGAGGAGCTGTGTCGTTCAGAGGACACCTTTATTTTCATTTTTAGCTCCTCCTTACTTGATCCGTCCTTTTCGCTCTGGGAGGGGACCGGAAGACGCAGTTTTAAAGAGCTCCCTTTCTCGCGTTTGTCCTGCCCAGAGATGGGCAGCTTCATCTTCAGGGGAGAGGCAGTGGTGGCTCCTGCTCCCTGCTGCCCGTGAGACAGTTGGGGAAGGTGTTTCCGGTGATCTATCGGTGTTGGAGCGCCATAGACCTCCGTCTCCACGTTCTGCTGCTCTTGCCTGCGTTTCTGCACTGCCAGCTCAGCAGCTTGTTTCTCCCTGTACTTGTCCAGAGACATCTTCTGTGTGGGTGCTGCAGGTGGTGGATAGGTCGAGGCCTGGTGCTTCGCCCCGCCGCTAGCCTTATGTTCGTGTTTGGCAGAGTTGAACTCTGCACATTTGTCAGGCCGGTGTGGATGCATAGAACTGTGTGGGGGAAATTGTTTGAAGGAACACTGGTCTGAGTGTACTTGGTCCTGAGGCCAGTCACTGGGGGCAGTGTAAGTGTATGAAGTTCCCTGCATGTTGGCAACGGAATCAAGAGAAAGACTGCTGTTTGAGTTGCTTGGCAGGGTCACTGGGAAAGACGTAGAGGCTTTGGAGAATGCTGTATTTGTAGAAACCCCAGGAAGGGCATCCATCAAGGACATGTCCTGGGTTAATGAAGATCCTGCTAAAGAGCTGCTGTCTGAGGCCTGACCATCTGATTTGGGCTTCTTAGCAGCTTGCGTAGCCTAGAAATAAACACAGCATTATGTGTTATCCAAATTAAACAATCTAAAGACACCAAAATGCATGACTCATCTAGTTTAATAACTTACCCTCCAGTTATGAATTCTCTTCAACCTGCTGGGTGTCTTCTCTAATGTCTGCAGAAACTCATGGGTCAGTTCTACAACAAAATTTGAATGAACATAAATTACGGGTGAGTTACACAACAAATAGGGCAAAATGAGCCAAATGATATATGTTCATTTAAGGGAATGCTCATTTACCATCAAGAAGTTCAAGTGTAACTGAGCTGTCCACATACTCCCACCAGTGCTTTCCATCGGGGGAAACAGGGATCTCCCAGTTGGACCTCTTGCAGGTCCGGTGAATGCAGGCGCAGGCGATAACTGTGGGCTTGTACTGCAAGCAGAATGTGGTGAGGCGCAGACTGCAAGAGCAGCATGAGGAGGAAGAAAAAAAGACAACAAAGAAAGCACAAAACGATCAGTCACTGAGCGGACAGAAGGCAGTGTTAAGCATCTAGAGAAAATTAAGGAAGCATTGAAGCCACTAAGATATTCCCCAATTGTGAGTAACACTTCCAAAATGTACCTGCACAGTTCATAATCTCCTTGATTTAGCACCATGCAATTAAGGTAGACCGTATTTTACAAAGGGTAAAAACTGAATGGCAAAAGACAACATGAGAAGGGATGAGTCAATCAAAAATTTGAAAAAGTCAGAAAAAAAGAAATTCAAGCAGAACTTCCTAAACTTGTTATCCATATAAACATAAACAGATCAGCTTAAGAGGAAATGGTCAGCTGAAATGCAGTCAGCCAATTCTGATCAGCAGCTGATCAATTTTATAACCTTTACATTTGAAGTTTAGAATTGCAGTAGAAAGTAAATAAATTCTATAAAATTACTTTTACATTGTGGAATAAAATCTGTGCAAGCGAAAAAATAATGGATTAGTTACTCATAATCAAGGGTAAACTTGACCCTATTGACATAATACTGTACATTCAATAACAGGTGTAAAAGCCTGCAGTCAACAGAATTAAAGGGAACAGTAAAGCAAACAAACATATGGTTACCATCCGTATTTACCACATTGCAAGCCCATGTTATGAAAAACAAAGCAGGGCTGACTGTTAGGCCTCATCAAGTGCGTATTCTTCAATCTTTGTAAAATTGCCTACATCTCTAAAAACAATTTTAGTATTTTGATGTGGAAGGTAGTTACTTGTTTTGCTAGGAAAAAAGGAAATAAAAGGAAATGCATCTAAACTGCATCAGTAATCTCCGAAGTAGCCATGAGAAATCAAAGATTCCTCTACCAAAATGCTAACAATCTTTTAGTGAGCTTTTAACAGTCTTACATTGAACAAAGTAGTGTTTTACTGACATTCGAGACAAATAACAATAAACTGAAGCCTCAGTCAAAGCTGGATGGTAACCCTGTGCTACAGAACAGAATCAATGTTTGGACATGGGGTAAGAGGAGCCTTTAAATCCTAATGGAACAAACAAATGATGACTGCAAGATTCATTAATTGCATTAAAGGTGATGGCTATAAAAGACCTAAAAAAACAGCCTCTACTTTTATTCAAAAAAAAAAAAAAAAAAAAAAAAGCAAGGAAAATACACAAGGGAATAAAAATTAGAAGATCATACATCGTCGGACACATTGGCCATACAAAACTGTGCTTTATCAATCAAGTTTTGTAATTCAGTTACAAAACCTGAAAAAGTCCACATTCTCTGGGTAACATGCTCTTAAGAAAGACAACAAAAAAAAACAATCCTCAATGGTCACATTATATGCAGACCATGTGCCACTCTAGTCCCATGTTCAGACATTGCATACAATGCTGCAGTATTCTTATGCAAACAAGGGGCCAAACACCAATGACAGGTAACCTGATTTAAGAATAATTAAGACAATAACTACACAATGAGGGAGAACAAACACAGAAAAAAAATCCTCTATTTGATTAAATTACAATGATGACTGCACCCTTTAAGGACCTTTTGTTACACACCTGATACTAACAATTTTTCAGGATTATAATGGGTATAAAAATACATAGCCAAATGAAACAACTATTTCAATAAAAAAACAGGTCCTTAATGGGTTTATTTGCATTAAAACAAAGGCATTTTACAATGAAAGCATGGCAGATGTCTGTATCTCAAAATCAAGTCAGGCAGTCAATGACAAAAAATAAAAAATGAAAATAAAAGCTACAACAACAAAAAAAAAAGTACTTATAAATAGTTTTTAATACGAAAGACCAAAACAAAGGTTCAATTGTCACTTTGAGAATAACAAGTCATAGCAAAAAACAAAGGGGTCTGGGTACTTACCGTGAGGACTTCTATGTAATGTTTACATCTGTGTAATCTTTAGCTGCTATTCAGGCTACCAAAGTGTCTTTTTTAGACAAATGCACTTCTGTAACCGAGCAAACGTGAGGTTCAAGAGCACCACTACACTTCACATTGTGCATTCAACCCCTCTGTGCCAACAATGATCCCTCGTACAATACACCGCACTGCAACCGGGGCCGGTGCCACCGAACCCCCTCCCCACCCTGCTCTGAGGGCATGTTTGAGAGATGGGGGGTGTCCCAGTAGCCACCGGTGCAAGGAGGGTGTTGGACACTGGTAGGGTAACCTGCAGTAAAGGAAGCTATAGTGTGCAGTCACAGTGCAACAAATGAGGTTCTTGATAACAACCTGTCGGTAGCCATGACATAGGAAGTCTGTGCCAGATCCCTGCTTGCTGTGAAAGTAAACAAAGAGAGAATGGGAGAATGAGAATGAGTCAAGCTATACAATAGGAATGAGACCCCAGTAACGCTCAATACAGTGAGATTTACCTCTCTAAAAACTGCATGCTTAGCCATAATTCAAAAGCCAATAGTTTGATTCAAAGATTAAGTAAGCACTTTTTTTGTATCTAAAGTTGATTGCAGTAAGCATATGAAGGAAAAGCTATACCTCGCACTAGCTGGGAACATTTCACCACATCAGTGTGTGGATGTTCAATTGTTATTTCAAAGCCTGCAATATAGAGCACATGAATTTCATTCACAGCTGAATCAAACTGCTTTCAACACCTGTGTATAATGAAAGATAATCATGCATTAGTTAGAACAAAGCCTTTAAATGATGCAGAATTATGAGATGATAACCATGTATCATGTGGCAAAATAACATCCCAGATTAACTGAAAATCAATTTGGTTTCTTTGCAACGGTTAAAAAAAAGTGAAATCACTGCTTTCATCCACCACTTAGGGTGTGCAGATCAGTAAAAACGTAATGACTTCAAATGGAAAAAAGAAAGCAGGATCTGCACACACTGTATACTTACTGTATTATTTTTATTATACAAAAAGCACAAATGGATCATCATATGTCTGCACGCTGGGAACAAGGTTTAAAATCACCATTATGGTCATGATTATGTAAGTTTTCAGGCAAATTCTCTGAGTGGAAATGCTTTTTTGATTTTTTTCAGAATTGAACCACTGTCAGCAAGTTGACTATTATTCAGTTGAAAGAAACCTCCTCCCATAGACTTACCTAAAGTCTGCAGCACTATGGTTTCAAGTATCACCAGCTCTTGAGCTTGCTGGAGGTATGCCTGAAGTTCAATAGACAATCATTACATGAGGCTTGTAATGTGTCTTTCTTTATTTTCAACCCATAAACTGAATTATCTGCACCCTTCCAATTACAACGTTAATTGTTTGCCACCAAACACGTTTGATCTTCCTTTAACCACAATTGATTAGGTTTCAATAAAAATATCTTCATTTCTTTGAAGATGAACAAACTTTTGGAACAACATGAGTAAATAATGAAAAAATAGTAAATAAATAAATATATATATATATATATATATATATATATATATATTTATTAGGGGTGTAACGGTACGTATATCTGTACCGGACCGTTTCGGTACAGGGCTTTCGGTACGGTGCACGTGTGTACCGAATGACCAAATTCAATATTGTGTGTACGGAACATAGGTACATTTTCGTGTTTCAAAACAAACATATTAAGTGCCGGAAGTCTCCGCGCGTTCAGCCCAAATCCCGCCCTGCAGCTGATTCTAAGGCCGGATACACACTGGCTGCGTGGCGTGAGCGTGGCGTTTCTGCTGAGTGTCAGTTGCGTGACGGCTGCTTCGCGTTTTCTGTGTCTTTACACACCAGAATCGTGCCTGACGCGGCTCTGGCGCTGCTGCTACTGTAGGTGACATAGAGGGAGACCGCCGACAGACCAGGATCTTGTCTTCACGACAACAATATCTATACTTCATGTTGAGCATAAATATAAAGCCTACTGATAAAGGAAACCGTCAACAGTATTGACGGCAAAATAGACTATGTTTGACAGGCGCAATATGCCAGTGTGTCACCAGCCTAAGGTTTTCAAAAGGCATCACGCGAGTGTGAACATCACTACAACTAGGAAAAAAACGATGCAATTCAAACGCAGCTCCCGTCGGCATTTAAACATACCTTTGCTCTTAATTCCGATCGGTCCAACGCAATAATGAAATCTGAGGAATTGGTAATGCTGCACTGTAATCATAGTTATTTATATTTTTCATAATATTTTTTTATATGATATTGGTTTGAGACTGATAGTATTTTATTTAGTGGAGAACTTTGCAGCAGTATTTTATTTCTTATTCTTTTTTTATTTTAGATATATTTTCTTAAAAAGTATAAAAAAAAAAAAAAGTGTAAACAAATTGTTAAACTATAAAAATAAGTTTATAGTAATAAACAACCTGCAGTTTAATGTTTGCATTTCTTTCCCTTACTGTACCGAAAATGAACCGAACCGTGGCTTTAAAACCGAGGTACGTACCGAACGTACGTACCGAACCGTGATTTTTGGCATAAATTACTCAATGTGATGAAAAGGTTGAGGAAAATGAAGAAGAAAATTAAAACAATAATAATACCCAGGACTCACATTACTCTTTGTATCCAGTGGAGGCTCCTGGGGGTTTAAACAGGCATGAGCTACTTTAATGACATGTTCGAGTTTCCGTGGTTGCTCTTCAACTTTTGCAGCCAGAAATAATGCTGTTGGGGAGATGGTCTAGAGATGAAAGACATTTTTTTACTGTAATGTCAAAAGATGCAAGCCTACTTTAAAAGTTTTTTTTTTAACTCAAAAACTAAAATTCTGTCATAATTTACTCGCTCTTATGTCATTCCAAACCAACAAGTTTTTCATTCATTTTTGAAACACAAGTGAAGATACTTCTAATGAAACCTGAGAGATTTCTTTTAAAATTTATTAAGATCATAAAAAAAACTATATGATTTGAGCAGTTTAGTCTTCTGAAGAGACTGAAGAGAATAAAAATATTTAATTTAGGCTTTTATTCACATAGAAACACTGATCGAAGCACATACATCAGATATGGTAAAAGGAAGCTCGAACATGACTGCCTGACTTGCGAAAACCAATGAGGTTTGTTCTCACGTGTTTTGGGTGAATGGACTTTCAATGGATGGACAGAAATCTCTATAGGTCTCATTAAAAATATGTTCACTCATTTTTCATTCAAAGATAAACGAAAGTCTTAAAAGAGTTTGGAATGACATGAGGGTGAGTAACTGATGACAGAATTGTACATTTTGGTTAAAGTGTCCCTTTAAAACATCAACATCACCAGAACAGATGAAAAATGTTCTCACAGCTGGGTAGACCAGTTATTATCAGGTTCATTGCTGTGGTTAACAGTGTTCTATGATTTATCTATTTCGCCTTCATTTTGGAAACTGTATTACCAGTTTAACTGCATTAACACTCCAGGTGAAACACACAGGCTCATGAATATTCATATGGTTGAAAAGGGTATATGTAATGGATGCAAGCAGTGCAGATGGAAACACTTACATTTCTCTGGAACTTGGAGAAAGTGTGGTACATATAAAATCTGTGCATGTAAACAATGGCAGTATTTATTGTGAGTTGAGAACTGATGTTTACGGTTAAGGAAAATGTAAGATTACATAACTTAAACCATATTACAGTCCTAATTACGTATTCGCGTTCCGTAGTGAGACAATTTACCCGAAATACCGATATATATATACATATTATATAAAAGTTAAAACAATTACATAATTCATATCTTGACAGGGTTTTTAATATTTACGGTAACCGGCGCACGCCGTCAGATACGCGGGAGCTGCGTGCTGTCCATAGACAGTAAAAGAAATGGACACAGCGACCCCATTGGAACTCAATTAAGACAAGTGAAGCCCATGTTTAGCACTTCCGTTACCCAAACTAAGCTTGATGACGTCAGCAACCTGTCTGACAGATGTAAATCTTCTAGTATCTTGCAGAGACGGCGAGCTTGAGCGGGGAGTTCTTTGGCGTGAGTGAGCAGGAGCAAGTATAGAGGGTTTTCACGACGCATCATCAACCCGGAAGTCGGCCATTTTGGAGGCACTGAACGTAAACAGTGCCATTGAACTGAATGGACTCGCAAATTTGGCTGATTATTGCTTCCGAAAAATGGTCAAGTTTTGGTCTGTACTCATTGGTCGCACCGAGAAAAAACATTTCTAGTTCTATAGACTGTCGAAAGTTAAAGAGAAGAGTGCAAAAAACTGATGAAAGATGGCGTTTGAGGTAGAGAGAGGCACAGCATCAGCCACATGTGTAAATGAAGCATTATCTATGGCTACATTTTTGACGTAAAATAGTTAACTATGGGTACATACACACTGTCAATCCGATTATCTTTGTATCCATTTGGAATATTATCTAAAATGATGTCCACGCTGTATTGCAACTGTTTAGGTCCGATTTGTGTGTCCGCGCAGCTCTTTGACAACACGGCAATGATGTTGCGTTGATGGAGGGGTATTGCATTTGCAATATAAATGTTTTCTTATTTAAATTTGACGCGTCTTTGCATTGACTTAACATTGAAATCACTCGCGCCTGACGCGCTATTCGCGTCCGGTCTGAACGCACCTTTCAGTGCGTGTCCTGTCCACTACAGCGGCAAAAAGTCCGCTCAGTGCGCATGGCATCGCTGTAACGTCTCCGCTTTGGGGTGTGTCTGTTGCGAGTGTGTTTAATCTAAGTTTTTTTTTCAACACACGGACAGTGGTTAAGGCGGCTCTGGCCGCGCTGGACTAAGTTACTGCGTCTCGAGCTGCAGAACTGTAGGAGGCTGGTAAGTTACTGTTTTCACAACTCTTTTTCCGCGCCGGTTTCAAAATACTTTTCAAAAATAATAATTTTCTGCTCGTCCGGCACTTTGCAACAACACAGCCTTGTTTCGGCAGCGACTTTCAGCATGTTTCCCTATAACAATGTCTGATGTTTACATTTTACGTGGCGTGAGAAAGTCACATAAACCACGCGAAAGAGCGTTCAGACTGGTGGATTTCCTGATATGTGATTTGAATAGGATATTAAACCACATATGGATGTATAGCTTGAAACGGATTTCATGTGCTTTTTTTTGGACTGACAATCTGAACGTAAGTTAGTCAATGTCGGGATATGAAATAAAAGTAAGGACTAGTTAGAGAAGCTAGCTCGTTCAGATCTTTACCACATATTACCTTAAGTTTGTCAAAATGTTGAGCTCTTTCCTGCTTTAAGTCCTTCTCTATATGATTTTGCAGCTTCCATGTGTTGTTCCCGTGGTTTAGACATCAGAAATTAGTGTAACAATGTGTTCAGTAGTACATAAACAGTGCAATCCATGCCATTGTTTACATCCGAGTACCTCCAATATGGCCGCGCATCCGGGTAACTGACCAAATCGTGACGTAGGTGAAAACCCTCTATTCTGATTAATTATTTTGTATAGTATTTTAAAATGTAACGCCAGTACGCCATATTAAGTTAATTGCCTGCGAGCTTCTCCTCCTGTCTGTACGGTAATGCGACAGAGAGTCGAGTGGTTATGACGCAATCGTTAGCCTATTTTTACAAAAACTGTTTCTACGGGGCCATAATGTAACATAGAAGGTAATGGAGCCCTTCATACATTGTCGTGTATCTTTAGAAATAAATAATGGACAAACGGAATCTTTAAACGCATCAGATGTAAAGTTATTCGCTGTCAAAGTGACGCCAAAATGAATGGGAGTCAATGGGAATGCTAACGCAAGTGAAGTTCTGCTACAAGATCGCGGCATGTGGCCGACTTCAACTCCCGGTCGACTTCCTTGCCGCCTGGTGCTGTCACACACGCCCGAGTGACTTCAACATACACAACATAAAACCATGGCACATCCAGCTCATTATTATGTTATATATATATATAGACAGACTAGCTAGATAGCTCGTACATATACCAATTGCACGTTAATCATTTGTAGAACATTAACATTAATCAGCAAGCGCCTGTGCGAGACATGTGCGCGCTGCTAACATGCGGGGGTTTAATTGACAACCTCAAATAATTTCAGCCGAGTTCACAGTTCTTACAGATATTAGTGGTACGCAAAAGTTATAGAAATTGTGAAGGCAACACAAACAATCACAGAGAGACAGAAACGGGCCTGTTGTTGATAGGTGCGTCTAAAGGATACACATATAGTCTCTGGCCCATGTCCTGAATAAGATTCGCGGCTTGCTGTCGATACAACAGCTCTTTGTCTGGCTCCACTCCGCTGCGGCGGGACGGGGTGTTTTCGAGCTGTTCCCGGGTAAAAAACCATTTGGACGATGATCCCCGGCACTCCGCCATTACCGTCCAGCAGATGAACAGAGAACGAGCGTCACGCAGTTTCACATACGTCACGCACGTGCGGAGCCACGTTCTTGACGTACGTCCTACAATATGGTTCTGCTGGGAACTGTAGTTTAATTTCGCTCATAGCTTTCCTCGCTTATATTGTTTAGTATGAAGGAGAATTTTAGAATGTTATGCGTGTACAAATACTAGTTGGTTTGAGTAATACTTTAATGTTTTATTGAAATCCTTTTGAGTTAATTATTAAAAGCAAACATCATATTTTTGTATCACCTGGCAGATGTTTATTTGTAGGTGTATGAATAAAATATAGCATATTCTTTGTGGTTTAACAAATTATTTTAATGCCATAATTTATTTTAAACAACTATTTGTAACCATTTAACAAACCTTTTCTTTTTTTAATGGGAAAGAAAACAGAAAACATTTTTTTTTTGAGAACTGTAGATCTGATTGTCTAACACAAGATTCAAAATTAGAATCGGAAAATAAAATGCAAATAGACCGAAGGGTGTCATCCTTAATTGAATATAAATCAATAATAATGATAATAATAAAAAGTACAAATCAAGTAAGGTTTAGTTCTCATGATCCAGTTCTCTGATAACTTGTGACACACTGAGTGATCAGTCACTCAAACTGTTTTCTTGACAGTCCTAAAAATTCCAGAGCATTCCCAGCAAGCAGTTTATCCTAAACAAAAGAGTAAAATGATGATAAGCTGTAAAGTGACGAGCACAGTGTATTTGCAATTTGATGTTTAAAATAAATCCTGTGTTCAGATAGATAGATAGATCTTACCTTTAGCAAACTATCAAACTCATCCATGGATTCAATCAGTGCACCTGGCTCCAGTTCCCCAAGTGGAAATGGGTAATCTGTGCCTAACATCACTTTATCCTGCAAAAATCACAATACCAAAAATTAAAAGGACATATTTGAAAAATCTCAGAGATGTATGTACATTGCTGCACAATTTTTATTACCAGAACAGAAAGGTCCTGCACATGAAACATCTAGATTTGCTATTTCATCACTTAGAGTTCACTTAGGTAGCTCTTTATATATACTTTTGATATACAAATTAAAATAACTACCTTTCCTATTACTTCCATGAGTAACTTCAGTGAAAGTGGATCATGCACTAGAGAATCGGTATAGAAAGATCCTGAGTATTTGCGTGGGTTGATCTGGTTGTCGGTCGCACAAAGATCAGGTCGCACTTTAAAGCCATGCTCAATTCTGCCGATAGTGTATGGGAAAGCACCACCTAGAACCCAAAGTGTGATACCACATCCCTCAAGACAAATCCCCCCACATCCCTCAAAAAAATAATTATATTTCAAGGTTTTCTCTAAAGTTGTATTGCTCTCCACAAAATACTAAATTTATTATCTAAAAATAATATGAATATTTTTACCTCCATGAGCAAAGCAGACTTTAAGTTTGGGAAATCTTTCAAAAATACCTCCAAAAATCATGGAACAAATTGCCATTGTAGTTTCTGCTGGCATACCTGTCAAAAAGTGGAGTCAAACAAAGATTATGACATACTGTACTATACAAATTTTCCAGAGCAAAAAAAATGCAATCAGATGTGTGTGCGTTTTAATTTACTAATCAGAATCTGAAATTAAATATATAAAGCTGTTGGACATCACATGCAAGACACTCAGTCAGACCCACCAACTAACCAGGGCAGCCAGTATTTTGCCATTCTACCATCTGTTTGCATGTCCCATGGATGCACAAATATTGAGCAGTTGAGTTCCTCAGCGGCCTGTAGTAAGAGGCAAAATATTGATAATAATATTTCTGGTTTAAAATGCCTTACAAACTAAGACAAAGCTGAATGACTACTTGACAAAGAGACCAAATACTTTAGTGTGACTGTGGGATGGTTTACTAAAAACAAATGGACTTACAGCATAAACAGGATATAGCTCTGGAGCATTGAGGTCCCATGTGTTTATATGAGAGCCAATTTGCACTCCAGGGAATCCGAGCTGATTCACACACCGTCTCATCTCCTGTACTGCCAGATCAGGGGCCTGCATGGGCAGAGTACCCAGCCCAACGAAACGCTTTGGATATTGCTTCACTGTAGCAGCCAGATCATCATTCAATATCCCACACAGGTCCAGAGTGTCATGGGGTTTGGCCTTTAGAAATGCAGTGGAACATCAAAAAGAATATAGAAGTAAAAGTGGTGAGTGTCTATATATAGCACCGTAAGGTATTAGTACCAGTATACCTTAAGGTCCCTAAAGTGTATATATTAGAACCATTTGACCACCACAATGTAAAACTGTCCCTTTTATTTCTGAGAGTGTATCACTTAAATTCTCATTTTAATTTTCATGTTACACCTTACCCAGTAACTGAACATCACAGGCACAGTGGAAAGAGCCTGTACTGTCACTCCTGAAAAATGAAAACAAATCTCTGTAATAAATATATAACAATGAAATAAAATTGAACTGGTCTGCAGATAATATACAAATAATTTAAATAAGAATTTTAAATGTAAAACTTGTTTATTTATTAGATTAATGAGTATCTGAAAACAAAACCACAAAACATTTTCCTTGAGAAATAGCTACTGATTTACTGTTTTTACCATGTTTGTCCATATCCCGGATCCGAGCCTCCGCATCCCAGCAGTTCTCCTGAATAACTCTGAACAATTTTCCATCCTTCATCATTTTAGCTTCACCCTGGTACACAGAAACCCATGTTTTGTTTTGTTTTTTAAATGAAAAATGCAGCCACATGACAAATTGTGTTTTCAGCCACTTGGTGGCAGTGGAGAGCAAGGTCAAATACATACAGTTACTCGATGGAGTGGACCTTAGATCGAAAGGAGGTGCAAAGTTTTTAGCATGACAAGCACATTTTACATCAGCAATCAATGTTCATCTGCAGTTCAGAGAATATGAATTTAATTTCAGAGTGGTAAATTATGATGAAAATATTTGTTACAATTATCTTTATTGCAGTCATTCAGTCTATCTTCTTGTTTACTTATTATACGGTACATTATGTATTAGGCACAGCTGAAGTCTGTGTGGGTGTGTTTATATATGCAGCAGCCCTATCGTTGTGCTCAAGGTGAACATTTCAGTCTGATATTTTACTGAAGCTAAACCCCATGTGGAGCTCTACAGCTGCTCAGACAGGGAGTGTAGGGAAGGCCTGCTGTCCTCTTTTTCCACACACACAAGAGCTCCTGAGTATCCTGACGATATTCTCAAGAATGTGTGCTTTCTTAGAAGTCTTGCTCATTTGGTTTGAAAAGAAAAGCAGTGGAGCCTGACGAAGAATTAATGCAAAAAACTGGGCTGCTACAGTGACTCACAGCAAAATGTTTTAATGAGCAGTGTATGTTTGAGTGTTTCTGTTGTAGAGTTCTTCCTGTTGCACCAAAGAACAGAATAAGCTGAGCATCTGAGTAGACCAGAAACCACCTGAGACACCAGCTGAAGCGCAGTACAGAACAATCCAATTACTCTAAAGGACTGCAGGTATAAATGGGCTAGCAGGTGCTTTAGCATCCTCCTGCTCTGAGTGGAGGATCAGATCTGTCTCTGCTGCCCGCTCATTCCTCATGGGGGTCGTAACATACTCTCACACACTCACGCTTTCTCTCTGGAAGAGCTTGTGAGAGATCATGCCAGCTACTGTAGATCTAATGCCAAGCATGCAGAACCCTTTCCGCCCAGCTGGGGTTCTTCCACCATCGTCACACTAAATTGCAGACTCAGCTGATTTTCTCCATGAGCAATGATCAGGTGTGTAAAGGGTGTATTAGATTGTTAAACTTACTTTGCAGTGATGGTGGAGCTGAATGAATCCGCCATATCCATATCTCTGTGAAACATAAAGAGAACGCTAAGGTGAATTTTAAGATGTAATTTTACATTATAATATTACACTTTTACTATGGCAATATAAATAAATACATTTATATACTTTAATGTTAAACAAACTTATTTTATTTGCATGCTAAGACACAAGAAATGATTGATAGAGTCTTCCACAGCTCGCTCAGATAAGCAAGCAATAAAGGTCAGGATTGGTGATCAAACCCTTTCATTAATGTTTAACAGATGTACACATTTTAAGAGTAAACCTGAAGTATAGTGTCTTGTTGAACACTTTTAGCACTGAAAAGTGCATTTTTGGTTTAGCTGTTAACATCTACATCTGATAATCTAAAATTGGACACGCAGATATTTTCTGTATATTAAATGCTGGGGAAAAGAGTACAAATGTACAGATGACCAAAATACATCAAAATCCAATTTCCTAGCCTGTTTATAGAAGCAAGGCAATGTCCAAGTGAAACAATGTAAAAATGCTGACAAATATGAACCAGGTAATCTTGGGGTACCTATGATGACACATTATTTAAAGAAAACTTTCAAACCTTAAGCAACCTACCTGTTTCAGGTCGGGCCATTCCTTTGGTAAAATATGATTATGAATATCAATCTTCATGCTGCTGACATTAAGAGCTCAAATAGTTGCCCCGAAGATTTGACAGACTTGTACATGTAATGTTCACCCCTCCTGCAGTTGTTAATGTTCAGCAGTGTGTGAAACAGAAAACAAACATTCCAACCCCGTCCTGTCTTTTGAAATGGCCCAATGAAAACCCCCTGAGAAGAGGCACACCAAGCAGTATTAGCTTTTTTTGTGACTAGTCTGCATGAATTCGTATACATTTTTTATGAATTGACTGAACAAAAGAACGTATTTTTAACTTATGCAATGGCAGACTTTTGGTTAAAACCATTCGTAAAAAATAATAAACGCAAAAATAAGGTCTAAAAATGTATAAGAAGAGACCGCTGCTGGTAATAAATATTTTGATGGGTGTTTCAACGAATTCAGGAAATATCTGCCTTGTCGCCTCTATTTACTTCACATCCTGCACAACAGTGTCCTCTAGCGGTTACTGCAGGCAGGGCGCCAGGCGCTACAGGCAGGAATCTTAAAATATGTAAACTAAAAATAGAGATAAATCAGTTAACGTAACAGAAAAATTTTACTTTTAAGAAAACGGTTTAATTAAAATTTATTTAGTCTATGCACATCTCTTTTCGTTTGAGAAAGAGAGAGAGAGAGAGAGAGAGAGAGAGAGCATAAGGGGCATCATTAATTGGGCTGGTTCAATTCTTAGTCAAAAAAATAATAAAATCAAAAATTTTCGTAAGACCGACCCTCGTAGGCTATGCGTAGATAAACCTGCGCGCAGCCGTGAATTTCAGTTTGCTTTATCTCTATATAGAAAGAAGTAATAAGCTGGTGAAATGGGTTTACTTGTAGAAATAACAAGTTATGTTATGTGCGATAATGATGGAACGCCAAAAATCTCTCGAACCATGCTGCTGATCTCTCGGAGCGGGTTTCTTGAGGAAATGGAAACCCCGGACAGGATCATGAGCCAAAAAGATTTCAGAAAGGTTTTTAGCAGGGGATGAAAACGTACCGTGGCTTAATTCGTTATATTTGATTGTTTTGGAGTTTAATCAATAGCCAATAAGCGCGGCCACTTTAATGAAATTTCAATTTCGGGCAAAAAAAGGCCACTTTCCATTATCAGTAGTTTAGAGATATGACCCTTCACACAGATACTACTTTCAAAACCAAGCAGCTTTCTTTTGGTTTACTCATATATGCGACCAAACCCATTTTGGGTTAAATTTGTCATCTGACTGAAGGTTGGAGACAGCTATTTGTGAAATGACTTTGACACCTGACAAGATCGTTTCTCAAGGTAACGAGGATCTACTACTACCTAAGATCAGATGATCTGCAAAAGTCAAGATATGTTGAAACTAGAAAGCGACACTATCGACTCATCCCCATGTCAAATTACAGTTTGGTTGGCTGCAGTTCTTGCGCTCGGATTGGAGTTGTTCTTGGTGGGAGGGTGGAGTTGGGTGGGGGTCCGTTGCTGATGCTGGGCAGATTGCGTTTATCTCCGCATCTCTGCTCCGCTATCCTTAATGCTGCCACTGGATGGCTGCGCGTCGCGGTTCGACGTGAGATATCATATATTGAGGGCTTCATCTGATTTCAGAAAAGAAGAAAGCAAACAAACATGACAGATAGTACCACTTCTGATCCATGCCCTGTTCCCAATCCGACTATTGTGGACCCGTCGGCTGTGCGAAACGGACAATGCGCCGTTGCCCAGGATCCGAACCTACCCAAAAGAGGGAGCCAGGACGATCCTTTCAATGTGGACCGGGACCAGGAGATGAAAATCACAGATAGCGTTGAGGGCCAAGGTAAACACACCTCATCTCTTTAACATACAACAGATCTAGCTGTACTTTTCCTATAGTTGTTTCAGAAATGCACTTAAAACACAATGGAATTCTTCAAAGTAATTTATTTGGGGTATGTTGAGAATAAGACTAAAATGCAGGAGAAGGTTGCAGTTCAGTGGCGCACGCAGGCGCTCTAGAAGCTATTAATAATTCAGGTGAGCACAAAACACTCAGTTTGAGTTAAGAAACAGACCAGAGACTAAACAGCCTTTTTTGAGTTGCACATTTTTAGGAGTAGGCTATAATTTAACAAAATACATTTAGATTTTAGATGAATAGATGGATATTGTTTATTATATAAAATATTTTGTCTCAATGGAGCAGCTTCATTTGTTTCATTCAGTTTCGTTACGTCGCTCTCTGTATGTCGCATTGATTCTGCTTCACCACAGAGCGGTGTTTCATGTTTGGAAAAAAAAACCCCCAAAAAGATTGTTTTGTGATTATGCGAAGGTATCACATATTGTTTATATGTTATTATCATAAACATTGTTAATATATAAAGTCAACGTTGTTGTCAGCAGTCTGACTCTGTTTGCGTGTATTCGGAGCGATTTTCTCCAGTCTATTACCATTGCAATAGTGTGTCTATGTGTGTGTGTGTGTGTGTGTGTGTGCATGTTTTTGTGACATATCAGGACACAACTTTGTATAATGACATGGGTATGACACAGGTATTACAAGGAGAGGGTGACTTATGAGGATATAACCCATGTCCCCATTTTTCAAAACGCTTATAAACCATACAGAATTAGTTTTTTTGAGAAAGTAAAAATGCACTAAGTTTCCTTTGAGGGTTAGGGTTAGGTGTAGGGTTGGTGTAGGGCGATATAATATACAGTTTGTACAGTATAAAAACCATTATGCCTATGGGATGTCCCCACTTTTCACAAAAACAAACGTGTGTGTGTGTTTTATTTGAATATGTGGCAATTATTGGACAATCTTTTTCAATTGCAGTCGACTTAGACATTCGTAAGCTCTTATTAACCTGCACATGATTGCAAAACAAGACTCTAACCATTTGGAGGGAACAGATGTTATAGTTTACAATCTGGCCATCTATGATGGTTATGCCCCCACTATAAAAGACCAGAAACTCTGTGTCTGCTAGTACTCAAACTGAATCTCCAGGTGAGCTGTTTAGAGAAGCATCTGATCTCATATCAGCACTTCTGCTCTAGAAGCAGCATTCTCTGCACCTGCTGGATCTGAGTGTGGCTGTATGCTGTAGCACCCTCTTGTGCAATCAGTTTGAGCCGCTGAATAATTCATAAGACCCTTCAGTTCTCCACTGGTGAAATTGTGGGGGTATTAGAATGAGACTAAACTCAAATTAACGATGTAGCAGAAACAGGAGTTTTAGTTAAAAGTAGCAGTCTGTTGTTTACATTCTGAGTGCTTGGATTATTTATTTATTTAGAAAATTCATGATAGTCTACTATTTTGGTATAATGTACTTCAGATAAACCCAACCCTAACTGGCACATAAAATAATACAGTCTGTGGTTAGATATTTTACATAGCTTAAACACTCTTTTCCTAAGCGAGCGGCTTTTAGACAAAATCTACAATACAGACCAAACTTTATCAAAGGTCGGTTTTCTCAAGAATTGCAGTTACTTAACCAGCAGTGTCAGCCAACATAATGGACAGATAGTTTAGAATAAAACTGGCATTGTCGGCCTTCAGTAAATTCTTGGCACATAAAGCAAGCAAGTATAAACTTCAGGCCACCCTGGCCAATTGGCACTGCTGTCTTTGACTTTTAAAGAAAAAAAAACAAAAGGGTAGTTGCAGTTGATTATTAAACAAAATAAAGCATTTTTATATATATATTAATTGAATTTGGACATGCAGCTGCCTTGTCCCAAATAATGCATATGTTTTTAAAGAGAAACATATCCTGTATTTCTAAGTTATATCATTATTGCCAAAGTGGCTTAATTCCACTTACAGCTTTTCCTACAAGTTAAATAAAAGCCAAATCTTTTAGTCTATGTTCTTTAAGCCATTAAGAGGAATGTTTCTCTCACTTTCATGCAAACCCTATTAAGCATGGAAGAAATGCTGGGTCATGTGGATGTCCTGCTTCCACATGATTAGCAGACAGACGGAGTGGGGGCAAGACATTTATGTTGAGTTTCGGCTCATTTTATGTGCCTATAGTCTAGAGTTTGCATGGTAAAAGTACAAACTGAGCAAACTCACTGTGTGTAAAGGTTTTTGTAACAGATCTGGATGAACAAAGTTCAGCTTGACTGGAGTGTGTTTTTGTTCAGAAATGAAATAGTTTGGAACTTATGGGTTACATTTGTGTAAGAGCAAATCATGCTCACGATCCTGACCGATGAAATAAATCATGTGAGTGGCCACATTCCCCAGCTCTGTTTTCAGCTCTTGCAATCACACTGACTGACCACCTATTGACTCTGTGCTCATTATAACCCTCAGCATGTGACTTCCACAGGCCGACAGATCAGTTTGGTGAGCGTGGGGGAAGATATACGTACACAGCCACCCACTGTCACCATGACATAGCTGCCATTCATTTTAAACAGATGACAGAGACATATTTGAATTTCACGTCTTTGGCAAACACAGCACAATTTGAACATTGCTTGGATGCTACACAATAGACACTCAACAGGTTCTGCTGATTCTGTTCATCTAGTCTTGTTCATAATTACACTTGTGGATTTAATTTGTGACCTGTGGTGTAGAATTTATCTCCAATAATGCCTTGATGAAGACTCTGTTGAGGGACACCCATATAGTCTCCTCTGTCAAGGATGTTTCTACCTCAGAGTGAAATATTAAATGGTTTAAAAAAGTTGGGGTCAGTTAGATTTTTTTTTCAATTTATTCAGCAAAGATGCATTAAATTGATCAAAAGTGACAGTAAAAACATTTATAATATTACAAAAGGTTTTCTGTTTTGAATAAAGGCTGTTCTTTTGAACATCCATTTTATAAAAGAATCCTGAAAAAAAAGTGTTATGGTTTCCACAAAAATATTAAGAATCACAACTGTTTTTAACATTGGTGATAATTAGTAATGTCTCTTTAGCAGTAAATCAGCAAATTAGAATGATTTTTGAAGGATCATGTGACACTGAAGACTGGAGGAATGATGCTGAAAATTCAGCTTTGCATTCTAAAATAAATTTTAAAGCATATATAAAAAGTTAACTTAAATTGTAATATATTTTGTGATATTAGACTTTTTGTGTATTTTTGATCAAATGAACACCTTTGTGAGCATAAAATACCTATGTCAAAAACAAAAACAAACTTTTGAATGATACTGTACATTGTGTGGAAAGTCAAACGGCAAGATATAAATTTATTTTGATATATAAAGTCACAAATACATTTTAATATGTTTAATTTACTCTTCGTTTCTTTTTTATTTCACTCTGAGGTGGAGTTTCCAATAGCTTAATATCTCCTAGGGCTGCTAGCTAACAGCTTTTAAAGTCATATCCTTTGTGACTCAACATAATTTATTAGTGGCACCTAAATCTTGTTGAAACCATTTTGATCTGCTAATTAAACACATGTCAATGCCCCTCTGCCAGTGTAGATTCATTTCTGCTCATCTTTGTGTCTGACAAATCTTTAACATTGCTACCCACCTCAGGCTCAATGCCTGTAATGGTCTTGTGAGTAAATAATCAGCTCTTGTTGTCTGTTCTCCTAGTGCACTTGATTTAATTGTATGGCCTTTGACCAGTGTTTTATTTACTCTTTTGACAGGTCTCTTGGAGAGCAGCATGCGCCTGAAGCCTCATGAAGCTCAGAGTTACAGGAAGAAAGCTTTGTGGGTGTCCTGGATCTCCATTGTGGTGACGCTCATCCTGGCTGTGGCAGGCTTCAGTAAGTTCACGGTGATGCTTTTCCTGGCTGTGACAGGCAGGCAGCCTTCCGGATGTTCAGTTGGTTTAGGTTAGAAGTCGTCTTAATCACACATAGACCGCCAACAGTCTGTTCACTAACTGCCTGGTGCATATTACACACAAAACTGGAAAATACTACTTTCTCAGTCTGGCAAGGTTCAGTCTGATTGGCTGACTGAATAATGATTACTCTGATTACACATTTTCTGTACAACCGTTTGCAGTAATTCCTCACAGTTACATTTCATTCTATTACTGTGCTATATAGAAGTTAAGATAAATTAAATGATCCCTAACTGGCACATTACATTTCAGTTAAATCTCTTCCTATCTAACTGGGCCGTTGTTGGCTTAAATAAGCTGCAATGTGGACCAGACCTTATGCTGTTGAGTCAAAGCCCTGGCTAGCTTCAACTGCCATCCATGAGGATGGGCAGCTAGTTTAGACTAGTTAAGACTTTTGGTAAATTCAAGTTTAGGCTAAAACTGGCCAATGTGATCAAGTGTAGGCTGTCAGAATAGTTGGCACTACGGAGTTGTAGTTTTTAAATATTTTGGGTTTTAATAGTGGTTGAGGTGGTTTTGGTACAGGAAACTTTTATTCCATTATATTAATAATGTTAGTTAGAAGACAAAAATTTTCATGATAAAGTTTTCATGGAGCAGAGGTTTATGCTTCCATATATATATATATATATATATATATATATATATATTAGAAAATATATGCAACTGGTAGACCCAACAAAACTGAACAGAAAGGACATGGACTTATACAGGCACAATAATGTGAGAAACACAGGTGTATGGAATGACAAGGGACATGGAACACATGGGGAAGAGACAGACCTGGAATCAAATTAACAAACCACAGGAGACAGAAACTGGGTCACAGGGGCAAAAACTCACAGACACGTCTTTTAGTATGTATCTTTGATTTTAGTAAATATATTCAATAATGGTCTGCATTGATTCTTTTTAAAATTCAAATTTAATTATAATGAAAATTCAGATTAATTATAATTATTTCAATTATGGCAATATATTATTATTATATCATTATTAATGAATTTTTTAATGATAATATCTTGCACACTATTTTTCACATGCCTTATAGATATATAGCTGCCTTTAAAACATAGAAAGGGTGACATTCTCAGTGGGATCCTTGGCATTAAAACATTCTTTACTTTAGCCTCTTAACTCCTCATGAGACTGAGGAAAAATGCAGATAATGAATGTTGCTCATTTTAAAGGGGGTGTACCATTTGTGCAGCAGAAGCTCATTTAAAATATCAAAGCTCACTGTCATCTATACAGTTGATCTGAGAACTTACAAGCAACCTTGTTTTTTTATGCTTTTTCTGTCTTCACACTCTTGATTTAGAGGTAACTCTAACCCTAGGAAAAAAATAAATGTGGTTTCAATATATCATATTGAAACAGTATAGAATATGAAGATAATGCCTTTTTGCACATGCACAAAGATGAAGCAAAGGAGTAAATGAAAAGAGTTTACAGGATGTTTCAGATTTTGCATGCCAGATGATGATGACCCCCAAGTCTTAGTTCCTGCCAAGGTTTCTTGCTGATTCTAATCATCTTAATTTTTGCCTTTGTCTCAATCATTAAAGGTTGCAAGGCATTATTCTATGTAAAGCTGCTTTGGTATAAAACCATATGTATCTTGTGAAAAGAGCAGGTAAGATTGAATTGAGAAGGAACTGTTTGAGATTGTAAGCTGAGAGAAATGAAGATGTATACCATGGCCCTGTAATGAAGGCAAAGAGCAATTTCTCATCCCAGAGGGACTGTAGCTTTAAGTTTTTATATTTATCACCTCTACCTTTCAAACACACACACATGAAACCGTACTTAAACATGCATTGTCATTTTATCATCCCTGTCTATTTTTAATCTTTATGTCATAACATGATGATTAACAGAGAAAAGGAAGTTGGCAGACGAAGCAGACAGTGTGTTTATCACGAGTTGTCTTTAGTAATAAAGTGTATGCTTGTCAGACATTTGACATGAAAATACTCACTGTGTCATCAACGACTGTGAACTTTGCAAAAGATGCTTTGAATTTAACATTGGCTGTAACTTCAGTTTGTACCAGTTGATTTTCTCTGCCTTCATACCCTTAATTTATGTAAAACCCATGGCACAGCTGTCCACGAGCAGTCTGAATGTCTCATGCTGAAACAGAATGTATAGTGTGTCCTCTGTGTTTTGTAATATGTAATGATGCAGCAGTCACTACACTGTCGCTCTTATATTGTTCACTCAGTCACACTTACACTGTAAAGAATCGTTCTTCACCGAACAGACATCATGATTCTCGTGATGCCAGCGGTGCGGGGCTTGTGACCGTCTTTGGATTCTGAGCAGATGAACAACCAGCTTTGTTTCTGTGGTTAGGAATACTTCTCATTTTTTCTTTCTTTTTTTTCAGATATTTCATGCAAGAGTTTGTTGAGAAATCATATGATATGCTGGATCTGAAAACATTCTCACTGAAACTCATAGGAAAATATATGATAAAAAAATATGTTTAGGCAATGCATCTTATTTGAAAAGCTCAGAGATTTGAAAAATGAAAATTCTGTCATCATGTACTCACTCTCATGTCTTATCCAATTTCTATGATTTTCTGACTCCCATGGAACACAAAAGAATTTGACTGATGTGAGCACTGGAGCTTTCAAGCTTCAAAAAATGATGCACAAGCACCATAACAGTATCATAAATGTGGTCTGTCTTATATATTCAGAGTCATCCTAAACTATACGATAGCTTTGTGTGATGAACAGACTGTAGTTTCAAAGTTGTTATTCAGTGATAACCATATTGAGGTATGTTGTTGATCATTGAATCAGTGAAATTACCTTGAGAACTGAATTTTTGTGATTTGGATAGACGATTCATTGACCAGATCTGACGCACAAGAAAGATATTTGTCTTGAATTGGATATTTCTACTTCTTTTAAGTAAACTTCTCTTTACTGAGACATGCTTCTCAGTAAGTTATGGCAAAATCTGAGTGATTTCATCTTTTTTTTAAGGAAAGGATTAAATAAGATATTTTGTTCTCTCAAATAATGTTAAATAACACTAATTGAAACAATTCTACAGCAGCATAAAGCCCCTTGTTCTCCTTAAATGTCTCATTTGTTCTCATATATTTCTAAAGAGAGCTGAAAAACTCTTATCTAGGGCAGTATTTGTGTGAAGATTTGATTCTTGCTTTGTACTTATTTTAGATTTGGTGGAATATATAAGATGTTTCTCATTAGGAAACTGTATTCTCCAATCCAGTCTTGTTCAGTAGTTCAGCTGAATAGACTAGCATGAAAATTCATTGATAACAAGCCTTTAACATGTGATATGTGTGCAAGCCTTTACTTGCCTGTATATTTGACATAAAGGATTATTAATGCTAAGTAATGCATTTTTTGGCAGTTACAGATGAAATGTAATTTTTTGCGCAGTTTCTTCAGTCAGACACTGCATAATCAGATGCTGCGAAAAAGATTTATGTTGTCAAAGATACATTTGTGCTATCGATATGGCCAGGTAACTTTGCATAAGATGGATGTTATATGAGCAAAATTGACTTAATTACATTTTACAATGTAATGCACTGATCAGCAAAAGAGTTTGACGTTTTATTTCTGCTTTCATCAGTCATTGTCATGAGTAGTGGTTAGATATCTCTGTCCGGCAGTGGTTTCACAATAAGGACCTGTAAGATACCAATGCTTCTTGTAGATGTGGTTTTCTTGCACTGGCTATAGATTTTCTTCTCATTGCATTGAGTGTGTTGATTTTATATGATTTTTAGAAGATTAAATATTTGACAACATTTCCAGCAACTTTTTTTTGTAGTTGTTGATGTTAGAGATATTGACGTTTTGGTTAAGAAAATTTGATTTTAGTTGCCTGAACTACTTTGCAAATATCTGATGCATGACTCAGAATATTATTGTAAGCCCAAAAATATATGGTCACAACCCACAGCTAGTAAAAATGTTTTCTTGTTCAGTTTTGAGACTTTGAGTTTTTTTTTTTAAATATATATATATTTTTTTTAACCCTGGCATTTATTTGATCAACAATATAGTAAAACAGTAATATTGTCAAAATATTCTTACAATTTTAAATAACTTTATATTATAAAAAATAATTATTTAAATAATTATATAATATATAATATCTGTTTTATTATCTTAATTTCTTATTAATTTATTTTATAAATTCTTACTGACTCCAATGTTTTGAATGGTAGTGTAAATAACTTCAATGTGCCTTGCAGTACTTTACAATGACTTTTAAGTCAATCCAGTATTTGTACTGAGAAACAGATCTGTATCTGTGAAGCTTTTCAGTCACTTAGGTCAGTGTGGAAAATAAGGATGTTCATTTGCACTGTATTTCTTAGGACTTATCCTATTGTCCTGTTATTAATCTTATTATTCTGTTATACCATTTACTTTCATGATTAGCAGGCATGGTAATTAAATACTTATCCATTTATTCCTGAGTTCAACAATGCAGACAGCAGAATGTGTGTTTGTCGGAAAGCTTGACAGAGCTAGCAGAATAACTTAAGGTGGAAAGAGCTTAATGAAGGGTCAGTACTGTTATAATTCAGCTGGTGATGTGATACATGCTTTGTGTTTTAAACAGCTTGTAGGGTTTAGTAATGGCATAGCAACATTAGTATTTTGCATTTAGTTTCAGGTGAAGTGCAACAGCACTGCACAAATGAAATCTGGATTTTTACACTAGCTAAATGCCAGAAATGTGCTCAGAGAACAATTGCCTTTTATGCAAATGATCTCTTTTGTTCCTTCAGTGTCACCTTCCTCATACCGCAGTGGCTGCATTCACTATATTCACACATCACATTGGCTGTACAAAAAAACAATAACGAGTTATTTATTTCGTATTGTGAAATTTTATTGTGATTTTTAAAGCATTGTTCCTTAAGGTGAAACACTATAAAAGGATTTAAAAAATCATCACAAATAGACGGTAGTGTCATAAAAGTATTTTATACAATTCATATGCTATATTTCAAATCTTCTAAAAATTCTTTAAAAATCAATTTTAGTTTCCCTTGGATAAATTTCAACAAACAGGTTGAGCTATTCTTGTAAATAAATATATATTTTTAATTACATTTTTTTGTTATTTGTATAAATGACTCAGTTAAGAGGCAGGCAGGGAGGAAATTCAGAATTAAAGTACCTGAATTAAAGTACACTCACATCAATTTATCATTCCTGAACATGTGGTATGAATGTGTGTAGTTGGGTGTGCAACTGAGTTTTTAATGATTTTACATAAAGAACTGGATTCATAGTCCAAAATCAGACAACACTGGTGGAATGTGGCACTCATGGGAAATCAGTATTCCAGTTTTCAAATCATGATATGTGGCATAATAACTAGATCCTTGAGACATCTATTTTAATTCAGGGCTTCCAATGTGCATCCATGTTGCTTGCTACCAAAATAATACTGAAAGTGAGAAGTGATAGTGATGAGTCATTAGCCTGCCATTTCAGACTTTTTAGTGAACTGAACTAACATGTGGTGCTTCATCACTGCAGCAGTCGCCGTGCTTTTCAACCTCATCAGCATCTTCAGTTCAGTTTTATTACTTACACAGATAATAGATCCTATTAAATATATCATTACGTTAATGTTACATTTCAAATGGGATTCCAGGCAACATCAGATCCAAATTTAGCATTGTTTAATTGAACTGACATTTAGCAAACTGAGGCCAAGTTCTCCAGATCCACTCACCAATATAGTAAGTGTTAATTAATGGTTATGAAAATTGTGTGTGTGAAATATAATATCGCCCACTTGAGTTCAGTATCTTTACACTGGGACTGTCTTAATCAGCCACATGCTGACATGCACCATAGCTATAACTTTCTCAGTATAATGGTTTATATCCACACACACAAGTGCCAAAAGACAGAAGATTTATTCACTGCGGTTGAACTTTATTCCCAGCTGTCTGTCTTTATTCCTTTCCTATAGACGGGCATCTTATATCAAGTTCAACCAAGCATTTAGAAGAACATTTTCAGTTCAGATACACTGCGATGAGTACTTCAACTAAATTTAATCCCTGTTGGTTTCTTCAGTTCTCTAAAATTATCTGACACTTTTTCACTTGTGAATCATCACTGAGATGTGACATCACCTTTAAAAGACCGTGGTTGGTGACATTTTAAGTGTGGAAACACATTTCACCTAAAGTCGCTCCTCATTTTCTGCACATACTGAATGTTCTTCTCTCACCTTATCAATGTGCTGTGCTGCCTGAGGCTATTTTGACCATGTTGTCATAAGATGATGATCATTTATTGTTTTGTCCTAGTCATTCCCGTGTTGTTAGCTGAGTATATAATGTTTTTTCATTCCTCTCCATGACCTGCTTGAAGCATTAAGGTTTGGCTAAATGGGTTCCATGTATTTTACTGGCACTGTAACCTGAGCAGAGCTTTGCTGACGTCTGCCGTTCTTCTCCATTAGGAACCTGTCTAAACACATTAAGTGTCGGTATTGAGTTCTCCTTCCAGTCCATTTAGGCAGGACCGACATCACAAAATTGTTCTCTAATAATGGAACCAGTGTCCTGCTGGTGTTTATGGGACACATCATCAGTCACTCTGAAACTGCAGTTTTCCTTTCTATCTACCTGTCTGTGTGTCTATCTGTCAGTCTGAAATAATATGATTTTTCTACTGAGTTTCTTTATAAAATTAGCAATACTCACTTCTTTCAGTGTTGTTTATGGAAATATAATTTGTCTTCTGAGTTTCTTTATAAACATTGCAATACTTTGCACTCTTGTCCTTTTTTTCTTTCTTTCTTTCTTTCTGCATTTCATTCTGAAATATATTTAATCTATTGAATTTTCATTCTTTCCAAAGGGAATTTTTTTTTTTTTTTTGTTACAAAAATTGCTATCTCCTTCCCTCCTTCAGGTCTCTATTGATGCGTTAAGGTGTTTGTTGATGGAATGCAGAGTGTGGTGGTCCATTTGTTAAATATGAATAAAATATTAGGTTTTAAATTAATTTCTCTGCCTGCTCTTATGGGGCTTTTACTAAGTTCAGAGTTATTGCGCAACAGCAACAACTGATATTCATAATGCTCCAATGTGAGCCCTCAAAAGATATGCTAATGCTGTGTATATATAAGTTTAGAGAATAGCTGTTTATCCACCAACAATGTTCCTACTATTGTCAAGATTCAGTGGTATCAGTCGGCGCATATACTTCCGCTGTATGTTCTTCTGGTCTGTGTGTTCTCAATGTCTTGCTCAAAGGTGGTAAAATCACCTAGTGTGCTGCTGCTGTCCATGGTCCTGAATTCCCATTTTGGCTATTACAGTTTAGAAAGCCTGGATTGAGGTTGAATGATGCTATTTCTGAGTAATGCTGCATATAAATTGTATACAGCTGGAAAAAGGCCAAGTTCAAGAACAATTTCAGTTTAGAGCATTTTAGTAGACTGTGAAAAAAATAAGTTATTTTGCACTGGAAAAAAATGTTGGTTAAATATAACTGGATATGCCATGTAGGAATGCATGAATGGACACCATATTTAACACTAGGGCAATACAGCCTGTTTCATCTGAACTCCTGTGCTGTTCATGTTAAAATATGGACAGTACAGCTGCTGCTCTGGTTAGCTGTTGCCAAGACATGTGTTCATGTACAGCAAACAGATACACGCTGAGCAGGTGTTTCTAAAGCATGTCAGCTCAACAGGTCAGCTTTCAACCTATGCCTCAGTCTGCAGGCAACTGTAATGCAGAGGAAAAATGATGTTAAAGCTAAAAAATTGTAATGTTTGAGTACTGTTTTTAATATGCAGCCAGGGTTTGTAGGATGATTCAGCTTGAGAAGTGTAAACGCTGTAGCTTCTGTGGCACTTTTAACATTACTCTGCAAATTCTGTCCAGCTTGACCAAAGACTTTAGAAATACCAAGAAGGTGCATTATATTACTATCAATAGGAGAAAGTGCAATATGGCAGAATGACAGAAGGGCAGAAGTGCATCACTCCAACTGCTGTTAGAAGCTCTAGTTGCCATATAAGCAGTAAGTGACCTTAGACGGGTGCTTAGGAATTCACATGCACTTTGGTTGGACCAGCTTGAAATATAATCAGATTTTTTAACACTATTTGAGAATAGGAAACAATGTTTATGGGTGGTTCGTGTCATCTTATTTACATGTGAGTGTGGCAAGCAGTCTTTGAGATTTCAGGATTTCCCCACTGAAATAAATAGGACCTTGTCTTGCATGCTCAAAATTATTCCCCCAAAGCATTGCAAATATGGCCGCAAAGTGAACAGAGTTTCCTTTAAAGGGACTTTGGCTCGACACAGCAACATTGGCTCAACCTAAGACATGAGTTTGGAGGTGGGGCTACTTGTTTGTTTGTCCAGTGGCAGACGGGGAGTGTTCAGAACATCCGTTTGATAACATTCGTTATTTTTGTATTATTGTATTTGGTGACGTTATTTGGTTCAGATTTTACACACTTTAACTTTAAGCATAACTGATTGTTAGATTCCTAAAAACTCCTACAATTCACCATGAAGATTTTCAAGTCAAAATATGTTATCGTTTTTAATAAAAAATCATTTATTTTGAAATATAGTTATAAGGTTATTAAATATTTATCTAGTGAAGTAATTATAGTTTCCACTGTGCCACAGTCTAATAGACTCTTCTAAAATACACCAGAGAGACCTTTGAGTAATACAAAGTCATTATACCGACAAATCTGGTCTTTTCTGGTTAAACATTTTCTGTCTTTTTTATTTTATTTCAGCCACATGCAATAAAAATCATAAGCTTCTGTTGTGAAGTATTAAATAACTAAAATGTAAATATTTTCCTGCTTTTTCCCCCCAGAAATATTTACATTTATTGCATGTACTGAGCGACATTAATTTTTATTTTCTGTCCTGCAGAATTGATTCAGCTATTCAGTCAGCCGAACGCCATAGGATGTTTATGTAAACGTGAGCACTGACTGGGAATCAGATGTGTCTTTGGGCATGTCAATGCCCAATGTTTAAATGCCTTGAAACATGCATACAAACCATGAAACTTCCTTAGAAGCATTGTCAGTCTGGCATGTCCTGAAGCCTGTATCAGTATATATTTGATAGCGTTCTGCAGCAGAATGCAGGTGCAGCCCTCTCTCTGTTAACAGCGAAACAGCAGCCAAGCAAATCTGCTCGACCAGCCATATTGGCTTGGAGTCTCTGGTCTCAAGGGGCTCCTGGAAGCCGAGCTCAGACGTGAGCTGCATGTGCTGTGAGTGTGACCTCAATAAATCAACCTAGATTAGGTCTCTGGAACCTGGATGCGGTACCACAGAGATTCTGAGGGTGAGTCCCACAGGAGGGAATACCTGGAACCTGTGAATAACTCTGGGAATAAATGGAATTCCTTCTTGGTATTAGGCATAAAAGAGATTTATATCCAACTTGTTAAAATAATGGAATGGACGCATTTTCTTTGGAATGTACTATTGCATGAAATTTATTTTTTCCTTTAAATGCATCCAATAAAAATGTTGGGAGGATTCTATTTTGTTTGTTGTCACAGGTCTATATAACATCTCCACATTATAAGAGCATCATTTATAATCTAATCTAATAGTCATAATCTAATACTCCTTTAAACCCTTGTTTTGTACAGGCCATCAAAGTCCTTTGAAATGTATCCATCTATTCACATTATTTAATTACTTAAAGTAAATCAAAAGTGCCATATAAAATTCAAATTTGGTATTATAAGTAAAGTAAAGTGTTTTGTTTGTTTTATACTCTTGTAAATGGAAAACACAAACAAATATGCTTGCACTTTTTGCACATTTTTTATGCTAAAAATCTTTAGAGATGTATGGAAGTATTTTGTGTGCAGCTGTGTGCAAGGCATCGTGTAAATTCTTGTGTGGATAAACACATCAATTTTAAAGTCACACTTTTCCACCAGCACACAGCTGAAAAACTAATTTGAGAAAACAGTCAAGTCACTGGGTCAATGAGTCACTGATATACTGCTTCACTATTCCATATGTTTTTTGTTCTTTGACTAAGTTCTTAGCAGTACAATTATTCTACTGAAGTCCAATAATGGCGTGAAAAACAGCTTACTTTATGAAGTGCCTTATTTCTTCTGGAATTATAATAATGCAAATGTGTTTTTTCATTTAATATTTTTTTCTTTCTTTCTAAGACTGTGGAAGTCTGTGATTGGTCGATTTATTTGTTTTTTTTGTGGTGAGAACGAGTTTCTGGAAATCAGGTTGTGTGGAAAAAATAATATTTTTAAAAACGTTGTTAGACCCTTAAGGTGCACATTTAAACTTTTTTTTATCCAATGTTAGTCTTACCCACAGAGCATATGGCTTCAGCTCCCTTGTAAGTCTTGCACTGTATGATGATCATATTTCACATAAAGCCTAATCTCCACCATTTTTCTGAATTAAATTCCCCAAATTTAATGGCAGTGCTGGTGAGCGGCACTGAGTGTTGGGAGTGCAGTAAACTCCACTATGCATGTGGCAAATAGCCCAGCCCTGGAGGTTGTGAATTATTAAAGACAACATTTTGCAGCAGAGCTGAGGAAGAGCATTGTTGTAATAGCTAATGTTCCCTAATGTGGCCGCTAAATAAGGTTGAGGAGTTTGCATTAATGTGCATTGGAATTGGCGATTAAGTCCATTTCATAAACACACAGACTCTCTTATGAGGTAAATGTTGATTATTCACATACGCGGGATGACTTAGTCATTATCCTGGCACTAAGATATTAAGAGCATGTTATTGATATTCACTTAAGCCTATTGACTCTTTTAAAGTGACGTTTTCTGTGGCGCTCCTAAAATTGATTTCAAATAGATTACAGTAGAATTAACAAGACACTGACTATTGATTTACCCAGTAAATATACTGGATTTGCACTCCAGAAAATGGATGGAAGATACTTTTCATTTCATAACCACAGATTAGCTGCACTACACCACAAATAAAGCACTAAAAAGGGAATCCAGGGACTACCGGTGACATCTCAAGTCACAGAATTAAATAAACACTGAAGTTCTAGTGTATATTTGTGACAGTTCAAAGCTTTTAAAGAGTTTTTTTTTTTTTTTTTTTTTTTTGAAATCTGATTAACAGGAAGCAGCAAATTCTTCTTTCTATTTCACTGACGTCTCTGTCCTTCTTTAAAATTCATAGCACACACAGTCTTACAAGAGGATGACATTCTCAGTCAGCTCTGCTCCTGTGAGACGGATATTAGTGTGATGAAAAGCAGGAGCGGTGGCCATTATCGGCCCGAAGCTCTCAGAGAGGGGTTCTCCCACTATTCCTCATTTATTACAAAGAGGAATTTAAAACGTAATTGTCATTCTGTTCAGATCAAATCAGTATATATTTGTTTTGGAGCAATTAAAATTATATTTTAATAGTTTATTAACCAGTGTAGGATTAATGTTTTTGAATTATATAAAATTGTCAATCTAATTAAATGAATAGTCCTCATCATTAGTATCATTATGGACTCACTCTCATGTCAGTTGAAACCAATGTGGCTTTCTTCTGTGGAACACAAAGTTTGACGAATTGCCTTTTTTATTTAATGAATGGGTACATTTATGGGGACTTTGAAGCTTCAAAGAGTGTAACAAGTATAAGATGATCATACAAGTGTTGTCCATACAATTCTGGAGCTATTAAAGTCATTTTAGGTTTGTGTGATAAACAGACTGTAATTCAGTAAGATTCAGTGAGTTCAACTAAACATATTCAGACAAGTTTTATTAATTGGATTAGTTGATTCATTGAAAATAAAAAAAATAAAAAGACTAATTTAAAAGAATGATGTGAGAAACTGCAATGGACAAAGTGGTGGCTTTAGAAACAACCAAGTTAGAGACAATTTCAGCAATATTTCACATGCATGAAGAGATGTAAAAAGTGCCAAACACACAGAAGTTACATTCAAAACAAGCAATGTTCTATTGGTCAAAACAGCTAATCTGTGTAACCATTTTGAGCTTGTTGCGAAAGCTGTGTGGGGAAATCATTTGCCCTCAGGTTAAGTTCCCTTTTTCCACAGTGTTTTCGTTTTGTGTTCTGATTTGGAAACTTGAAGTATGCATACATTTCCCAATTTAAAACTTGCTGTTTGTCAAAAGATCTGGACCAACCTTTACTTCCCACCTCCAGTTTCCACCTGAGCCTTTAAAACATATGCAAAACAAATGAGAGTATACTGTGTATACCTGAACACCACATCCATATGTTCTTATGGAACATGTAATTTCAAAACCATGTATTTACTGTACATCAGCAGAAAAAAATGATTTTTCTTGATAATACTAATACGGATGTAATGCAGGACTGGAGATGTTCACACTCATTTTGACCTACTTCCTCAGGCCTGTTTCCTCTGCTGTAACTACACCCACTGGGCTCTTTGATCCTCACATTCATTCCTATGTGCATGGTTTTTTTCTGGAATATTTCATATGCATAGGAAGAATGTGGATTTTATCTTTCTCAGATAGACTTGTATTTATTTTATTTTTTTTAATTTGCTCATTTTGGCAAGTTCAGAAAAGCCATCAGCCAACAACTGCACATATAATTATTAAACATGTCCGTATATTCATTCTAGTATTATGACCCCCTCAGCCATAGTTTTGGGCCACTGTTGATCTGCTAAATGCAGAAATTAAATTTTAGATGTACTTGTTTCGTTGTGCAAGTAGCTTTTTTGCCACATTTTTATTGCCCGAGAGATAAACTGAAGAGATAGAATGTGATGGAAACACAATCTTGGCCAAACTTGGACCTGGTCCGGTCTCACCACTGATTAACACTTGTACTGACCACAATGCCATCACTATGAACATCCTCAGTAGTTTTTATCATTTGATTTAATAAACAAAACATCTTTTGTTTTCCATGCATAACAATAGGTGTTCTTCTGTTTCAAGGGCAGTGCATTGTGCAGTGCACAAGCCCTCTGTTGCTATGACACGTGGTGGTCGAGTCTGTCTTTAAAGTTGGAGATCAATAGAACAGTGAGAGTTCTCCATTCAAGAAGCAGGCAGCAAATAGAGCCTCTCAAATGCAAGCTCATGCTTTATAAAATGGACAGTCTCACATCTCTACAAAGCTTTGTCAAAAAAAGTCAAAAAACAGTGGGCAGCCTTTTTCAATTCACATTTTAATAGATGCAAATAGAGGGGTGAGTTGACCGTGGATTCTGTTACTGATAAATGTAATATGGGATTTGACAATTGCACTTTCATCTGATAACAATAGCTGGCATTGTACAACAGACCTGAGCTTTGAATGACCCATTAGTTTGGACTCAGAGCTGAACGTGTACAGGAGGCACTTCCTGTCTGTGTGAAACTCACTGATGTTTCACAAAAGGAACAATCCCCTCACCAGACTTTCCAAGAGCAGTTTGTCTGTTGCCCTCTGTTGACTGTCTATGATTTTGTCTGTTCAAAAGACATTATGTTTTATTCCATTTATAATGTTTTTATACCTTTCCTGTCCCAGCTACATTATATTATAGTATATTGCTATTTTATTTATTACCATTGTTTGTTTTTTGTGTGACTCCTTTTCCCTTAACCATACTGTGGTGTAGAATAGAATAATACATATTATATAATACAGATGATATTTATGTGTTCAATACCTATAATGTATCAAAAAACAATGGTGATATGGTGTTATTTTTTAATTTAATGTTCAGAATGATAGACGTAGTAGTGACTGTAGTTCAGAAATATCCATCAGAAGCTGCTTTACATTGGTCAGCGCTGTAAATTCTGTACTGTGTATTATTTGTAATGCAATATATAAATACAGCTAATATATAAATACATCTTTCTCTCTTCTTCTCTGTTGTTTTGTTCTCCCCCTTTAGCTGTATCCTTCATGAGACACAGTGCATCAGCTTTTGGATTTGCCGTAAGTATAATCTTCAGTGTTAATGAATTACATGTTATTTTTAGGCAAAGATGTCTGGAAAAGTGTGTATTTGTTTCTGCTTAATGTTCACTCGTCAAGCTATGTGTAAATATTATAGAAATGGTGTCCGTTTTATATTATCCATAAACCTAATGTAAGATATGAAAGATGGTTGCTAATGACCAGAGGTGGGTAGTAACGAGTTACATTTACTTCGTTAAATTTACTTGAGTAATTTTTTGGGGTAACTAATACTTTTCGGAGTATATTTAAAGATGGGTACTTTATACTCTTACTTGAGTAAATTTTTGGGGGAAAATCTGTACTTTTACTTCGTTACTGTGGGCGACGCTCCTCTCGTTACTTTATCTTAATGCAATAAATGTTATAAATGCTTCAGTTTATTCCAAACGCGCCGTCTACTTTTCTCTGGGCAATGAGCGATGCCCAGTCGCGAATGATTCATTATTTTGAGTCAACTCTGTTCAAAGGCTTGATCAAACCAATTGGCAAACGAGTGAATTGGTTCATGAATCAGTTGAATGAGTCGTTCAGTTCCCTGCCGCACGCGCTGAGCGTCTGAAGTGGTTCACTCTGAGTTTTAACGTTTAAGAACAGAAAGAGCGTTGAAAACGTGGCTGGAACTGCACTGAATTGAAAGCAAATCTGCAAAGGCTATTATTTGCTAGCGATGGAGATCCTTATTAGATGAACACTGCGTGTGCTGTCTACTGTTTAACAGGTAATAACTTGGGCTACATTCGATTACAGTACACGATACCACTGTGACATTAGTTTGTTGTACGTGTGTGGCTTATAACAGAGGGGAGTCAAGTTGAATGCAGCTTCCAAAAGACAAAAAATAGCCAATTAAGATTTTATTAATTTTAATACAATCACACCGGTGCGAGTACGTTCAGCAAGTCGTATCATCACAGCTAAATTCAGATCTGTGATTGCTTGCTGGCGCTGAGCCAGAGATAGACGCGTTTTTACAGCGCTGCGCATTATAACCAATCACACATGATTCTTTTGAGCTTATTAAAGCATTGGCCAATCAGAGGTGTTCCGATGAGTCATCGCTAAAATGCCGGTGCTTCCTTCACTCGCTCGCTGACTGAATACCTCTTTCTGGCGAATTCTCTCGTCAGAAACAACAAAGTGCAGATGTTTAATTAAGATATTGATTTCACAGTGTTAACAGTTTCAGTGATTTTAATGGGAGTTTCTGAGAGTGATAGAACTCTAGACTGTGAGTGAAAATGATCTTTAATAATGTAAATGTTATTTGCTCTCTTTCTGAACAATGAAAGATTAGTAGCAATATTTATATCACATTAACTTTCAATGTTAAATTCACATTTAATATAAAGTCAGTCGTATTAAAAATATGTTATGGCATGACACCTATATCTGTTACTTAAGTAAACAGACAGGGTTTTATGATAAATTACATAAATTGGAGTAAAGGCTGATGAAATATATATATTTATACACGCACACATACATTACATACATTTTATCTATATATCTAAATAAAAATAGGCTCAGTATATATGACCCAAAGTAACTAGTAACTAACTACTTGAGTAGATTTTTTATCCGATACTCTTTTACTCTTACTCAAGTAACTATTCAGACTAGTACTTTTACTTGAGTAAATATTTCTAGAAGTACTTTTACTTTTATTTGAGTACAGTTTTTGGGTACTCTACCCACCTCTGCTAATGACACTGGGAACAAAAAGATGATGAGCTGCTTAAAAGGATATTTTTATGACGCAGGTTTTGTTTTTGATTTATTACATTTACCTTCATTACATTCATGTGCTCAAGGCAGCACTGGGAGTGTTTTATTAGTATTAATGTATCACTGGACCTCAGTTTGTGACTTAGTGAGATAATCACCATTTCTATAGCACTGATGATTCACTGTTGTTTTTCAGTTTGACGCGACGTTAGATGTTCTTTCCTCCATTATAGTGCTGTGGCGCTATAGCAACGCGGCAGCGGTGCACTCTGCCCATAGAGAATACATGTAAGTAAACAAAAGATGAGCTGTCTGTGGTATGTAGGGCACTGCTTGGTACAAAAAAACCTTCAGCAAATCACCAACAAGGATGAATAATGCTTCCTTTGTGACCAACATAAAAAAATATATATTCCACACATTTTGAAATATAAGTCAACATTTCACTGTCAGTCCTATTCTCAGTAAAGCTAGTACATTTGGGATTGTGGTGGAGCATGGTAGAACACAAAATCTTTTCTCTTTCGACTGTTTCCTACCAACATTTAGTGCGACATGTTTTTAAGTCTGAACATGTTCGATTTATCAGGTTTGTTGAGTGATCTGCCATGTTTCTGGCTTTCACCTTGACTGTCTCAATTCGAGACGTATTATGTTGATAAAGGCCTTGGCTGCTGGTTTCATCCTCAGTCTGTGGGGGCTTGCGAATCTCATTTCTCTGGTCGATGTGTCAGAAAGGGAGATTTATAGTGCAATACTAGAGAGGAATTGCAGGTCTCTGTAGGTGTACTGGTGGCCGCTTGTCATACAGGGAATCTGAACATGTATTGTGGGCAAATTTCATAATTTTCAGAGTGGATAAGGTTTCTGCAGGTTTCATATGAAAAACAAATAATTTCTTAATCTAACGAGGCCAGTGTTCCCCAGGTGCAATTAAACCGTAACATTGTAAAATATTATTACAATTTAAAATGACTTTTATCTATTTGAATATATTTTGAAATGGGATTTATTTTTGTGATGGATTTTCAGTTACTCTAGTCTTCAGTGTCTTCATTGTCAGCTTTTTTTTTATCTTACTGACCCCAATCATTAGAATGATAAAGTAACTTAAATCATATGAAGTCAAAAACATATAAAACCACCTGAGATTTGATTAAATGGGTTATTTTATCAGCATATGTTTTCTGCATTCTCCATCAACAGAGCATGTGTGATCCTGGGAGTGATTTTCATCTTGTCGTCTATGTGTATTTTGGGGAAGGCCATCCATGATCTGGCCACCAAACTTCTTCCTGAAGTGGTAAGTTCAATGGCAGTGTATCATATTCATAATTTTAAGGTAAAATTTCCTTGTAGTGAATATAATAAATGGTGAATTAGACAAATAGACATGGCGTTCACAGTCATCTTCACACCTTAAAAATCATATGCAAAATAAAGGACCTATTTCTACCTTATTTGACTCGTAAAAATGGCTTTAGGTTACCTGACAACCTTAATAATTAATTAATTAATCAAAGACCACTCTAAAGAGCTGCATGATAATTGTTTCAGAGGTGGTGATTAATGGTATTGCGACTTTACTCTCATCTATTTTACGCCTCTGATAATTCTCTGAGTGCTGATACATCCCTGCTGTGATATTACTGAACATTATTTTTTATGATCCTTTATCAACAAAATGTTAACTGATATACTGATCTGGAGAGTGAAACATGTAAGGATAGCAGAAACAATGAAAGAGAGAAAAAAATGGCTATACTAATGGCACACCTTCTCATTCAAAGAGTTTTTTTTTTATTTTCATGACTATGAAAATTGTAGATTCACACTGAAGGCATCAAAACTGAATTAACACATGTGGAATTATATATGGAATTATATACTGTGACGAGTCAGCTGCCTCCTCCCTGATTGTCACTGGCACCCCGTCCTAAATCGCTGCCCTTCACCAGGCTCCCGACTGGAGTGGGTGTGTGAGAGGAGGGGCGCTGGACGAGTCAGGGCTGGCGGCGTGTGATGGGGCACACCTGAAGGAAATGGAGCCTCATCACCGCCGCTGTTTAAAAGCCCAACGCGCCTCTCCTCGGGAGACTGGTCTCTTTCCCGTGCATGCACACTGGTGTCCTCGTGGGTCCAGGAAGGGTGCGTTGAGGGACTCCAGTGCCACCAGAGACGTGAGCTGCCGGACCCGCGATCCGGATGGGAACCGCACCCGTTTACACGGCCGTCGGGCCAGGATGCCGGGCCATCCATCCCCTGCCAGCACCGCGGCCAACGAGAGTGATGCGGCCGCTAGAGGAAGCCGCCGCCCGTCGGGCCCCGGACTGAAGAGGGGAGCGGTGCAGCCGCCGGACTCCGCCCCTTACCTGGACCCTTCCTCCATGAACACTGCCCGACCCACACGAACCCCGCAGCACGACGAGGACACCAGATTCCCTGTTTATTTTGGACACTCTTCCCCTTTGGCCACTTTTATCCCCTGTTTTATTTAATTTTCTGTTAATAAAAGCCTCTCCGAGGCCTGACGCCACGCCCACTGTGTCTGTCTTGTGCTCCTCCCGCCACAATACATAACAAAAAAAGTGTGAAACAACTGAAAATATGTCATATTCTAGGTTCTTCAAAGTAGCCACCTTTTGCTTTGATTACTGCTTTGCACACTCTTGGCATTCTCTTGATGAGCTTCAAGAGGTAGTCACCTGAAATGGTCTTCCAACAGTCTTGAAGGAGTTCCCAAAGATGCTTAGCACTTGTTGGCCCTTTTGCCTTCTGTCTGCGGTCCAGCTCACCCCTAAACCATCTCGATTGGGTTCAAGTCCGGTGACTGTGGAGGCCAGGTCATCTGGCGCAGCACCCCATCACTCTCCTTCTTGGTCAAATAGCCCTTGATGCCTTCAGTGTGACTCTACAATTTTCATAGTCATGAAAATAAAGAAAACTCTTTGAATGAGAAGGTGTGTCCAAACTTTTGGTCTGTACTGTATATATATATATATATATATATATATATATATATATATATTAGGGATGCAACAATGCAGTTAGTCCACGGTTCAATAAATACTGTTTTTTTCCCAGTTCGGTTCAGTTCTGATGACTTGGCATCGGAGTGTTTTTTCTTTCTTTTTTTTTCAATTTAAAATGCGATTTTTTTAATAAAGTAACAATAAAAAAAACTTAATTTTACACTTCTGTACACTGGAGAATCGGAAATAGGATGGATTAGCCATTATGGAGAGTTATAAAAACATGCAATGTATGTTTTATTTATACTGGAAGCTGGAGGTGCCCTCGCACAAAAACTCCAGATCTGCATCACCACAGAGTATGAGCATCACAGAAGTAATAGAACCAGTGATGTTTCAGGAAAACCCTAATATTGACAAAGAAATTCAGCTATCCTTGTAACTGAACAAAAAGAAGGTAGAAATGTTTTGAATGATGACACATAAAGACAATAAACACTCGACTTCGTCAATATGGTTTATCTGTGTTCTTCAAGCCATCTTAGGTATTTTCATAATAATTAAGTATATTTGTAATCCATTGCTAATCGGCATAGCCTTTTTTACAGTATAGAATATATTTTCTGTCTCATTCTGTCATAAGAAGCCACATCAGATCACAAAAGGTGTTTGTTATAAAAGTTATTTCAGACATTCGACTGATGTAGTGGAGTATGTTTTGTATGTTCTCTTTTGTTGGACGACAGGTGTAAAAACGCTTCTCATTGCAAGTCATAACAGCAGAAGATGTTTCTGCATGTGTTGTTTTTTCAAATGCACGTTATAAGCAGGGAGACATTTCTTCATCTCAGCGCGTGAACTCACGGACACACACACACACAGGTTTGTTTTTGTGAAAAGTGGGGAAATCCCATAGGCGTAATGGTTTTTATACTGTAGAAACTGTATATTCTATCGCCATTCACCAACCCTACCCCTAAACCTAACCCTCACAGGAAACTTTCTGTGCATTTTTACTTTCTCAAAAAAACTAATTCTCTATGATTTACAAGCGTTTTGAAAAATGGGGTCATGGGTTATGTCATTATACAGAGTTGTGTCCTGATATGTCACAAAAACAAGAGCACACACACACACACACACACACACACACACACACACACACACACACAGACACACACACACACACACACACACACACACACACACACACACACACACACACACACACACACACACACAGAGAGAGCCAATTCAGAGAGAGAGAAATAAAAAAACAAGTTCATTCAAGCCTTGTTTTACCCCATAAGTGCTAATGAAACATCACTGCAGCAGCTTTTAATGATGGATTTCTGCTGGCCGTAAGACATCTGTTCTGTCGGCAATCTACTGTTGCATTAGAATGGATGATTCAGAAGTGAGCTTCCACCTTCTTTAATGTGCATTTTTTCCATTATGTCGGCCTGCAGTTCCACATTCATTAGACCTGGACTCTTCATGTCAGCACCCATCACTCTGAATCTCTAAGGTGGCCTTACTGAAAACTGTGTGGTCCAATTAATCCAAATTGTCAGTCTTAACTAGCCAGTCTACAGCTTAAAAGATGAAAGTCTGAATTGAAACACATTCTTAGACTCTCAGCTGTTCCTCAGAGATGAAGATCTCTGGACAAACTGTCTCATTAGAAATGTAGTAGAAGTGCTTCTGGATGTTGTGTGGGTGGAAAGCAGACATTCTTAGTTTGGAGAGAAAAGAGAAAAGCAAGAGAAACAGAACCAGCGGTAGTTCATCAATGATGCACCAGAAAATGTCCACAGGACTGATACTAGTCGTTTATGCATTTTTATTATTTGTAAAAGCTATTTATGTACCTCTTGTTTTCCCTTTTCTTGGTGCTTCGTTTGGAGATCTGCTTTCATTTGTCTTCGTCTTGTCATGTCTTTTTATCGTGAATCTTTGTGATAAAGCTTTTGTGATCAGTTTCATTGACCATGCATGTTTACATATTTTCAGATAAATGTCCATATTCTGATACACACGTGTTCATTTTCCACAGCTATTAGAATAGTTCTGTTAACTTGTTATTTTTGTTTGTTTACTTGCGAGAAGCCATCATGTTTGTGTGAGTCTTCATATCTAGTCTTTGTATATAATCTAGTCTAATCTTCTTATCATGCTTATTCGATTACTTTTTAAATATTAAGTTGGCTACTTTTCACTTGTGCTTAAAATGAACTGCACTTCATTTGTATTGCCTCAAGAGCCGACTAGACATAACTGAAAGACCCACTGATATTGCTATACATTTATCCATCTGTTACTTTCACAGGCCTTTAAGGGTTCTGCATCATTTCTACTGTGAACAGTTCTTCTTTCTGTCTGTAACTGTCTGTCTCTCTGCCAGGACGACTTCCTGTTCAGCGTTTCTATCGTCAGTGGCATCATGTGTGCCATTCTTGCTGTTGCCAAGTTCATGCTGGGAAGGATTTTGACCAGCAGGGCCCTAATCACTGATGGTATGACACACACACACACACACACACACACACACACACATTTGCACATACCATGTTACTGTTTTCGATTAAGTTTATATTATTAGCTCACAACATCATGGTGCCACATGCCTCTGTGATTTTGAATATATTCATTGAATATAATATTTTTACAGTCGCAAAAAAAAAAAAAAAAAATTAAATCCTGTTTTTTTGAGTGATAATTGAGTGAATGAAGAGTGCTCTCTTCCACACTCAATACCCATGGCTGAAGTGCCCTTGAGCAACCCCCAAATGCTCCCTGGGCGCTGGGAGAAATAGCTGCCCACTGCTCCGGGTGTGTGTTCATGTTGTTTGTGTGTGTTCCCTACTCACTGCTGTGTGTGTGCACTTGGATGGGTTAAATGCAGAGCACCAGTTCCGAGTATGGGTTAACATGCTTGGCAAATGTCACGACTTTCACTTTCACTATTTTCACTGCGTGATGAGTCTTAAAAAAGAAAGAAAGAAACGTTTCCTAGCGATTAAAAAAAAAAAATCACATTGTAATATTTTGAATGACCTTTTATTTTTATATTTTCAGTTTTCATTTAAATTTTGATTATTGCAATTTTCTTATGCTATTTTGTTTCTATTTAGTTTTCATTCTTTTTTTATTTCATTTGATTTTAGTTATAGTAATTTTATATATAAGTTATTTGCCAAGGCAACATTTCTCATTTTTATTCAAGTTAATTTAAATAATTACTTTTTCACCAATTTTTCAGCTTTATTTCAATTAATGAAATAATTAGTTAACAGTAACGACACTGCTGTTTAGAAACCTTAAATGAAGGTGTCATGAAGATAACATTTATAATAACACATAAAATGTAACTGCTTTGTTTATTTATTTTTTCTGAAGGCTTTAATTCTATGGTTGGAGGCATCATGGGTTTTTCCATCCTCATCAGTGCTGAGGTGTTTAGAAATCATCCCACCATCTGGTACCTGGACGGAACCACTGGGGTCCTGATTGGACTCATCATTCTAGCTTATGGGGTCAAGTAAGTGCATTCACTGAGAAAATACTGATGCTTTCTCCAAAAGACATTAATCATTCGCACTAAAATGTCTCTGATGTGAATCTTTCCATTCTTCATTTCTCCTGCAGGCTGTTGATCGACATGGTACCACGAGTAAGACAAACTCGAAACTATGAGCGCTTTGAATAATGCTGGTTTAGAAGAACAAAAAAGTCATCATATGGATCCAGTTATCCCTCTTAGCTCCTGCTGCTCTCTCGACTCAAATGATACCCAAATACATCCAGGAATGATGTCTGCTGGCAGCCAATTCAGCATCATGTATTGTAGAATCACCACTCCGACCAGCTCCTGATGTCCTATTTCACTCAGCACAACATTTAACAGAAGGAAGGAGGAAGAAGAATGAGCTGGTCAGTGGATCGTGTCATTCCTGGCACTCAAGATATCATCTTGGATGGAGTCACTGGTTTTAAGCAGAGATCAGCATTTACTGGTCACATCCATGAAATTCTACAATGCCACATTTTATGTTTTTTTTTCTTCTTTCTCTTAAATTATGGAGGAAAACATGAATTTATACTATATTATACTCTGTTTAATGAAAAATCACGTGAATGTGTATTTGAAACCACATGCCTATAATTCGTTTAGGTCAGTTTTACAGATCATCCTTCTGTTACATCATGTCATCCCACCTGTTGTCCTCCAAAAGGATTTAATTATATTGTATGTTTATATTTTAGTGTATAATAGAGCTAGAGACCAGCAGTGTAGAGGTAACACTCGTTTCAGTAAAGAAAGCACACAGAAATGTCCTGAATTAGGCACAATTACACTAAAGGTTAAAGACCACAGTTCAGGGTCAGTAAGATAATTATGAAATATCAATATTGAAAAATAGCTTCAGAATTGACAGAAATGGCCCATAATCCATCAGTGATCTGTCATACACACTAAGATCTTATGAATCAATAGTCAAAATGACTAATCAGCACAAACCCCCTCAAAATTATGGATGTAAGGGTTTTTGAAAGGTTATAGCTTCCTGATGTTGAACCATTTCTAGCACCACAACCAGGAACAAGACAAAAACTGAATTACAGAAATATTCCTGAATCTATCTATTCTTGTCTTTACTACTTGTCTTTTTTGCTTGAACTGCATACTTTGTAATTCAATGCAAAATATCTCAATTAATGTTTTTGCAGCACTGTTGTATTTATTTTTAAGCAATCAATTAATCTGACCTTTGCTGTGCGATGATCCACTGTGTTTAGCCAGTGATTTCCGTGGCATGCATTGCTGTGTCTGTTTGCCACTTGCTAATGAATTTATCAGATATTCTTTTCGTGCCAAGACTGAATGAGATTAGAATGGCCTGAAGTAACGTCTGACGTAGAAATGATTGATTTGGGCTCCAGCAAACAGAATGAATTACTGTTGTATTATGGAGGGTCTGTGAGGCAGGGCAGCTTATTACACAATGAAAAGCAAATTATTGGAAAAACAAAGCAGATTTTAGTTTTATATGATACTGTTTAACAAAACTAATCTAGAATATAATGAGTTTTTCACCTTTCATTTGTTTCTCCACGGAGACATTAATCCAAATCTTTGTCATTTGTGACCTACAAATCTACACTGCTGTTCAAAAATTTTGGGGTCAGTAAGATTTTGTGTATGTGTGTGTGTGTGTGTGTGTGTGTGTGTGTGTGTGTGTAAAATAACAATAATAATAAATAAAAGTACTTTTACTTGGGTGCACTAATTTGATCAAAATAACAAAAGCTGTTTTTATTTTTATTTCTTTATAAATGCTTTTCTTTTGAACTTTCTATTCATCAAAGGGTCACAGTTTTTACAAAAATATTAAGCAGAACTTTTCAACATTGAAAATAGTAATAATAATAATAATCATAATAATAATAATAAATGTTAGAATGTCAGTATATTAGAGTGATTTCTGAAGGATCATGTGACACTGAAGACTGAAGTAATGATGTTGAAAATTCAGCGTAATGTTTAATTAGATAACAGATATTTTAAATGATAATAATAATTTGCAGTATTACTGTTTTTACTGCATTTGTGATCAAATAGATTCAGCCTAAATTGAGCACAAGAGACTTCTTTCAAAAACATAAAAAAATCTTACCAACCCCAACCTTGTGAATAGTAATGTATTTTAAATTCCTTTTATCCATATGTAAAAAATAAAAAGGCATATTAATTTGAATTAACATGAATTATTAATTCACACATTTTACACGACTCCCTAAGCATAGAGATAAGTTTTAAAATTTAATGCTTTCTTACAAAATGCAGTTTGTCACTGACAATTCCAAGTACACCAACTATCATTCTCACAGGTTTTTTTAATTAATTATTTTATTTTTATTGTCTCATATAATTAGGATCTAAATGTAACTGAATGTAAAAGCTCAGCTACTGCACACCTACTGATGTACAGGGGCGCCGTAACCGGGTGTTGGGGGGGTTGGAGGTTAGGATGAATCCAAGGGGCCCACGAGGGAGAAGGGGTCCAGAAACCATAGCGGCGCCCCTGCTGATGCATGCATCTCACTGATATTACCAGACAATCACGAGTCGAACAATAACTGCAGCACAGACTCCCAAAGCCTTTTGTCTACTGCTCAATGTGATCTCATCTGAAGAGGGAAACTTTACAGCAGATCATGTTGTTTTTTATTTATTTCTGATTTGTGCTCAGGTGATGCCATTGGAGTGTTTGTGTCACAATAAAATAGGATCATTCCATTTACGTATCAGTGCATTATAACCTGAATATTTTTTCAAATTCAGTGTTCCATAATCCTATATAAACTGTACTGACTAGACTTTATTTGTATAGACTGCCCACGGTAACTGATATTTCAATGTGCCGAATTAATGCTGTATTATTATTATTTTTTAAATCTGGTATCGAGTACTTGTATTATTCAGATGTCAGGTCACAACTGCCAGATAGGCAGGTTGTTTGTTATGAGTCAGTTGCTTTATTCATTCCTTTTCATCAGGAATATTGTGCTAGTTTTGTAAATCTAAGCATGTGTTAGACTGTAATGTACCACCAGCTGACACATAGGAGAACATAGCTGTCTGTTCATAGACTTCAGTGACTGTAGTTGCTTGTACACACAATGGGTGAAATTGTTACATGTGCTTAGTTGAGGTTGTGACGATTGTACAAATCAGTCTATTCCAAAGACAAACTGACAGCTGGAACCTGTTATAGTTAGCTCAGGCTTGAAGTCTGTACTTATGGTGTAGTTTAGTCTTAAGCAATACTCACTGCTAGGCTTTGCATGAAAAACCACCACATACATACAAAACGCTGCACAAACACTGAAACACAAGCACACGCATGCACAAGCAAATGCACACGCAACACATTTCTAATGTCTGGCACATAGACGAGGTTCTGAATGTACATTTATTTCAATAGTGATACTGATCTTTATTTCTGTAGAACATGTGAAATATGGCTTGACTTAAAGGTTGTATGAAAAATAAAATCTCATAAGAAAATGCTGCTTGGTAATGTCTAATTGTCCATCATTTTAAATTGTGTACTGTGCTACTTACTATTTAGTAGGTCTACTATTTATCAGTTTGACATATTTGTTGTAACATTACTGTTACATTAACAGCTGTACAGTCTAAATGTTAATGAATATCCGAGAAGCCCTGATAAATATCATTTGTTAGACATTAAGGATGAAGCATAAACATGTTAAGGTTACAGCATGTGGTTACAGAAACTAAATCTACCTTAGGAAAAATACAAAATGTGTGACAACTTGCCCCATCCCATTTCAACAACAGAATCAGTGCTTTTTCTTCCGTCTTGATTTATTTCTGAAGGAGGTGTTCTGCACATTTTATTTATGTCCACTAGATGGCGAGCTGTTAACAGATAGTTACATACAGTACACTGATAATTCAACAGGACACAGTTGAACCATACAGAAATGTATAGGTTAATAATTACAAATAGGTTATTGTACTATTTTATTCCTTTTATTAAGTAATACAATTACACGTTGACGGGTTTGTAATTAAGGGCTTTTTGTGGTGATTTTATGTTCAATAAGTATACTTTTTGAAAGTTTTTAGATGCAGTTTGGCGGAAAAGTGAATGTGTGTAATACTTCATATGACCAGTAGGGGGCAGAAAATAGATATGATTTGTTTCTCACACGTGACCTCTTCAGGAAAACATTAGCAACACTATGGTGTTTTGATACCTATTTGATGGTGCAGATAATCTCAGTGTCAGACATGTTTTAAAATACATCTAACGATGATTTACAGTTAGATCTGTTGTCAGTCACATAAGTATAAGTACATCATTTTCTATACATCATCAGATTCACTGTAATTTCAGTCTTATCTAATAAACAGAACTTGTGAAAACTACCATCTGTGACTTGGCTTACAGAGCACTTTCACGAGAAACTCTGACTGCGAGACACAGGAGTCAGACTGTGCTGAATGAACAGATTTCACACTTGATGGAGGCACAGAGTCAAACTCAAGCTTGGAGTCATGGTGACAGACAGAACAAAACAGCCGAAAGGCAACTGGAAGTGGGGTTCAGAGGGGAGTCGAGCTTTCAAATGTTGCCCCAAAGCCGGAGGGAATGGCTGGAATCTCCTGATCCATTCCACCCCCGCAAGACCCGCCTCAAGAATAAATCCCAGACTGACATGTTTGAAATGACATTTACAGCTGTTCAGTGTTGTTTTTGGACTCTGAGTCTTTAATGCAAAATGGACATATCCAGATTCCATCAGATTCCATGAATGAATGCAAACCAGAAAGAAAGAATGTCTCTTCCGTACAGCATGCTTTTGAATCTAAATGAAAAGGTGGTTCACATTTCTCATTTCAGCATGTTCCCAGTCTGGTCAGGCTGCTCCAGTAACTCAGAGCATGTTCGATACTCTCCTCGCCTCCGAGGTGTATGAACCTTAAAGCAGGGGTGAAGCTTTGTTCACTGAATGGAGCAGCATTCCAGAGGTGATGTGAGCATACCACAATACAAGATCATATGAGCTACAGCTCACAGCTGCAGATCTTAATATCCTCGACCTTGCTTTGGCCTCCATGGCCAAGGACCAACAGAGTATTAAATTCTAAATGCAGGGTCTTGTATGAAATAAAACTGTGTTTAATTCTCAAATGTATTCATTCTTACTGTATTACATTAATCTGGTTTATGCCAGTGTGTCAATCATTCCATGACATTCTATTATTCCATGATAATCTAAAATAAAGGGATAAATAATGACAGTTCTTGTGTTTTGAGCTCTCAAGTGATATACCTTTACTGCATGTGGCAATGTGTTTATTTAAATTTTTGTATTTTTTATTTTGTTTTTATTTCAGTTATATTATATTGGCCAAATGCCAAGCCAACATTTTAATTTAATTATTTTAAGTAAAAAAATTTCATATATATATATATATATATATATATATATATATATATATATATATATATATATATATATATATATATATATATATATATATATATATATATATATATATATTATTATTTAGTGATTATTAAATGACCTATTTTTTGACTATTTAGTTTACACTGATACACTCTGAATAACTTATTTATAAGATATGATATATTTATATTTATATGAATAACATAATATTTTGTGGTTATTAAAGCATTGTGTAAAAATCTACTGAAATCTTTATACATATGCATAAATATATACATTCAAAAAAAACATGCCTTCTTTTTATTTGGACTTTTTGAGAGAAGTTCAAGAATTAATTCAAAATGAAAACTTAATAGGTCTGTTTTATTAGTTGTGGCTAATAAATTCATTATCTGTTTTGGACAAACACTCATTCTTTATTAATTAAAAAAAAATGTATCATGATAAAATGATTACAATCAGTATAGAATTAATAAATAATATTTAATGGGTTTGTATGATTGTACAATCAGTTTTGCAGGTCTTCACAACTTCTTTTGTTTTGCAACTGTAATTTGATATTCAGTAAGCATTCATGTTTATGTTTTAGCGCAGTGACTAAGATCAGTTCATGCTTTAGTAAGTGCTTAGTCTTTGCTGCCACTTACCCTCTAGTGAGGTGTTGTGTTCTTTGTCAAAAGTAGGTCAAGTCATCCATCTTATTTACCAAACAATCAAACAATGATAAAAAATAATGCATCATGGGACTAGACCACAGACGGAAGACAGGACTGTATCTAATCAAAGGCCTGCAGGGTCAGGCTAATGGAAACTGGTGTTGTGCTGCACCAAATGTATACATATTAATGTGTTAGAGTGGTCCAGACACATGAACAAACACAGAAATGTTTCTAACACCCATCAGTGACACTGATTGATTGAGACCTCAGGATTTGCTGCTTATGGAATGTTTGTATCAGCCAATGCTAGACAGGAGGTGGGGGGGGGGGCAGCTGTTGCCATGACAACAGCCATAAGCTTGGCGTATGGAGGGGGAGGGAGAAAGCAGGCATCTAATAAATGCCAATGAGTGGTGGATGGAGACATCTACAATGTTGGCAGATGGACTCAATTTAAATAGGGAACATTCACAGATATGAACCCGAGAACCGAGAATATTTTGAGAACTGTCAGAATTCTGAATCTGTTTGGCTTTACTGTCAGAAAAATGATCCTGGATGCAGAGGAAGACACAAGCGATGCTGAAAAGAAAAGAAATATTACTGGCAGATATGTAAAGCTTTTCTGCTGAAGTATTTAGAGAAATGTTTGAGAAGTTTCTGTTCAGCTTTAATGTAAAATAAAAGTACCTGAAAGCAAGTGAGGGAAAAAACACACATTCAGACAGCATCTGAATATACTGTACATACTTACATACAAAAACCAGTATTTGAGTAGTATGTCCAAATTTTAAAGCATTCATAAACCAGGTGCCAAAAAGTACCCAGATGACCTACTACTATTGATGAGTTTCTGATATGCGTATGCAATGGATAATTTAATATCTCATAAGGCCAGGGGGTTTGTGAATGGTAGTTAAACAACCCAACTGATGCTGTATAGGTCACATGACAATGACGAACGTAGTAGCGGAGAGCGGGGTAAGTTGTCACATGGGTAAGTTGTCACACTGTTCATAACTCGAAAACTTGAGGCTCTATCTCAAAAATCAAATAGCCACTTAGTGTGACTTCTTCTTCTATAGTCAATTTTCTGTTCAAATGTGGTTAAGATCATTCTAATCTGAGTTTAGCTAAATTTTCTTATTTTTTAGCTTAAAGGCAGGGTAGGTAATACATGTATAAACAACTTTCTTCCAAATTTGCAGAGGTGGAAAGAGTACAAAAATATTCTACTCAAGTAAAAGTACCATTACATTAATGAAATTTTACTTAAGTACAAGTAAAAGTACCAGTCTAAAAATCTACTCAAGTAAAAGTAAAAAGTAGCTCATTTAAAATTTACTCAGAGTAAAAATTACTTAGTTACATTTTAACAGTGGGAGGGAGTCATAAATGGGACAGGCCAAGAGTGTCAAACTCAGTTCCTGGAGGGCCACAGTCCTGCACAGTTTAGATATAACCCTAATTAAACACACCTGATCCAGCTAATCTAATCATTTAGGTTTATTTGAAAACTACATGATATGTGTGCTGGAGCAGGGTTAGAACTAAACTCTGCAGGGCTATGGCCCTCCAGGAACTGAGTTTGACACCCCTGGGATAGGTCTATTAATCTCAAACTAGTTGTTTTTAATTAAAGGAATCAGTTATTTAGAATAATAAAACATTTGGGCTGTTACCAGACAAATCAGTATCAACAAACTCATCTTTTAATGCAGAGGAAATGCAGAAGATTCATTGGAAGTGGCATTTAGATGTATTACACTGTTTAGTAGGCTACAGGACAAGAATGCATTTAACCTGCAGTTACAAATGCATGAATAATGTTTTGATATACAAGACATAAAATGTTGAATACTCATTTGAAATGATAAGAATTTAATTATTTAAAAAAATCAAAAGATACTTTAAATGTGAAATTAAAATGGCCAGTATGTGTCAGCAAGTCACTGTTAATAAGTGAGTCATTGCGATTGAACCGAATCATTTAAACAGTTGATTCATTCAGGAACGAAACACTGTCACGTTGCTCAGAGACGCAAAACTGTGCTTTGGTGGCTGTGTTTGGAATTATTTTCTGTTGTAGAAATAGAGCTAAAAAAGGCAATATAATGTCTAAAACGCAAGTCTCTTAATTAACTTGTTTACTGAACTGTTATATATATGTATGCATGTATATATTCATGATGATTTTTGGAGGAAAAGATGGCATTCTTTGTGTGATTTTGATTTAATATATGAAATTATATAAATATGTGAATTTTCTGCCCCTATATCTTCAATTTTGTGATCATTCTAAATGCATTTTAGGAGACTGAATCACACAGTGAAAGAACGCACTATAAATGCGCGCGCACATCATTAAAACAAAAATAGCACACTCCTCACCACGGTCTTTTTAGCTAATTTGTGCAAAACCTCTTGCTAAAATGTCAAAGCTTCATTTTAACCACCAATGCAACGATGCAATTATTTAGCTTACCTCTACATTCTTGCGAAGGGTTGATGTCTTGTTGAGATTTTATAAGCTGCTAGTTTGGTCTTCCTAAGCAAGTACAGCTTACACTGCATAATAGAGCATACATATGGCCAGGGGTTCACTTCATTTCCTTCGAGTTCAACTTCAGAATATGACGGGGTTTCGTTTTCAGCGGTGTCTGCACCACTAACGCCTGTTTTGTCCGTCTGCATCTTTCTTGTGATTTTAGCGCCAGTTTGCCCTCCTGCCCATTATTTACTGCCGTAGTTTCCAGGGAGCGATTTTTTTTTTTTTTTACTCAGTAATTAATGTGTTTTAAAATGTAGCGAAGTACAATACTTCAAACTAAATATACTTAAGTAAAAGTAAAATTACAGATTTAAAAAATTACTTTAAAAAGTATTAGTACACAAAAAAGCTACTCAATTACAGTAACGCGAGTAAATGTAATTCGTTACTTTCCACCTCTGCAAATTTGTTTAAACTTTCTATATATATCAATGCATAATTAAAATGTAAGTACTCTGATAAAAAGAGTATAAAAATCGAGTGACTCTAGACCGTTTAATCTGTATTAAACACAGCTCATTATTTCCATTTCGGGACGAAACATAGGATTGGCTTAGGCGACTGTCACTCTCTCGCAACCATGGCAACCACCCTTTTGCTACACATGACCTGCCCACTTGCGCGCGCACGTTTGATTTGAGGAATTCAACAGGCAGTGGCACAGATCCTAGGAATACCAAAACAATGGCAGAGAAACAGCAAGCAAAATTCACAGTACCAGCCTATGCAGTTAGTGAAGGCAAACTAGGCAAAAAAAGGAAGACAGTAACAGTACAAGAAAAGGCAATGAACAAAAAGTCTTTGGATAAACCAAGAAATAAAACGCGAGTTTATATCGGCGTGGCTTTCCAGCGGTGGCGAGAACTGAGGGAACTCAATGGGCTGAAAAGTGACTCCTTGATGGCTTTATTTCTGCTGGACAGGTAAATCTTTCTTTTTGTATTTTGATCATACATATTTTTTTGTTTATTTTTTCATGAAGCATGCGTCATTAGCACACGTAGCTGCATAATATAGCTAACATAACATTACTTAGCGAGCCGTAGTAGAGACGATAAATAATCTATAGGAGCCCAGAAGGGAGGGGGTGGAGTGAATGGAAATAATGAGCTGTCTTTAAAACAGTCGTGAGAGGTCTACAGACACTCGATTTTTATACTTTCTTTTTCAGAGTACTTATATTTTAATTATGTATTGATATATAAATAAAGTTTAAACAAATTTGGAAAAAAAGTTTTTAATACATTTTTTTACCTACCCTGCCTTTAAAGAGTAAAAAAAAAATCACTCTAACTTTTATGCAATACAACTTTGTTAGGTATGAATGTTAAAAATTATTATTTTGCACAAAATAGAGGAGACAATAACATGTCTTTTGATACTTTAGCTGACGTGCTATATTGAGCTAACCTTGAGATTTAGCCAACTTTAGCACACAAGTCAGTTAGGGGCAAGTTGTCTCAATGACTTTGGGGCAAGTCGTCACATATGACAACTTGCCCCAGTACTAAAAAAAACACATAGAACATGCTCAAAAAACATTGAGATGTATTTCTGGAAACTGGTTTTGCACCATCTTATGTCACAGATCGACCCATTCAGAACCCTGCCCTGCCAGGTCCCAGCAGCAGATCTGTTCTGTCTAGCATTCCCAGTTATGCTTCTGCTATCACCAGCTCACCCTTACCCAGCAATGCTATTGCTATTGCTATTGCGGACTACCAACTCCAGAGCAATTCTTAGAAATAGAAAAGCAACTAGAAATAGAAAAGAATAAAGCTGAATCTAGCTAAAAGCGGTTTCAAAATTGTTGTATGTGAGTCCAAATCTGGACCTACTAAAAACAAGGCAGTTAAAAGAAGAAAAATAATAGAAGAGTCATCATCAGATGATGAAGAGTGCTTCTGCCTCGACTTTGTGGAGCCTTTTTCAAACATTCGTCCAAAAGAGACCTGGGTAAAATGTGTAAAAATCAACAAATGGGCCCATGATGCTTGCACTTCAGTCCAGGCAATTTACAGGGAATCTGTTTTGTTCAGAGGTTAAACATGTTAAGTTAAGCGAGTTATCTGCAGTATTTCATTCAGTTATCATTGATCTATGTGCAAGCCAGAGAACGAAAGGAGAATAACAGACAATATACTATATTACATTAACTTCACAATATAACAAATAACAGCATTAACATAGATTAAGTACACATTCACATTCAGATGCACATTCAATCACGGACAAGGGAGAACTGAACAGACCGGGTATTTAAACACACAGAAGGTAATGAGGGAACTGGAGACAGGTGGGGAATAATCAATTACCAAAACTAGAACAGGAAGATGACCAAATAAGGAGACAGACAGTCCATGAACGTAACAATATGTGCCCAAGACTTCATTCTTTCATTTGGCATGACATGTATATCATTGTGATGTACGGTGCTCATTAAATGTTAGACAGTTTGAAAAGTGTGACAACTTACCCCACTCTCCCCTACTTCTGAATTACTTTAATAATGCACAAATTCATATTATATCATAGCATATATTTTTAATGATTGTGAAGTAAATACTTTTTAAAAAAAAAAGTCATTTAAGACTTTACAAGTAAAATACTGAATCATTCACATAAACAATTCGTTCAAGAACACTGATTAATCCTGCCATTCCTCAAGTGTGATTGGTTAGCTGACCAAAAAGTGACAGTGATGAGTGCTGTATTTCAGCCAAAGTTTAAAATTCTTCAACTCCAGGAGCCGAGAAGAATAATGCCTAGCGCTCGGTGAAATAAATGCTCAGCACCTCACCACACTACTGGCTACCATTGAAAACAATTGAAAAAAAATTATAAATAAATGCTAGCCTCAGGATAAAACGCTTTGGTGGACACACTGCCTAACTATCAATACTGTGTCTAAAATGTATGAAACTCAGTATTAACTTTATAAACACAATATCAGACTCATAATCAGCACGTCTAATATTGTAGTTGCTCTTGTCAAGTGATAATGCTTAATTGTATTACTTACAAAGTTGTTCCATGTTTCCATGTTTTAGAATAAAATTCCAGCATGGTCAAATTAAAACAATTCAATTTACCGAATTGCAAATGCACCAGTGCCATAAAATTATATAGATAAAGGCACAAGAGGTGGTGTGTGGAGGTGTCATGAAGGAATAGGATTACAGATCTGGCCTTACGTACACCTCTGGGGATGTTAATGTGTAAACTTCATCATTAAGTAAATGTTACACCAGCGTCAAGCATTTCAGTCTAACCTAGAAAACAATTAAAAGAAAGTGGAAGTGGAATGTAATAATGCTTTCTATGTGAATGGCCGATAGAGTATGTGTAGCTATTGGTTGCAAAGCACTGTTTACAAACAAAATAAAATGGAAGGAAGACACGGAGATTCAAGTAATTAAATGAATGGCAAACACCCAAAAGATTCCAGTCTGATTTTACAGGCAGAATTCCTTTGAACAGAGAACAGGTGTGGGGAGTCTGGATTATACGCAATAAATACACATACTTTTGTGTGTTACGACATGCCATTGAAATTACTGCGTCAATGGTGCAACGAACAGATAATTGACTATAGAGGCTGTCCAAACTTACTCATATTCAAGACAAACCAGTTGATACAATCCTGCCAGGACTGAAACATGAGAATTTATGTGACTGTGAGTTTGTGTGCAAGCTAACAAGAACTGGAATGGAAAAAAATACAAAGAGGTCACAAATAGTTTATCTGTTCTGCTGGGGATTTGTAGAACAGCTTGTGTGGATTTATCACTTAGTATGTCTTCTTGTCTTTAATCTTTTCCATCTCTTTCAAAATATTTTTAGCTTCAACGTGTCATTTAGGGATTATCAGATTTATCAGTTATACTTCTCTGTAAATATACCTGCTATTTTTGGATAGTCAACAGGTTGAGTTAAATCAGGCATTATCATTTAGTCCTTGCTTTAGAAAGGTTTACAGTAAAGAGGAGCTGTGGGCTTGATGTGATTATGGTTGGATCTCCTGCTGTAACATGATCTCATAAACCACATTCTGATGTGGTTTACAAATCCATATCCTTATCTTTTATGTAAATCTGACAACATTTAATATACATATTATATATGTAAAAAAAGGTTAAACTGTTAACCTAATTTTACCAAATAGTGGTAAATTATAATTAAAACAACTGTAAAGTTAGCCAGCTATTTAATAAGCTGTTTTCTGATTTAAAAGGGCAAATCTTTTCAGAAATCATACATCATGAATCACAGTAGTGCACTTAGTTACTGTTTTCTACATTAAATGAAATGCCAGCTGTGTGCCTTTCAGGTTTGTTTGTCAAATGTAAACAACACATGTGTTCATGAAAGTCAAGCTCTTAATATTGCTACACCCTGTCATTGAGAAACACCCAGCACGCTTGTTCAGACTGGATAATGTTTGACTCAGAACACAAACATTGCAGGAGCAAGCTAAGACATGTCCGAGTGCTCTCACAATTTCACTGCAATGACGTGAATCTATTTTACAAATAGTATTTACATTTTACATGGTCAAAATATGTAACGTTCTCTGTATTTTATTCGTATTTTAAGCATTTTTATTTCATTGAGAACATGTAGCCCAGTGCATGCCAAAATAAAGAAAAAGCTAATTAACCTATAGCAGCCCAGAAGACATGCAGTCAAAGCTTGTCTGGATTTATGTTCTCCAGCTGGGGCCCCCTCAGGACCACCTCTGACCCTCCGGTCCCACAAAGACCAGGGCTGAAGTCTCAGTGAGGCTGTCCGTATGTGGGAATTGCTTCCTGAGAGGGAGTGGATGAAAAAAAAGAAGAACAAAGAAAAGAACAAAGAACTTTTTGTTTTAATTCCTAAAACCACCCCTCATTTGATCGAATGTAGCAAGATGCTGTTTCTCTGATGTCTAATGTGGTTTTTTTTCTCAGGGATATTGGTGTAGATTTTAGTTTAGGAAGAGTGTTTCCTGACTTTTCCAAGCTTAGTCACTATTACAAGCCCTCCCCAATATAATAAGGACAGAAATATTAAATAACTCTTTAATTCCTTAAGTTGCATTGCATTGCATTGAGTTTGAGTTCCTGCAAAACTGGCAGAATCTCCTACCTTCCTGATCACTTCCACCCCCACCACCTCCCAGCTTACATCAGGGTGAAGTTGTTCTTTTATTACTGACTAATAGTCTCTCAGCCATGAATCAACCTTTGTACAAGGAGTCTCTGTCTCTGTCTACTTTTCACTCTTGCTGTTTTTGTAGTTGTGCAAAGAAAGGCCATTCTACCTTCTTCAGAAGGAACAATGAATGGCTCGGTCCTTTCCTTCATGAGGAATGTTTGGCAGCAGTCAGCAGCTTTAGATTTTTATTTATTTGATGCTGGATAAATGCCTTTCAGTCCTTTGATTCAATTTGAATGTTCTGTTTAGCTTAACTCACTAATATGTCCAACCAAGTTGTTTAAACTTAGAAATATATTTCAGTAAATGTTAGTGTGACGAGTGGGGCGGGGCCCGAGGGACATGGGAGCGAGGCCGGGGGAGTGATTGGAGATGAACTACACCTGTTCGTCCCACCGGTCTCGAGGCCCATGGAGGAGATGGAAGGATATAAAACTGGAGCGACGACAGTGAAGGACGAGAGAGGACCAGGCCTGGGCTTTTAGTTGTGTTTTGGTTTTTATTTTATGCGCACCAGTCGTCCGTGAGGGGCTGGTGCGCTGTTTTGTGTTTATTTTGTTATTAAAATGTTTTTGATTGTCCGCCGGTTCCCGCCTCCTTCTTCCGGATGAATATGAAGGTTGATATCGTTACAGTTAGCAAATTCTTTCATCAGTTCATACACCATGATATTCATCAACAAATATTAGGTTTATTGGAATTTTTTATATTTTCTATCTGAATAGATACTGTTAACCAATAGTAAGTTTTGAATCAATTGCACAATGTCGAAATCTTTAAAGTACACAGATTAGTCACAATACCTGCATCAGTAATAATCCACCGACTCATGCTATTGATTTAGCAATGCAGCAGCCTAACGCTCTCACTATTTTACACAGAATATGCTAAATAAATTTCAGAGTCATCAAAAAGTGTGGATGAATGGTCAGCATTTGACTAATGGCATTTAAGATGCCAAATGAATCACATTCCCACACACACAATTATGTCATAGCTAAAGATAACGAATGATGAATAATTTGTTTATCTTTAAATGATGAAAAAAAAACATATCCACAGTGGGGGAGAAAAAATATTTGGAAAAACATTTAGAATTCCCAGCCCAGATATTTTTGAGCCAAATAGATTGTTCATTTAAAAAAATGTTTCAGAAATATGTAGATTGTACTTTTTAATTGAAGAGGTAATTAAAAGAAAATGTTGTTGCATGATCACTTCATTTAAGAATATGTATACTTTTTTCATAAAATAAATACAATAAAAAAATCTAATGACAGGAATATGCATGAATCTTAACACATTGTAAGCTATACACACTCAGAAAAAAGGTACAAAAGCTGTCATTGGGGATACCCTTTCAAAAGGTATACCTTTGTATCTTATTTATCCCTTAAGGATACATTACATATTAGAACCTAAAGTGTACATATTAGTGCGTAAATTAAAACCTAAATAATACACATCCGTAACTTCTAAAAGAGTAGAACCCCAGTGAAAGCTTTTGTATCTTTTTGTCTGAGAGTGTAGGAATAAGACAGTGTGTCTTTATTGGTCTGAAACATAATCTTTGATGTAAAACACTTACATTGTTTTTCTTTGTGTAAAGAAACAACTTCAATCTGTTCAGCTTGGAGCAGAAGAAACAACTGTCGACTGTGACCAACAAAACAGGGAAATCATATAAGAGTCAATAGATCTGTGTGAAGATGTAATCTGCGCTCATGGAAGCAAGATGGCATGACCACATTAGACCTTTCCTGACAGAACAGCCACTAGAAGAGTGGCAGAATACTATATAGCAACTTTTTTTGCTGAAGAAAAGTTGAAAGTAGTGTAAACGGAAGCATGTGGTGACATATTATAAACTTAGGAAAATCATATTGAGGAAATAAATAGGAATTTAATTTTGACAGTCAAATTTTGACATGAAAAACTTTCAGTCAGTTGCAAAACAAAGGAAGTGTTAATTTCCAAGTCTGTCCAACCACATGTATTTAATTTATAATACAGAGATGTTTTAGGAAGAAGATGATAATAAAATAGATTATGTTTTTACTTGTCTTGTCTTATTTTAGTTTGTTGAACATAGACTGAGTGTTATCTGTAGCTTCAGAAGAAGTACAGAGTTTCACATTCAAGGCGTTCTTGTGAAGAGTTTCCCCCATGCACTGAAACCCTATGATTCTCTCAAGACAGCTGGAGTGTGACCAGATGGACCGGTTGCCATGTCAACCTCTTGATTCCCTCTCACTTTTGTGAAAGTGGGTTGATCATAAACAAAGCTGTATGTCATTACGAGATCCTTCTGCCTCTCTCTCACATTTCAGCAGAAGGGAATCATGTTGGTCAAAAAGAACAAATGCCACTCATGGGTCAGTCACCTACATGGGCCACTTATAAAAAAAAATAAAAAAAAAGATTTTTGTGTTCTGCAAAGGTGAATTAAAATGATCAAGTAACAGTAAAGCCATTCATATTGTTACAAAAGATTTTGAGATTTTTTTTTAAACTGATAATAATTCATAAAAAATATATATATTTAATATGTTTTTTTAAACATTGATAATAACAGTAAAAATCATGATATTAGTATTATTTCTGAAGGATATGTGTAATGCTGCTGCTTTTTAAATAAATAAATTACATTTTTAAATAGAATATTTAGGAATATTACTGTTTTACTGTATTAACTGAATACATGCAGCCTTGGTGAGCATATGATATGCATTTTAAAAATAAATTTTAGGGTTAATTCTTTTAGTGTTTTTCTTTTTTGTTTTTTTTTACCAGTGCCAAACTTATGAACAGTAGTATGTTGATGAAACATGCCACGGTTCAACTTTTTTAATTTATTTTTTTCGTCCTGTAGATGTGGAAATGCAAGGAATAGTAAGCCAGAAGCAGCTTTTAAAGGTGTGAGTGCTGACGTCACACCTTCAGAGACACTCATATTGAGAAACGTTAGCACATCCTGTATCTGTAATAAGCTGATCTTTTTTCTTTTTTTTTTGGACGGTTTTTAAAACAAAGAGTTGAGACCTATGTGAATCTCCACACATACTTTGTGTTCTAGTGTTCTTAGCCTGAGTGATTTTAAATATTTTATGCTGTGGATGAAGAAATCTCAGATCATCTTTATTACTAACAGCACCTCTCCTCCCCTTTAAAACAATCAAAGGCTTCTGTATCAAAGTGTCTTGCCTTGCACACTTGCACAGCTTTTTATTCAATTTGCACCATGCTGTGAGGTCATGTGGAAGAATTTAGATGAAGACAATGAGGCAGACTGATCCTGCGCAGTCATTAATCATGCATTTAAAACTGATTTTGTGGAGATGTGACGCTTTATGGCTCCATGCCAGTCTAGAACTGGTCACCAAACATTTAGTTTAAGTTCTTGCTTATCATGCATACTTACGTTTTATCAGCAGAAGTGGTTATAAATTAGGCAACTTTCGTTCCAACAAGGTTCCATAGGTTATATGGTATGCACTATTTATTTATTAGGTGTCTGTGAAGAGGTTTTGAAATCTTTAGATTTTGAAAAGGGTGACAGAGCTGTGGGATTCTCAGAAGAACACTGTGCTCAGCAGTTCAGCCCACACACTGCTACAAGTAAGCATGACATGTCATGGAGTCAACACTTTTGAAGAAGAACAAGCAATGACTATAATGTTTTCTTTTTCTCTCCAGTGTTGAATTCTGTCTTATCATTTCCAGTCACACTGTGATCCCAACTATGGTATGGTATGGTATGGTAAGGTCCAATAATGGTTAGAATTTAAAAATGGAGCCTATACATAAAAACTTTCATGTTCTGTTCTGGGCATTTTGACCAAGAGAAGAGACACACACACCTTGTTATACCTGATACGTTTTTCTTTAAGTTGAGCTTAGTCTAGCTTAATGTCAGCTTCTGTTATTCATCCTGTCATGAAAAAAAAAAGAAAAAAAAAAGAGTCACATATGGCAATAAAGTACCCAGAATTAGTCCTTTACATTTAAATAGAAAAACAACAAAAAGTGAAGTACTGAATTTCATTACTGAACATTTTGTTACATAAACAGACCAAGAAAAATAATTTTTTTTTATGCAGTCTTAAAATAAAATTCAATTCATTTCAGACCTTTAAACCACTTACACAATAAATGTAAATGAAAATCCTGATTTGATGTTTCAAATTTGTCTCTGTCATTTTATTTATTTCATTTTGTTTATTCTTTAAAGCTGATGTTTTTTTTAATTTAACGAATGATTATATTCATCATATTTTAGATGATATTTTTCCAGGATGTCGTGTTGTGTCTTTCCTGCATGCATTAGTGTGACTTATGCATTTAGAGCTGGTTTACTCAACCATGTGTAGACTAATAGAACTTTAACCTTTGACCTGTGACACTTTTCACAAAAAGGCTTCGCCGAGCAAATAGTGCTGCTTGGCCAAATAGTGCAGATCTCTGACCATCCTTAAACTCAACTCAAATCCAGACTTTATAGTTCCAAAAAGAAGCTGAAAACAGGCACTGAACACTAACATAAGACATTTAACTCTGAATGACTTTGATGAGCTGAGGGAAAGACAACCAAAAGAGCCTGCTAATAAGAGGAAGCCATGATGATCATTATGGATTATACATAACAATTTATACTTGTCTACTCAAAATATTAAGGTGATCGCACTGCAGTATACTAGAGATACTAGATACAAGATTCTTTTAGATAAAAAAAATATATATATATATATATATGTATATATATAATTTTTTTATATCTAAAAGAATCTTGTACATATCGTGTACGTATACTAGATATAATATATATAATATATTATATATATTTTTTATATATATATATATATATAATTTTTTTTTTTTTTTATCTAAAAGAATCTTGTACATGTCGTGTACGTAGATGTAACATACAGGCTTGCATCACCCCAACTAGACAATGGTGGTTTTGTTGGGAAATCTAACACACTGGTGTTTGCGAAACAGCATGGACCTCACAGTAAGGCTTTAGACTGTCTGTCAAAGAATACTAAAATAACATGTATCATGTTTGCCCAAAAAATATTTTTGATACAAAGCATTTGATCACTAAAATAATGCATTTGTAGACTATATACCAGGGTAATCATTTAATAACAACCAGGACCAGCACAACTTCTAGCTGGATTCGATTGGTTTAGTTTCCCACATTCATAATGAGTTTCTATTTATGAATGAAAGAGGTGAAAGGAAGTTCTTGTTATACAGTGGAACAATCAACTTTTAAGGGCATATATGTATACATTTGTCCAGCCTAGAGTTCAGAAATACAGTGTGGAAAATGCTATTTTAGTGTACAGAAAATGTGCTTCAAAAAATGAACTGAAAATTTTGTGTTGCTGAGTTATATTCAGTAGAACAGGGGCACACGAGGAACAAGAGAGTCAGATAGGATTGGACAGAGAAAGAGAGAGAGGGAACAATGGAGAGCAGGGCAACAGAAAGTTGCTCCATTTCCATCTGAAAGAAATTCTCCAGGTTGGGCCGCCGAAAACTGAAGCACATCAGTGGCCATCTCACGTTCTCAAGGAAAGTGGACATGGCATCGAAATGTCTCCTAATCAAGGAATGTAGCAGAAGAAAACAAGACACAAAGTCTTCATAGAAATTGTCACTGATCAGTTCATGAGATAAGATTTAAGATAATGCTCTTCAGTATTAACTGCTGAAACTAATAGAGGCCTACAGATTCTCTTCAATTAAAATTCAATATACATATTCAATACGTTAAGTTTAATCGACAGAATTTGTGGCAAATTGTTGATTACAACAAGCTATATATTTGACCAGCAAAAACGCACTGTTGCAGTGAAGCACTTGCAATGGAAATAATTGGGAAGGTTATAATTTTGTCAAAGTACTTACATTAATCCTATTGCAAAAACTGTTTCGTTTGAGCTGAAAAGATGGGCTCATAAATTTTTTTGGTGATTTTAAACTTTTAGGCATTAAACCATGGTGACAAAATATCAAAGCTGGATAAAACGACATATAGAATTTTTTTTTTCTTTTTTTCTGCTTAAATCCTGTTAACATGCATTGTTTATATTTCGTGGCTAAAAAGACAGTATTTTAATCTTTACAGATTGGCCCCATGCACTCAGTGCCTCACAGCTGTAACCCAGATTTTTTTTTTCTTTTAAAGAAAAGGAGGGATGTTATATGTTTGTTTTTTTTTTTGCAGTAATTAATATTATGCCAAAAGTGATGTTGATTTAGCTTAGGGCTGAAATGTACCTTTATCAATTTTTTCACTTTTTCAATCAATTCAGCTTAATCACCTGATACTATAGTGTCCCAAAGTTATAGTCAGCCTCATTGCAATACGCACAAACAATTAAATTATTCTATAATGGCCTAAAAAGATATTACGTCTATTACGTTAGAAGAGGTGGGTGTGGGATGTAACCCAGATTTCTCTTCAGAACAAAAAGTCTGCTGGGTGTAGCTGCTGTTTCACACTTATCAAATATCCATTTGTGGTTTCTGTTACAATGGTACAAAGTCAAGACATAAGAGACAGAAGCTTTACAAAAGCTTGTTATGCCTGAAGCATGTACATAAGCTAATATTTCATATTCAGCTTTCTGAATAAAGAATAAAGCCATGTATCATGGATAGTTTCTTCATTGCTCTGTTTTCCTGAGAGTTGTGTGGATCTCCAGTGGTTCAGTACTGCTCATGGGTTGCACTGGTCTGCTGATGTCAAACGCCTGTTTGTTTATTCTGAGTCTGACAGATGCCCTTTGTCATTAGATTAAAGACCTAATTAATTTGTCTCTTTGTGACTGCTGGTGCAATGTGATTTAGATTGTTTACACAATTTGTTTCTCATAGATTAATTATGCTGTATTTTGTGGTGTGGGGTTTGGAGGAGTGTTCCAGAAGCCTCTCTCTGTGCTACCAACAGTGAGCAGGAGAGCAACATGTTAATCAAGCCAAGCCAAACGAAGCGTCCTTGCTAAGCAAAATTTTTCATTTTAATTATTCTTTAAAAAATTATTACTGAGCCCAAACTTCTGAAAGTTGGTAATAACTTAGATGTTACACAATATATGTGATTTAAAGGCATTGAAGTTCGGTTTTTTTATATAGTTTTTTTTTTTCAGATAATCTGATACATTTGTCTCTTATGGTATTGGATAATAAATAAGCACTGTACAACCTCTACACAGAATCAGACACTACCGCCCCTGCATGTGCAGCCAAGCATGCTGGGAAAAGAGGGTGACCTGACCCTAAATCCAGTGGGAGACTCCCACCTGCAGAGCTTAAGAAGGTAAAGGACATAATAAGTGGTTTGAAATCTTTTTTGTTTAAGGATTGTTAATGCTTGATCAGACTTTTTGATACTGTTTTCTGTAGCTCTACTGACACTGTACTGACATTCAGTTAAAACCATGATAAAACATGTAATTTAGAGACTGTTAGATTGAGTGTTTTTGCACATACTTGCTTTTATAATGCTTTTATAATGCTAAATGCCAATAACGCTTCTTGATACTTGAATTATGGTGATACAGGCCTGATGGTTGTGGCTCTCATTCTGTACTTCTCTCTCCCATGAGAGGGAGGACAGACATTGATCTGCAGCCATTTACTGAAGGTTTCTTCTTTCTGTTGGGCTATATTCCCTCAAGGATCCTGGAGATTTCCAGCCACAAACCCCTGTCCAAAGCACAGACACTCAGCCATTATGCGTCTCTGTCCCCATCCCCCTCTCTAGGGAAATGTAAACAGCTTTCCCCTCCTCCGTAGATCTCTCACTCACATCTCACACTTTTCTTTCTTTCAAGCACCTCCAGTCTAAGCACAATTTACACATATGGGGCAGAAGTATGCGTTTGATTGACAAGAGGACTAAGTGCTAAATGGGCAGCTTAATATGCATTTTTTATACACATACTAGCATACTATATATATATATACACCTTCTCATTCAAAGATTTTTCTTTATTTTCATGACTATGAAAATTGTAGAGTCACACTGAAGGCATCAAGGGCTATTTGACCAAGAAGGAGAGTGATGGGGTGCTGCGCCAGATGACCTGGCCTCCACAGTCACCGGACCTGAACCCAATCGAGATGGTTTAGGGGTGAGCTGGACCGCAGACAGAAGGCAAAAGGGCCAACAAGTGCTAAGCATCTCTCGGGGAACTCCTTCAAGATTGTTGGAAGACCATTTCAGGTGACTACCTCTTGAAGCTCATCAAGAGAATGCCAAGAGTGTGCAAAGCAGTAATCAAAGCAAAAGGTGGCTACTTTGAAGAACCTAGAATATGACATATTTTCAGTTGTTTCACACTTTTTTGTTATGTATATAATTCCATATATAATTCCACATGTGTTAATTCATAGTTTTGATGCCTTCAGTGTGAATCTACAATTTTCATAGTCATGAAAATGAAGAAAATTCTTTGAATGAGAAGGTGTGTCCAAACTTTTGGTCTGTACTGTAGCCTATATATGCAAGACAATAAGATCCAACAGAAGTTGCAGCTGAGAACAAAGACCATCAGCATGTTCCACATGTGAAGGACCACACACTTAGAAACACCCTCCTTAAAGCATACACACATTCAGAAAATCTCAAAAGTTCTTAAACAATCTTTAGCTTTCTTTTGATTTGGACAGGGTTTGACATGCATTTTTATTTAATTTTGTTTTAAACCATATTCAGAACAATTGTTTGTTCTGGCAACAGTTTTAGTTAACATTCAGAATAGAAATGTGAGAGTGTGTGGCATTTTGCTTATTTTTGTCACCGTTCCAGTCTTTGTTAGAGGAAAGTCCTATATGGTTTAATCATGTGTGACCAAGACAGTAGCTATTAAGAATACATATTGCCTGAAATCTCTGCGAAGGTTCTGTTAACTGGGTTTTTGCTGACCTGTTTCTGTCTTTATGAAGGTGTGTTTAATCCTAATTGACTTGAATATATACATTGCATTTAAAATACTATAAATTTTTGAGTAAATATTCCTCACATCCACATCATAGATTCTTTTAAATATGTCATATGCTGGATATTGTTAATTCACTATGAATATATAACATGGTACTGAACTTTAACTGCGAAAGTTAGTTGTTAGGTTAGTCTTTATTAGACAAGACAAATGTATAGATTGCCTTGATGACCTCATTATGGCATCATCTTCTGCTGTCCATTTGGAGGTGCTCAGGGAATTGCCTTCTGTCTCCACAAAAGCCCCATGTGAAATCTGATCTTCATCAAAGTTTCATGTATAGTGAGGCTCTTATCACCTCGCATATCAAATCAAGACAAATTACTCTTACCAACTACCCCCTTTAATAAGGTATTTAATTTTTTTTTTCAGTTTGTTACAAAAAGGCATCATTAAACTTATTTTTTAAAATATTTTTTAGTGTGACTTTAGTTTGATGTTTGAGTGTAATGAATAAAGACCACATTCAAAAAACAAACACATATAATGTTATCATATGTAATTATTTCCTGGAAATTTGGTCAAATTCAAAAATTTCAGGCAAGCCCACAACCTTTCACTATAATTGCGGTTGTAAGTGACCAGACAGGTTTTTTAAATGGGGGTTTTGTATTGACTGACCATCTCTCTCCTCTTGGGATGAAACCCTAGAGTTATATGGGATAGAAAGACACCATTGTCAGCATGGCTGGAAAGGGGGCTTATTAACTTAAGCTTAAATAACAAAGATGGCATGGCTATCCAAACACAACATTTTTGCACAAAAAGTTAATTTAATATATATGTTTTTGTAGGAAACCATAAAATGAATGTAGATAAAATTGCATGAGTTTTTTCAATTCAATTGTGCTTAAGGTAAAACACCCAAGCTAGCTCAATTGAAAAGTTATCAGTCGGTTGCTTTATGGCTTCTTTCAGTGTTTACAGAAAGCTTGGTAGACTCAAAACTACCTCCCCTTTAACAGAACCTGAAAAAGCCCAAATGATTAGTTCTTACTTGTAAAATTTTCCAATGATCCTAGAACACTGGTGAGAGATTCATCCATGATACAGCTGCAATCACCATAAATACCTTTAACCCTCATATCTTCGTGATAAAGAACATGAGATAAGATGTTTGCAATAACACACATTTTAATTGACAAAATATTTCAGGATTCATTTCGACTTTGTAATACACTGACAGTCTATTATCTGATCTACAGTTTTGTACACTACTATCTGGTAAGAAAAAAAAAGTGCTTAGAAGTGGACCGTGTCCCAGGCAATGCCCAGTCCATCACTTGAGTTCTTCAGAGTTCCTGTGAATCTAGATGTCTTCACGAGACTTCATACCCAGTGAAGTTACAGTAATTTTGTGAATTACAAGGTCCTCACACCCCAATTTCATTCTGGGATTTTGAAGCTACAGTTCTTGACAATGTCCTCAGCAGTTATCTCGATGTTCCATAAGATTCAAAATAAGATATCATGCATTCAATGACATCTTACAGCATTTTTCACAGTGCTTCAGTAGAGAACTCCTTCAAACTGATGACAAGACTATGCAAATTAATGGCAGCTTAATAGGGGACCAGCCCTTTTAACAAATTGTTTCCATTTAGTTTTTTCCATTTTGGTTGCCATCAAGATTACATGCAACATAAATCCAGCTCAACAACAAACAACAACCGTTCAGATGCATGTCAGCAGTGCAACATTGACATGGCAAATCCAGTGACTCAGGCCATAAGCAATGGGAAAAGGCAAGTGGAGGCTTTGTAGAGAGTTATCGCTTTTTCTTCTGTTTGAGGCTTTTTCGTCGTTTGACTATCATTTCGTACAGTTTGTCCATGCCTTCATGAAGCCCATCGCCTATGATGGCACAGGCCGGTTGGATGTGGTAGGTGGTGGCAGGCGTGAGCTCCTGGAGCGCCAGCTGCTTCTCTATATCCGCCACAGACAGAGATCTCGGCAGGTCCTGTTTATTAGCTATTACTAAGAGCGGCGTTCCTTGGTTTTCAGCGAATTTGGTCACTTTATGCAGCTCCGTCTTGGCCTCCTCCAGTCGATCCACGTCTACAGAGTCCACCACATAAATAATGCCATCCGTGCACCTACTGTAAGATTTCCACAAGGGCCGGAGTTTCTCCTGCCCACCAACGTCCCAGAAATGACAGCTTAATCCTTTGGCCGTGCCGTTACTCAATTTGATTTTTTCCGTGTTGAATCCTATTGTAGGCACAGTGTTGACAAACTCGTTGAATTTCAGCCTATAAAGGACGGTTGTTTTCCCTGCAGAGTCCAAGCCAAGCATCACTATATGGAGGGACTGAAACGCAGATATGTTGGAGAAACTGTTCCCCATTTTGATCTCCTCGTTAGTAGGGGTATAACCAATGCAGCCCCCGTCGGCACCAGCGACTCGACCAAATTCAGACTGGATGTGATGGAGCGATCATTGCAGTGCGCGTGAGATCTGCTCGGTAAACACTCCTCTATGAGCGGAGAGTCTCTGCAGTAACCGCTCACATCAATATTCCCACCACAAACTGCTGGAAATTCCTTCTGACTGCTCAGCGTTCAGTCTCTCCCGGCGCTCGTCCACATCAGTGATGAATGAATGTGATCAGAGATCTCTTTTAGGCATGAGCGCGCTTACTCAAGCGGTCGATGATGGACACAAGCGAGCGAGTATATGGTAATGAATGGAAGCAAGCAGCTGCTCATCACACTGGAGAAACTCCGCCCGCATTTCGTGTGAAACTGAAAAAACAAACCCCTCTTATGGCAAACTAGCTATTCCTTAAACTAAAAAGTTGTTGCCCTGCCTATCTTTTTATTTTTCAATAATAAAGCCAATTATCACTTAACAATTAAATATTCGTTTTGTGTCCACTTTAAAAACCTTCGCCATATAGTGAAACAAATATATTATCATATTTCATATATAACTACAAAGCTATATGGGATTTCATTCAAAGAGTTTTTTGTTGTTGTTGTATTCTTAAAACTAACTAACCAAAAGTACAAACAATATTAAGTTTTAGAGTATTACTTTAGCTAAAGTATTTTTATCAAAAAAAAAAAAAAAAGGTTTATTTTCCCACAAAAATTAGTTGTTTCATCAATGTTCAATAAAAACATATACATTTTGTACCATCATGCACTATGGGAGTAGTGAAAAGAATGTGTTCCTTTATTAGCCCCATTGCACCCTTGCTGATTAGTGTAGTTGATCAACCATTCAGCATTAAAAGTTGTATCAACATTGAAACAACAACTGACATTTCAACCGTGTTTTAAAGTTGAAGGTCAGTCACATGGAGGCTGGGGATAGTTTTGAAATTATTGCTAGTGGGCTTTGCCTATAGTGATTTAGTAAAATAATAGTATAGTTTAACGGATTAAATGTTAAAATGGCTTTCCACACAGCTCCCCTCAGAGTTCTCTAGTTTTCTTGGAAGATGGGAGGCATTCGTCCAGAAACTAGGGTGCGTCAACGAAATTTGTCTTTTAACACGTTAAAAAAAAAAAAAAAAAAAAAAAAAAAACCTTTTTAGACACGCATTTTCACACCTTCCTGAAATCATCAAGCTGCTAATATTTACACTTCTCATCTGAAATCCTTAAAAAAACATAGTAACTGCGTGTCTAAGGCAGTTTGGTAAATCGTCTGACTGAAATCTTTTCTCAAACATTATATTTCTCATTTAATTTCAGTCATCTCTGGCTTACTTTGTGGCTATTTTTTGATATATATCGCCACCTGGCGTCCATAGTACATACACATTTTTTTCTTCTATATCCAGTTTTTACTATAGGAAAAGTAATTTAAGTACTTTAGGTGAACTTTTATTGACAAATCATTATGCCTAAGTAGTCCAAACCAATGATCAGTGCTGTTACTATTAAACATAGGAGTACTGAGGTAAATAGGCCTATCACATATTGAAAAGTTACACGAATTTACTCAGCTACACCTTCAAGAACTTCAAAAGTGCAAATATGAACTTCTAGCTATCAAAAAGTTTCAAAGTTGAACTTAAAGGTTCTATAATGATCCACTGGTTATTTGGCAGTTATTTTTAGAACCTTTGTTGTGGTAAAAGGTTCATATTAGAACCTAGCTTAAGGTGTTTTGATGAACCTTTTCTAAGATGTACTGTAAAGACTAGACTGAGTACACCATTTGCTTGTTACATTAGTAAATGACTATTTAATTTACTATTAATGTTTTTAAATTATACTCCGTATTATTGAATTTACTTTTATTCAGGTGATGTCAGATGCAGTTGTGACCTCCATCTGTTTAACCAAAATGTTTAGGCGTTGAGTTGATATATATTAATCAAAAACTCACAGACGTCTGTAGTGATATTGTAGTTGTATAGAAACTAACCACTAGGTGTCAGTATTATACTTGCCTGTAGTATACAGAGACAGAGAGTTAGACCATCACATGTGTTGTTGCTGTTCCTGCTCGCAACCTGAAAGTGAATTAAAAGATAAGTTTAATTACAAACAGTTTCTTCATTGAAATAAGAAACATTACATGGTACCAGGAGTGGTCATGGAAAGTGTTAAACCGCCTGACGCTGTAAACTGGACTGGAAACATTAATCACGAATGGCGAATGTTCAAACAGAGATTCACGCTGTACTTGCAAGCAGTGGGCTTGGATGAAGCGTCGGATGCACGCAAGATTGCATTGCTTCTCACCGTCGCGGGACCTCAGTCAATAGAAGTGTTTAACACACTCGTGTTTGCACAGGCCGAGGACAAAGGCAAATATGACGTGGTGATGGAAAAGTTTGATGTACACTGCACACCAAGAAAAAACGAGACTTTTGAGAGGTATGTTTTTCGCTCTCGTCTACAACAACAAGGAGAGACGTTTGACAGTTTCTTAGTTGATTTAAAGTTGAAAGCTAAAACATGCAATTTCGGACTGTTGCAAGATTCAATGGTTCGTGACCAAATTGTGTTCGGCATCAATGATAAAAAAGTGAGAGAGAGGCTTTTGAGAGAGACGGAGCTAACCTTGAATGAAGCAGTGCGGATATGTCATGCCAGTGAGATAGCTATTCAGCATGCTAAAACCTTTAGTGAACACACAAAGATGAGTGGGAGTGACAATTCAGCCGTAGCTGCAGTAACAGAGAACATGCAGCAAAGCGGAATGAGTAAACTGAAACAGCAGAAAGAACTGTTTAACTGTAAGAGATGTGGCAAAAGACACCTGCCAAAGCAGTGCCCAGCTTATGGCAAAGTCTGTGCTAAATGTAAAGGGCAGAATCATTTTGCCAAACAATGCTTTTCAAAAGGTGGACAAAGTCAAAGAGAGCGTGTGCATGCAGTGGAAGAAACATTTCTCAGTGACACATTCTTCGTTGGAATGGTGCAGAAGGCCGATATCAGTCAAGAAAGAACAGAACAGGCTGATGTGAATAGTGTTGCACGGGACAGGTGGATGACTGCTCTGGAAATAAATGGAGTAACAGTATCACTCAAGCTAGACACAGGAGCAAAAGCCAATCTGATTTCAGAGTATGATGTCAGAGCAATGAAAATCAAGCCGCGCATAAGTCAGAAAACTGTGCAACTCAAAGCCTATAATGGCCAGAACATTCCAACAAAGGGAACATGTACTCTCAGAGTAAAAGTTAAAAACAGAGAACATTGCCTCATGTTTGTGGTTGTTCCAGATGGCCATGATTCTGTGTTGGGAGATAAGGCATGTGAAGATCTGGGTCTGGTAAGAAGAATATACACCATAAATAATGGAGAAACACAGAACACTGTGGAACAAATCGTGAAACAGTTTCCAGACATCTTTGAAGGGTTTGGAGTATTACCATTCACCTACAAAATACAGTTGAAAAAAGATGCACAGCCAGTAGTTCACGCACCCAGAAGGGTTCCAGCACCACTTCGTGAAAAGCTGAGGCAAGAGCTGGATAAAATGACAACAATGGGAGTCATAGAAAAAGTGGAAGAGCCTACGGAGTGGGTTAATTCAATAGTGTGTGTGAAGAAAGCCAATGGTGATTTACATATTTGTATGGATCCAAAGGATTTAAATGCACACATACAGAGAGAACATTATCAGATTCCGACACGGGAGGAAATTATAAGTGAGATGGCAGGTGCTAAGTTTTTTACGAAGCTGGATGCATCTCAGGGCTTTTGGCAGCTGAAACTACATGAGGACAGCACAAAGTATTGCACATTCAACACGCCCTTTGGCCGCTACTCCTTCTTGAGGATGCCATTTGGAATTTCCTCAGCTCCTGAAGTATTCCACAGGGCTATGGAACAAGTAATCGAAGGCATCGAGGGTGTGCGTGTTTATGTGGATGACATTGTATTGTGGGGATCCACAATAGAACAGCACAACAAGAGGCTCATGGACGTCCTACAGCGTGTAAGGAAGTATGGGCTCAAGTTAAATAGGAACAAGTGTCAGTTTGGAGCGAAGGAAATCACGTTCCTTCGAGATAAGCTGTCAGAAAGGGGTGTGGAACCAGACAAGAGTAAAATACAGGCAATACTCGAAATGCCCAGACCCACAGACAGAAAAGCTGTATTGAGAGTGATGGGAATGATCAATTTCGTCGGGAAGTTCATACCTAACCTGTCTTCAAAAACTGTTTATTTGAGAGAACTGTTGTGCGATAAAGGCGAGTTCAGATGGACAGCCGATCATGAACAAGAATGGGGAAGACTGAAGACTCTCCTCACCACAGAGCCTGTCCTGAGTTTCTTTGACCCGACAAAGAAGACAAAGATCTCGACAGATGCATCCAAAGATGGAATGGGTGCAGTTCTACTGCAGGCAGATGGAGAGAATTGGAGGCCAGTCGCATATGCCTCGAGAACGATGACTCCGACGGAACGTCGCTATGCACAGATTGAAAAAGAGTGCCTGGGCTTAGTGTATGGATTGGAGAAATTTCACGGCTATGTGTACGGCTTACCGACATTTGTGGCAGAGACAGATCACAAACCATTAATTGCCATCATTAAAAAGAACTTGAACCAAATGTCTCCAAGAATCCAGCGACTGATGATGCGACTGCAGAGGTATGATATGGAGCTAATGTACACTCAAGGGAAGCATCTAGTTCTGGCGGACGCACTGTCCAGAGCTGTGGAACAGAGTGGAAAAAGTGAAAGTTCCACAGAGGCTGATGTGACTCAGCATGTGAACATGGTAGCTGAAGCTCTTCCAGTCACAGACACAAAACTCAAACAGATTGCAGTGGAGACTGGAAAAGATAAATGTCTGCAATTGGTCATCACACATCTGAATGAAGGTTGGCCTAGAGGAAAATGTGCTCAGTACTACAACATCAGAACAGAGTTGAGTGTTGTTAAGGGATGTCTGCTGAGACAAGGCAGGATCATTATCCCTCAGTCACTGCGACAGGAGATGTTAAAAAAACTGCACGAGGGACACCTTGGGGCCGAGAAATGTAAAAGAAGGGCTAGAACTGCAATCTACTGGCCCGGAATAAACGCAGACATAGACAAGATGGTGTCAACCTGTGATACGTGCTTGAAGCATCATGCTAAGCAACAAAAGGAGCCAATGATCATCACTGATCCACCGGATGAACCATGGCAGAAAGTTGGAACTGACTTATTCTTTCTGGACGGACGAAACTATTTGCTGGTGATAGACTACCTGTCAAATTACCCAGAGATTGCGTTGCTGTCCAATACATCTTCTGCTTGTGTGATAACACACATGAAATCCATCTTTGCGAGACACGGCATTCCGCAGGTGGTTTGCAGTGATAATGGGCCATGCTACAGTGGAAGGGACTTCCAGAAGTTTGCTGAGGAATATGGGTTTCAACACGTGACATCGAGCCCATTATATCCACAGTCTAACGGAAAGGCAGAGAAAGGTGTTCACATTGTGAAACTACTACTCAAGAAAGCAGTGGACAGTCAATCAGATCCTTATTTAGCTCTGCTGAATTACCGTGCTTCTCCACTAGAACACGGTGTGTCTCCTGCTGAAATACTGATGGGGCGCAGATTACAAACCACACTTCCGTGCTTAGCAACACAAAACAAGAGGAAGTACCTGAAAAGAAAACAAAAGCACCTGAAACTGAGACAAAAAGCGAATTATGACAAGGCATCAAAAGGCCTAGAACCACTCTCAAATAATGACACAGTAAGACTTGAGGATTCCAATACCTGGACTAAAAGAGCCACAGTCCTGGAGGAGGTGAAGCCAAGGTCTTACACTGTGAGGACAGAAGATGGTCAGATCCTGAGAAGAAACAGGAGAAGTCTGCTAAAAACAAAAGAGACAGTAGAGAATACACATACAGGTGACACTGACTGTGCAGAGTCAACATCTGAAACACTTCCAGTAGTGCATCACAATGAGCAAGCTAAAGAAATGCATTCACCTGTGCTGAGAAGATCCAATCGCACAGTAAAGCCTCCTGATAGACTGAACCTATGAATATGGCTTAAACAGATCAGAAGCATTAGAAGGTTCATAAATGAAAAGATAAAAGAACATGTAATCCGTTGATTATTGTTACTGTGATTGTAAAGCAAATAATTCTGGAGATTATTATTTGATACTATACATCCTGTATAATGTGTACAGTGCTTACTTAGTGGTTAGATAATCTAGAAGTCATTTGTTGTAATAACTTATTCTTTATGTCTAATGGAAAGGGGATGTAGTGATAGTGTAGTTGTATAGAAACTAACCACTAGGTGTCAGTATTATACTTGCCTGTAGTATACAGTAGTGATGCGCGGGTCGGCTTTTTTTCCAACCCGCGGGTCCCGCATTTATGAAATTATTTGGCCCGCACCGCACCGCACCACTGTATCTATTTTTACAACCCGCCCCGCCCCGCCCCGCCCCGCCCCGGCGACCATTAAATAGACATGCATTGTAATGGAAATGAAAACAGCCTTTATTACAGCCTGAAAGTGCAGAAACATCGCCCTGTTAACTGACAACAACAGACGATTAAGTATGAATGAATGAAATGAACCATTTATCAGGTCATGTGATAACATTTTTTAAACATTTACAAAGCAGCGTTTGTAATCATCTAATAGGCTGGCCAACAATTTACAACCTAGTACGCTACATATAACCAATGAACTTTTGATTATTTAGCACATGGAAATGTTCATTTGGCGTTTTTGCGTTCGCTGTGCAAAAAAAGAATGGCATCCACTGTACCGGGGTTTAATCTATTTCTCCTAGACTCCAGCACCCGGCCAGCAGAGCTGAATGTGCGCTCGCTTGATGCGCTTGTGGCCGGGATACAGAGTATCATTTTTGACAGCTTGGAAAGCACAGGAAAGGCGATTGACTGGGACTGCCAGAAGCTAAGAATGTCCTCTCCGTCCCAGCAGAACTGTCCCTCAATGTAGCGCTGAACCTCGTCTTTCTCGGCGGCAACTTCACTTTCATCCTCCCACTCACTAAACGCATCTCTTTTTCTTATGACTCGCTCGGCTTCGTCAACTAAAAATAAAATATAACAATATTTAACCTTTAAAACATGCATTAGACCACTATAGCTAAAAAGCCTATTTGCTGGTGTTACAATACTCACCTCGAGGCATCGGCTCTGGCTCCCTCAGACTTGCTGGAGGTGTAAGCGGCGCACTGTTAAATTCCCTGACAAGTTTTCTGGCCTGGTCGTACACAGCGTTTCTTTCCTCCGCTTGAAACATCTTCAGGGACTTAAAACGGGGACAAAGAAACGTTCCAAGCTTGTGGGTGACGCTGATGGACATTTTCTCGTTTAGCAGCTGCGTTGCCTGAGCCCGAATATAAACCATGTACTCCGGATCACCGTATTGGGGCTCGCAGTGTTTCTTCAGTTTAAAAAACCAAAGCACGACCAGCTGAATAGTTGGATACGTATTACCCTCCAACTCTTCACTCGCAGTTCTAAAAGGCAGCAAAAACTCAGTAACTGTGTTTAACACATCCAGCTGAATGCCATCCATTCTGTGGAGCTGATCTTTATCCTGCAAGGCCTGTTGGATTTCACGATACTGTTTACTGACTGACTGCATCATTGCAACTTTACTGTTCCAACGGGTTTCGCATTCCTGTGTCACAGTGTGAGGGAGTTGTACTACAGTCCCGGATTTTTTCAGGTATGTTACAAGGCTTTTGCACTTTGCAATGACATCATTCACGTCGCGCATATATGTTGGGTGTTCTCTTTTACATCAAATGTGTGTTTGAGAACGATGTTAATGACATGGGCTGTGCACGGCACCCACTTGTAGCTGCGAAGGGCAGCTTTTATGTTTGCGCCCTGGTCACTTAAAAACATTACTTTTGATATGCCGGCAGGTTCAATACCAAAGTCATGCAGCTCCTTAATAATTTGCTCGTGGATGTTGTGCGCTGTCTTTTTGAGAGTAGAGTCAAATTCAGCTGTGCTTATGACACGGCTCTCCAATTTCCAGTCGTCATTAATGAAGTGACCAGTAAACGCCGTGTATGATCGTTTGTTGAACTCATCAGTCCACATGTCAGTGGTAATAGCTATGCCACAATCCAGAGCTTTATTTATCTTCTTTGAGAGGATTTCTTTTTTTTCTTTAGCGGTCGCTTTGGCTCTGTCGCAAACAGTTTGCCTGTGAGGGAGTACACTGCTGGCATCCACACGTCCGTAACGTGAACCAATGTTAATTAGACACTGGGCTACGGAATGAAATCCATCTCCAGATACTATGTCGAAGGGCCGCAGGTCTCGACAGCACAATTCAACACAAGCGTCTGTGACCTCGGACTTGACGTGCTGGTACTACTTTACTTTTGAGGAAAGCGGTAATATTTTGAGACGTGCCACTGTCGTCCTTTTTCTTAGACCCCCCACAAACATGTCTTGACAGGCTGGAAGTGCCCGTTTTGTGGCTCTCGTGTTTATATATTTTTTCACACGAGTTGCACTTCACGTAGCCGATACTGCTGTTGTCTCCTGCTGCAACTATTTCTGAGAACTGGTCCCAAACATTAGATTTAGCAGCCTGACCTTCTTTTTTTTAATGATGTAGGCTATATTCCCGACCTCAATTTCTCCCTCACCTCGTCTTCCATCTCCACTTTTATTTTTTCCTTTTTTTGTAGCTGGCGGTGGGAGGCTGGGAGCTGTTTGGCGCGCCGCTTTCGTGACGTGTCACGTGACGCCTGGGCAGTGGGGGCACATCACGCAATTTACGTTGCGGCGACCTTCATATTGTAACCTTATCAAATAACCTAATAGAATATTAAAATAGATATTCGCAAATATTTAATAAAGGCTGACATTTTTTTATTTTGTTTTTAATGACCCGCCCCAACCCGCCCCGCAAATAAAGTGACAATTTCTTTACCCGCCCCAACCCGGGGTCCGCGGGTTATGAGACGACCCGCGCATCACTAGTATACAGAGACAGAGAGTTAGACCATCACATGTGTTGTTGCTGTTTCTGCTCGCAACCTGAAAGTGAATTAAAAGATAAGTTTAATTACAAACAGTTTCTTCATTGAAATAAGAAACATTACAACGTCTTATCATATGACTATCGTTAATGCGAGGTTTCTAGATATTATACAATCATCATTTGCTAACTTTGTCAAAAAAATATATGTTATATTGGGATGTTTAGAGGGACTTTCTTTACACTGAGTAAAACGTTGTCCTTTATATTAACTGTTTGTCCACTAGGTGACAGATGTGTTATTGAAATTTTAGAGGAGAAATGACTGGGAATGATTATTGGCCTTATTTAGTTTCCCCTTGATTTATTTAGGCAGTAAAAATGACTCAGAATGCAACATTCAGTCATTGACTGCTCTAATTGAAATCTTAAAATTTATAGACTATTTCAGAACACTATTCTTTTTTTAGCATTAGCATGGAGAGAAAGAAAAATGAAGCATTGTGCTGAGGCAAGCCATTTGTCTTTGTCTTCTTCAAAACAACTGAGGAGAAAAAATGTAAGCACTCACTGACCCGAGAAAGAACACAGTTTATTTAAGGCATATCACAGCAAACACAGACACATTGATACACACACACTTGCTTGACTGTATCTTTGGAAAAACAGTTAAAAACTGTATAAAATCAACATAGTTGGCGGCAATATTAACATTATATTTTACACAAACACACACACTTGTCAGTAGTTGTGGGATCCCACAAAGAGTGAGAGAGGGCACTGATGAAAGGCTTGTGATATGAAAAATGCTGCCTGCATGCCTGTGTCTAGGGTAAGATGTAAGCATATTTTTGTAAGACCCACAGGGATGACTGTTTACACTGGTCATAATTTTTGTTGGAAGATCCTGTCAAGCAGTGAGAAATATTATGCTGGAGTGATAAGAGTGGAATTCGCACATAGCAAGTAGGTTTGTAAAACTCTAATTGGGCACAGCAAGAATATTGAATATTTAACTTAAAATAATGTTCAGTGTTGCACTTTGACTGCAACCAGTTTAATATATTATATTGGAGTCAGTTTTGTCATACAAATTCATCCTATCAACGTATCAAGGATATGATATCTACACATCTACAAAGTGTTCAGCCGATAAATTTGCGTTGGATTTATATGGGCCATCACTTGCAACAACAAATTAAATGTTATGATTATAATGTGCATGGGGGGGGGGGGGGTAAAACAAAATAAAAATAAGAACAGACAAATAATAATAATAAATAATAAAACGACTTGTTATACACCATGCATGTGCTGTTTGGAATTAGCATCACAATCAAATGGATTTTAATTTTTTACTTTGATCTTTAGTAACTAAAGTGCTGGAATGATATCTTCGTATATATTTGGCACATATGAATGTAGTAATTATTTTAATTTCGGTAAGCTGAAGATTAGATGCTTTAGTTATAGGACCTGTGCTGATGGAAGTATTTGAGTTTTTTTTTTTTATGTACAGGTGAACTAAAGTGATATCATTATATATTACTTAATAATAATTCTGGTGTGTCTCTTTATTAAGACGATAAGGTTTTATTTGTCCATTATACTTTTCAGTTTAACATTTACTCTCACTTATAAAAACATTAGGTAACTTATATCTGAAAAACATAAACAGCAGACACTTAGAGCAAAGTGAAACAGGCAGTTTAGCATACAGTGGCATTACAAAATAATACTTAAAACAAAAGAGAAAGGTTGTTACATTATTACTGAAAAAAAGGATATTTTGTACAAAATGTACAAGTATAAAATCATGATGATATGCAATGATTAAAAAAAATTCTGAACAATCATATCTTATTTTACATTAGCGTTTTACACGAGATAGAGACCTTTGCTTGTCTTATAACATCAGCAATACACTTTTAAGTAATTTGGTTCAATTTACTGTGCAACAACACCACAGCTAACAAATCTATTGTGCAAAGTGCTTTTAACAATATAAATCAGGTGAAACCAGGTGTATCTGGGTCTTGTAAAAGTCAGGAGATGTAGGCAGTCTTTATATGGCACAGTCATCTTGAGAGCACGGGCTGAAAGCATTGCTCCGTAGGAGATCCAGACAGTTGACAAGCACGAGGGTGCCTGTGATGTGCCTCCAGTGCTTGGTGATGGGGTTCTTCATTTTGTCCAATCCAGTGTGAAGTTCCTGAATAACATCCCTGTAACTGTCCCCAATCTGGGCTGCCCATGTGACCAGGAAGTCAAAGGCAGGTTTCCACATGGCCTTTACAAAACAGAAAAGTATGAATTCATTTCAGTTTGACATGTAAACCTGCATGATTGTGACATTAAGATACCCTGAATTTTGTTCCCTAAAAAGACATTTATACACAATCTGTATGCTCTCCTTTAGAGTGGATGTGTACAAATACCATAAATCCGTAAGTCCAAGAGGAAGCTCATAATCTCATCAATTATTGGTAGAACATTTAGGTTCCTCTTCTGAGCTGGACACAAACACTATAGAATGACTTGTGGGTTTCCTGTAATAGGGCTGGGCGATATGGACAAAAAGTCATATCCCGATATATTTAGGCTGAATATCGATATACGATATATATCCCGATATTTTTTCCGCAAAGTGAGAGCAAATGTTCTGTCAAAGCCAAATATGACGTCACAAGTAGTTTTATTGAAACCGGCCATTTCAGTGAACAGTTGCTTCACCTGGTTCATAATTAAATGCTCAGCTGTTCAAATAACAATAAAATTAAAAAAAAAAAATAATACTGTATAACAATAGGACAGGAGTACCTTTTTTGAAATCAAAGCTCCATAAGGTGCACATTTAAATAAAAAAAATATCTTAAAAATAGCCTATAAAATAGGCTATTAAAATAGGCCAATCTTTTTCCTAAATAAATATATTTAAATGAGAAAAGTACAATATAAAATCTTTTTAGTTTTACAACTATAATGGCTTATTAAAATCAAAACAGATTTTATTCTCCTTTCTAACAAATCCACAGATGCAAATAACGAACATCACAAAAGAATATGACAAACCCTAGTAACTTAAGGGCAGCATTTACATATAAAGAAAGAACAAAAAGTAACTTGACAGTTCATTTTCAATAGCCTCCCTCTTGGTTGGTGCAGTGGTGGTGGCTGTGCGCTTCTTGAAGAAGCTTGCCAGTCTCTTAGCTTTTGGTGCTACTGCTGCTTCTCCATCTGCAGGCTCAGGCACAGTGGGCACACATAGGCAAGGCGGTTGACAGCTGCTCTGATCAGCCAGTAGCGTCTCCACCTCCAAGACAGCTCTGTCCTTTAATGCATCGACTTTTTCACTTGGGATGTAGGTGGCCCTGAACCGAGGATCCACAAATGAAGCCATCTCCAAAAGGTCAGTAGTGGCTGGGTCAGAATATTTGCTGTTGAGGTACTCAACAATGCTGGTCTTGATCGATTTACAAAGCTCTCACCCTCTTCACATGCCAGGAGACTTTCGTTAAAAAGGTGCAGCACAGGTTTCACATATGATAGAGTGACGTACTCCTCACCTGATTAAGCATCAGTAAAGTCCTGGAGAGGTTTCAGGACCTTTTGGACTGCTTCTAGGACCTCTAAGTCCTGCCAGGTAGGGACAAGATGCCTGGTCTTTTTGTCATTAGACAGGACTTTGGCCAGTGCTCCTTCCTGCTCCAGGACTCTCTCTATCATCTGCTGCCTGGATCCCCAGCGTGTGGCAGACTCGGTTATGAGTTGGTGACTTGGCAAACCCAGCTGAATCTGGACTTCAGCAAGATGTCTCCTTTTCTTCCAGCTGTACGAAAAACAGCTTACAATTCTTTTGCACAAAGAAATGGCCCGGGTGACACGCTTGTCATTCATGCCATGTCCTGTCAGAATCATAAATAACTATTAAACAAATGTGCTTATGCGAGAAATTTGACTCTGGTTTCACTTTAACACATTCATACAACTAATCCAAAATCAAGCTTTAGAAATATTCTACATTAATATTATTTTCTTGTTTCATAGTTTATTTTTTTAATCAACACCAGTACTAATCATAAATATCAAATATTATATTTTTTTCTGAATTTTAATCATGTAAGTGATTTTTATGTATTATTATTTTTGTATAATTTATAAATGATGACTCTACTGTATGTACATTTACTCGTGTTCCGTTCTTGTTGTTGTTTCTTAGTATTTAATATTAATGCTATTTTTTAATGCTACATCATATTTCTACTCCACTAAAAACTCCACAATGTCTAGGCATATGTGTCAACATTAGTTTCTAGTTACTTTGCAGTTTGCTATTTTCAATCCAGAGAAAAAACTATAGTCTATCATAATAGCTAAATATATATGTTACCTTGATGATAACAACAGGCTAACCAGCATTTTAAAGACATAATTACCTCACCTTTACCAGCTGTAACATTAAAGTGGTAAATACATCAATGCATCACTAATTCTTATCCAATAACGGAAACCTAATAAAAATGGTTCTGAAATCTACCATTCTGTATTGTAAATGATTTTACATTTAGCACTTTAAGTTTTGTGTTTTATTAATCTATTTAACCTATATTTAACAATACATACTGCATTTCAACGGACACCTGGCCAAGACAGCAGCATAAAACACAAAGTTGCAGACAGACACACAAAGGAAAATAAGGAAAAACTAACATTTTAATGTTTTTGATTAAAGTAAAATATCTGAATACTCCTTACAACACTGCACTCACCAATAGCCAAGTGCAGTCTGTGACCGAAGCACTGCATCCTCAGCCACTCGTTCAGCTCAACCGCTTTGACGATGTTGCTCCCGTTGTCGGTTGTTATAGCAACCAGATACTTTTCTTGGAGTTTCCAGCTTGCAATTGCGTCCTGCAGGGCCTCAGCTATGTGCTCACCGGTGTGGTCCTGGGGGAAATAACTTGTTTGCAGACACGCTGTTTTCATCTCCCAGTCTTGAATGAAGTGAACTGTCATGCTCATGTAAGGCTCACACGTCCTGCTCGACCACATATCGCTGGTCAACGCAAAATGGGTCACGTTAGCGAGCCGGTCAGCAAGGCTCTGTCTGATTTCAGTGTACATTTGTGGCAGTGCTTCTCGTGCAAAGTAGTTGCGACTGGGAAGCTCATATCTCGGGTCCATAGTTTTCAGTAGCCTTTGGAATCCGATTTGTGCCACAGTTGCAACGGGGACCATATCTTTAGCAATGTGGTAGGACACCGCTTTAGTTATATTACACCACTTGACACTTTTCTTTTCATAAGGCACATTGCGGGAAAATGAAGTTTGCAGTGAGCTTTGTTTCGGGGCTGGAGCTTTTTCGGGTTGTCGATGGCTTGCGGCTGGGGCTTCTGCAGCGCGCAGTTTCAAAGACTCTTCGTACTGCAGTTTGTGCCACTGTTTTAGGTGGTGAAAAAGATTTGTAGTGCTTCCACCCCTGGCTGTAACTTGTTTATTGCACTCCCTACAAATAACGTGATGTTGTTGCTCATCTGATACTTTGAATCCGAACCATCTCCAAATTACTGAGCCACTGCTTTTTCTTTTACTAACCAATTCCTCCGTGCGCTCCGCAGACGTAGTTGCTTCCTCCATGTTTGTTGAAGAGTGGTTCTGTGCCTGCACCCCCCCCCCCCTCGAAGAGGAGGGGCGCTGGCGCGGGGAGCAGCGCAAATTTGAACTATATCGATTTATGCGATATGGTCTAATTCCATATCGCGTCTAAAAATATATCGATATATTTTTTATATCGATATATCGCCCAGCCCTATCCTGTAATTGAAGCTCAAAATCCAGTTTTTAAATTTTACAAGTGTCAGTTACTGTCTCTCGCACTCATCTCACTTGGATTTTTTTCTTTATCCATTTTTATAATTTAGAGGATTTAACATTCCATATCTATATGGTCAATATTTTGCTTAACTTGATGTTTACCTTCTCTGTGTTTTGTTTACACAGTTGTCTGTACTGTCACTGCTCTACAATCTAAGCCAGGTCATAAGCATAAGCATCATAATAATGCTTTCAGTGTTTGTTTTACCTCACTATCCAGTTGTCCCCTGCTGTCTCTGTGTGGAGCTTCATATGCTTCCATCTGGTGCTGGGACAATTTAGCGAGTCTCTCAGCAAGCTCCCTCCAGCGACCCGCCACCTCCACCGCTGTAGTCAACAGCACAAAGTCCACAACCAGCCGTGCCACCAGGCCCTGACAGTCCATCTTTAGAAGAGCCTGAATGACAGATATACAGTTACACCATGAGTTTATGATCACCAAGCCACTATGCAAAGTTTATATCTCTGCTTTATGTAACTGTGTTAGTAGTCAAAAATTTAATAATGCTACGTTTGAATCCCCACATGCCAGTTTTGTAATGTAAAAAATTATAGATAATGATTACTAATAATTCCTACTCAGAAGTATGACTTCAGGGAGAGGTCTAACCATATCTAATACTGGTTATAGTTTGGGATGCACAAAATATGGGATTTGTTTTATTTTATTGGTAGATATTGGCTTTTTTATGGATGTTTAATGTTTAATCTTTCACATGGTTTCCCTGACTGTGCCTTTATATGAGTCAGAATGCATGAAAGGAATTTAGAACCACTGCATTATAATCACTATCCAAACAAAGATGCTACATGTAGCATTAGCAGATTTGATTGCAATTAGATTGTATAATTTCACAATTTAGAGCAAAAACAAAATCATCTGACCATAGCTTTGTGAAATTATGCTACATAAAACAACTACACAAAACAAAAACAGCAGGCAGGCTGCCCGAGAATGCAAAATCACTCTCTGACAGCCGGTGGTGCTAATGGAACAGCAGAGAATGAGTGTTTCCTTGATTGTAAACAAATCAGCACTACTCTAATAAATACTACTTTATTATTTTTTATAGGGAGGCCAGTTGAAAAGAAACACCATCTAAACTTTTCTGAAGACAGACAGTTCACCTCAAAGATAAATTCATATAAACCCTCACACCTAATTCAGAATTTAGGATTTTCATGCAATATTTTGCACATTACTCTGAATGGTACAGGATGGCTGAAGCGAAACTGACGTTTTAGTGCAGTGTCGAGATCCTGAAGCATAGAAGATTCGAAACACTGCCGACAGGTGGCAAAATAGAAATCTCATAATGTAACAAATGTGACACATTGTGGCTTGATTTCTTTTATTAATGTTTACTTTTTATGAGAAAAATAACCTAGAATTATTCACAAAGAGGAACTTAAAGGTTACAAAAAGAAACGTTAAAAACTCAACATATTATAAAAAAAATATAAAAATAATAATAATAATAATAAGAATTTTTTTTTTTTATTGCTCTTACAATGATATGGACACACTTTTTTGTTTGACATAAACAAAGTAGTTCATAATTCGTAAATCGTTGTCAAGGGAGAGCAACACGTGAAAGTGACCACTAGGTTTCACAGTGGAGACGAATGTTTCAAAGCCTCGACACAATACAGCACATTTGCTTCAACTGTTTCAGTGATTCATGAATCCTCGCTCTGCACATTATTTGCTTCTCAAAATGATTCAATGTTTGAGCGTTCGAGACAACACACGCTGTTGACACCTGTTGGTCAAAACTGTGTAAATGCAACAAAAACTCATGTCAAACATGCATAAAAACAGCTTTTATGAACCCAATGCAAATGCTTTTAGAAAGTATAATATATTACATGCAATTAAAAGTGTGGTGTTCTGTGAAAAAAAAAATGATCTGAGGCCGCCGATGATCTTTACACGTTAACAGTTGCTTAAGCACTTGTAGCCGTTTAAAAAAAAATGTGAAATTCAAACCGGTTTATACCACGTATATCGCTCAGCACTAGTTTTTCATAATGTAAGTTATAATGTTATCATGCCAAAATTATCTTGTAACATTTAAAACTATTGGTTTTTAGTTTAAAGTGTTTTAGCCTAATTTAGAGAATTGGGAAGAATTTAAGAATTAAAATTTTTACCATTTGTTGGCTATTAACATCAGCTATAACTAGGGCTGGGCGATATATCTAACGATATGATCATGTGCATCTAGTCAGTAAATCTGGTTTTGTGATTACAGTTAAATCGCCATCACCTGCTTTTAAATGGAGTGGCATTTAATAGACAGAGCCGTAGATCACTGACAATACGCAATATCACGTTCATTATCGAAGGCGATTCATCTGGGATAATGAACGCGATATTTCGTAGCTTGTCAGTGATCTATGGCTCTGTCTATTAAATGCCATCCATCCATCCATCCATCTTCTACCGCTTATCCGGGGCCGGGTCGCGGGGGCAGCAGTCTAAGCAGAGAACCCCAGACTTCCCTCTCCCTAGACACTTCCTCCAGCTCTTCTGGGGGGACACCGAGGCGTTCCCAGGCCAGCCGGGAGACATAGTCTCTCCAGCGTGTCCTAGGTCTCCCCCGGGGTCTCCTCCCAGTGGGATGTGCCCGGAACACCTTCCCGGGAAGGCGTCCAGGAGGCATCCGGAACAGATGCCCGAGCCACCTCAACTGACCCCTCTCGATGTGGAGGAGCAGCGGCTCTACTCTGAGCTCCTCCCGGGTGACTGAGCTTCTCACCCTATCTCTAAGGGATCGCCCAGCCACCCTGCGGAGAAAGCACATTTCGGCCGCCTGTATCCGGGATCTTGTCCTTTCGGTCATGACCCAAAGCTCATGACCATAGGTGAGAGTAGGAACGTAGATCCTACGTACGTAGAGCCTTGCGGCTCAGCTCTTTCTTCACCACGACAGACCGGTACATCGACCGCATTACTGCAGAAGCTGCACCGATCCGTCTGTCAATCTCCCGTTCCATCCTTCCCTCACTCGTGAACAAGACCCCAAGATACTTAAACTCCTCCACTTGAGGCAGGAACTCTCCACCAACCTGAAGTGGGCAAGCCACCCTTTTCCGACTGAGGACCATGGCCTCGGATTTGGAGGTGCTGATTCTCATCCCAGCCGCTTCACACTCGGCTGCAAACCGTCCCAGTGCATGCTGAAGGTCCTGGCCTGATGAGGCCAACACGACAACATCATCCGCAAAGAGCAGAGACGAAATCGTGTTGTCACCAAACCTGACCCCCTCCGGCCCCTGGCTGCGCCTAGAAATTCTGTCCATAAAAATCATGAACAGAACCGGCGACAAAGGGCAGCCCTGCCGGAGTCCAACACGCACCGGGAACAAGTCTGACTTACAGTTGGCCATACGAACCAAGCTCCTGCTCCGTTCGTACAGGGACCGGATAGCCCTTAGCAAAGGGCCCCGGACCCCATACTCCCGGAGAACCCTCCACAGGCCGCCGCGAGGGACACAGTCGAATGCCTTCTCCAAATCCACAAAGCACATGTGGACTGGTTGGGCATACTCCCATGAACCCTCCAGCACCCTGTAGAGGGTATAGAGCTGGTCCAGTGTTCCACGGCCTGGACGAAAACCACACTGTTCCTCCTGAATCCGAGGTTCTACTATCGGCCGGATTCTCCTCTCCAGTACCCTGGCATAGACTTTCCCAGGGAGGCTGAGAAGTGTGATCCCCCTGTAGTTGGAACACACCCTCCGGTCCCCCTTCTTAAAAAGAGGGACCACCACCCCGGTCTGCCATCCCAGAGGCACCGTCCCCGACTGCCACGCGATGCTGCAGAGGCGTGTCAGCCAAGACAGCCCCACAACATCCAGAGACTTGAGGTACTCAGGGCGGATCTCATCCACCCCCGGTGCCTTGCCACCGAGGAGTTTCTTGACTACCTCGGTGACTTCAGCTTGGGTTATGGACGAGTCCACATCTGAGCCCTCAGCCTCTGCTTCCTCAATGGAAGACGTGACAGCGGGATTGAGGAGATCCTCGAAGTATTCCTTCCACCGTCCAACGACATCCCCAGTTGAGGTCAACAGCTCCCCACCTCTACTGTAAACAGCGTTGGTAGGGCACTGCTTCCCTCTCCTGAGGCGCCGGACGGTTTGCCAGAATCTCTTCGAGGCTGACTGATAGTCCTTCTCCATGGCCTCACCGAACTCCTCCCAGGCCCGAGTTTTTGCCTCCACAACCACCCGGGCTGTAGTTTGCTTGGCCTGCCGGTACCTGTCAGCTGCCTCTGGAGTCCCACAAGCCAACCAGGCCCGATAGGACTCCTTCTTCAGCTTGACGGCATCCCTTACTTCCGGTGTCCACCACCGGGTTCGGGGATTGCCGCCTCGACAGGCACCGGAAACCTTACGGCCACAGCTCCGAGCGGCCGCTTCGACAATGGAGGTGGAGAACATGGTCCACTCGGACTCAATATCTCCAGCCTCCCTCGGGATCCGGTCGAAGCTCTGCCGGAGGTGGGAGTTGAAGATCTCTCTGACAGGAGACTCGGCCAAACGTTCCCAGCAGACCCTCACAGTACGTTTGGGTCTGCCGAGTCTGTCCAGCTTCCTCCCCCGCCATCGGATCCAACTCACCACCAGGTGGTGATCGGTTGACAGCTCCGCCCCTCTCTTCACCCGAGTGTCCAAGACATACGGCCGGAGGTCTGATGAAACGACCACAAAGTCGATCATCGACCTACGGCCTAGGGTGTCCTGGTGCCACGTGTACTGATGGACACCCTTATGCTTGAACATGGTGTTCGTTATGGACAAGCTGTAACTAGCACAGAAGTCCAATAACTGAACACCGCTCGGGTTCAGATCAGGGGGGCCGTTCCTCCCAATCACGCCCCTCCAGGTGTCACTGTCGTTGCCCACGTGGGCGTTGAAGTCCCCCAGTAAAACGACGGAGTCCCCAGTCGAAGCACTTTCCAGCACCCCTCCCAGAGACTCCAAGAAGGCTGGGTACTCTGCATTGCCGTTCGGCCCGTAGGCACAAACGACAGTGAGAGACCTATCCCCGACCCGAAGGCGCAGGGAAGCGACCCTCTCGTTCACCGGGGTAAACTCCAACACATGGCAGCTGAGCTGGGGGGCTATAAGCAAACCCACACCAGCCCGCCGCCTCTCACCTTGGGCAACTCCAGAGTGGTGAAGAGTCCATCCTCTCTCGAGGAGTGTGGTACCAGAGCCCAAGCTGTGCGTAGAGGTAAGTCCGACTATCGCTAGTCGGAACCTCTCTACCTCACGCACAATCTCGGGCTCCTTCCCCGCCAGTGAGGTGACGTTCCACGTCCCTAGAGCTAGTTTCCGTGTCCAGGGATCGGGCTGTCGAGGCCCCCGCCTTCGACTGCCACCCGATTGTCTAAGCACCGGCCCCTTACGGTCCCTCCTGTAGGTGGTGAGCCCACGGGAAGGCGGCCCCACGTCGCTCCTTCGGGCTGAGCCCGGCCGGACCCCGTGGGGGGAGGCCCGGCCACCAGGCGCTCGCATACGAGCCCCAACCCCGGGCCTGGCTCCAGGGTGGGGCCCCGGCTGCGCCATACCGGGCGACGTCACGGTCCTTTGATTTATTCTTCTCATAAGGGGTTTTGAACCGCTCTTAGTCTGACCCGTCGCCTAGGACCTGTTTGCCTTGGGAGACCCTACCAGGGGCATATAGCCCCGGACAACATAGCTCCTAGGGTCATTCGGGTACTCAAACCCCTCCACCACGTTAAGGTGGCAGTTCAAGGAGGGGCTATTAAATGCCGCTCCAATTAAAAGCAGGTGATGGCGAATTAGCGGTAATCAGGGAACCAGATTTACTGACTAGATGCGCGTGATCATATCGTTAGATATATCGCCCAGCCCTAGCTATAACATAAAATAGTTAGCAGTATATCAGCCACAGCTATAATTTTAATACACGTGTATCCCTAGTTTCAATGCATTTACACCAGATTTGCTTCAAATGCCCAAAATATATGACACTGAAATTTTAGCTAACAGACTTCAAATCAAATCTTAATTAAATCAAATTGATAGTTTGTAAAGTTGTGTATATTGTTGATATTTGCCTTCACAATCTCACACTAAAAATACTGCCCCCCCCCCCCCCCCCCCCAAGTGGTTGCTAAGTAAAGCCTGTTCTTAGTAAACTTGAACAAGAGTACACCACAACACAAACTACAAAACGTACTCGGTTACTAACGTAACCTCGGTTCCCTGAAATACGGGAAAGAGTACTGCGTCGAAGACGCATATGGGAAAAACTCCTTTTTTCTCCTGAACTGAAGCCTTATTCAATCACGCAGTGAAACTGCACGGCCATTGGATAGTGCAGTGTTATTAAAACAAACCAATGGCTTGGCAGTTATGGAATGCCAGAGCTGCCAATTTTAAAAATAAATAAATACATAAATAAATATACAAATAAATGTAATACGTATAAATAAATACATTAATATATAAATAAATATACATAGAAAAGCAAAAAAAACGAAAATAAATAATTATTTATACATTTATTTCGATATTTATGTATATATTTATTTTTTCCATATTTATTTATTTATTCTTTTATTTATTTATACATTTATTCATTTCTACATTTATTTATTTATACATTTAATTATTTTTACATTTATTTATTTATACATTTATTTATTTCTTCATTTATTTCTTCCTACATTTCTTCCTGCGTAGGGTAATGAGGAGGGCGTGGTTTACCTCAGACATAGCGATCGAGCTCAGAGTAAGCGAAGGCGAAGGGTTGAGGCCACAGTGATGCCTATTGTGTGGCGAAATACAATTAGTATAGCTCACTGACGTTGATACGGTCTGAGACTGCGAGGTATATGGTCAAAATCCTAAATCTTACTGTGTGACATGGATAGGCTACTCTTTATTCCGGACATGGCCGTAGAACATCGTTTGGTCTGGATTTGTAAAATGTCCTGGGCTAACAAACATGAAACAGGGACTCTGCAGTGCTTAATTTGTAAATTGCGAGGTCCTGGAACAAAGCGGGGTAACGGATGCCGGATGCATGTGATTACAGGAGGGAGAGGTGACGGAGCACTCGCGCAGTCACATTGGTCAGCAGTTTAAGTGATTGACTGCATGCATCAGTTGCTTTTAGGGTCTGTATGTTCATGAATAACATGGGAATGCCATGAAATTTTAAAACAACAATTTCCAGGCCTAAAAACGTTTTGAAAAAGTTGTGGAATTTTATTTTACAAATCTCTGTATAATAGAGTCCTAAATTTCGGTGGGGGACTGTGTAGCTGTTGCATGGTTTTAATAATTCTCGCAGCTTTCAAGTTTATAATGAGGAAAATTCCTGCATTTATTCAACATAGCTTGTAGGTTTGAATAATAAAATTAATCCACGCAAAATGTAAGATTAAATAATTCATTCGAAACAAGTCTTCGAATCCATGAACGCTTCTCATCAGCGCATCTCGTCTGCACAGTGACCTGCAGCACGCGCTGACACAAGACTTCACTCGCATCTCGGGACAGCTGACAGAACAGTCACTTGATTAATCGGGTCATTGTTGCATTGTCACAAAAATGTATAATTTGCACACATTTTTCAGTATTTTAAGCCATATGGTACTCGCGCGCTCCGAAGGCTGTATTATGTGCCCTCACAGTCACATCCAAAGTTCACGCGTATAAAGCCGCCTCGCGAGTAGCCTATTATATGAGTTATTTTTCGTAGTTTGTTGAGCTTAAGCAATCAAATACACACAATATGATGTCTGTTGTGGGTGTTGACAAACAAAACAATTTCATGGCACACTCTACTTAAACACATGGGGAAAAAAATAAAGAAAAGGGGAAAAAAATCAATAATTAAACAACACTGCGTCGTCAGTGTTGGTATTGTATCGGACACTTGCACTTAACATGAGGCTATATGAAAAACAAGCTCAAATGGAGTAAACAGGTTTTTGCTGGCGAATGAGGAGATCGCATCTGAGGCAAGTGCATCGCATTATATGCTTATAAGCATCACTGTGGCCTCAACCCTTCGCCTTCGCTTACTCTGAGCTCGATTGCTATGTCTGAGGTAAACCACGCCCTCCTCATTACCCTACGCAGGAAGAAATGTAGGAAGAAATAAATGAAGAAATAAATAAATGTATAAATAAATAAATGTAAAAATAAATAAATGTAGAAATGAATAAATGTATAAATAAATAAAAGAATAAATAAATAAATATGGAAAAAAATAAATATATACATAAATATGGAAATAAATGTATAAATAATTATTTATTTTCGTTTTTATGCTTTTCTATGTATATTTATTTATATATTTATGTATTTATTTATTCTTATTTACATTTATTTGTATATTTATTCATGTATTTATTTATTTTTAAAATTGGCAGCTCTGGCATTCCATAGGCAGTGGTGCTGCACGAACCTATGGCAGCGAAGCCCGCCAAAGCCCACCAAAATGGGCGGGGAATCTGGCTATATATTGGCCGCTTCGCCACAGGAATTCAGGTTACTTCGACTGAAGCGACGACTGAGTCGTGCAGCCTTTTAGCATGGCAAGGAACGCAGTACTCGTTCCCGTATTTCAGGGAACCGAGGTTATGTTAGTATCCGAGTACGTTCCCTTTCAATACTTCACTCGTACTGCGTCGAAGACGCATATGGGAAATCCAGTTCAATCACGCCATGCTCAGAAGGGGGGACGAGCAACGCAATCATACTTGATCTGTGAAACCAAGATATGACAACAGCAACTAGGAGCAGAATAAGCTCAATGAGGTTACGTCTGGCCTAGCCTGATCATCCCGTGTTCGTATCGCCTCAGTACCAGAGGGACCAAGTGCATACGAGTAGAGTTTGAGTCTTGGGCAAAGAATGGCCAAGAGCATGCAAATGAGGAACAAAAAAGGTGACCTTCACACAGAAAGTATCCTAGCATGAAGTGCCGGGACGTCTAGATTATAAAATCTTGCAAATGTGGACGGCGAGTTCCAACCAGCCGCCGCACAAATTTCTGCGATAATCACACCGCTAGACCATGCCCAGGACGAAGATACTGCTCTCGTCGAATGGGCTCTTACTCCAATTGGGCTTTGCAGGCCCAGAGAAGAGTAGGCTAGCTGGATTGCATCAACAATCCACTTTGAAAGCCTTTGCTTTGAGACCGGCAACCCTCTGGTGCGGTTTCTAAAGCATATGAAGAGCTGCTCTGATCGCCTTATTGGCGCAGAACGCTCTATGTAGACTTTTAGAGCCCTCACTGGGCAAAGCAGATTCAGCTCTGGATCATCCTCTGTGTTTTGTAATGCAGAGAGAGTGACCACTTGTGCTCTAAAAGGTGTGGAGAGAACCTTTGTCACATAGCCATGCCATGGTTTCAGGATGACCTTCGAGTCGTTAGACCCGAATTCTAGGCAATTAGGGCTTATCGAGAGTGCTTGCAAATCGCCCACGCGCTTAACAGACGCTAGGGCCAACAGCAGAGCGCTCTTTAGCGACAGGGCCTTAAGGCCTATGGACTGTAGCGGTTCAAAGGGGGCCCCCTTTGAACCGCTACAGTCCATAGGGCTCTCAGTACCGTGGGCAGGTCCCATGAAGGGACGGTGGGAGGGCAAGGCGGATGAAGCCTTCTGGCACCTCTCATAAATCGGATGACTAAGTCGTTTCTGCCCACCGACTGGCCTGCTATAAGGGCATGTGACGCCGCTATAGTCGCTACGTAGACCTTGAGCGTGGAGGGGGATTGTCCCTTCTCCAAGAGCTCTTGCAAAAATGACAGTATCACTGATACGTCACAGGAGGTCGGGTTTTCACCATGGTCTGAGCATAATGTGGAGAACACAGACCATTTGGAGGCATAGAGGCGTCTTGAAGACGGAGCTCTAGCCTGTGAAATTGTGTCTAGCACACGCTCAGGGAGTCCCGCGGGTTCCCGTCGAGCGACCAAAGGTGCAGAGACCACCTCTCTGGGTGTGGATGCCAAATCGTTCCGTCCGCCTGAGAAAGGAGGTCCCGTCTCAGAGGAACGGGCCATGGGGCCGCAGTCAGCATCTGTGACAGGTCGGCTATCCAGTGCTGATTTTCCCAGAGTGGGGCTACAAGAAGAACCCTGCATCTCTGGACCCTGACCCGCCTGATTACTTGGGGAATCAGAGGAACCGGAGGAAAAGCGTAAAGAAGACGGTTGGGCCAGTCCTGGGACAACGCATCCTCGATCTTGGAAAAATATGTTGGCCAATGAGAGTTGTCTTTTGAGGCAAAGAGGTCTATTTTCGCTTTGCCAAAGACCTCCCATATCTTCTGAACTGTCTGCGGGTGGAGCCTCCACTCTTCTGAGGATACTCTGCTTCTTGACAGCATATCCGCGCCCTTGTTCAGTTTGCCTGGAAGATGCACTGCTCTCAGGGACCCCAAGTTGCTCTGGGTCCATTCCAGCAGTCGCGACGTTAGTCTGAAGAGAAGGGTCGATGACAGCCCACCTTGGTGATTTATGTAAGAGACCACTGTCATGCTGTCTGATCTGACCAGCATGTGGTGGCTCCTTAGCTCTGGCAGTCTTGTTGAACTGCAATCATCTCGAGGCAGTTGATGTGAAGCCTGCTCTCCTCTTTCGACCATTGGCCGAAAGCGGGTTTCCCCTCGCACAGTGCGCCCCAACCCTTGTTGGATGCGTCTGTGGAGATCACTTTCCTTCTGCAAACCATATCAAGCGGAACACCCCGTTCTATCCATTGCATGTTCCTACAAGGGGTCAGGGCCGAAATGCAGTCCTGACTCACCTTGATATTCAGGCGTCCATGACACCACACATGAGGTGGAACATGTGGTTTCAGCCAATATTGGAGAGGGCGCATACGTAGCAGCCCGAGCTCCAGCACCGGCGATGCTGCTGCCATAAGACCCAGCAACTTCTGGAATGTCTTTAGGGGTCGAGAAGCACCTATTTTGAAGGAGGCCACAAGTCGCTGTAGAACCGCGGCGCGCTCCTTCACCATTGTTGCCCTCATCGTAACTGAGTCTAACACTGTTCCCAGAAACGATATCCATTGGCTGGGGGACAGCGAACTCTTGGCAAAATTCACCCTGAGCCCCAGGCATTCCAGATGGCTGAGGAGCAAAGTTCTGTAACCCAATGCCTCCCCCTCTGACTGAGCTAGAACTAGCCAGTCGTCGAGGTAATTGAGAATGCGGATTCCCTTCTGCCTGAGAGGGGAGAGAGCCGCATCCATGCACTTTGTAAACGTGCGAGGCGCCAGAGACAGCCCAAAGGGGAGGACCTTGGATTGGTAAGCCACACCCTCGAAGGCAAATCTCAAGAATGGCCTGTGACGGGGGCTATCTGGATGTGAAAGTAAGCGTCTTTCAGATCCAGCAAAAAGAACCAATCCCCTGAGCGTATTTGTGAGAGGATTTGTTTCAACATGATCATTCTGAAGCGCCATCTCATGAGGGCACGGTTCACATGTCTTAAATCGAGGATGGGGCGCAGCCCGCCATCCTTCTTGGGAACTAGGAAGTAACGGCTGTAAAACCCTGAGTCGCGGTGTGCTGGGGGAACGATTTCTATAGCTCCCTTCACCAGCAGATTTTCCACTTCGGCACGAAGAACGTGAGCGTTCTCGTTGTGCACCGAAGTGGTGACCACCCCGCGAAAGCGTCGTGCGAACTGAAGGGAATAGCCGTGTTTTATTATTCCCATGACCCAATCTGATACCCCGGGAATGGCTTGCCATTGTGAGGCCCGGGTGGACAGGGGTTGTATTAACTCGAGTGTTTGTCCACCGTGGGGGGACATAGCACTCGTGAGTGTTATGTGAAGAAAACTGCTCTTTTTGTGAAGGAGCGTGTTTTTTATTTTGTGCACTATAACAGCGCTTTGCTGTCTGGGCGCTAAAAAGGGCCCATTGTTTGCAGCAAGAACAACTTCGTCGACACCTGGAGATGGACGGCAAAACACACGCGGCAGTTTGGGGGGTGGTCCGGCCGCAGCGAGACTTAGCCCCCTCCTCTTTCTTTCCTGTAGATCAGGATGATGGCGGTGGCGCAGGGTCCAGCACTATCTTGGGCCAGGGTCCCATGAGTGGCCGAGCGAGAACGGTGTCGAGGCTCGGGTTTCACAGGCTGGGCCGCGGTGGTAGCAGCGGGCACTTGCTTGGGAGGCTGACGAGTCGGCACCTGTCTGGGGCGACTGGCAGCAGCAGATGAAGCGCGTTTTGGCAGGAGGTGGCGCATCGCTTGGGACGACTTCTGTGCCTCTGTGAAGTGTTCGGCGAACCCCTCGATCGCTGGGCCAAAGAGGCCCGCTGGGGGAGATCGGCGCATCCAGGAACTGGGCTCTGTCAGCATCCTTGATCTCCGTGAGGTTAAGCCACAAGTGGCGCTCCAGGACGACCAGGTTAGCCATTGAGCGCCCAATGGCCTGGGCAGTGCACTTGGTAGCACGTAGTGCTAAGTCTGTTGCACTCCTCAGCTCCCTGAGCGTGGCGACATCCGGGCCAGACTCATCAGTGGGGGCGAGAAGTTTGGCCTGGAAGACTTGTAGCACTGCCATGGAGTGGAGCGCCGTGGCTGCTTGCCCTGCCGATGAGTAGACACGTCCTGCGAGCGCCGACGTCGTACGGCAGGGTTTGGACAGATGGTTGGCCTTGGCTTTCCATCCAATAGCCGCTGGCGGGCAGAGATGCACGGCCACAGACTTGTCCAGCAGCGGCAATCGCTCGTATCCTCTTTCTTCAGCGCCGTCAATTGAGGTGAGGGCGGATGAAGATGAAGTATGCAAGCGCACCGAGTAGGGGGCATGCCACGATTTTGTGCGCTTGTCGTGGACCTCCGGGAAGAACGGGGCAGTTCGCTGATGAGGGGCTTGCTGGCGCGCCGGCAGAAACCATTCATCCAGACGGCTACGGGCTGGTTCCTCTGGAGGAGACCATTCCAGACCCAGCTCATCCACTGCCCTGGAGAGAACGCGGATAAGCTCGGCGTCCATCCCGAGTTTCGGGGGGCTGGGTTCAGATAACATAGAAGGGCAGGGTCTGGCGAGCCCGACACCTCCTCAGCGTCTGAAGCAGCTAGAGACATGCTGTCCTCTAGCAGTTCTTCCTCAGTCCCTCCAAGCAAAACCAGATCACTCGCGGCAGCAGAGGGACACTGGTCTGGCTGAACAAAGAGGACTGGGGAAACCCCTCTGGGTGGAGAACACGAGGCACGCGGGGGCTGAGCCAGCGTGAGCTCGTTTTCATCCTGCTGCTTTAATCCTCTGCCCCACCTTTTCTTCCTTGCCGGCTCGCGAGAGGAAGAAAACGGGAGGGCGCGAGGAGCGAGATCGCTCTCTGAAAAGAAAGCGATTCGCTAGTGCAGAGAGGCGATATTCATGTTCTCGCAATGAGAACAGGAATTCCCCGCGAGTGCTGTGTCAGCGTGGGGTTTCCCCAAGCATGCAACACACTCGCTGTGCCCGTCATCAGCGTGCAGAGGGGCTCTGCACGAGCTGCAATGACGAGACGGCATTTGCAACAACGCCGTAGAAAGGCTCTTTTAGAGAAATTTGCTCTTTTAATCTCTCTCTCTCTCGCCGGATGGCCGCAGGGAAGCGATGTATCTGCAACGGGGACCGGCAGTCACGTTCCAGTGCGAGGCGTGTCAACGGCGAGCAGTTCAGCGGAGATCAGCGAAGTGATGTGATGTCGTCGCTAAACGAGAAAAAAATCTGAATTCCTGTGGCGAAGCGGTCAATATATAGCCAGATTCCCTGCCCATTTTGGCGGGCTTTGCTGCCATAGGTTCGTGCAGCACCACTGCCAAGCCATTGGTTTGTTTTAATAACACTGCACGATCATATGGCCGTGCAGTTTCACTGCGTGATTAAATAAGGCTTCAGTTCAGGAGAAAAAATTTGTTTTTCCCATATGCGTCTTCGATGCAGTACGAGTGAAGTATTGAAAGGGAACTGAGATAGTGTCAGTGGTTTTCTAAGCAACACCCCAGTAAATTCATACAAGAGCAAGTCATCAAGCTGGGCATATGTGGCGATATGCAGGAAACGACGTGTATGCTCCTGTAAGCACAATATAATGAGAGTGACTCTGGGCCCCTTGGACAAGGGAAATGTTAGGGAAGAATATCTGGCCATTCTGTTGGCAAGAGTTCTGTGTTATTAATGTGACCTGCTTTTCTCCCCTGAGAGAATGGCGAGACATTTAAAAAACTGAATAAGGATTTAAGTTCACTGTGCCTTGTGAATATATGACGTTCAATGAGTATATGATGTTCACTGATCTACAAAATGTCTGAAACTGTTATGTGATGATGACAAGATGCGACATTTATACTTGCTTGCTATATACAAGAAATAAATTAATCAATCTTTATACACATGCCATCATTTTCAAATATAAATTAATAAAAAATGCAGGCATTCTTAATAAGCTCAAATATGTTATAGTGCACACGCACACAAAAGTTACACACCCTGAACCTACTAATCTCTGATTCCAGTTCCATAGCTAGGAATGTTTGGAATGACAGGAAGTCTGCTTAGAGGGGGAGGAACACAGCGCTGATGCCCCAGAAGACCTATTAAAGGTCTGGCTCCAAACAGTGCAATGAAATAGCGGGAGTCTTGGATGGCTTCCCTCTAATCAAAAATGCTAGATCTAAAAACAAACAAGAAGGTATGTTTTTGACTTGTACATTTAAAGCAGTGCTAAAAGAATCATGATCAGTAAGATTTTCACTCTTCTCCTGACCTGTAGCACAAGCATTGATGGTGCCACTGTGTGAAAAAGAAGCATATTGTGTGTGAATGTATCACACTGTGTACACATTGATTGTGTGCATTAGCCAAAGAAAGATAAGGCCTTCAATATACACGTTTCCTGAGGTGTCTCACCCCTGACCCCTGTCACAGTCAGGAACTTATTAAGTAAATCCTTCAGAGACATGGAAGTAATAGAAAGCCAAACAAAACCTAAACCATGCTCATAGACCTGCTCAGACTTTTGACAGAATCCTGAAAACCAAGTGGGGCAAGCAGAACTACTGTAGAAGCTTCAAGTTCATCTATTAATGAAATTAGCAGTAGTGTTTCTGTTATCATTTTAAAATCCAATAAGAAAGGCAAATTATTATTTTAATGCTGTTGTGATCATTTCACTATTTTGCCCACAAATATGCCAAAGCTGGTTCCATTGTTATGCTCTCTTCATTGTTCACCTCAGTACATTTCTATTAATATGCTTCATCAGTAACAAGATATCTGAAAATAAAATAAAAATAAAAAATGCAGCAAAACAAACAATTTCAAAGAAGAGGCTTTTTAATTGAGGTCCATTATAATTTTTTTTGACTAAAATGTTTTTGACAAAATCAACAAGTGCGCATGCAAAAAAAAAAAAAATGTGCAGATGCACAAAAAAAGCAAATGTTTGACTTTCCTCAGTGCTTTGAGGCTCTTGTCTCCAGGATTTTTTTTTAATTTCTTGTGACTAACGACACATTTGTTTTGCATAATGTACCTAGTAAACCTGGCTAAATTTGGTACAGAAAAGTTAATTTGCAGATTTAAAGTTCTAAAGTTATTCATTAATTTCACCTATAAAAAGTCTTTGGTATACCTCAGTTATACTATTATGTAACCACACATTAAAAGGTATTTAGCTTTATATTACTAATTTACATTTATGCACTTGGTAGACACCTTTATCCGAAGCAACTTGCAGTAAATTCAGGCTACAAGTTTCTGTGAACTCTAATTTACCAGATTTCTTAGTGTCATGATCTACCATGTTGATCTACATAATTTAAACTGTAATTTATTACACCCAAAGCCTGCATGAGCAAATCAGTTTATCTGAGATTAAATCTTTAAATTCATAAAACATAACTTGTGAATTAGTCACTGTACACAAACATTTGCTTAGCTTTTGATTTATCACTGTTGAGATCTCCTGAGACATAACCACAGCAAGATGCAGCTTACATTATTAAGACAGTTGAGCACAAAATTATTTATTCTTAACATGTTTTTCTCTTGAATTCCTCTTCTTTAACATCTGATTTTATGATAGTGCTTATAATTCATTATCTTCCCTTCTTGCCTGTCCCTCGTGATTTCCTTTTATATAAGCTGACCATTTAGTCTTCTGTTTATAAACTATTGTCAGAAATCACTGACAGTTTATACAGGGAAGCTCTTCTGCTCTAACAATAGGCTAAAGGAAATGGGAGGATACTAACGAATAAAAAAAAAATAAAAAAAACACCTTAACATGACAGTATTACAACTGGAATAAAAATGCAAACATCTGCACAATTTAGATTCTCCTTCAATGCGATCACTTCTTCCAGCATTTTCACTCTCGGGTCTGTTGACACGTTTGAGATGGTCACAGATGACCCTTCCTAATTTTACTTCATAAAGAACATGTGTACATTAATTTAGCTTGCTTTACTTCAGTGATATGATGCTCTTAAACACATTATGTAAAAGGAGCAGTTTACGTGATGTATGCAGTCTTGTCAATATCATCATTTTATTCACACTCACACTCAAATAAGGTGTTTTGAGCAGATGTTGTTTCAGCTCATTTTATTACCTAAACTTGTCATCCGTGGTTTAAATACAGTACTGTGAAAAAGTCTTATGCCACTAGTATTTTCACCAACAATGTTTTATTATTATTTCTATCTTTTGCTGTAGTGTGTCAGTAGTAAATATCAGTTTACATTTCCATTAACATTATATATTTTTTTGCCATTATTATAATAATCTAGTAGTGAGATGTTTGTTTGCATAAGGAGTCTGACAACAGCCAGTGCTCCACACAGAGATCTGATCTCACCTTCATCCAGTCTGTCTGGAATAACATGAAGAAAAAGAACAGAGACAAACTAAATTTAGTAGAACTGTGGCAATGTATCTAAGATATTTCAAGAAACCTACCTGCAAAGCTACCTGAAAAACAATGTGCGTGCACCTAGGACAAAAGCTTTTTTTAACGCATAGTGTGGTCACACCAAAAGTTTATTTAATTTAGTTAAGTTAATAGAAGTTAATTAATAAAATATATTTATGGTATTACGGAGCAGCTGTGGCCTAATGGTTAGAGAATTTGACTTTTAACCTGGAGGTTGGAGGTTCAAGTCTCAGTACTGGCAGGAGTTGTAGGTTGGGGGAGTGAATGATCAGTGTTATTCCCGAGCGCCAACCTCCCGCTCTCTCTCGTGAAGCCAACAAGGAAGTGACTAAAACTGTAATTTTGAAGGGGGTGATTTTTTTTTATAACTCATCCTTTTAAATTATATTAAGCCTTAAAATTCTGCATAATTAAGGACGTGGCCACTTGAGTGACTGTCGCGCTAGGTGGGCGTGGCTTCAGCAGCCAGCTCCTGCCTTTTCACCCATTTTCGATTGTCCGGGAGAGTCGCGTGGTGACGTGCTGCCAAGATGGCAATGGCTCGCTCTGCACACTTTGAGCTTCAAATACACTCTTCAGGAGTCTACGGGTGACGTCACGGACACTACGTCCATGTTTTTATACAGTCTATGGTTATTCCACCCTCAATACCCATGGCTGAAGTGCCCTTGAGCAAAATTGCGCTCCGGTTGTGTGTCCACAGTGTTTGTGTGTTCCCTACTCCTGTGTGTATGCACTTGGATGGGTTAAATGCAGAGCACCAATTCTGAGTATGGGTTACCATGCTTGGCAAATGTCATGATTTTCACATTGTTTTTGACAGCATCCTCACTTTACAGCATTTTTACACAAGTGCCTAAAACTTTGCACAGTACTGTAGCTTGTGTCTTGGAGACATTACCAAAGTTCTTCTGGATTGAGTCTGTCTCAGTTTGTTCTGTTTCTTCATGTTATTTTAGACAGGATGGATGAAGGTGAGATCAGATCTCGGTGTGGAGCACTGGCTGTTGTCAGACTTTGTGCAAACAAGAATCTAACTGGATTATTACATTTAATGGCAGAAATAATGTTTGGAAATGTAAACTAATATTTCCTACTGACACACTACAGCAAAATAGAAATAACTGACTTAAAACCATTTTTTGTTGGTTAAAAAAAACTAGTGGCCTAAGACTTTTGTACAGTACTGTATATGATTTAAATATGTGATTTTTATATAGATAATCTTCAGTGTGAGCTATTTAGATAATCTTCGGTGTCAGCTCTCTCTTATACAGAGAGGTTTCTTTTAGGTGATTGTTGCAGAATGACTGATGCATCATAGAGCAGATTTATTTAAGTGTTTGTAAAATAAGTAGCTAAAATGCAATTTGATATTTCACTGGGAAACATCCTACTTCAGGTTCCTGTTTACAAAGTTTTAACATCATGCTTTATTGAAACAGTGGCACAGAGGGGTTCATGCAGGTGACAGCCAGACAAACCTGCATATTATCCACCATCGTAATATAGACCAAGTGAGAGAGATAAGGTTTTGTTTGAGAGATTGAATGTCAGGGGTCAGGATAACATGCTAAAGTGGGTAGCAGGTAGTGTTCTGCAAATAAGGTGGCACTTTAAAATCTTTAGCACTTGGTCTTTGCTTTGAGTCTCCAGTCTCAAAATATTATGAAATAGTCATATTGGTCATTTATTAGTTATCAAACATTACATGAAAATTATTATCGTCTTGTCAATTTTAAGAAAACCTCCAATAAATTAATCAAACAAACACGCTTTATACCTTTTTTAATTAGTTTCTATAAAGGTTTTCTCAGTACACAACTAAGTTTAATTGAAAGATCGACCTCCATGTCAAAGCTTACCTTCATGAGCTCCTTCTGGAAAGACTTCCTCTCATTGCCCTCAGCTGCATTGCAGTCTTCCTTAAGTTTCTCAAGAACAGAAGCCACCTTTTCAGGCTCACTTTCTGGCTCTGTCCGACAGAAATGTGTCAGAGGCAGATTGACGTAACCCAAAGTGTCAGCAAACACTCTCCAACTTGCCATGTTTTCCATCAGTATTGTCTGCACTGATGCGTAGATGTACGTCAGGCACAAGCAGGGCTTTAGGATCTGCTCTAATAGGATTGTAGTTGTAAGATCAGGCCCTTTGAAATGAACAGGTTTCACTTTTCCCATGATTAGAATGTTTTTTGCATGCACCAACCCAATTCTTCCATGATAGTATCCGATGTACCATTCTTTGGTCCATAGATGTCCTTTAAGTTTTATTTTTTCCTCACTCAAAAGTGCCATTACATCACCTTTAAGATACTCTAGCAAATATAGGCTTTTGGAGTGTCTCGCAACAGTTTTCAGGAACTTAGCAAATTTTAGGTTTTTGACTAGTCTGTCCTGAAACACAGGGTACTTTGTAGTCGCTGCAAGAGGAGACAGTATGATTTTGTTTACTTCCTTTCTCTTTATGAAGCGCCTTTGAACGGAGCTTCTTGTAATTGTTTTTGGTGGTGCAGTTGGGGTCTGAACGCAAAACTGGGCCAAGATACAGTCCTTATCATCCTTGACCTGAATACGCAAAGTAAAGTCTGAAATGTCAGTTGAATCACGTGCTGCGATCAAGTAGATGAGGCGAGCCACTTTGCCAAGTTTGATCTGAAATCCCCTCACGGTTCTTGCATCTTCATTGGCTCTCACATCAAAATTGGACATGTTCGAATACATGTCAACCTGAAGGTCTTGAGGTTTTGTTAGTACAAACTGGTGTTTCCCCCAGAGCTGGAGGACGACAGGTGGAGTTGACTGTAAGTGCTTTTTTACATCGCTCACTACCAACGTCTTTGGGGCACAGTCATGGCCAAAAATGGCCACTACTGTGCTGAATGATGGGTGGATGTGCTTTGGCCCATATACTCCAAGAGTGACCTTTTTTACGACATGTTCCCAGACTGTGCTGTATGGGGCCACCGTTTGTGTTTGGGCAACTACAGAGACATACATGCAAGGCTCTAAATTGTCCAGAGTTACTTGAACTGTGTCTCCATACATGTATACATGTGGAATCGGGACATACGGACCTTCCTTGAAGTTGCTTCTCACACACACCACCTCTGTGGTTTTGCGGCTCTCTATCTTTACTACAACAGACACCTTCATCTCTAAAGTGACCCGGGTCTTGGTTTCCAAGTTACTGAGTTTTACTTCTACCACTGGACTTACGGTAGTACATCTATCATTGTTAAGCTCCAACGGTGGATCCAGAAGGGCCTTCAGTGATATCTGTTGAGTCTCACCTGGTGTAACGTGACCCTCAGGAATATATATACTGATACTGGTATTTGGTAGCTGCACAGCACCACCAGAACTGTCCAGTTTGCACACAATATCGGTCTCTATTGGCTGGGTTTGCCCCCAACCTGGGTTTTGTTCAATGGAGTCCAGATCTTGGCAGGATCGTGTAAGTTTACGGTGATTTAGCCATGCCGTTTTGAAATCCTCTCTACTTTGAAAATGCTCAGGTTTAGGAGACTTCAAGCCACCAAAAAAACTCAAGGAACCTTGATTCGCATCAGACAGGGACTGCAGGACAGACAGTTCTGACATGCTGTAGCAACGCTTACTCCTAAAAAATGGATTGTCCCTGCGAAAATTTGGGCAAGGGCTAATATTGTTTGTGTCAAATAGCCCACTTTCAAAGACATTAATATTAATAGTGCAGCTGGTGTTTGAGATGGGAGGTGAGAGATTATCTAAACACAAAGCATTTGCAGAATTCTGGTTGCTATTTTGGTCAGGGGAACCTTGCAGCGTGCCATTTAGGAAAGGGTTAGTTGACATCCGTTTATTAACAAAAGGATGGTCATTTCTAGATTCTGTGGTTTTGATGGACCCTGTCCACTCCCCCGAGATATCCATTTCTTTCACTCCCTCAGAAATGTCACTTAGGCTGTCAACCATGCCGCTATCACTGAACGTTGAATCTCGATAATTGATCAGCTGAACGTAAGCAGCTGGGATATATCCCATCTCTTTACTGTTGTGTGCATACCACCACTCTTCACCCGATGTGTCTATAACATAAAGACAGTCTCCCTTTGAGAATTTGAGTGTGGTAAAGCTGGATGGACAGTAATCCTTAATGGCAATCACTTCCCTGACAGCTCCAAATGAAGCAGTAGCATCCAGTCGTAAGGCACTAGCTGAAGGCACTGTAAAAAAAAAAAAAAAAAAATAAGTGAAAGAGGTTAAAACTAAAAGCTAACACTATGCTGACTGTGAGGTAAAAATAAGAAAGGAAACCTTTAACATCTGTAAGGGTGGCCTCTGGCACTCCTTCACTGAGATCAATAAGTGCACCCTCAGATCTGCAGCGAGGGAGCACAGTGTTGTTGTTTGCTGATCGAATGCGATGGGCAGCCATGGTGTGTATTTCTACCAAACTCCACTTCTTGTCTCAAGTTTCTCTTCCCATGTTTGTTTCAGTATTAGAAATTAATGGCCTTCCATAACATCTGTCACAAAGTAAAGGTGAAAGAACATTATAAGTTTGCTTTTTTATTTTGGCAGAATATAGTATTTAAGGAAATTTGATATTGTTTGCACAATTAAAAAACAGATGAACCAGGAGTTCAAGAAAATGAAAAGAAAAAACTGCATAAGAATATTCATAAGTTTAATTCTTGAAAAAAATCTTTAGTTCTCAAATATTTTCTAAAAAAACATTAATTTTTTTCTAATACAATTTTGTATCAGTCCTTTTCTGAAATGATCAGAACAAGCATTCATCAACAAGGATTATATGCTGTTGGCAGTGATGACTTTATATATTCTTTTCCATTCAGTGTTAATCAGTAATTTAATTACAGTAAGATTGTAAAGTATCTTGTACAACTCTTTCCATATTGGTTTATATCAGACGTATAAGGCAAACTTCAATTTTATGGCCTCGTCCCACTTATCCTAAACCTAAGAGAACCTACACTTTGCCACAACTTGTCTTGAAGTAAGGCTAATAAGGGCAGAAATATTTGCTCTTGTCCAGACACGTCTACGTTATTCATGATATCCTCTTGCACATAAACAGAGAATAAAAGGCCCTGGTCTCTATGAAGGGTTGCACAAAATTGCCCATATAGCCTGAAATCAAAGTCGCTACATTTGTTCCTCTTTTATGTTAATTATTATACTTCTATTTATTTTATTTTTGTGCAGTAACATATCTTATCAAATGATTGCTTCAAAAATTGTGCAAAGTGTTTAAATTATTCATTTATTAATAGAAGTTCCATCTGAGCCGCTTTGCAGTATGCAAGCTTAAGGATCAAACGTTGCTGGCTTTTAGTAATCAAGAGTAGGATAGTGTTTGAGTGGAACTCGGCATCCTCTTTTCTGATCATTTACTATAAAGGCTCTACAGCAATACACATCAATGGTTTCCATGGCTACCACCTTGGGGAAGAAAGCACACACAGTGAATTGCCTTTAGAGAAAATGCCCACCTGTAGTCTACTGGGAATGTCTCATGCACAACAGTCTGACATATTATAAAACTACTAACTACAAAAGCAAAGCCACTTAGGCTGCCTTATTGATAAGGGTTACAGTTTTATATGCAATGTTATGAGACAGTTCACACAGATGTACATCATCAGGAGCAAATATCTATCTATCTATCTATCTATCTATCTATCTATCTATCTATCTATCTATCTATCTATCTAGCAAATATATATAGCAAATGGGTAGCAGTCATGTTCTGCTCTGTAAATAACTATATAAAAGATATTACTAGAAATGTATATGGAGTAAACATTATTATCATTATTATTTCATAAATGGACAAAATGTTTCTGAAAATAGTATGGTACCTGTATTACAGTATTTATAGTATGTGTACAGTATTTATAGGGCTCCAGCATCTGCTCTGTGAAAAACTCATTGTACCACCTTTTTTTTCCAGAAATACAGAGGCAGAGCCTGTAAAATAAGGATGTGCTACATTTCCCAAAACTTCCATTGCACAATCATATTTCGGCAAACACCTTCAGGGTATGACAGAACATACCGGTCTATGACATCAAAAGAATCCCAGTGTAAACTGTTAAATTAATTGCTAATGTCATAGACCTTTATGCATCATTGGACATTTTCAGGACTGAACTTGCCTTACGAGCATACATAGTTTTGAAGCATGACGACTGCTTTTTGGTGACATGGCTTTATACAATATTTAAACTATATGAACTGCTAAAATACTACAGTAATGCTTAATCATGAGCAAAATAAATGAATAATAATAATAATAAAAACCTAAAAAAAAAAAAAACTTTTTGAAGTATGGTACATTCCAGATGGAGCTCAAAACATCTGCACCACGTTTTAAAGTTTTTCCCATATATCTAAATAATATAGGCCAATGTAGATGACTTGTGAGGAGAAATTAGGAAGAAAATCTTGTTCAGCCTGTTTAATTAAACATTAATTATGCGGAGCACTTAGTAGTTTGACATGAGAGGATTCCTGAAGGTTTGAGTCCTGATACTAATACAATTTTTATCGGTTACAGTTACATTGGTCAGTCTAAATTAGGGCGCAAAGGACATTTTCTGATTTCCCTTTATGAAGTTTTCAAGGGCTAAATGCAGGTTTTAAACTTTGAAACAGTGAGTTCAGATTCTTTGTAAGATAAGATACTGTCCTCGGTGGCTGGATGAACAAGTTGAAACGTATTGTGAAATTCCAGTCAACAGATGAAGACATTCAGAAGACCTACAGACTCACACAGTCTCCCATTTCTAGCAAGTTTCAAGTGTCAAACACGGCGAAACTGGGCAAATAATTCGAGCTAAAGTTTCAGAAACAGCAGTTGTGAGTTCAGCAAGAAAAGTGGCAACTCGGTGGCAGATAGCGACGCGAACAGAGCTAACGTTACATCCCACTAATCGATGAAAGCCGGATGGAAGAGATAAAAGCCAAAACATATAAATTATACTTACTTTTTGGAAGATGCGGTCAGTTTCTTGAGTATGGACCGTTATGTGCAGCTGTCGTGAGCGCGCGTCTCGGTTGTGCAGGAACATACTATTGGTACAGTAGGAGAAGCTGCGTGACGTCATCATCCAGGAGGCGTCCCGGACAGAAAACATGGACAATCCCTCTTTACTGCTTTTCAACTGCCATGATAATTTACACGACAAGATTGAGTGTGTTAAGGTACATCTATACCTCATTATCCCATAGTGTTAATGTACTTAAATGTTTGTAGTTGTAGGCATTTTATCTCACTTTCTTTTTTGAAGATACACGTTGCATTTATTAGATCAAGTTGCATTGAAAAATCCATTTTGAAAAGTTTGATTTCATTTTAAGTAGGCCTTGTGTAGAGGGAGCTTTCTGAATTTCGACCGCATTCTTAATACGTTGGCAGTCAGTAACTACAAAAGTTGTGTGACAGTCAAATCAGACGTAATCCAAGTTCAACCGTTTTGAGGACTGTCTAAATATAAATATTTGGCGGCACCTGTTGGGGATTTAACATATAACAAAGCGGTTTGTGCCTTACCGCAAATGAGGCCTAAAATTTGAATTTAAACGCAGCTAACTGACATGTCATTAAACATACACCAGAACGACCACACACAGGAACAGTTTCTTCCCTCAGGCAATCCATCTTATGAACAGCTGATAATAACTGTGGAACACACTACACTATGTATATTTATAATTATATACACATACACTTATTTATCTAACACACATACTTAGCGTACACTTAAATTCTTTGCACATAATATAGGCCTACATGTACATACATAAATGCTCATTGTAATATACCTGCCATACATTGTCAATTTGTATATTGTCATTCCTTACCTACATATTTGTATTTTTTATTCCTTATTGTGTTTTTTGTTCTGTCGCTGTTATGTTGCACTGCAGACTTCTGTCACGAAAACTAATTCCTCGTACGTGTGAACATACCTGGCAATAAAGCTCATTCTGATTCTGATCATTCCATCCCTCACAGCCTCGTTTTTATTCCTGTCAGAAATTAAATATGCCGCTACTCTACTAAGATTTATGGTTTTTAAACTTCCTCTACATTATACAGTAGTTTTTTCTTCATTTCTTGTAGCTTGTCACTCCTCAGCAGAATGCCAAGCTGAAGGATTTTTTTTTTAATTGTACAAAGATTCATTACATTCATATTGATATTTTATATAATATCATTTCCAGTTGTCCTCTATGCAAATTATAAATTTCTTAACAAAAGTTCCAATTAGCTAAGTAAATTTGTTTGATCCATATCATTCATAATTAGCAACATGCTTTTATGGTGTGGTGATTTTTCTCATACAGTATATTGTAAGTAGGTTATAAAAAAAATCTCCAATGATTGATTCTTTTGCCAAATTTACACTATAAAGGAGGCACAGAAGTGCTTCTGAAGTGGTATTTAGGTATCTATATGCAGACTGTAGAATTTTATCAAAAATATTGTCTGCCTCACTGAAGAGTCCGAAGCAACAGTTTGTCATGAAGTGCACACAAACAAGGAGATCCAAAAGCAGTGTTTTATTAGGGTAATCCAGAATCATAAATCAGCCAGGCAAAGGTCAAAATCCAGAAAAGCAGTCCAAAACAAGAAACATGGCAAAAACCAGGGAACACGAAAATAACGGGTGACATTAACCAAGGACTCCATGACAATGACTGAAACAAACATGGTATATATAGACAGGTGCAAACAATGTGAGTGGGAACAGCTGTGTGCAATGAAGTGATTAGTCCATAAGGCTTGTGAGAAATGCAGTACTGAAGTGGGGTGAGGATATGGGGAAGTCAGACCTTAGTGGACACCCAGGGATACACAGACCAGACACTGTGACACAGTTTTCCCATCATTCACCTTGCTCATTCTGTGTTTGTCCCTCACCAGTGTCCCATTGACACTCGTAAGGTTTTGTCAGAGAACGGTTTGATAATCGGCGGTATGTTCATGCTGCCTGTGTTCCTGCACCGACCCCTGTCTGAGATCTGCTCACTTGTGGAGAAACTCAAGTACTGCGATGCTCTGGCTACCAAGAGCGTCCAAATCCACAGCCCACCTGCTAAACCCAACTGCACCACCTGGTTAGGAGGTGAGCAAAGAAAGGCACGGCCGAGGCTTTGAGACTTCTGTCCTCTGCATTGGACGAGAAGAGTTTTATAAAGCAGTAGTGACAATGAAGATTTGCTGAAAATGTGCTCACCATCGGCCCATCCAAGATTAGGATGAGTTTGTTACTTCATCAGGTTTGTAGAAATGTAGCATTGCATCAGTGTATCGGCAATGGATGCCCTGCATGAATGGGTGTCGCCAGAATGAGAGTAAAAACATCACAATAATCCACAGAGGTAAAAACATCACAATAATCCACACCACTCCAGTCCAATCCATCAGTTCACATCTGGACAAGACAAAAACTAAAGCGTTAAGACATATTTAACTTCAAACTATTGCTTCTGGCTAAAATAGGAGTTCATAATCCCAGTTAAATGTGCCATAGAATGCATTGATACAATATTTTAAATGATATCTACATAAAAGGTATGTGGCTTGAGTAAGGGAAAAAATTCTCCAGAAATGGTTTTGCATGTCCATTTTCAAACCTAGGATTTGTTCCTAGAATTATTTGGAAGGGTCATGAATAATAATGTTGGGCTCTGCTCTGATTGGCTGTTTCACGGCACAAATCTTTTCTGTCCAGCGTGAACGATGGAGAGATTAGGCATCCAACCTGATATGTCTGAGCCTGTATCAAACAAAGATAGAGATTTTAAGAGATTTTGAAAGAATGTTTAGCATCCGAATGAAAGAGGCTTGAGAGTTGTCTGTGAAGATGTGGACGCAGCCTCTGTGTTGCTGTTATAAGCATTTTTGCACTTATCTTTTCCACTTTTTTTGACACTTTAGAAAGTTCATGGAGAAGGACGTTGCAGTTTAGGGTCAGCGATATCTTTATCTATCTTAATTGCTAAATATTTGAAAACATTTCTGTTTATTTTTTATTTATTTATCAGTTTTAATAGCAATATCTGGCAACATTGCATTGATGTGCAGGTCTGGCTGGCCTAGAACATGGGCTGGAAAACGTTATGCAAATGTTGGGGGTGTAAACATTAATGATCCCTATGGTGTTATGTTTGGATTCGCCTCTTTTTCAGTGGACTATTGCAGCACAAGATTTTCAATGGTGTTTGAGGCTCATGATATTTCACGATCATTTTCATGTACATAACTCTTATTCAACTATGCCAAGGTAAATACAGTTTTCCATTCTCTGGTACCTTTAACAGAAATATGTTCAAATATCATTTTGCAAGCTTTTCCATGAAGTTATTAAAATTTTATTTTTGAATGTTCACTGGACGTCCAGCTTTTTTAAAAAAAAATCATAATTATGTTATTAATAACTCACCCTCATGTTGTTCCAACCCCGTAAGACCTCCGTTTATTTTTGGAACACAGTTTAAGATATTTTAGATTTAGTCCGAGAGCTCTCAGTCCCTCCATTGAAACTGTGTGTTCGGTATACTGTCAATGTCCAGAAAGGTACATCATCAAAGTAGTCCATGTGACATCAGAGGGTCAGTTAGAATTTTTTGAAGCATCGAAAATAAATTTTGATCCAAAAATAGCAAAAACGACGAATTTTTTCATCATTGTCTTCTCTTCCGTGTCTGTTGTGAGAGAATTCAAAACAAAGCAGTTTGTGATATCCGGTTCTCGAACGAATCATTCGATGTAACCAGATCTTTTTGACACAGTTCACCAAATCGAACTGAATCGTTTTAAATGGTTCACGTCTCCAATATGCATTAATCCACAAATGACTTAAGCTGTTAACTTTTTTAATGTGACACTCCCTCTGGGTTAAAACAAACCAATATCCCAGAGTAATTCATTTACTCAAACAGTACACTGACTGAACTGCTGTGAAGAGAGAACTGAAGATGAATACCGAGCCGAGCCAGATAAACGGAGGACATGAGGGTGAGTTATTAATAACATAATTATGATTTTTCGATGAACTAACCCTTTAAGTGTCAACTGATTTAGTCTTGTTAACTCAGATTGCTCTTTTCTTTTTCTTTCTTTTTTCATTTTGCAGTCATGTTTTACTAAAAGTTCGAGGTCTGATCTTAAAGAATAAAAGATTGTTAGGGTTTCTCTTTAACAATGTTTTTTTTTTTTTTGTGGTTTCAGTAAACTTGCGAACAAACTTCTATGGATTCTATGGAATTATTTCCCCCAAGGAATCAAAAAGGTCAATTTGGAGAAAAAAAGTCAGCAACCTTGAGATATTAGCGAACTGTGAGATAGATCAGTCGTGACATAAATAGTCAAAATGAATTTTTTTTTCTTCTCTATTTATTTATTTATTTTTTAATTCTGTGGTGGATATTTGTAAGAGCACACTTGTCTGCGGGGAGTGGTAAGGACAATGGCCCCAAAGAAAAACATCTATTTTTGGCAAGTTCCAGTAAACATTGGACTTGAACCATTTTTATTTGTTGTCAATATGACATTGGACTCAAGAAACACCATGTTAACAGAATTTGAGAACCAATTACAATCAGATAAGATAGTAAGATTTTTCTAATTCAGTTTGTGCATTTATGTTCAAAATAGGAAAAATATGAATTCTATCTTGAGATCCATTGAGAATCACCCAGCTGCATAAGCTCCCCTTTCTGCAACTCAGGAGATCCATGAGTGTTAATGAAGAGGGAGGGACTATCGTTAATTAGCTGAAATCTGTAGAATACAAAAAGACCTAAGGGCAGTATCTCTACATTGTGTTTAACTGTTAAACAATGGCTGGAAGTTGGTGTTTGGTTCAGATTTTGCTGGTTTGTGCTTTCTGTCATGCTGTTCCACACTGGAGTAAATCGCTTCAGGATGTTCAATCTCTGATGACCCAGCAGTTTCCGCTTCAGAAGCCAGTTCAACAACCAAGTAACCAGCAGGTTCCTCAGCAGTTTCCGCTTCAGAAGCCGGTTCAACAACCACCTTACCAGCAGTTTCCGCTTCAGAAGCCGGTTCAACAACCAACTAACCAGCAGTTTCAGCTTCAGAAGCCAGTTCAGCAACCTAAACCTCAGTTTCTGCTTCAGAAGCCAGTTCAACAACCTGAACCGCAGTTTCCACTTCAGAAGCCAGTAGTGCAGGCAGATCCCCTTGATAAATGTGCTGTAGCTGATTCTGAGCAGATCCAATGTGGTCTACCTGGGATCAGTAGTGCTGAGTGTGAAGCTATTAACTGCTGCTTTAACGCACAGCAGTGTTTCTATGGGAGGGCGGGTAACTGTTCTCAATCTTATTCTGTGTTAAACTGATTCTCTGCATTAACCTGCTCTTGTACCTTGTTCTAGTAACTGTCCAGTGTATTAGAGATGGTCAGTTTGTGGTAGTGGTGTCTAGAGATGTTACTCTGCCTCGACTGAGTCTGGATTCGGTTCATCTACTGGGTGGAAACGACCCACCTTGTGCTCCTGTGGGGTCCACACCTTCCTTTGCCATATACCAGTTCCCTGTGACCGCATGTGGCACAAGTGTGATGGTGAGCAGCTGCTACTGGTTTTATTCTGCATTTGCTTATGATGGACTGGATTCTGCCACCGTTTCCGTTCACAGGAGGACGGCGGATATGTGGTGTATGAAAACTGAATGACCTCGTCCTATGAAGTGGGGATTGGACCATATGGTTCCATCACAAGGGACCGTCATTTTGAGTAGGTGATCGATGACTTGGTGTGAACATTAGTCTCTAATAAATGCTACAAGCTCGCTGTGTGTTGTCCAGGTTCCTCTTCCAGTGTAGATACTCTGAAACTTCTGTGGAAGGTCTGGTTGTTGAGGTCAACTCTGTTCCTCCACCTCTACCAGTAGCTGCTCCTGGGCCTCTCCGGGTGGAGCTCAGACTTGCCAATGTGTAACTAAAGGCTGTGCTGAAGGTAAGGTCTTGTCCTGTGTCTGCCTAAAGCCTTTCAAACTTGAGGCAGGTTAAACCCCAGTGTTCCTCAGGGGATGAGGCCTACACGTCCTACTACAGTGACGCTGATTATCCCATCACAAAAGTCCTGCGAGAGCCTGTGTATGTTGAGGTGCACATTATGGAGCGGACTGACCCCAACATTGTCCTGGCGCTGGGACGTTGTTGGACTACTTCAACCCCCAGTCCACTCAGTCTCCCCCAGTGGGACCTTCTGATCGATGGGGGAGTGTACAGCCCATCTTTATCCCGCTAGTCTGCTGGGAGACCCTTTCTAACCTTCTCTTTTGTCTTCAGATGCCCTTACCAGGACGACCGTTATCTGACCACACTGGTTCCAGTGACTGGATCATCTGGTCTTCAGTTCCCAACCCACTACAAGCGCTTTGTTGTGAAGATGTTCACATTTGTAGATCCAGCTTCACTGGCTGCTCTGCAGGAAACCGTATGCCCCCCCTTTACTTGAACATTTGTATTTACTACTTGTGGGTTCTATGACTTGAGCCTCTTTCTTCCCTGTCAGATATTCATCCATTGCAGTACAGAGGTGTGCCATCCATCATCTGGCTCTTGCGACCAAAGCTGCACCAGGAAACGTGAGTTCTCGCTTTCTCTTGACAAGAGGAACTGAGCATTTTAGAAGTGTTCTCCCTTCTAACACTTCTCTTTCAGGAAGAGATACTAGTATCAAGGCTGTCTCTGGGGAGCAGACTGTGGTTTCTAATGGAGCAGTTACTCTGGTCATGTAAATCTATATATATATATATTTTTTTTTTTAATAAACTTTTTGCAGAACCCCGAGGTATCTTGTCTATTGGTCTTGTTCTGCAGAATCTGATATTAAACACCCGTCTTGTCAGGTTTTTTTTTTTTTTTCTTCCTCCCTATCAAACCAAGGTTCCATAACCTTTTGTAAGATTGTGCATTCTGAGTCCTTTATCCATCCTCCAGTTGCTAACCTTGAGCAGAACAAGGTTCCCCTTTTTAAAGGGTTAATTGTAAACCGGATATTTAACCCATCCAAGTGCACCTACACATTTTGCGGGGGAGCAATTGGTGGTCTGGTGTCTTGCTCAGGGCACCTCGGCTGTGGGTGAGCTGATTTCCCACCCAATTCCCGCTGGGACTGAGACTTGAATCCGTTAGCTTTAGGTTACAAGTCTGACTAGTCAACCATTGGGCTGAGACTCAACCACCACAACTTGTGGGTCATATTCGACGCATCTGTCAGTCATCCTAGTACTATCTGCCTGTAGTGGGAAAGATTTGGTTGCAAGCTGGGCAGTTGGAGGATGGAGTCCGACTTGTGACCTAAAGGTTTAATACTCCATACCAGTAGTGAATGTAGGTTAGGGGTTGAATGAACCATGCTCCCTTCCACTTTCAATACACCCAGTTGCTCCCCAGGCACGACAGTGACTGGTTGCAAACTGCACTGGGTGTGTTCACTGCTTCTAATGTGCATGCAGTAACTTGGAAGTGTTAAAATTGGAGGACCATTTCAAGTATGGGTTGCCATACTTTGCCTTTGCTGTCTGGTCAGTGTTGGTTTTTAGAGTAGGTTTTTTTTTTTTTTTTTTTTTTTTTTTAGCATTTCTTTCCCACTTCACACAAAGTGATTATTGGCAAGTAAAAGGATTCCTTAGCATGTTTAGCTGAGAGGAGAAAATCCTGGTGGAGCCAATCCTTCTGACAAGAAACCAATTACAATACATTTTAATAAATTTGAGGCGTTTTTATTTCCTCATGCGTAAAAGGCTAACCTGCACCCTGGGGCATAATATTTTGGGCTATACCGAAGGCAATGTTGGAAAATATGACTCGAGAGTAAAAAAAAAAAAAAGTGGTTTGCTGAAAAAAAAGTACTAGACACCAGCAGGAGCTGGTGATGAAAATTTCAACAATTCAAAGTTTTATTGGAGTATACTGTATGGAAGAAAGCGTATTGAAGTTTATTTTTATTAATGCACATAGTAGGCTATATATTATAGTCTAAATAGTAATATATTTAAAATACATTAACAACTGTAATTTTGGAGAACTCACTTAAGTTGAAATTAAAATCAGTTATTTTACATGTGCTTTAGTATATTGATAAATACATAAAAATAATTGTACTTATTTAGAATACAATAACAATTAAAAATGTTTAAGTAATACTTAGACATTATCATAGAGTGCATTTTTTTTAAATTGCACTTAAGTATGTTAAGACTTATTGTGATTAAAGTGTAATCTTTTTAAGTTCACTTACAGTAAGTGGCCTTTAATTTAAACTATATGATATTTGTATGATTGGAAGTACACAAGTACATTTTGAATACAGTTAAGCACACTTTTTCACAAGGGTAATGCTGCTCAGAAGTGGCATAAATGCATTTACAACTGTGCTGTATATTTTGATACTTGAGATTGAGGCGTGTCTGAACGTGTTAAGTTACACTTAATTTTTGGGTAGGCACAGACCAGCGGTTTAACTCGGCTGTGAAAAGACACCTTCAGACACGGTTTTCATTTATGGGCATGTTTAGCTCTGTATGGTGTCTCCAAAACCAGGGTCGTTTAGCTCTGCTCCTGGAGATCTACCTAGATAATACTCAGTGGTTGAATTGTAAAAAAAAATGGGGAATCCTGTGATTACAAATTTGTCTTTTTATTTATTAGTTTTTATTTAACAAACAAACATAAAAAGCTTTATTAAATGATCTATGGTTTGTACGAGCTGTTTTCCTTGTGTCAAAAGTTTTAAGTTGTTTTGGGGGGGACGGGGTCATCTTCACAATGTAGGTTAAACCAATGCCTGTGGCCTACATGCACGAACACGAGCACGCACACACACACACACACACACACACACACACACACACACACACACACAATCTCTGTGTGTCTGTGTGCCAAATCACCTAAATGATGCCCCTTGTGTGGCATGTTGACAAAATTTTTTTTGGTGTATTATTTTGTCAATAACGATAATTAATATTTTCCTGAGTGATGGTTTGGGATTTCCTGGCAATTCGTACATATTTTACAAGGTGGCTTATTCGTCCGAATTCGTACGACCACACTCGTACAAATTCACACGATTTTTGCCAAATCGTACGTATTTTACGAGTTGCACAATTTGTATGAATTTGTACGAATGACCTACACCTAACCCCGCCCCTAAACCTAACCAACATTGGGGATTAGACAAATCATATAAAATCGTACGAGTGGTCGTACAAATTCCTACAAATAAGCCACCTCCTAAAATACGTACGAATTGGTCGTGAGATAGCGTTGTTTGAGCCTGTCATGGATAAAGAAATATAATTTTAAAACCACCAATAGGTGGCGACAAGTATCTGTTAAATGAATGATTCATTGAATTCTTCAAGCAAACGATTCTTTCAAAACTGCTGATTCATGTAGAGTCGACGCAAGTTGACTGTGAATGGATCACCGAATAATTGGCTCACTTGATTCTTTCAAAAAGGGATTCATTCATGAAAGAAACACATGCTCTGAGACACATGGCAGATCTGCTCCAGCTTTGTTTGGAAGTATTTTATGTTTGCTATTCAGTAAAAAAAGACTAAATGTGTCTAAAATGTAAATCACTCACTTAACTTACTGTCTTTTGAACGGCTGTATAGAAATCGTTTAACATTTGCGATCACGCACACGTTCTAAGATTAACTAGCCTATGCTAACGATAAAAAAAAACAAAAAAACTCACAGGCATATTTATCTTTCATTATTTTAATCAGAGGGATTCTAACATTATAATAGACTTCATCATGAAAATAGTGCTTTTGGAGATGTTTTTTTCACACTTCATAACAGTGGGATATGGCAAAATTAATTTTTTGGGCAGACCTGGGCAAAGGTGAGCCCATCCCCAATCCCCCCTAAAAAAAACGCCCATCTTATTTTCTCCTCCAACCTTAAAATCATCCTTCTTCGCTGTTCTTCCCTTTTTTGTTTACCCTTTCGCTGCCTACGCCCCTGAATTCATAATGTATATTAGAAAAGGGCGATCATTAGCCTACTGAATGGGACACATAGTTCTCTTCTTTCTGAAGAACATGAGAAGTTGCTCATTATAAATGATTATACGTAGATAATATTAATAATTAATTTGTCTGATAAGTTAAACAGTACACTCACTGAACTGCTGTGAAGAGAGAACTGAAGATGAACACCGAGCCGAGCCAGATAACGAACAAAAGATTGACTCTTCTAGAGTCAAGAACCGTTTCTGTCAGACGTGTCCGATTCGAGAACCGAGGAGCTGATGATACTGGGCATGTGTGATTCAGCGTGAAGCAGACTGACACACAGAGCGTCTGAACCGAACTGATTCTTTTGGTGAATGATTCTGAACTGATTCTGTGCTAATGTTATGAGCGCGGGTAAACCGAGGCTTGAATGAAGGGCAATCATCGCCAATGACGTCATTACGTCGAGCGCAAAAGAACCCGTGAACTGTTTTCTTCAACCGGTTTATTGAATCGAACTGTCCGAAAGAACTACTGGTGATCCAAAAACCGATGAGTCAATCTTTTGTTCATTATCTGGCTCGGCTCTGTGTTCATCTTCAGTTTTCTTTTCAGCAGTTCGGTCAGTGTACTATTTGAGTAAATTAATTACACTGGGATATTGGTTTGTTTTAACTCAGAGGGAGTGTCAGCCACATTAAAAAAGTTAACAGCTTAAGTCATTTGTGGATTAATGTGTATTGGAGACGCGAACCGTTTAAAACGATTCAGTTCGATTTGGTGAACTGGTTCAAAAAGATCCGGTTACATCGAATGATTCGTTCGTGAACCGGATATCACAAACTGCTTTGTTTTGAACTCTCTCACAACAGACATGGAAGAGAAGACAATGATGAATAAAGATGTAGTTTTTGCTATTTTTGGACCAAAATGTATTTTCGATGCTTCAAAAAATTCTAACTGACCCTCTGATGTCACATGGACTACTTTGATGATGTTTTTCTTACCTTTCTGGACATGGACAGTATACCGTACACACAGTTTCAATGGAGGGACTGAGAGCTCTCGCACTACATCTAAAACAGTAAAAACTGTTAAAATAGTGTATCTTAAACAGTGTTCCAAAGATAAACGGAGGTCTCACGGGTTTGGAACGACATGAGGGTGAGTTATTAATAACATAATTATGATTTTTCAATGAACTAACCCTTTAAGTGTCAACTAATTTAGTCATGTTAACTCAGATTACTCTTTTCTTTTTCTTTCTTTTTTCATTTTGCAGTCATGTTTTACTAAAGAAAGTTCAAGGTCTGATCATAAAGAATAAAAGGTTGTTAGGGTTTCTCTTTAACAATGTTTTTTTTTTTTTTGTGTAGTTTCAATAAACTTGCGAACAAACTTCTATGGATTCTATGGAATTATTTCCCCCAAGGAATCAAAAAGCTCAATTTGGAGAAAAAAAGTCAGCAACCTTGAGATTTTAGCAAACTGTGAGATAGATCAGTCGTGACATAAATAGTCAAAATGAAAAATTTTTTCTTCTCTATTTATTTATTTTATTCTGTGGTGGTAATAAGCTTCCATATACTTAAAATCATTTACTGCTTAATATAGGGTTTTCCTCATATTTGTAAGAGCACACTTGTCAGCTGGGAGTGGTAAGGACAATGCAGAGCCGGCCCTAGACCTTTGGGGGCCCTAAGCAAAATTCGGTTGGAGGCCCCTTTGACCATTTTAAGTAAGGCCTAAAGAAAAGCAATGACTACCTTATAACTATACTGTACATATTATATCTACCATGTTATTTTTAAATTTTTTAGTCTATTAAATTATGTTTAAATTATTCTATGTATGCTGTATGTTAATTATCTTTTTTACGCTGTTGGTCCTGAGTAAGTATTTTGTTCTTATGTGGCAACATGTACAGAATGACAATAAAAGACCTTGAGTTCTTGAGTTGAGTTCCATGTTTGATGTCTAAAACGAAAATTATGATACCACTGAGCTGAATGGCAGTGCAGTTTAACGAACACACACTGATGAACTTGCTGAATAAGACTGATAAAGTGATTTTCACTGACCTTCAAAGAAAATTTTTTAATTGACACCAGAGTTTAAGAGGCACAAACAACAGCCTATATATAATTTAAATGAAATCGAGCAAATAGAATAACATTTAAATAAAATATTATATATAATAATAAATAGAACATTTAAATGTTTGAATTTTTCAAATAAACAAAATTAACAATAACATCTAAAACACCACAAACAAGATTAATAGTAACAATAATAAGAATTAGGTAATATTTCAATAGAACTATTAAAATCCATATTTGTGCAGAATGATGTGCTCAAAGCAACATGGAGTCACAGTGTGCAGCGCTGCGCTGCTCAAGTGCGCATTTAAAAGTTCACGGCACAAAGCGAAGAAATGTCGAGCGCACAAATCCTAATGTATATCTGTCCAACAGTTTATTGATCATTTGTTTCTTCAGTTTTAAATTCCAGTTATTGTGCGTTTGATGCCGATTCATAGTCCTTGTGATGTGTGTGATCTAACAGGCAGACGGTAGCGAGTCGTTTAAAAACAGCAACAAACATAAAATACAAATACACAAAATAAAGTCATTTTATGCAAATCCACAGACCTTTCTAGATCTAGAGATCAAGCATTATAATGTAAATATATCATATGATATATTGGAGAGAGTTTTACCGTGCACGAGACGCGCCCTTTTTGAATAACGTTTATGAATGGAGAATGATTGACGAGGAAAAACGAGTTTCCGTAAACTTTAATTTAATGATGTAAATAGTTGGCCTGTCGTGATATTCGATAAATCAATTAATCGCACTATTAAAAAATGAGCTCGATAATTTTTTCGGCCGCGATAATTTCTTTTTTCAATTTTTATTTAAGAAATGTAACATGTCACGATGTGTGGTCAGTCTGGAGCGCAGCCTGTGGACAGCCCGTGGCAGACACACCCTTTCCGATGGCAAAGTTGTCCCAGGAATAAAGAGATAACGACTTCACTTGTCTCCATTGAATCCAATGGGGTCGCTGTGTCCATTTCTTTTACTGTCTACGCGCCCAGTGAGTTCACACACACACTTTCTTTCCAAAGCGCTCGGGCAGTTGCGCTCAGGGGCGGACTGGCCATCTGGATGAGTGAGTCGATTGCGCGGCCGTGGCCGAGTTCAAACCGAGTTGGAGTGTTTTGCCCTCCCTCCCTGTTTAGTTTGGTCTACTCCACTGCGTATCTTGAAACACACCCCCTTTAACGTCGTCTATTTTACAGAGAGAGAGAGAGAGACAGATTTATCCGGTACAGCGAATTTCTCTGAGCAGCAGGCCACTGTATACGTTCACTTAAAACATAACCGACTGTGTTTACGAGAATACTTGCAGAAACAATTATTTTTAGAGTGACTCTAGGGGGCCCTCTGCTGGCTACGGGGCCCTTTGCAATTGCAAGGGTCGCTTAGTGGCTTGGCCGGCTCTGGGACAATGGCACCAAAGAAAAACATCTACTTTTGGAAAGTTCCAGTAAACATTGGACTTGAACCATTCTTATTTTTTGTCAATTTGACATTGGACTCAAGAAACACCATGTTAACAGAATTTGAGAACCAATTACAATCAGATAAGATAGTAAGATTTTTTTAAATTAAGTTTGTGCATTTATGTTCAAAATAGGAAAAATATGAATTCTATCTTGAGATCCATTGAGAATCACCAAGCTGCATAAGCTCCCCTTTCTGCAACTCAGGAGATCCATGAGTGTTAATGAAGAGGGAGGGACTATCGTTAATTAGCTGAAATCTGTAGAATACAAAAAGACCAAAGGGCAGTATTTCCACATTGTGTTTAGCTGTTAAACAATGGCTGGAAGTTGGTGTTTGGTTCAGATTTTGCTGGTTTGTGCTTTCTGTCATGCTGTTCCACACTGGAGTAAATCGCTTCAGGATGTTCAATCTCTGATGACCCAGCAGTTTCTGCTTCAGAAGCCAGTTCAACAACCAAGTAACCAGCAGGTTCCTCAGCAGTTTCAGCTTCAGAAGCCGGTTCAACAACCTAAACCTCAATTTCCGCTTCAGAAGCCAGTAGTGCAGGCAGATCCCCTTGATAAATGTGCTGTAGCTGATTCTGAGCAGATCCAATGTGGTCTACCGGGGATCAGTAGTGCTGAGTGTGAAGCTATCAACTGCTGCTTTAACGCACAGCAGTGTTTCTATGGGAGGGCGGGTAACTGTTCTCAATCTTATTCTGTTCTATTCTGTGTTAAACTGATTCTCTGCATTAACCTGCTCTTGTACCTTGTTCTAGTAACTGTCCAGTGTATTAGAGATGGTCAGTTTGTGGTAGTGGTGTCTAGAGACGTTACTCTGCCTCGACTGAGTCTGGATTCGGTTCATCTACTGGGTGGAAACGACCCACCTTGTGCTCCTGTGGGGTCCACACCTTCCTTTGCCATATACCAGTTCCCTGTGACCGCATGTGGCACGAGTGTGATGGTTAGCAGCTGCTACTGGTTTTATTCTGCATTTGCTTATGATGGACTGGATTCTGCCACTGTTTCTGTTCACAGGATGATGGCGGATATGTGGTGTATGAAAACTGAATGACCTCATCTTATGAAGTGGGGATTGAACCATATGATTCCATCACAAGGGACCGTCATTTTGAGTAGGTGATCTATGACTTTGTGTGAACATTAGTCCCTGATAAATGCTACAAGCTCGCTGTGTGTTGTCCAGGTTCCTCTTCCAGTGTAGATACTCTGAAACTTCTGTGGAAGCTCTGGTTGTTGAGGTCAACTTCGTTCCTCCACCTCTACCAGTAGCTGCTCCTGGGCCTCTCCGGGTGGAGCTCAGACTGGCCAATGGCCAATGTGTAACTAAAGGCTGTGCTGAAGGTAAGGTCTTGTCCTGTGTCTGCCTAAAGCCTTTCAAACTTGAGGCAGGTTAAACCCCAGTGTTCCTCAGGGGATGAGGCCTACACGTCCTACTACAGTGACGCTGATTATCCCATCACAAAAGTCCTGCGAGAGCCTGTGTATGTTGAGGTGCACATTATGGAGAGGACTGACCCCAACGTTGTTCTAATGCTGGGACGTTGTTGGACGACTTCAACCCCCAGTCCACTCAGTCTCCCCCAGTGGGACCTTCTGATCGATGGGTGAGTGTACAGCCGATCTTTATCCCATTAGTCTGCTGGGAGACCCTTTCTAACCTTCTCTTTTGTCTTCAGATGCCCTTACCAGGACGACCGTTATCTGACCACACTGGTTCCAGTGACTGGATCATCTGGTCTTCAGTTCCCAACCCACTACAAGCGCTTTTGTTGTGAAGATGTTTACATTTGTAGACCCAGCCTCACTGGCTGCTCTGCAGGAAACTGTATGCCCCCCCCCCCCCTTTACTTGAACATTTGTATTTACTACTTGTGGGTTCTATGACTTGAGCCTCTTTCTTCCCTGTCAGATATTCATCCATTGCAGTACAGAGGTGTGCCATCCATCATCTGGCTCTTGTGAGCAAAGCTGCACCAGGAAACGTGAGTTCTCGCTTTCTCTTGACAAGAGGAACTGAGCATTTTAGAAGTGTTCTCACTTCTAACACTTCTCTTTCAGGAAGAGATACTCGTATCAAGGCTGTCTCTGGGGAGCAGACTGTGGTTTCTAGTGGAGCAGTTACTCTGGTCATGTGAATCTATTTTTTTTAGTAAACTTTTTGCAGAACCCCAAGATATCTTGTGTATTGGTCTTGTTCTGCAGAATCTGATATTAAACGCCCGTCTTGTCAGGTTTTTTTTAATTTTTCTTCCTCCCTATCAAACCAAGGTTCCACAACCTTTTGTAAGATTGTGCATTCTGAGTCCTTTATCCATCCTCCAGTTGCTAACCTTGAGCAGAACAAGGTTCCCCTTTTTAAAGGGTTAATTGTAAACAGGATGTTTAACCCATCCAAGTGCACCTACACATTTTGCGGGGGAGCAATGGGTGGTCTGGTGTCTTGCTCGGGGCACCTCAGCTGTGTTGCATCTCAATTACTTGCCCCAAATTTGACAATAATTTGTCAATAATTTTTCTAGCTTTGTTAATGTTGAAAGCTGTTCTGTGAAAGAGTTGGTTGGCTGGTTGGTTATCTTGCTTGGGACTTGTGGCACAGAATGTTTTATGACTTCCTGTTTCCTTTCTGAGGAATTCGGCTCATGTTTGAACCACAGTCCTAATAGACTCTTTAATTTGTCTGATACGGGTCAGATCCGCTACACATACGTAACCTAGAAATTCACTTTCATTCGGTCACGTTCGACGTTACGAATGGGGTCCCTTACAAAACGCCACATGGCTGTCTTCCAGCGACCCGTGTGAGGGATAGCACCCTGTCGTAAGGCCAGCACGAGTGAGGGCCTATAGCTTACACCGAATACACTGGGTAGCATATTACGTATGATAGCAGGCTGCCTGCCCGTGGGAGAACTTACAGAAGGCAGGTATCCACCAAGGTGGTGATACATAAGAACTCTGAGGTACCCAGCCCGCAGGGTGGAAGTTTCAATGACAGAGCTAGTAAGGGGCTTGCCAAGGGAAAGACACATGCTGCGGAGAGACTTACTGTGGACACACATACGTGGGATTGCCCAGAAAAGGGGAATCACAACACATGGAGGCACCTAGTCCCACACAGGGCTGACCAAAGGGCATGTACGCAAGTGTTGGACATTAACAGTGCTGGAGGAATACAGGGTCCTGACTGAGGAACTCACCTGAGGGGAATAGCACACGCATCCAGTCCGCGGAGTGGAATGGCGCAGCAAGCGGATTGACACAGAGCGGGTCCTTACTGGCCCGAAGGGGTGAGTACACGGGAGGACACTGGCTCTACACAGAGATTATAAAATCTCCCAAATGTGTTAGGTGTCGCCCAGCCCACAGCTCTACAGATGTCTGTTAGCGAGGCGCCAGCGCCCAGGAGGAAGCTACACTCCTAGTTGAGTGAGCTCTCACCCCTAGTGGGCATGGCAGGTCTTGAGCCTGATAAGCCAGGACAATAGCATCCACTATCCAGTGGGATAACCTCTGCTTGGAGACAGCCTTTCCCTTCTGCTGGCCTCCGTAACAGACAAAGAGCTGGTCTGAGGTCCTAAGGCACTGAGGGCCAGGGCTGGGTCTGCCTCCTCCAGGGGCAGCACTTGCAAGTTCACCACCTGATCCCTAAAAGGAGTGGTGGGAACTTTGGGCACATACCCAGGCCGGGGTCTCAAGATAATGTGAGAGTTAGCCGGCCCGAATTCCAGGCACGCTTCGTCAACTGAAAATGCCTGCAGGTCCCCGACCCTCTTCACCGAAGCCAAAGCCGTCAGGAGTGCAGTTTTCAAAGATAAAAACTTTAGCTCTACTGAGACCAAAGGTTCGAAGGGAGCCCTCTGCAGTGCCGATAGAACCACTGCGAGGTCCCAATAGGGGACTTGCTGAGGGCGAGGCGGATTGAGCCTCCTTGCTCCTCTCAGAAACCTGATGATCAGATTGTGCCTTTCAAGAGACTTACCTTCAACAGGGTCATGGTGAGCCGAAATGGCGGACACATAGACCTTGTGGGTGGAAGGAGACAGCGTTCGTTCCAACCCCTCCTGAAGAAAGGAAAGCACTGACCCGATTGGACATTTCCAGGGGTCCTCACGCCGTGAAGAACACAAATTGATGAAGAGGTTCCACTTCAAAGCATAGGCGTGTCGGGTGGACACGGCTCTAGCTGAAGTGATGGTAGCTACCACCTGTGGTGGCAAGGTACCTAAACCTTCCATGACCCATCCAGAACCCACACATGTAGGTTCCACAGATTGGGATGTGGGTGCCAGAGGGTGCCCCGTCTCTGAGAAAGAAGGTCCTTCCTCAGAGGAATTGGCCAGGGAGGGGCTGTTGCGAGGAGTACAAGTTTGGGGATACAGGTCCGGCCGGGCCAAAAAGGCGCAACCATGAGGACCTGCTCCTCGTTCTCCCTGATCTTGCACAACGTCTGTGCAAGAAGGCTCACTGGTGGACACGCATACTTGTGCAGGCCCAGCGGCCAGCTGTGTGCCAGGGCGTCCGTGCCGAGAGTGCCCTCCGTCAGGGAGTAAAACAACTGGCAGTGGGAATTTTCTGGAGAGGCAAACAGGTCTACCTGAGCGTCTCCGAAGCGTTCCCAAATCAGCTGAACCGACTCGGGGTGGAGTCTCCATTGCCCGGGGCGAGACTGCTGCCGTGAGAGCTAGTCGGCTGCACGATTGAGCCTGCCCGGAATGTGAATGGCACGAAGCGACCTCAGATGTCCAGGAGCCCGACGCAGCATGCCCATTGCACATGGCACCCCAGCCCATGGCAGAGGCATCTGTTGACACAACAACATGTCTGGACACCGGTTCTAGGGGCATGCCGGCCCGTAGAAACGAGGGGTCCAACCACGGGGTGAAGTTTCAGCGGCAGGCCGGAGTGATGGTCACTCGGAGTGTGCCCTGTTGCCATGCCCATCTTGGGACTCAGTCGTGAAGCCAGTGCTGAAGCGGTCTCATATAGAGTAACCCGAGCGGTATGACCGCCGCCGCGGACGACATATGCCCCAGGAGCCTCTGAAGCAGTTTCAGTGGAACCGCTCGCTTGCCCTCGAATTGTCTCAGGCAATTCAGCAGTGACTGCGCACGCTCGTTTGTAAGCTGTGCGAACATGGCGACCGAGTCTATTTCCATACCGAGAAAAGAGATCCTCTGCACATGGGAGAGCTTGCTCTTTTCCCAGTTGACCTGAAGACCCAGTCGGGCAAGGTGTCTGAGCACCAGATCCCTGTGCTCGCACAACTGCTCTCAAGAGTGAGCTATGATCAGCCAGTCGTCGAGTTGGTTGAGGATACGGTCACCTTGTTCCCTGAGAGGAGCCAGGGCTCCCTCCGCGCCTTTCGTAAAGACGCGGGGAGACAGGGCCAACCCAAATGGGAGAACCTTGTACTGATATGCCTGCCCCTCGAAAGCAAACCGAAGAAACAGTCTGTGTCGAGGAAGAATGGAGACATGAAAGTACTCAAGAGACTCCCTCATGTCTGCCAGGTTCAGCCATAGTTGGCACTCCTGGACCACCAAAGTGGACATCACCTGACCCAAGGAGCATGCAGTGACCTTCGTCGCCCGGAGAGCGAGGTCGGTAGCAGTACGCGCCTCCTGCAAAACCCCTGGGTCAGCACTGCCCTTGTGCAGCTGCCGGAGCAGCTTGGCCTGATAGACCTGAAGTGAGGCCATGGCATGCAGGGCAGAAGCGGCCTGTCCCGCAGCTATGTATGCCTTGGCCACAAGCGTGGATGAGAACTTACAGGCCTTGGAGGGCAGCTTGGGACCACCACGCCAAGTGGAGGCGCTCTGTGGACACAGTGGACACAGAGATGTCAGGAGCCTGAGAGGTTCCAGCAAACTCATCCGGAAACTCAACCGGCTGTGGCGTATGTGAGGGGGGGGTGGCACGAGGAGGTTGGCTCGTCGGGGAAGCCCACACAGTAACCCTCAGATCACCCTGGCCACCAGCTGAAGTAGCCCTCTTACGAGAAGAAGAGCTAGAACAGGGTGTGGCAGAAGGGACTCTATACCTTTTAAGGTAATCAAGTCTCGATCTCAACGCCGAGATGGTCATGTCCCTGCAATGAGAACATGAGCCATCCACGAACGCAGTCTCAGCGGGCTGGAAGCCCAGACACATGACAAAGCGATCGTGGCCGTCACGAGGAGCGATGTAACGACCGCACCCAGAAACACACGGGCGAAATGACATCTTTAAAAAGACGCAAATCGGCCCGTATCTCTTTTGTGAAAGGAAATAGCTCTTTCAGAGGTGTTGAAGCGCTCAGGAGAACGCGGGAGCTGTCGCAGGAAACCCAGACGAACCGCTGAATCGCGTCATCACACCAACACCAGTGACTCTTGCTTGTAGCACTCCGGTGAAAGCAGCAAGTGATGTGCTCGGCTCCGAAGCGAAAGCTTGAATGCGAGTTGCTAGCACTGCTCCTTATATACTCGCTCTACGGGGCGGAGCTCGCGATGCAAATCCCGCAGACCAAGGTACTTTGTGTACCATTGGCTCGTTTTGTACCACTCGAAGGTGATTGGGCTCTCGGGCGAGATCCCATTCATAACGTCGAACGTGACCTACTGAAAGGGAACTATGGTTTGTACGAGCTGTTTTCCTTGTGTCAAAAGTTTTAAGTTGTTTTGGGGGGGACGGGGTCGTCTTCACAATGTAGGTTAAACCAATGCCTGTGATCTGCATGCACGTACACGAGCACGCACATGCGCGCACACACACAATCTCTGTGTGTCTGTGTGCCAAATCACCTAAATCATGCCCCTTGTGTGGCATGTTGACAAAATGATATACTTTTGGGTGTATTTTTTTTGTCAATAACGATAATTTATATTTTCCTGAGTGATGGTATATCAGATATTCCGTAGATATTCCGATACCCTTTTTCTTTTCCCGATACCAGGGCTCAGGGTATCGGCCGATACCGAGTACTGATCCGATACCTGGGTGTGTATCTGTATATACAGCTGTATATACTACTAGCCCTGTGTAAATTGCTAGAATAATTTTATGGTGTGCTTCAGACTAATCCCTTAATAAAACATGAACAAATACATGGTGAACTACTGTATTTATTAATTACAGTATTTTTATTATCTGACATATTTTTTATTTTCATAAGCAAAAAAAAATACTTCAAATGCAGCCAAAAATCTAACAACGCAAACTAAAAAAGGTATTTTAGTTTTACAAAATAACTGTATAAAAACTGCAACAAATAAGTCTAGGAATATTAAAAAAATAATATATTAATCAGATAATCTCTTTACAACAAAACAAGCAACCGTCTGGGCATATTTATTTTTATTAATAGAGATGTATTATTATTACTACATAGAGACATAGCTAAATCTACTGAAGGCTACAACAGTAGCTTAATTTATTGTCAATTTACTCACGTTAACATTTATTTTGATGGGTTGCCATGAAGATCTTTGAGTGTCTGTGTTTAAGATATGACAGTTTTCTCAAATGAAATGGTAAATTCTCATGAAGTGATGTTTTATGGGTTTGTGTTTTCATATAGTGACACATGGCAGAGACTACAAAACAGCGAGCTCCCGCGCATCTGCGCCGGTCACCCACAGAGATGTAGAATTTGCCGGAGTAATATTTAAATAGTATTTTGCAGTTTAATATTCACAGACACTAGTATATATACGGCTACAGTCTGGAGCCCTGCGCTTCGACTAACATGGAAACGACTGAACACAGCTGCGGGTAAAGAATATACTCGGGAGTCGGTAACTTACTACCGGTACTACAGAGTCGATGGTATCATCACATTTTTTATTTTTCAGCACCGACTTGGTAGTGAAGTGCCAGTACTTGTGGCATCCCTAGTCGCCGTTTTACTGTCTGGTTGGTCCAGTCTGAAATACTGCTCAACAGCGGACATACTGCCAACCACTGATCTATAATATAGAAGCGGCTGTCTGTTGGCAGTTTAGAACGCGATGAGCGATCCAGTCATATACAGATCAGTGGTGCTAACGCGTTTTCATTTCTTCTTCGCTGCTCTAAACAGGGGTTGCTTGTGGCAAGACAGCACAACTTCCTGTGTTTGCAATGCATTCTGAGCAGCGAAGAAGAACCGTGCAGCGGTTAGGCAAAGCTAGCGGTCATAACTTAGGTCTTGTTTAAGAAAATGGTATCGGATCGGTATATGGGTGCATGTACTTGCCGATGCCAGAATTTGTTGTGGTATCGGTGATATTTCCGATACTAGTATCGGAATCGGAACAACTCTACATATTTTACAAGGGGGCTTATTCGTACGACCACACTCGTACAAATTCATACGATTTTTGCCAAATCGTACGTATTTTACCATTTGCCCAATTTGTATGAATTTGTACGAATGACCTACACCTAACCCCGCCCCTAAACCTAACCGACACTGGGGAATAGACAAATCATAAAATCATAAAATCATACGAGTGGTCGTACAAATTCCTACGAATAAGCCACCTCGTAAAATATGTACGAATTGCTCATGAGATAGCGTTGTTTGAGCCTGTCATGGATAAAGAAATATACAGTCGTGGCCAAAAAAAGCAATATACAGTCGTGGCCAAAAGTTGCTGCTTAAAGGGTTAGTTCACCCAGATAGCAAAATTATGTAATTAATAACTTACCCTCATGTTGTTTCAAACCCGTAAGACCTCCGTTTATCTTTGGAACACAGTTTAAGATATTTTAGATTTAGTCCGAGAGCTCTCAGTCCCTCCATTGAAGCTGTGTGTACGGTATACTGTCCATGTCCAGAAAGGTAAGAAAAACATTATCAAAGTAGTCCATGTGACATCAGATGGTCAGTTAGAGTTTTTTGAAGCATCGAAAATACATTTTGGTCCAAAAATAGCAAAAACGACGAATTTATTCAGCATTGTCTTCTCTTCCAGGTCTGTTGTGTGAGAGCGTTAAAAAAAAAAGCAGTCTGGATATCCGGTTCGCGAACGAATCATTTAGTTCTGAATCGTTTTAAACGGTTTACATCTCTAATACGCATTAATCCACAAATGACTTAAGCTGTTAATTTTTTTTAATGTGGCTGACACTCCCTCTGAGTTCAAACAAACCAATATCCCGGAGTAATGCATGCACTCAAACCGTACACTGACTGAACTGCTGTGAAGAGAGAACTGAAGATGAACACAGAGCCAAAGAGATGTTCCAAAGATAAATGGAGGTCTTACGGGTTTGGAACAACATGAGGGTAAGTTATTAATTACATAATTTTGCTATCTGGGTGAACTAACCCTTTAAGTTTTTATAATAGCAATTTGCATGTACTCCAGAATGTTATGAAGGGTGATCAGATCCAAAAAAACCTTTACACTGCATTTCATTGCTGTCATTAAAGGACCTGCTGAGATCATTTCAGTAATCGTCTTGTTAACTCAGGTGAGAATGTTGACGAGCACAAGGCTGGAGATCATAATGTCAGGCTGATTGGGTTAGAATGGCAGACTTGACGTGTTAAAAGGAGGGTGATGCTTGAAATCATTGTTCTTCCATTGTTAACCATGGTGACCTGCAAAGAAACGCGTGCAGCCATCATTGTGTTGCATAAAAATGGCTTCACAGGCAATGATATTGTGGCTACTAAGATTGCACCTAAATCAACAATTTATAAGATCATCAAGAACTTCAAGGAAAGATGTTCAATAATTGGCTCACTTGATTCTTTCAAAAAGGGATTCATTCATGAAAGAAACACATGCTCTGAGACACACGGCAGATCTGCTCCAGCTTTGTTTGGAAGCATTTTATTTTTGCTAAACAGTAAAAAAAGACTAAATGTGTCTAAAATGTAAATCACTCACTTAACTTACTGTCTATTGAACGGCTGTATAGAAATCGTTTAACATTTGCGATCACGCACACATTCTGAGATTAACTAGCCTATGCTAACGATTAAAAAAACAACAACAACTCACAGGCATATTTATCTTTCATTATTTTAATCATAGAGGTGTAGCAGGCCCCGCCTCCGGAGGCCCGTCAGACAGATTACTGTAACCTGTAAAAACAGGATAAAATGAAAAGACCGGGAGAGTCATGTCTGCTCCTTCACAGCTCCTCTGTTGGTATCTTTATTCAGTGCAAAATCAATTTCAGATACATACAATTGTTTTTTAAAGCTTTGCTTTACATTCTGTTGTGTCTCTTTTAGACAGCACTTTAATGTCACTGTCATCACAATAAAATCATATTACCATTTTTCTTGTCTTCCGTTTACACTTTTGTTGACACCTGAATACTCTATATACACTTTATACACATCAAAACTAATATTTATAAACACAATATAACTTAGAATTAGATTTACTCAGTATATGTATATTTATAGTGTAAAAGTATTTTTTAACCCACAGTCTACTTACAATATATATTTACAATGTATAATATTTTTATGTTGTAAATATTAACAGAATTTACTACTTTTTTCCCCTCACAGGCGAGTATCTATAATGAAAGAAAAAATACAGTGTGCTTTTCTAATCTTCCCTCAGTGCCCGGTCACATGACCGCCACGTATGTATTCTTATTATAAGGTGCTGAGAGCTGCAGAGAGGGTGATCTGCCAAGCTTCAGCAATACAAGCTTCTAAGGTGTCAACAGTCACACACATTGTGCGGGAGGAGATTGGGACAGAGGATGTTTTCCTTCCTGGGGAGCACATTGAGGAGACCCAGTTTGGCATTGACAACCATCAGTCTGATATGTTGTCATTGGTTGTGTATGTTTTTCTAAAGATTAGGCTCCACCATGTTGCCAAACTTTCCTCTCTTGAACTACAGAAAGGGAGCATGAGAAAGAAGCTCTGCAAAACAGTCCTCTTTCAGAGGTTTTAGTGTGTGTGTGTGTGTGAGTGTATGAGAAAGAGAGAGAGAGAGAAAAGGGTGTGTGTGTGTGTGTGTGTGTGTGTGTGTGAGAGAGATAGAGGGAGGGAGAAGAGTGTGTGTGTGTGTATGTGTGATGGAGAGAGAGGGAGGGAGGGAGGGAGGGAGGGAGGGAGGGAGAAGTGTGTGTGTGTCTGTGAGAGAGAGCGAGAGAGAGAGAGAGAGAGAACCAGAGAGAGTGTATGTGTCACAAGTTATAATAAATTGTTTCTTCAACTTAAATTATTGTTTCTTCAACAATAAATTATTTTACTGGAACTATCTGTTTCTGCTATCATATTTATAGTGTGTGATTTATAAATATCCTACCTCACATATTTAGATTTTGGGCGTCTGGTCACTTATATCTTATATCAGAATATAATATGTAACTAAGCCTATTATGAATATTAAAATACGTTGAACCATGTGTCCTGTATCATAGCTGCATGAATGACCTTTGCAGCTAAAAAACCTGCGTCAAAATCAGTTAGGTACTCAGTGAGATATGATTAATTTAATGCGCTGACAGCTCATTGCACCTGGCAAACAAGTTACACTGAGTGGAGCTGGCGACCGGTCCAAGATGGCGGCTCCACGGCTCGTTCGTGCCAATAGGCAGTAGCGTTCGATGGGGCGTCTACCTATATGATGTCTATGTGTAAACCAATATACGTACGTTAATTTGCACACTGCATAAAAAATAAGGTGATTGTTGAACTTATAACAATATACAGATTTCAGTGGGGGAAAAAAACACAACCGTATACATACTTTGTGTGTAGCTATCACAGATTCTAACATTATAATAGACTTGTTTATATAGAATATAATAGAATGTTTTTTTTTCACACTTCATAACAGTGGGATAGGCTATGACAAAAAAAAAAAAAATTGACCTGGCAGACCTGGGCAAAGGTGAGCCCATCCCAAATCCCCCCTAAAAAACGCCAATCTTATTTTCTCCTCCAACCTTAAAATCATCATACTTCGCTGTTTTACTCTTTTTTTGTTTACCCTTTCGCTGCATACGCCCCTGGATTCATAATATTTATTAGAAAAGGGCGATCATTAGCCTACTGAATGGGACGCACCCCTTCTCTCTCTCTCTCTCCCTCTCTCTCAGTAGCCTATCGTCCCTCGTCCTCGCAGTCACACATAGGATTGTCCTTGAACTGTAATCAGGTAAATATCATACCTTAGTTCTCTTCTTTCTGAAGAAAATGAAAAGTTGCTCATTATAAATGGTTATACGCAGATAATATTAATAATTATTTGTCTGATAAGTAAAACATAACACACAACATTATTAATATAAAGGGGATGGTAAGGGGGATTGTGGTTTTACAGAGGGGATGCTTTTTGCCATTTTCTTCAACCAGGGGGATGTCACATGTCGAGCCCCGAAAATACTACACACCATGCTCAAACGCTAAGTTGATTTTGTTGTGTTTGAATTCACGTGAAACTAAAAACTTCAGGATTATTAAACAGGATCTGCAGCCCTGCTTAATAATAAACTATCAAGTTGCACAGATAGGTACGACCACAAGATGTCATCCAAAACGAGCTAATATGATTTTTTTGCCTTTGTCATTGAACTCTTTTTTCTCTCTCTCGTTGTATGCAAAAATAAAAGTTAAATAAATTAAATTAAAATTAAATTAAATACAAGTTCTTGTTATGCTGTTGGACAGTCTTTTATGTTATGATGATATTAGATATGTGCATTTCGGACACTGGAATGTGTTGGATTATTTGAAATATGACCTTAACATTAATAGAATACATGAAATTGATCACATTTAGTTGACACACTGGGCAGCTCACTTTCCCTGTAATGAATTTCCCATAAGCCAATTGAAGTGAAATCATGTATGGGAAAGTGAAAAAAACAAACAAAAACTATTGAATATGTCTGTTCTGTTCAATATTTGATCTGAATGGTCATTTTAATTATTATATGTTTTTCTCATTTGTCAGACTAAAGTTGAGCCAGCTTCTTGATCTAAAGTTAGGATGTTTTTTCCCCCTAATAATTTTCATATCTTATTCTAAAACTTAATTTATTGTTATTATTATTATTATTATTTAAATCCTTGTTACTGAATTTGATTAGTTTGACCATGCTTTAAATGAGTAGTAAACCAAAATATAACCGATGTCAACTTAATTTAATCAAATAATTTAGCCAGTAAAACCTGAAAAGTTTGGGACCTGAAGGTATCCTGGCCACTGGCATATCTCTTGAAACAGACATACTCTTTCTGCTTTTCTTTTTAAGGGCTCAATTAATGTGCTCATTTAAAATGAATGAGCATTGATTTTGTGCAGCTGCTCTGATAATTTGAAACACTCTTTGTGAAGCCTTTATTTCACATGCTTACCTTGTCAAGCTTTTGTTGCCCTGCAAGACCGACTAGAAGAAAGCAGATCAATGCTCACTGAATATACATTATGAAATTTGAAGTCATTGCTGTCAGTTATTTAAAAAAAAAAAAAAAAAAAAAAAAAAAAAAAAAAAAAAAAAAGAGACCCTTCACAGATGTGATAAACCACTGGGCCTAGTATGATAACAACTGTTGCGGGAGGAGCACAAGACAGACAGCGGCCGCATCACTCTCGTTGGCCGCGGCGCTGGCAGGGGATGGATGGCCCGGCATCCTGGCCCGACGGCCGTGTAAACGGGTGCGGTTCCCATCCGGATCGCGGGTCCGGCAGCTCACGTCTCTAGTGGCGCGGGAGTCCCTCAACGCACCCTTCCTGGACCCACGAGGACACCAGTGTGAATGCACGAAGAAGAGACCGGTCTCCCGAGGAGAGGCGCGTTGGGCTTTTAAATAGCGGCGGTGATGAGGCTCCATTTCCTTCAGATGTGCCCCATCACACGCCGCCAGCCCTGACTAGTCCAGCGCCCCTCCTCCCACACACCCACTCCAGTCGGGAGCCTGGTGAAGTGCGGCGATTAAGGACAGGGTGCCGGTGACAATCAGGGAGGAGGCAGCTGACTCGTCACACAACCCATATGTATTTCTCTCTCTATAAAGTGGAAATATATTGATCTGAGATCAATGAATCTCAATGAATGATCGCTGAAGCCGTCAAAAGTCAAATGCAGGTTTGGCTCCTATACTCCCTGACGAGTGTCGTTAGAAGTGCTCTGTGAGAGAAAGCCTTTTGATGAACAGCAATGACTGTTGGATTATTTTGAACTCTGAACCAGAATCTTGAAAAGCATATCAACAGTGACAAAAGAATAAAAGAAAAACAGTTTGACATTTAGAGAAACAGAAACATATTCATAACTTCAGAAAAATGTGCTCCATTTCTGATAACATCTGTTGAAAGGAGAATTTTGTCAAAGTAATGAAAGAAAGACTTTAAATATGTACTGCCGAAAAGCATTTGTGGAATGCACCGCAATTATGTGGGTAGTCAAATTGCCAGTGGGATTTGATTCACAAGACCAGAGACCTGAACATTTATCAGCCATTTACAGAGACAGTAGTGAAATTGCATAGTGAGGTGGACTCTATTTGCTATTATCATCGGTTAGGTTTTAGTATTACTGTATGTCAGAGCAGGGTGCTTGTAATCGAAAAGAAGTGCTGGTTTCTTCTGCCCATGGTTTAATAATCATAGAGCTTATTAACTTGATGCACTAATGTATATCTGTTGGCAGTAATACTCACATTATTAAATTGCACATGCACCTCCTTTCCTTTCCTTTCCTTTCCTTTCCTTTCCTTTCCTTTCCTTTCCTTTCCTTTCCTTTCCTTTCCTTTCCTTTCCTTTCCTTTCCTTTCCTTTCCTTTCCTTTCCTTTCCTTATCTTTCCTTTCCTTTCCTTTCCTTTCCTTTCCTGTGGGCTTAGAAAGGAAGTGATTTTCCTCACCAGATGTTAGAAATGATTCTAATCCCAATTGCTCCAATGTTGTTAATCTCTGGGGCTCTATTGTTCTCAGATGTTTGCTGCAACCATAAACGGCACCATCTGATTCATCCTTCTAGGACCAGTTCATTAGATAAACCAAGAGTACTGCTCAGTTGGAACAAACACTGTGGACAAACAGCACTAGTGAAACTGCTCAGACAGGAATACAAAGAGATTGATTATTACATGCTACCTTTGTGAGCAGCTGGATGTGGATGAAGGGTGGATGTATAAAAACAACTTCCTGGATGTATAAAGACAACTTCAAATATTAGTTCAGGAAACTTTGACAGAGTATTTTAGCATGTTATTTGTCAGCATCCACTGAATAATGTAGGCTACTTGCACAAACAGAGGAACAGCAGCAAGTTCCGGATGGTTTCATTTATAAAAACCTGTGCTCAGTTCTTTACCTCGGTTTCTCAGAACACTGAAAGGCCTATATGCATCCTTTACTTAGCAAACTTGCTGGTGTTGCTGCCACTGTATGAAGCACACACAAACATTTCTGTTGCTACTGTTGTAATTGCTTGCGTGTTTGCTTATTACTGTTGTACAGCTCTTAGTTTTACATACTGATGCATGTTGAGGGATGTTACAGGTGCTGCTTATATCATCTGTTTCTAATGAAACCTTCAAATGTTTAAGGGTATTTAGAGCTGACAGTTCATCTTTTATTTTTTTGCTTCACAGCTGATTAAAGCCCTATAATTTCTCCCCATATCCCAGTAATTTCTCCTCGGAAACTGAACTCAACTGTAACTCAAGCCTGGCTTATTTTTAGACATTGACCTCCACTGTGCAAGGAGTCTGTAGCAAACAAAATGATTCCTGCCCCTGGGGGCGGTCTGGGTAAATGTTGCTTCCTCTGAGCTGGAGATCTCAGCTTGATATTTAGCTCTCACCTGCAGCCTTCAGTAGATGAGTAATAAAGCTCACTGCCAGACCTGTTTTACATCATAACTCAGGTGCCGGAGGAATGAGGGGGCTGAAATCTTCATGAATTTTACACAAGGCACTGTAAAACTACTTTCTTTAGCGGAAAATGCATGCAGGAAGAATTAGTACGATTTTCTCATATAATGATATAAAGATATCCCTGTGGCTTCATAAGTGAGATTTATGGCTAAACAGCTAAATGTAATATGACAATCATGATTCCTGTTTCAGTAATAATAATAAATCCTCCCACACAGGCACTGCAATCCACCCCTAAAATCTTTTTTTTCCCCCACTCTTTTTGCAGTGTATTTGGACAGTGAAGCGGTTTTTGTTGGTTTGGCTCTGAACTCCAGCAGAGTGGATTTGAAATAAATCAATGCTGGAGTAACGGTAAAGTACAGCCTGTCAAATTTACAAGGTATTTACTGCTACAAACTGTGAACGTGGAAAACTTGCAGTCAGAGGCCATGTCCTCAGATGCAGACAGACTGCATATGAAGTAGCACTGAGGTGATCCAGGAGCAGTGCTAAAGGTGTGAAACTGTTCTGTCAGGAGAGTACAGAAGTGAGATAAGTGGTGAAATAGCACTTTCTCAATCAGGCTTCTGTTATATATATATATATATATATATATATATATATATATATATATATATATATATATATATATATATATATATATTAATGGTGGGCATAGATTAATTTTTTAAATCTAGATTAATCTCACTGTGATCTTGAAATTAATCTAGATTAATCTAGATTAAAATGGCTCATTCGAATTCTGCCGAAGTCATTCAGAATATGTGTGTTACCCAAATAAAATTGACTAACAGTAAGTCTTTGAGAAGGGGTTTATCAAGCTAGGTGGTGCATTAGAAAAGGGGCTCATCTCCTGTTTCCAAAATGCATCACAAAGCGCTTGAAAAAGCTGTAAACTAATTCCACATTGCACAAGGTGCAAACAACCTTACGCCTGTTTCACACATACTCTGTCTGCAGTGCGTATGCCTTGCATATTTTTTTACGCACCCAAGTTAACGGATTCCAGTTGCGTTCCAGGAGCGTTGCGTCTGCAGCAGTGCAGACATCGTTTACGTACCGAGTAGCGGACTGCAAACGCGTCCTGTGTGAAAGCACATCGAGTCCATGCTGCACCACATACGTAACGCACACGGACTGCATACGCACTGCAGACGGAGTATGTGTGAAACAGGCGTGAGCAAGGCCGTAGCTGGGGTCAGCGGGGACCCGGTTAAGATTGTACCAGTGGGCCCTGTTTGAAATTGTTTAATTTGTATGTTCGTTTATTTTTATTTATTTGTGCTATTTACACAATGTTTAAGTTTTTTTCAAGTTTGTAGGTGTCAAGGTACAGAAACCAAATAATTAAATGTAAAATAGCACTGGATAGTCTTCAATGTAAAAATGAAATATACAATCAAACCTACATTTATTCAGACACCTTCAACATTTCTCACATTATTACAGTTTTGCTATATACATCAAAAATGATATTTGGTGTCTGAATAATTTTTGGTTTGACTGTTAAAACTACAAAGTAATTCAGTCAAGAGCAGTGAGTGATTTTCTTTCATTTTCTTGGATTAACATTACAGCAGCCAGCAGCTATATTAGGCGCGGTCACTTTAAGAGACGATGAACGCATCCAATATAATACACATCCCATTTTTTCCTCAACTGTTTACTTTCACTTAAGAAATAACTGACAGTTTTTTTCGAGCATAATTTCCAAGGTGGATATTTTGACATATTTTGTATGTATTTGTCAGCACAAGAGCAAAAATAAGCAAATTCGATGTTCAAGTGTTTTGAGACGCCTTTCTCTGCGTGAGCCCTGAACACCAGAACACTGCGAGTACTGAATTGGGCTCTTTCACATCTTTTTGTTTGTTCAAACTGCGATTTGTATTTGTACTGTCCTGAGCATCTTTTTAGGCTGGCCTCAGCCAGTCGGTTATATAAAATATCATGGTGAAAGTCATCATAGCTTGCTTAGTATAGACCCAGCTCCCAACCAAACTTTGAGAATAGATTAACGGCGATATTTTTTTTATCGCCCGAAGAATCTGTGTTAACGACGATAACGGCCCACCACTAATAATATATATATATATATATATATATATATATATATATATATATATATATATATATATATATATATATATATATATATATATATATGTGTGTGTGTATAATATATACATATATATATATATATATATATATATGTGTGTGTGTATAATATATACATATATATATATATATATATATATATATATATATATGTATGTATGTATGTATGTATGTATGTATGTATGTATGTACAGAACTGTATTACTAAGCGAATTATATGTGGCTTCATATTCATTTTAGGGTACATAATTGTGCACATAATAAGGTATAGAGATATAAAACCTAAATAGTGTAGCTACCGTTTGGTGCATTTAAGTATGTGAAGTATATGCAAAGTGGACTGGAGAGTGCTCTACCAAATTAACTGGCGGCGGGCTAGGGTGAGCTGCAGGTAGTGGTGGTCTTGGCTTGGGAAAGGCCAGCGGATTCTCTTGACCAGTGTTGCCAGATTGGAAATGTCCAAGTATCGTACCAGAAGTAAAAAATTATCGTATCTGGAAGAAAATGATCGTACACGAGTCAAAAGAGTTATTTATCTATTCTAAACCAACAACATTTTGACACGACCTGCAAATTACCACAATAGATAACAAGGCGTATTGTTGGACGGAAGCAGTGAGACAATATACTATCCCATTATTTTCAGTGACTGTCTGCATCGCGGCGCATATTAAAACATATTAAAATGATTTTTACACTTGCTTTGTCGCGTCCAGTGAAGAAGGAATTTAGTTGTTGCTACGTGGTGCACATCGGAATCCTGCGTGTTGCCAGATGTTGAAGGGATTCTTGCTGTCATGGACCGCAACTATTGCTCATTGGCTTTAAAGCAGGGCACTCTGCTGCATTCTTAACACATCCTGAGGTGCACACGAACGCATTTAGAGTGTCTGTAATGAGCAGATTTCGTGTATGAGTAAAGAAGCCCTATGACTGCAACTACGCTCATTTAAATTTTCATAGAATTCTGAAATTATCGTACATTACGGAATTTTTTTCATTATTGATCGTACATCGTACAGAGGTAAAACTTATCGTACAAATCCGATAATTATCGTACGTCTGCCACACTGCTCTTGACTGAGGACGAGGGTGGAGCTTTGGAGGATACGTGGGTAATTGGGGTTGGGCAGGTGGTCTGAGCCATTGGCATCGCATGTGGGGGCTCCTGGTGTAAGGGGAGTTGGCGAGACACGGCGTGCTTCTGAGGGGGCTGAGAGGTTCCTTATCTTCAACTTCAACTTCGATCAGGGGAAAATCTGAAGATCACAGCTGATCATCAAGATAGGAAGATCACAGCGGATCATCTCATCATCCAGTCCCAGCAGAAAGCACGCACCAAGACTGGCACCGTGCCAGGTCAGCTGGTTAACTGCCTAAATGAAATCCTCCACATACTGCTCCAACCTCCGACCGGTCTGCTGCAAACCCCACAGCTTATCCTCAGCCATCATCATTTAATGGTCCGATCTTCGGTCACACTTCACTTGAGCAGGGGACGAGGAGACAAGGAATTCTTCAAATAACACATATTTTATTGCTCCTAACACAAAGGGAACACTGGTTACACAGAATGACATTCAAGACCAGACACTGGACTAAACACAGGGAACACTATATACACAGAACAGGAAAATAGGAATACAAGACATACCTGGGATCAATAGAAATTACACGGGGAACACCTGGAATGAAATAAAATCATCACAATGGGGACAGGAACACACACCAAACATGGAATACTTCTGACAATAGTTAGGAACTGTGAACACATTTTTCCTTATATATATATGTTTATATCAGTGCATTTTTTACCCATTGTTTGGTACAAAAACAGCATTAAAGTCAATTAATTATTTATTAAATTATTTATTTATTGGTCCTTCAAATTTGTTAACATTTTCAAATTTTGATTAACCTCTGATGGGTTTCATCCAAAGGTGGAAGTCTGCATATGCTGCATTTATTGCTATTTCTTGGCTTTGGAGACCAGCCTCTTATTAAAGCAGATATACAAAAATATAAGCTCCTTCATTGATTTAACAACAAATGGGTTATACTTTTCAGTAATATTAAAAGGGTTAGCCATTATGAACTAACAATGAACAATTTTATTTATTTATTAATCTCTTAATACCACTGTTTATATTTTCTCGTTTGATCATAGTACAGTACATTATGTGACATTATTAACATTAACCTACATTGATAAATGCTGTAAAGATAAAAATAATTTTTATTTCATGTTATAATAAAAATGCTTTAAAAGTAGTATTTGTTTTTTCATGTTTATACAACTTTTCCAATAACTGACCTTAACATACATAACCTTATTGTAAACTCATAAAAAAATAACCTCAAAACAGTAATTGATATGCTTATTTGTCCATCTGTCCACGCATTGTCAAAACGGCTTGTCGTGCGTGCTTGCAAGGATGCTGGAGCCTTTAGTTGAAAAACTAACTAAAATAAAATTATAGTCAACGTAAATTAGTTTTTATAGCCACCAAGCACTCATCACATGATTTGGTCATTTGTAGCATCTGACTCAAGGATGTTAATAAGAATGGATGTAAATGGGCCTTTGTGGAGGATGTCCAGTCAGTAATGCTGCCCTGACCATGATTCAGGACGTATTTGTTCAGTCAGATGGGAAATGTTCTTTTGCAAGACAATATGTTCTGTTAAGCATTTTACAAAATCAAACCTATTTGTAGCACAGGGCTTTGTTTGCATCATGAAGGGATGTTTTATTTCTTAATGGTCTTCTCATATCATATATGGTAATTCTCAAATCCAGGAGGACAGCAAATTAGTGACAGGCTGAATTCTGTGAACAATGCTATCACCCCTGAGATTGTGCCTATTTTTCAGTCACACATTTCCTAACAATTAGTTAAAGCACTCTGATTCTCTAAAGAAGGGAGAATTCATTTAAAGCTCCAGCATGATCTCTTTGATTAATTGTTATGAGAGGCAGCAGATGCATGAAAATCCCATATTCATTCTACTGGGCAGATGGGGGTTATTTTTAGACCAGACAGCTGCTGGGACAAAATCAAACCCACCAAAGTGTCAGTATTCAGTGACACTGAGCAATATATCCTTCAAAATGATAGTTTACACCAAAAGCATGACATCTGACACCATGTAGATCCGTGCTTATTAACTGACAGGATCTGCCCCCCATCAGATCCATGACTGAGTAATTGTCTACTCTGTTTCAGTCATATGTAGATGGCTGAAACAAACAGAAAGTAATTAGATGGATATGAATAGCCAATTCGACAGACCTGTTATAGTAACAGCAACATGATTGTGTATTCTACCTGAGATTACACTAATTTGATTTATTTATTTTTTAATAATTAGATTTTTACAAAAAATGATTGTTTATTATGTATGCAAATCCTATAGCTGAATATGTTTTAATTTGTGAGTAGTAGTATACATATGTTTAAATATGCATAAAACTATATAATATAAATATTTTGTAACATTTTAAATGTCTTTACTTTCAAAAACGTCTAATTAAATGAAAGTATTAACTACTACTTATTTTTGTATACTTAAACCAGAAATATGGATGGTTTTTACCTATTTTAAACATTAATAATGTGGAATGTAAAGTTATATTTTTATTTTATTTATAACCCCCCCCCCCCCCCCCGTATTAATAATGTATAAAATGTTTATATAATTTATATTCTATATATATATATATTTTTTTTAGCAAGTTGTTCAGTCTGTTCAGTCTATACGAGACTTTCAGTTGTTAAAAAGCATTGTAAATCATAAATGGCTTTTTCATAAAAAGTTTTTTTTTTTTCTCAGAAGTTTATGATGCAAACTGGTTAAACGTGTTAGTGTATTATAAACATAAAAATATAATCTAAAATCATTATTGTCTGAAAGAAAATCATTATTTGAGGCTTAAGTTGGTCCTTTTCCTGAAATGTGTGAATGTGTGTCTCACAGGGAGGTATGCCACAGAAGATACATGAATAAGCAGAGACGGGTGATAAAAAGTGTCTGCAGGAGTTAAGTCAACTAAGATGGAGCCAGGAGGCAGCCATGTCTGACCTGTTGTCAGATGTATGGAGAGGACAGCCGAGTCATTCAGGCTATTCCCAGGGAAGCCGTGACAGATTCAGATACCATTTCCAATCCATCTATTTTATCTCCATTGTTTTGGTCCATGGGTTCTACATCAGTACCACTCACACAAAACATCTTTATGGCGTCTATTACCCAAACATTGCCAAGAAGGAGGCAAAGAAGAACAGATAAAATGGTGTGAAAAACAGGTTACAACAGAGGAAGGTATTATGATAAATGAGAATATATTGTTAAGGGGAGTGCAGCGCTTGTTTGAATGTTCATGCTTTTGCAGTACCAAATCTAAAGTTAAAACTGTTTATAATTTGTAAATGTTTATAAATGTTTACTAATCATTATTACCTTCATGAGCAGTCATTATAACAGCAAAAAGTGTCCCGGATGACTGAATTCACCCTATTTACTCACCTTCACAAATCATTTATTAATAATTTCTTATTAATCATCATGTCTTTGCTGGTTGAGACTATTCATCATTTGTAAATGTTTACAAACATTTAATAATTATTTAGTACCTTTATAGGCATGAGACTTTAAGTTACTGTAATAACATGTAAAGGGTGGTTAGTTAAGTTTAGCTAAATGCTTGCTAAAGACATAACACACATTTTAATTTGGGTTTAAAACATGTTTTTACTGCCTCAACACTTATATCAGTATACTACTGTATATCATCACACAGGACGTGCCTTGAATCATACATCGACAGCAGAAAGAAAGTACCTGTTCACTTATCAAAATATTGTAGTATATGTATGTAGTATAAACAGACTGATCAGTGTTTCCTTAGTAATCGAATTGTTAACCCCTTTACCAACCTTTAAACCTATTATATTAGTAAACATTAATAAGCACATTATGTCACGTTTCTAGCTATTTGAATTTAGACTAACTAATGACCCATTAAGCATTATGTAATGTTACTTAATGATTTATTAATGAAAGTTATTATAAAGTGTTACCTTTGCTTTAGTTTAATACATTCTTGTTCACACCATTCACATTTTCACCATTTTGTTGATATTCAGTCTGTAGCAGTTGTTAAAACATTCTTCAGGAATGAATGCCAGTGCTACATGTAGTTCTGAATATTGTCTTTGCCAGACGTATGACTTAATTTCTTGTGCATAAGAAAACATTTGAATTTGTTATTAGTGATTAACGGGGGTATTAACAACTTGGAATGTAAACTTACATCACATCTGTTCTTGCACTAGAGTCACATTTCTCATAGTTATCAAGCATATTGCAGAAAAACAATTACTAAAATAATAATAAATATTATAAAATTATTACTTTGGAAGCTTACTGGGTTTATTCATTAACCAAAGCTGTTTGTCTCTCAGTCAGTGAGTGTGTTATATTTAAGGTCAGTGAAGTATGAATCAGCAAAATTAAGTCTGTTCATAGAACACCACCACCTGGCAGATCTGTCATCTAAAGAAGTGCTGAGATGGAGGATACAGACTACTGAGAATGTTTGCTTTACAGCTGCGTTAGTGGATTATCAGTGATATTACAGAGCTGGAGCAGATGACCTTTAATAGATCATTCAACTGATATACTTTTCATGAAGGGGAAGCAAAATGTCATTGGCTATCAAATGTTAAAAAGTATAGATACAGAATAATGAATGAATACTTTTATTCAACAAGGATGCATTGAAATCGTTCAAACTTACTGTAAAACATTTATAATGTATTGACCACAAACTTGGAAAGGTATGATCAACTTTTAAAATGATATGTATTTTTTAGATAAACAACATGTAATCTCTTTGTTTTTCATCATACAAAGTGTTGTCAATCATCTTGCATAGCTGTGTATGAACATTAGATGAGATCAACACAACTCAGGTGTCTTTAAGCAAGCAAACAGACCAAATTAATAAATCAATAGAAATGGTCTGGGCGATTTCTGTCTCAACGTCTCGGTGTGTTCCTTGTGCTGAATACACTTGTCATAACGCGATGGCCTCGTAATGTATTGGGCCCCTTGTCTGACAACACTTCACCCAAAATAAACTAAGCCCAAGAGGCACAATCCATCTCACTGAAATGGTACAATGAACTGTCTGTGTACCGTAATTTCACTCCAAACTAGCAGGGTTTCTTCATGCTCAAATGACAGAGAGATGAAGTCATACATCACTTCAATCTGATCAGAATGTGTGTGCGTGTGTGTGTGTGTGTGTGTTTGTCTGTGTCTGTGTCTGTGTGTGTGTGCGTGCGTGCGTGTGTGTGTGTGTGTGTGTGTGTGTACAGGTTTTTTTATGTGGAGATTTGAAACATGAATACACACCAAACTCATGGGGACTTGTTTGTTTGTTTGTTTGTTTGTTTATCGTACGGAATTAGATTTTTTTTTTTTAAGTTTGCAAATATGTTTTCCGTGAAGGGTAGGTTTAGGTGTAGAGTTTGTGTAGGGTGATAAAAAATACAATTTGTTAAGCATAAAACCCAGTACACCTATGGGGAGTCTCAAGGTGCACCAGATTGTGTGCGTGTTTGTGCAGTGGTGTAATGTAACAAAGTAATAATACTTTGTTACAGTACTTAAGTATTTTTTGGGAGAATTTGTACTTTACTTGAGTTTTTATATTTCTTTCAACTTTCACTTTTACTCACTTCATTTCCTAATTAAAATGTGTACTTTTACTATTTGTTACATACTACAAAATAAATTTGGAAGAACACAGATTGCAAGAAAGCAGGTTTGACGAATCAGGGGTCTGGTGCTTGCAAGTAGACTCCTAAAAAACACCTTTACTCATGTGCAAACAAGTGCTCGCACAACTGCGGTTGATTTTATTTTCCACTCAATTCGAGGCTTGGCTGTGCAATATACAGTATATCGTCTGCGATAATAATGTAAGTGGTATTTTAATGATGTGCGATCTGACAGTAGTATAGTATATCACAAAAACACACAGAGAGTGCACGCAAACATTACGTGATTTAGTCTATTAAAATGCATTAAGAATCATAAAAATTCAAGGCATTCATAATTGTGGTGGCAAAATGCCTCTGTATGTCTTTTATATTTATATAATTTAATAGATGTAATCTATGTCACGCGAAGAGTGCCATTTTTCTCCAAATATCAGTATGTTAACAAATTATTTTATACAATTTTAATAAAGTTAGCATTAAGTGACTCAGCTTTTAGACACAAAGCTAGTTTTTGCTCAATTTTATGAAAATAGTTCCAAACAAAAATCACAACACTGTTTTTTGTGCCTGAGCAACACACATGAAGGTGTTGAACGAATCTGTTGACTGAATGATTCAGTGATTCACTCATTAACACAATCAAATGCTTCATTCCTGAATGAATCAGCCATTTGAATGAATCAATTCTCTGCCACCTGGCAGTATTAAGTTCACGTTTCAACTATTTTTTTTTTTCAAGTTTGAAATAATTTCAAATATCAGTATTCAACATTTTATGTTTAAAACAAAACATTATTTATCCATTTGTAACTGCAAGTTAAATGCATCCATGTCCCCTCTGAGCTTCATTAAACCATGTGTAAATACATCTAAATGCCACTTCAGATGCAGATTTCAGAAATATTTTCTTATTTTGGAATGAAAGAGATGAAGTGGCTCTTATGCTAACCCAAAGATACAAAATGCAAGAGGTTTAAAACTGAATGCTACTTAGATTGTGTATAAACTAGTGGTGGGCCGTTATCGGCGTTAACGTGCTGCGTTTACGTGAGACTCTTATCTTACTCTTGACTTTCACCTTGATATTTTATATAACCGACTGGCTGAGGCCAGCCTAAATAGTAGTGATGGGATTTATGGCTCTTTGAGGGGATCCGGATCTTCACGATCCGTTCCTTTCAAAGAGCCGTTCAAAAGAATTGCTCTTTTGGCTCTTTTTAAATATTTAGTCTGTTTTAAGAAGCCAGCTTGGGGGCATCTCAGTTTATCCTGGAAATAATCAATGTGAAGAATGATTAGGTGAGATTTGTAGTCATATAATTAAAACTCAGATATCACACACCAATATCTAAGTTTGAATTATTCTGAAATATTGATTATTACCTCATTTGTCATGTATGGACTATATTCCATAGGGTTGCACAAATCCCTCTGCTTAGACAGTGACATCACTATTTTGGATTTCCCTCTAGTGCAAAGTGTGTGTTTGTGTAAAGCTACGTTGACTTATGTTAATCATACAATACCTACTGTCAGCCGTGTCCCGGGCACCTATCAGCGTCACCCTGGCAATGGAGGAGATCCACCTGCACACAATCACCGTGGGCTGATTGGTCCCAGCTGAAGACGCTCAAAGGGCGACTACAAAAGCTGCACCCGGGAAGACACGGGTGAGAAAGCTCTCCAGAAGATCGCCAGCTAATGTTGTGTGTCTTATCTCTCCAGAAAGCGAGTGACCGACCAGCCCGCCACCTGAGCACCGGACCCCGATTCCCCTTGCACTCAGCCGGCCGGCAAACAGGATCACGCAGCACTGAGGACGAGCACCGGACACTTCTGGCACCTTCACGTTCACATCCACTAATAAATACATCCTCCGGGGCTTTAAACTTTCACTACAGCCTGCCATGTGATTCTTCAGCCCGCGACACTACTCACAAATAAACATCAAAAACAAAGCCGGCGGCAATGAATTTCTGTGCAAAACAGCTTTTACTACAAACACTTCCACACAAGAACATTGTTATCACACAAGAACATTTTGATAGAAAACAAAAAAATATTTAAAGTAGATAAAATTAGAATAAATAAAATGGAAATGTCTACATACTACATACTACATACTATTACTACTGTAAACTTTGCAGACATCAGCCCCTTCAAGTCAATGAACAATAACAAAGTGGGCTGCAATGAATGTCTGTGCAAAACAGCTTTTTTCAACGCTCCTACCCAATGACAGAGGCACGCAGGGTTTTTTTCCACTGGAGTACTCACGTGAAGGATGCGTGCACAACTAATAACTAACTAATAACTACTAATAACAACTAATAACTAATAACCGTTCTATCTGCCGAGGGAACATACTGCTATATTACTCATTTCTGTGTATATTCCCACGTTCAACATCATCAGCAACAGGAACGATGCACTAAATGAACTGTACCAGCACATCAGTGAGCAGCAGACAGCACACCCCGATGCTTTTCTCATCATAGCTGGGGATTTCAACCATGCTGACCTAAAGAGTGTGTTTCCAAAAATACACCAACACATTAACTTTCCAACACGAGGTAATAACATTTTGGACTTTGTTTACACCACACAGAGAGGAGCTTACAAAGCCCTCCCCCTCCCCCACCTCGGAGCCTCAGACCACATCACTGTCATGCTAATGCCTGCATACAGACCACTCATTAAGTCGCCAAACCAGTTTTCAAAAAGATTAAAGTGTGGCCAGAAGAATCATCATAGGTTCATCAAGACTGCTTCAACACAACTGACTGGGACATGTTTAAGCAGGCTGCCACATCCAATAACACCACTGACCTCCAGGAGTACTCAGAGACTGTCACTGCCTACATCAACAAGTGTATTGATGATGTAACGGTCACAAAAACCATCACTGTCCGGGCCAACCAGAAGCCATGGATGACAGGGGAGGTCTATAGACTCCTGAAGACACGGAACACTGCCTTCAGAGCTGGAGATGGGGTGGGCCTGAGAACAGCTAGGGCCAACCTGTCCCGTGGCATCAGAGAGGCTAAGAGACAGCACTCCAGGAGGATAGCTCATCAATTCAGTGACAGCAGAGACACTAGGAACCTGTGGCAGGGGATACAGACCATTACGGACTACTAGCCCCAACCCAACCTGTGACAGCAACATCTCTCTACTGAACGAGCTGAACACCTTCTTCACTCGCTTTGAGCAACAAAACAGCACCACTGCACAGAAGACTCCACCTCCTCCCGGCGACCAGGTGATGATGCGGACCTCAGACAGCGTGAGGAGATCCTTCAGCAGGATCAATGCACGCAAAGCTCTGCGTCCTTTTCATCATCTCACTGAGTCAGGCTGTTGTTCCCACAACCATCATTCCAGTTCCGAAGGGGCCATCTCCATCCTGCTTCAATGACTACCATCCTGTTGCACTTACCCCCATCCTCATGAAGTGCTTTGAATGGCTAGTCATGCACCACATCAAGTTTAACCTCCCCCCCTCCCTGGACCCCTTCCAGTTTGCATATCGGTCCAACCGGTCGACCGATGATGCCATCGCCACTACCCTCCACTCAGCACTCACACATCTGGACAAAAAGGACTCATATGTCAGAATACTGTTCATAGACTTCAGTTCAGCATTCAGCACAATCATCCCTCAACAGCTCATTTACAAACTGATTCAGCTGGGGCTCAACACTTCACTGTGCAACTGGCTGTTGGACTTTCTGACTGGAAGACCTCAGGCAGTACGGGTCGGCAGCAAACACATCCAGCACCATCACACTGAACACTGGGGCCCCCCAAGGATATGTGCTGAGCCCCCTCCTCTTCACTCTACTGACCCATGACTGCACACCTTCACACAATTCCAACCTCTTTATTAAGTTTGCAGATGACACGACTGTGGTGGGTCTCATTAGCAACAAAGATGAGACAAACTACAGGAGTGAGGTGAGCCGCCTGGCCAAGTGGTGCAGTGACAACAATCTCTCTCTGAACGAGAGATTGAATGAGAGCCAGAGCCCCGGCCCCCATCATGTACACCTTCTACAGAGGCACCATCAAGAGCATCCTAACGAGCTGCATCACTGTGTGGTATGGCGCTTGCAACGCGTCCTGCTGAAAGACTCTGCAACGCATAGTGAGAGCAGCTGAGAAGATCATTGGTGTCTCCCTCCCCTCCCTCCAGGACATTTATGGAACCCGTCTCACCCGCAAAGCCTTCTGCATCACAGGACATCCCACTCACCCATCACACAGCTTCTTCAGTCTGCTACCATCAGGGAGGAGACTGCGGAGTCTCCAGGCCAGGACCAGCAGACTGAAGGACAGCTTCATCCACCAGGCTGTCAGGAAGCTGAACTCCCTCCCGAACTTGCCCCCCCCTCCCCTCTTCTGCCCCAGGCACCACTGAACTATGAACCCCCCCCCCCCCCCACACACACACACTAATTATATGATGGCATGCACTAGTCACTTTGTGCAGCATTGGTCTGCTCACTACCTCATTCAGCATGGAACTAACATCATTCCACTACCTCATCAGTCAGTTAAATAAAATAACTGCTCTTGAGCCCTTTGTCACTTGTCACTTTAATCAGACTTAATAAGGTATTTTTAATAAGGGATGTTTTTGCACTAAAAATCTTTTATCTGCACTGTTGTTTAACTTCATTGATTTGCACTATATCTGTCATTTGCCTTGCGCTGCTTTATTTAACTTTATTTTTAATTTTATTATAAGCCCTTTATTTATTTATTTATTTTTTTACATTCCCTTATTGTATAGTTGTATCTACATTTTATATTTGATCTAGATTTTAAGGCTTTAATGTTAATTTTATCTGTATGCACCAGGGTCTGAGAGTAACGCAATTTCGATTCTCTGTATGTATGTACTGTACATGTGGAAATTGACATTAAAGCAGACTTGAATCTTGAATCTTGAAAATCATCACGCTATAAAGGGTTGGCCTGCGCTGGGTGCGCCCCTCCCCCTATAACTGTTCTGTCTCGTGGAGGAGCTCATTTGTGTGCATCTGTGTGAAACACGCATAGGAAAAAAGAACCACAGAAAGAACGGCTCCCCTCCAGCCAAGTCCGCGCTACAGTCTGCAGCGAAGGATGTCTACCTCCAGCTGCGACTCGGCTCCCATCGTTCATGTTTATGACCCATTCAAAAGAATCGGTTCCTTCGCGAACGTCACAACTAGATGCTCAGGACAGTTGACGGGCCACTGCTGCGCATCGTCAGGAAAGCTTATCTTTTGCACGTGTTTTTAAGCCTTACAGCTTGTCGATTTAAACATTAAAGCATCCAAAAACAAAACGCGGAAAAGCTGAACAGAGTAGCCGGTTACTCGCACGCTGTGTTCGGTGCGCACGAGAGAGATCTAGAGCCGCGTATCACGGACAGCAACACTGAACCGAGCTCTATTCTGCGAAGTTCTCCTCGAAGTCACCTGAACGAACAAATACAAATCGCAGTTTGAACAAACAAAAAGATGTGAAAGAGCCTAATTCAGTACTCGCAGTGTTCTGGTGTTCAGGGCTCACGCAGAGAAAGGCGTCTCAAAACGCTTGAGCACCGAATTTGCTTATTTTTAGCTCTTGTGCCGACAAATACATACAAAATATGTCAAAATATCCACCTTGGAAACTATGCTCGAAATAACTGTCAGTTATTTCTTAAGTGAAAGTAAACAGTTGAGGAAATAATGGTATGTGTATTATATTGGGTGCCTAATTTAGCGGCTGGCTGCTGTAATGTTAATCCAAGAAAATGAAAATGAAAATCACTCACTGCTCTTGACTGAATTACTTTGTAGTTTTAACAGTCAAACCAAAAATTATTCAAACACCAGATATCATTTTTGATATAGCAAAACTGTAATAATGTGAGAAATGTTGAAGGTGTCTGAATAAATGTAGGTTTGATTGTATATTTCATTTTTACATTGAAGACTATCCAGTGCTATTTTACATTTAATTATTTGGTTTCTGTACCTTGACACCTACAAACTTGAAAAAAACTTAAACATTGTGTAAATAGCACAAATAAATAAAAATAAACGAACATACAAATTAAACAATTTCAAACAGGGCCCACTGGTACAACCTTCACCGGGTCCCCGCTGACCCCAGCTACGGCCTTGCTCACGCCTGTTTCACACATACTCCGTCTGCAGTGCGTATGCAGTCCGTGTGCGTTACGTATGTGGTGCAGCATGGACTCGATGTGCTTTCACACAGGACACGTTTGCATTTCGCTACTCGGTACGTAAACGATCGCTGCACTGCTGCAGACGCAACGTTCCTGGAACGCAACTGGAATCCGTTAACATGTGTGCGTAAAAAATATGCAAGGCATACACACTGCAAACGGAGTATGTGTGAAACAGGCGTAAGGTTGTTTGCACCTTGTGCAATGTGGAATTAGTTTACAGCTTTTTCAAGCACTTTGTGATGCATTTTGGAAACAGGGGATGAGCCCCTTTTCTAATGCACCACCTAGCTTGATAAACCCCTTCTCAAAGACTTACTGTTTGTCAATTTTATTTGGGTAACACACATATTCTGAATGCCTTCGGCAGAATTCGAATGAGCCATTTTAATCTAGATTAATCTAGATTAATCTAGATTAATTTCAAGATCACAGTGAGATTAATCTAGATTAAAAAAATTAATCTATGCCCACCACTAGTATAAACATTATTTTAATATGTATTTTCTCCTTTCTCATTTACTTGTAATTTTACTTTCAATACTTAAGTACGTTTAATAAATAATAATAATAAAATACTTAATACTTAAGTACAATAAAGGCCTACTTTAAAAATTTTACTCAAGTTGTATTATAAATTGTAAAAGTCATTTTACCAAAGAAAATTCTACCAAAGTCATTTTCTAGTTAGAAATCTGTACTTTTACTTAAGTGTTGCTTTCAGATCATGTAAAAGTAGGTTCACTATAAGTGAATACATTAATGGGATATTTCACTCAAAGATGATAATTCAGTCATCATTTACTCACCCTCATGTCATTCCAAATCTATGAAACACATAACAAGGTATTTCAAAAATTGTCTCAGTGTTTTTGTTAATACAGTGAAAGTCAAATAAAAGGTGAGTATTTTATGAACTATTCCTTAATTGTACAATAGAACCTTGTCGTAGAGTGTGATTTTTAATTGGCAAAATTCTTAAATTATTTATTTTCCTGTGTCTTAGTTTAGATGAGATTCTGCTCTCTTCTGACTACTCGAAAAAGTCTTCATGGTAGCAGTGATTTGTAATTAAAGAACAAGAAATGGATGGGTGTCACTTTCTATTTTTGTGTGAGGAGTGTAATTGAACCAGGCAGCCAGAAAAAAACCCCATTATGGCCAGAGCTCAAAGTAATGGATATTTGTCACATACTTTGATCTAGTTGTGCCAAGTGACCTTGCCGTTTAATGTTACCCCTTCTTGTTTAGTTGGCACTGATTGGTTTGTGGATTTGTGTTCAACATCACACTTATTTCAGTAATACATTTTGACGATTACTGCTGTTTGACAATGGCAGTAGCACTATATTTAGTGCAATGTAAGTTAATATTGATTGATTATTTTCCTGCAGAAAAATAATTAATTACCGGATGCCATTTCTATAGAATTCCACTTATAAAGTAAATTAAACTAATTCACTGTAAGAAATGCTAAAAGGATAATAATTTGTTATCTTTCACTTGCTTAAGGTCCATGAGGCGGATATCAGTCATAAGTGCCTAGTCTTGAACCTATAGAAAAGTGCCTTGAGTGGTTCGCTTGACTGAAAGTGGTTCAGCGGTTTAGCCTCGAGCTAAAAAAAAATTATATTATACCTTTAAATCAATCTAAAACAGACCAGTCTGTCAAAATCTAAAGTGAAGTTTAAGACCAAAACTGGATTCACAAACTACAGGGCAACTTCTTCAGGCCCCAAAGTGATTCTGTTACTGGGAGAGAGACGAGAGCAGTTTCTTGGTTCAGGTACTAGTGGGATAAATTATGCATGAGCAGCTGTCCTCTCTGGCCCTTGGATCTTTCACAGCTGTGTTTGAACACCATTTATTGTTGCTTTTTCTCGGTGCCACACACAGATCATTGCATGTTGTAATGGCAATCGGAAAGGACAGCGCATGCTCTGAAAGAGGGTTTTCATGTCTTGCGGGTGATCTGATTCAACGTTTCACACCTCTGCCTCCTATAACTGGAAAGGTCAGCTTGTAGACATGCCCTAAATTCACTATATTCAATAGCCCATTGGGAAATATCAATGACACCACTAATGTAGATGAGGCTTGCAGCAAACATGCCTTCACTAGTGACTTTGGCATTTTTCTCTCATTATGGGCTCATGTCATGTCTTGGCTAACTCGCTCACTGACATTTCCTCAACACACGAGAGAACCGAGGGTTGATTCCACACAAATAATTATTATGCTGTGCATAATAGCACCAAAATAACAAAAAAATTAAAACTATGCTCAGTTGCATTGTGATCTCCATGCATTTTCCATGTGTGTTTTTGATGATGTAAGGTGCCTGCAAACGCAACTGGGTTCGAGACAACTATTGAGTGTGAAAGCAGACCAACATTGCAGGCGGCGCCATGAACAATCGCGCTCGGGCTCGGACCGCAGCAAACAAGCCCAGTGTAAAAGCCCTCTGTGTGTGTGTGTGGTGAGTCCTTTTAACCAGTGCAGGTGGAATCAGAGACATCTTGTGATTAGATGATTGGTGACAATGCGCAGGTGAGAAGCAGAAGGGATGATGGGAAATGAAGTTCAGACTAGCTGACAGAACTGGTGACATGTATATGTATGTATATATACTGTATGTATATGTATGTATATACTCCTTTATTTTAAATTCAAACAACAAATTCACAGTTTAAAAACAAACCCTCTGAAGACTCATTTTCCCTTCTCAGTTCTCAAGTTTGTCCTTGTTCTCTGTGCACATGTGGTTGTTGTTGCTTTTAATCATGTGGGAACTTGTCATCCAGATGCTGTGTGGTGCTCAGTGGTGACACGGAGATGTTCTTGGCACAGCTGGAACTGTGCCTCTCTATGGACTCAACCAATGAACCGATTTAAAGAAAGTGACTCAAAATGAGAAAAGCAGAAGAGAACAAACCTGAGGGACTGTTCAGAACCAGCATTAGCTGTTTTTTTGGTACAACCAGCAACATTGTCCTGGGCATTGTAGTTAGGGAAACCACTAAGTGATTTGCGCAGCCTAGTGTACATGTGACAGGTGGAAACTATAAAAACTTTCCCCCAGACAGTGTTAATTCAAGTGAAGAACATTCTTCTGTATTAATTGTTGATTTGTGTTTTATTATAGTTGTCACGGTTCGTGAACGCACCGTCTCCAGCTGTAGTCTGGTTATGTCATGTTGATTGGTTCATGTGGGTGTGGCCACTGATCGCCTGATCAGCGGCAGGTGCATCTCATCCCCACCGCCTTTATAACGCCCTGTCTTTCGTCTCTTGTTTGTCAGATCGTTGTTTGAGGTCCTCCGTGTTAGATGTCTGGTTCTCGTGTTCCTGTCCTGCTTTGTCTCCTGTTTTGGTTTGCCCTGGATTGTTCCCTTCGTACACGGATTATCATCACCTCTATCGGATCTACCACCACCGTCATCTGTACCAGCGCACTCAACGCACCTACTCACCAGTCTGTGCTGCCATCCAGATTCCTGCGTCACTCTCCGACCCTCCATCAGCACGTCATTTACAATAAACACTGTTTACTTGCTTTTGCCTCCTGTCTCACTTACCTAGCGTCACAGAACGATCTGACCTACAACATGGAGGCAGCGAGTAACCAACCTTCATCTCTCGAAGCTTTCCTCAGCGCCAGTGTTCGGAGGATGGACTCCCAGGAGCGGACTCTTAACGACACTGGTCGCGCGGTCCAGGCTTTAGTGACGCAGGTGTCCGAGCTCACCCAACAGTTCCAGCTATTACGAGCCCCCACTGCGCCACTCACACCGCCTGTTCCACCAGCACCATCGGAGGCCCCCTCCCAGCCGAAACCACGCCTCCCTATTCCGGAGGCTTACTCAGGTGAACCCGATTATTGTAGAGCGTTCCTTAACCGGTGTGATATGCATTTTGCCCTCCAGCCTAGGACGTTCGCCACTGAGAGGGCCAAGGTGGCGTTCGTCCTGACCCTGCTCTCTGGGAGGGCGGCACTGTGGGGAACAGCGGTGTGGGAGAACCAGGACCCATGCTGCGCCTCGTTCCAGGCCCTCTCCGTCGAGATGAGACGGGTCTTTGATCGGGCCGCCGCAGGACGGGAGGCGGCCAGGAGGCTGGCGGAGCTGCGCCAGCACGAAAGATCCGTCTCGGACTACTCCATCGAGTTCCGGACACTGGCGGCGGAGTGCCATTGGAACGAGGAGGCGCAGTGGGACATGTTCCTGCATGGGCTGGCTGACCGCGTCCAGAGGGAGATCTACGCCCTGGACCTTCCCCCGTCGTTCAATGGGCTCATTGAGCTGGCCCTTCGGGTCGACGCACGTCTGGCACGGATGGAGAGGAGGGGGCTAATCAACACCCCATCCAGGGGACCGGCAGACGTGCGGTTCAGCGGCGGGGACGTGGCCAGCCCCGTCTACGATCACGAGCCCATGCAGGTAGGGCGAGCTCGGCTTTCCCGGGAGGAGAAGGAGAGGCGGAGGTCCCTGGGCCTTTGCCTTTACTGCGGGGGAGCCGGACACCAAGCCCACGCCTGTCCGGTAAAAGGCCAGGCCCGGTAGTACGTATGAGGCTACTATCGGGTGGGATCTCCGCCGAGAAGACCTCATCATCATCATCATCACCATCATCTTCCACGCTCCTCCCGGTATGGCTGCGGTGGTCAGCACAGACACATCACTGTCAGGCACTACTGGATTCCGGGGCAGAAGGTAACTTCATGGACAGCACATTAGCTCACAAGCTCCACATCCCCCTCAAACCCCTTCCGCACCACATCACGGTGCACGCCCTCACTGGCCAGCAACTTCCTACCATATCATACATCACTGAGGACATCACACTCATCACGTCTGGCAATCACTCCGAAACCATCTCCTTTCACATCCTTGACTCTCCCCTGGCACCCATTGTCCTCGGACACCCTTGGCTCCTCCTCCATAACCCTAGCATTGACTGGCTCTCTAACTCTGTTTTGTCTTGGTCCAAAAGATGTCATGAGTCTTGTCTAGTGTCTGCCTGTCCGTCTGTGTCTGTGTCTGTGTTGCAGGAGGAGGCGGTGGATTTGTCTAACGTGCCCGCTGAGTACCTCCATCTGAAGGAAGTGTTCAGTAAGTCTCGGGCTGCTTCTCTTCCTCCGCATCGTCCTTACGACTGTGCCATAGATTTACTGTCAGGTAAGTCTCCGCCTAAGGGCAAACTCTATTCACTTTCGGTTCCAGAGAGGGAGGCTATGGAGAAATATATTTCTGATTCTCTAGCTTCTAAATTCATCCGCCCTTCCTCTTCTCCTGCGGGGGCGGGGTTCTTTTTTGTGGGAAAGAAGGACGGGTCTCTGCGACCTTGTATTGATTACCGGGGACTGAACAACATCACGGTAAAGAATACTTATCCTTTGCCGTTGATGTCTTCGGCCTTCGAGAGGTTGCAGGGAGCGTCAATTTTCACAAAACTGGACTTACGCAATGCGTATCATTTGGTTCGGATCAGGGAGGGGGATGAATGGAAGACCGCTTTTAACACCCCCAGAGGGCACTTTGAATACTTGGTTATGCCGTTTGGGCTCTCCAACTCCCCAGCGGTCTTCCAGGCACTTGTTAACGACGTGCTGCGAGATATGATCGATCAGTTCATTTATGTCTACCTGGACGACATATTGATTTTTTCTTCTTCTCTCCAGGAACATGTGCAGCACGTCCAACGAGTGCTTCAGAGGTTGCTAGAGAATGGGCTTTTTGTCAAGGCGGAGAAATGCGAATTTCATGCACAGTCAATTCCATTTTTGGGGTATATCGTGTCGACTGAGGGAATACGCATGGATCCCGAGAAAGTTAAGGCTGTGGTAGAATGGCCAAGCCCAGATTCCCGTAAGGCCCTACAGAGGTTTCTGGGGTTCGCTAACTTCTACCGGCGTTTTATTCGCAACTTCAGTCAACTAGCCGCACCTCTGACCGCCTTGACCTCCGCCAAGACGGCGTTCAGGTGGTCGGACACAGCTGAGGCTGTGTTCGCCAAACTGAAGAGCCGTTTCAGCTCAGCCCCTATTCTGATTATTCTGGTATTCTGATTACCCCGGACCCTACGCGTCAGTTCGTGGTGGAGGTCGACGCATCAGAGGTGGGGGTAGGAGCGGTGTTATCTCAACGTTCTCCCTTAGACGACAAGGTCCATCCTTGCGCGTATTTTTCATATCGTTTATCTCCGGCAGAACGAAATTATGATATTGGTAACCGAGAATTGTTGGCAGTTAAGATGGCATTAGAGGAATGGCGACACTGGTTAGAGGGATCGGGGGTTCCTTTTATAGTATGGACTGACCACAAGAATTTAGAGTACATTAGCACCGCTAAGAGGTTGAACTCCAGGCAGGCTCGGTGGGCACTTTTTTTCGGACGTTTTGACTTTACTATCTCGTACCGCCCGGGTTCCAAGAATATCAAACCCGATTCTTTGTCGCGTATTTTTGACCATTCCGAACGCCCGTCCACTCCCGAGAGTATTTTTCCGAAGACATTAGTGGTCTCCACTCTCACATGGGAGATCGAATCGAAGGTCAGAACGGCCTTAGAAGGGGTAACGCCTCCGCCCGGGTGCCCACCGAACCGTTTATTTGTGCCGGAGGGATTAAGGTCCAACGTTATCCAGTGGGGACATTGCTCGAATGTAGCTTGCCATCCAGGGGTTAACCGTACTAGATTTTTAGTCAAGCAACGATTCTGGTGGCCACTTATGGCTCGCGACATTCACAGTTTTGTTTTGGCTTGCTCGGTTTGTGCCACTGGTAAGACTTCCAATCGGCCCCCTGATGGGTTACTCCAACCGCTGCCGGTTCCTTCGAGACCCTGGTCCCACATCGCTCTAGATTTTATTACCGCCCTCCCACCCTCCCAGGGAAACACGGTGGTTTTAACCGTGGTGGACCGGTTCTCGAAGGCGGCCCATTTTATTCCCTTGCCCAAATTACCCTCAGCCAAGGAGACAGCGTTGACCGTCGTAGACCACGTCTTTCGGTTACATGGCCTCCCGATAGACGTGGTTTCCGACAGGGGACCCCAATTTGTGGCTAAATTTTGGCAAGAATTCTGTAGACTACTGGGAGCGACTGTAAGTCTGTCCTCAGGGTTTCACCCCCAGAGCAATGGGCAAACCGAGAGAGCCAACCAAGATTTGGAAAGGGTGTTGCGATGTTTGGTCTCCAAGAATCCTTCCTCCTGGAGCCAACAATTGTCTATGGTGGAGTACGCCCACAATACCTTACCAGTATCAGCTACGGGCCTATCTCCTTTTGAGTGTAGTGTAGGTTACCAGCCACCTATTTTTCCCAGTATGGAATCCGAAGTTGCGGTCCCCTCCGCTCACGCCTTCGTCCAGAGGTGCCACCGCACTTGGACCAGAGCCCGTGAGACTCTACTCCAAGCGGGGGCGCGCACCAAGGCCAAGGCCGATCGCCACCGGTCTAGGCCTCCCGTATACGTCGTGGGTCAAAGGGTGTGGCTTTCAACCAAGAATATTCCTCTCCGTTCCGTATCTAATAAATTGGCTCCCAAATTTATTGGCCCGTTTACTGTCACCAAAATCATTAGTCCGGTGGCAGTCCGCCTTAAACTCCCTCCTACGTACAGGAGAATTCATCCCGCCTTTCATGTGTCCAAAATTAAGCCCGTATTTCATTCTCCCATTAATCCGCCTACCCCGGTTCCTCCCCCGCCGCGTCTCGTAGATGGGGAGACCACCTATTTGGTAAATCGCATTCTGGACTCTAGAAGGAGGGGACGCGGATTTCAGTACTTGGTGGACTGGGAGGGTTACGGTCCGGAGGAGAGAAGTTGGGTACCTGCCAGGGACATCCTGGATCACTCCCTTATCGATGATTACAATCGACAGGTAAGAGATTCTGGGGACGCCAGGAGGCGTCCTTAGGAGGAGGGGTACTGTCACGGTTCGTGAACGCACCGTCTCCAGCTGTAGTCTGGTTATGTCATGTTGATTGGTTCATGTGGGTGTGGCCACTGATCGCCTGATCAGCGGCAGGTGCATCTCATCCCCACCGCCTTTATAACGCCCTGTCTTTCGTCTCTTGTTTGTCAGATCGTTGTTTGAGGTCCTCCGTGTTAGATGTCTGGTTCTCGTGTTCCTGTCCTGCTTTGTCTCCTGTTTTGGTTTGCCCTGGATTGTTCCCTTCGTACACGGATTATCATCACCTCTATCGGATCTACCACCACCGTCATCTGTACCAGCGCACTCAACGCACCTACTCACCAGTCTGTGCTGCCATCCAGATTCCTGCGTCACTCTCCGACCCTCCATCAGCACGTCATTTACAATAAACACTGTTTACTTGCTTTTGCCTCCTGTCTCACTTACCTAGCGTCACAATAGTATTATGGTATTTGTATTATAGGGATCATACACAATTTTTTTTGTTTTGGAGTTTGGAACAGCTTGACTTCCCGGAAAAATTGCACAACCATGGTCTATATATATATAATCAGGGGTGCACAGCCTGGTCCTCACACTGCACATAGTGTGACCAATTAAATATAACTATACAAAACAAATTAATAATAGTGATAATATTATTCCACTTATTTTTTTTAGTAAAACAATAAACAAAATAATAAAGTGTGATAATACTATTATATTTTAAAATAAAAAGGGAGAATTAAATACAAATATGGTTATTTTATAACTTCAAAATAATTTTTTTTTTTTTTAATAAAAATTGTATGAATTTTCTTACTTTTCAAACTTAAAATCAGCAGGCTTTTAATTTGGCGGGTTGCCAGTAAGTAAGTATATGCGTTTAGCGCTGCCAATTGAAGATCATCAGTGAATTAAATGTTTTGCATTGTGCTTTGAAAATGGCAGCGGGTAGCCTAGATTTGTGCTTTCAATTAGAATAGAAATCTTAGACAGTACAGTTTTTCAATCTAAAATGGTATTTTTATGGTGCATTAACAACTGTCAAACATGTCGGTACACAAATGCGCTGTCAGAACTTATTTCTACATTGCATTTTTTATTTTGGTCGCGAATGCGGACCTGCAAACCACTTATGTGCACCCATATAATGTTTTATTCTTCTTCCCTGTAAACATGTAGCTGACAAAAGTTTGGCTTTATATATAGCCTATGCTTCACTATATAGGCAGTAGGACTCTTAGAATAGAAATGATGATAAATATATTAGCCTAATGGATAGAATTTGCAGGAAAATAACAACAACATTTGCAACAAACAAAACAATTTCAGTCTGCTAATATCAAACTTAAATGAGACATCCGAATGCAACACCCTGCTGACCTCTCTATGTGATCTACATTATGACAAATTAATTACTCTATATTATGTTATTTTGGGTTAACATTACTCACACCACAGCAGACATCACAAATGCTCCTGCATTGCTCTGTTTGAATATGAGGCAACAACTACACAAATTGATTGATTCATCTCCTAAAGGTCATTTTCCTCCATTTCCTTTTACGCAGAACTAAATATGGTAATTAACCATAACATTAGCGCTGTCTTTCTGATGGCACACTTTCAAATGCTACATCTCATTATCCTGTGGATCTGAACAGACATTTGAGGTATTACTGTGCTGAGCAAGTGAGCAGTAATAGCACTGCAGACCCTCTCATCTGCTAATGGACTATCTCGTGTATCCTAATGCTACTATTATCAGTGTGATGTGTACCGATGCTCATACTGTTGGGTGAATTAGTCTGATCTATATGATGGCTTAGTTTGTTCTTTTGTTCAAAGATGGCTAATTGCTGAAGGAGATCTTCACTACTGAAGTACTGAAAGGTTTTCATGAACTTGATAAATTAAGTTAATGATTGGTGCCTTAGCATGTTCTCCTGTTTGTGGCAACATGCTGTTTTCCGCTGTCACGGATGTTTAGTGACCAAAACATCTGTACTTTACACCAGCATGTAAAAATAGGACTGAACGTGAACTCACAAGAGACAGCTCAGTCTTTGTTTTGCCCAAACTTCTCCCTGTGTCCCCTATCATCAAGGCAGCAGGCAGATGTGTGCTGCAGCTGGTAGATGGTCCAGGGAGGACCACCATGTTCAGTGTTACCATGGGCCATCCTTAATCACAGCCATTGCCATCCATTCGAAGCAGAGAACACAGCAGCACACTCACCTCCCAGTGCTTAAATGGACACAAGAGAACAACCTGCAGTTTCTCCATTAGCAGTCTGCTGTACACAACTTCACACACTTGCTGTGGCCTGGCTGTAATCTAGACAACTGTACTATTTGACTTAAATCTTGCTTAAGAAAATTGAAATTCTAAAGCTATCCTTTATAAGTTTATTTCTAGATTCTTATTTCTAGAAAAATCAACAAATAAATAACATTACAATAAATAAAAAAAACAAACAAAGAAAAAAACCTTGGGGCTGGATGACCCAGACTTCTTTTTTTTAGGCTGCTGGCTAATCTTTGCTGAATGCAAAGAACAGATTTGCGTTCTCTTTCATACCCATCTTTGACACTCCATTTACCACAATTTAACTTCAGAGTTGGGTGTGTTGAATGAGTTCACACGTGTTTGCTGTGTCAAATGAAAAAAAAAAAAAATTATCTCCAAACACTGAGTTCTTACCCATTCCCAAAAGTAAGGAGTTCTCTCTTATTAGATTTTAAAACTAGTTGCAATAATTGTACACTATGGTAAAACATGGATGAACTGTATTATTTATCTGTTTATTTATTTATTTATTAAAACATAAACACACACACACACACACACACACACACACACACACACACACACACACACACACACACACACACACACACACACACACACACACACACACACACATATATTGTTCCAGCATATTATATTAACTAGATTCTAACAATTTTGTAAATAGCAAATTTAGAGCATAAGCATTACTAGTAATTCTGGTTTATAAAAAAAATAAAAAAATGTTTATAAATAAATAAACAAAAAAAAAAAAAAAAAAAAAAATATATATATATATATATATATATACAGGTGACAGAGAGACATCTGGTGATTTTACCCCCTCATGGCTAACCTTCGCTTACACAAATTTCTTCCAGGGTGACTTGAAGCCTCAGGGCAGAATAAAAAGCATTTATATTCCATTCACAAGCACAGAGCAGCTTAAAGGGCTGTTGTTTTGCCCAGGGGGGTGCATATGCCAAAACAAGACACTTCGAGCCCTTACAATATGTCTTGAGCACATATTGCTAAATTAATGGTGAAACCCTTGCACTGCATTGTACATTGTACAGTCACTCTGAGCGGGGTGACCTCACAAAGCAAGACAAGGTTAATTACAGGAGCTCAGAGTTCAACCACCTCTACATTGATGCAGGGGCACCTTTTGAGTTTTAGTCCTTTCGTTGCTTTTCTGAAGTGCTCAAGGTCAAGTAATGCTTTTTAAAATCTGTTCATCAAACTTGTGAATGTTTGTTTTCTTTTCAACAGATAAATGACAATAAATGCATGAGTAAAACGTTTTACTCACAGGTTTTATTTGTCATTATTTAGTAAACTGAACATAAAAATAATCATGAATGTATGGTTATTTTACATATATTACATATTATACACTCTGGTGAGTGACTGAATGTTTGATGTGCCTTCGTAATGGTTGACATGTCCAGTATCAGCAGCTTTAGTGATGATTGACCTGCCAGGCAGCACTTTGCCTTTCCAGTTACAGCCAATTTTTACTCCCTTTACAGCAGGATCAAACACTCAATCTTTACCGCTCTTGCCCTTGGGAATATATAATGCAGAACAGTATTTAGTGCAAAATTTCCTTTTAAAATAGAAGATGTTTTGCCTTCTTTCAAAAGCCAAGCCTACACAGTAAGACCAAATGAATCATGCGCGCTTCTCCTAAGTGAACAGTGTCAATCAGCTACCTGTCAAACCTCAACAAAGTGTGTGGAAAATTAATTAGGGTTAATTAATCTTATACATGAACAGATGGGCTCTAGACTGAATACCACAATTTTCTCATTTAATCTATCTTTGGATTCTGTTGATAAAATGTCCATCATATGTCCATCAGCTGCGGTAGGTCTGGAGAAAAGCCTGCAGTCTCTGGCTTTATTAATAAGGCTCACCAAGGTAGGCTTTGAGGCCAACCTGAGCTCTCTGGAGACAGGAAGAACAGGCACAGAGTAAAAACACAGAGAATGGTGTGCAGTGAGTAGCCGATTTTAAAATAGTTTGCCTAAAAATTTCTTTCATAATTTATTCATCACTCATCTTGTTCCAAACCTGTATGACTTTTTTCTTTGGATAAAATATGATATTTTGTTTATAATGAAAGTGGGATCTAAAAAAAACTAAACACAGAGACATTTTTTAAAATCTGTTTAAAATAAGATTTTTAGACTAAAATTTAGAATTTAATTTGAACATAATATAATAATCTGAAGTTTACACAAATAAAAGTTTGAATCTGAGTGTGTTTACTTAAAGGATTACTTAATTACAACATTACATCGCCGTGGGAATAACACTCCAGTAAAAAAAGTCCATCCCTTGTTGTCCTCTCACATCAAAATCCACCAGCATATTAGTTTAGAACTGTTTTGGACTATATTCGCTTGTAAACAGTACTTGATCTGTGCATATTGCTCTCCCGATTCAAATGAGATTAGTTTTTCGCTGAATAATGCCATACTATGGATATTTAACTGGACTCATTTTTAGCTGAAAGCAATGCAGTTAATGTCTTGATGATGAATTAGTTTCTTACAAACATGAAGCGTTTCACTTCACATAATATTAATTGAGGGACTGGAGTCATGCCATTTACTTGTGGATTACTGTGATATTTTATTTTGATCAGCTGTCTGAACTCTCATTCTAAGCACCATTCACTGTAGAGGATCCATTGGTGAGCAAGTGATGCTGAATTTCTCTTAATCTGTTCCAAAAAAAAAAAAAACACATCTATTACTTGGACGACCTGAGGGGGAGTACATTCTCATTTTTGGATGAACTGTAGCTTTAACAATTTAGCTCTCAATGAACCACAAACACATGTGCAACTGATTATGAATATTGTCTAAATTTCAAGAGTTCTGTGTTGTGTGTGCATATTCAGAAAAGGGCAAATCTAATGTCATGTTTTCTTTCAGTTAATAAGCTCAAGCTATATTACTAAATACGCTTCTGGAGTATGTTTTGTTGCTTTAAAAGCATCTTGTGGTGCTGACAGCTCTGTTGAGAAAGGTGTCTGAGACTTATTGATCCTCCTGTGGCCTCTCAAAGTCATTCAGAGTCACTCTGCTCCAGGCCTGACAAGCCAAGCGAAGGATAGTGAAATTCTCTTTTAATTGCACTCTGTGGTTGGAAACAGAAGAGTGAAAGTGTTGTGGGAAGGTGGTCAGGGCTTTTATTTAGGAGATAAACCTTACAGAAGAAAAGGTCATAGAGTCCTTGCTAGTGACAAATGTTGGAGCTGTTGAAGGTACTGAGTAGTGCACATTTACAGAATTATGCTGTACTTCATTTAAAAACTGATGGTTTTGTTTATAGTTAAGACAAATTATTGCGCAATTACTACAATATTTTTTAATTATATCATTAAGGTATCATTATTGAGGGAAATTGGGGCGAGATCTGTTACAATTAAAGTTGAACGTAAATAATTTTGCATAAATAGGCTACTAATTTCCCAAGGGATCTAGTCTGTCGATCAGTGACGGTTCAGCTGGTTATCTTGAACCATGTGTTATTGTTTGGGAAATATCTCAACTTCAAAAACCAATAATGTGTAAGCATTGCGTTACATGGCTTCTTATTTCCTCCTCTCTCTTTCTTTCTGTGTCTGTGTCAGTTTTTTTTCTGTGGGTCTTCTTTTTTTCAAAGATATCTATTCTGTCTTGCATTTATTTTAGTGATTTTAGTCAAACTATTAATAACGATTAATCGCATCTAAAATAAAAGTTTTTGTTTACATAATATGTCTGTGTACTGTATATATGTATTATGTATATATAAATACACAATCATACTGTACTTATATATATTTACAAAATATTGACATGTATTTATAATCATGTATAATTTTTATTATATATAAATATTAATATTTTATATATAAACAAAATATATTTTTCTTAAATATATTCATGCTTGCGTATGTAATTGTATATACATAATAAATATACACAGTACACAAACATATATTATGTATACCAAAACTTTTATTTTGGATGCAATTAATTGTTTGACAGCACTAATCTGTTTATTATGACATGTCAATTTGTATCTTATTATTGTATCTGGTGTTGGTTATATTTTATAATCTTGCTTTTCTGTACTGTTTAATTTCTCATCATGTGACATCGCAAATATTGCTATAAGGTCACATTTTAATGCAAATGAGCTTTGTGGTGAAATATATATACGTCTAGCTACTATAAGGGGAAAAACATAATTGTAATTCTATTGTAAACTGCAGGTAATGACTCACTGTGTCTTCTGTACAGAATCTCTATATTTTTCATCAGTGTCATTTAGTCTGAAGTTTACTGTGGTACTGTTGTGTTGCCAGTGTAGATAAAGACTATATTACAGTTAGTCAAAATATAATGATTATTATTCAAATGTATTATTTAGTATAATATATTTTGTCAACAAAATTATTGATAATCATCCATCTGTGCTGCTGTGTAACTAAATAGTATTTAAAAAAAGGCCATCAATAATTTGTACAATTCGTATGCCATAATTCCACCATTTGAAAATATTCTAAAGTGCCTTTGAAGTATTTATGGTATTGTGTTATCTTTGAGTATGCCATGCTGATATATACCTGACATTTAGCAACTAGGTCAGTGCAAACTTCTTTTAGACTATTTGCAAGAAATGCATTTATGTTCACATTGCTGTAAATAGATGCTCTAAGGAGTGTATTTTTATCAAAATGTCTTGCATAAAATGTGCCTTTGCATCCTGAAGCAGTGTAAAGGGCAACAGAGTTCAGCTTGGATGAATATAGATAATAAAGGTTTTAATAAAATTCTTCAGCAAGTTAAGAAGAAAGATTCTTTGAAAAGAAATGTTCTTTTGTAACAGTTTTCCATACCATGTTATTGACAGAAAATTATCTTTTTCCTCTATAACATAAAAAGCTGATCCCCATGACAACAGTGGCGGTGACAACTCAGCAGATATAATACATCTGAATTTGATTTAAATTACCCATATTCATACTGTTTAACAAGTAAGTTTCAAAACAAACAGAAAGTATGCGATTTTTAACACAGCTAGTGTCTCTGTGCCTAAATATCTACATTGGACATCAAGATTATTTCTTTCTTTCTTTCATTCTGAAATGATAAAAATGCTTTAATCACAGTCATTCACATTCAATTCTTTAGATGAATTTATCCAAGTTTATGTGTAATGAATAAAAACACTGGGATGGTAGTGTCAGATTCTTCCCTTGGCTAGTAAAGACCCAAACCTGCTTACATATGCACATTGTGCTCTAGACTGCCGAGACATCAGCCGCTGCCTCTGATATGGGAGCAGTCAGTGGATATTTAGGGTCCTTTGGCAGGCACTTACATGTTTATGAGCTGTCCTGGGCTCTCAGCATTTTTTTATGCCACCATGCAATAATGTCACATCTTATTAATAAATAATACAGCTTCACTGATGCACAAACTTTTATATGAACCAACAGTTTTTAGGTAACAGAATTTAGGTCTAATTACAAATAAATTGTGTTTTGGTATTACCATGTGCCACACATTACATTACTCTGAAATCATTAGATTCATATAAAAATATAATTAGCATAAAGTCAATATTTTGTGCGTAATATTAAGCCATTATCCCCATTGTTTCTTGTTTTAAACATAATTATGAGCAAATTGATTATCAAGACAATTTGGATAGTCTTAGGCTTTTCTCTGAACTAGTCTTCCAGTTTAAACTGCTCGTGAGTAATAAGACATTGAGTTGTGTATGGAAATCGTCCCCTGTGAGGATCAGTTATGTTAATGAAGGGATGTTGTAAGATCAAGACAAAAGGCCGCAGACAAGATGGAAATAAATCCGGCTCAGGCTGGGTATTATGACAAATCTCCTGGTGAATGGGAGCCAGCTGCGCAATACATCAGAGAAGATGATTAGTGGAATGTTTCAAATCGGAATTCAATTGAAGATACCAAAACTCTAAATCTATCTCTCTTTTTTCTTTTTGCTGTCCTTGAAACAGATGAGGTGCCAAACAGTTGCAATGAGACCATCAAAGAAACATTTAGCTCTCTCATTGTCCCTGTTGGAAGGAAGGTGACCATCAGTGGTTTTTCATCAACAGTGAGAAATTCATATTTAAAATGTGCCTTTATGTGTTTTATGTTCCCGCATACAGTGCAGAGTATAGGCAGATTTTTATGTAATCCTGCCTACATTTACTATTTTCAGGTTCTGTATGTTGGCAGACAGCAGCTAAGTGTCTGTAACAGTACTAAATCAATAACAAGTCGGTTCTTGTCTCTGACTCCTGTCAATTATAAGCACACACATATTCTGGTGATTGACAGTTGCCTTTTTAAAATGATCCAGTGACACTTGGCCAAATATGGAATTTAATATTTTGGAGATACATTAAACATTTTCTCCTCGGTAAAGGGCCGGTCACAGTGCACTTTTCATTTTATTGTCTTCCATTCATACGCAAATGAATGCAGAAGGCCAAAAATACAAGGTCATGCGAATTTCACTGCGTTCAAAATTCAAGTCTGGTGAGCTCTGCCCTGCCACATCACATGTGAAGACCTGTAACCTAGAGAAAATTGATATGTCACAGCGAGATCTCATAACTGTATTAAAAGAACAAAAATTTTAAATCTGCAGGATTGCAGTGTTGCATTTAAGTGGAGTAGATTGCATATGTAAAATTTTTGATATGTTGAATAAAAACAACAGAGTGTGACTTATTATATATTACCACCATTGCAATGTCTGTGGAGATTTCTCATGCTCAAAGTCTAGTGTGAACGTGGCTTTAGCACCATTTTATGGATCCCCTAAAAAGGGATCCTCAAATCTGGCCCACGAGATCCACTTTCCTGCAGGGTTTAGCTCTAACCCTAATCAAACACACCTAAGCGTGCTAATCAGTGTCTTCAGGATCATTAGAAAATCACAGGTAGGTGAGTTTGATCAAGGTTGGAGCTAAACTCTGCAGCACATTGGCCCTCCAGGACAAGATTTGAGGAACCCTGCCCTAAAGGAACTTGGTGAAAATGGTAAAAAGAATGTTACAGAAAATACCAGATACATTTGTATTTCAGTGGGGGGGGGGGGGGGGGGGGGGGTTGTTCCCTTTAGAAACTTTGTATTTGTTCACAAAATTTTTGCATTCCTCAATGCGTGTTCCTCAATTTGCATTCTTCATTCACTTGCAAAAGTTTAGCGTTCCTCAAATAAATTTCACATTCAATCTCAAAGAATGCAAAAGCATATATTTTGGTTGAACATAAACAAACACTATTTTTACACTAATCATTAGTTCTGTTGTTTTTAAATAATATCTCTCTTATTTTAAGTTTCTGAATGCTGAATAGACTATATAGAATGTAAATGTGGGCAGTCATCTGGGCCTGCGTTCAAATGTATTTATCTGTTTTTGGAAATTTAAGTTTTTTATACCTTGATCTTTTTCCCCACTGGAATTAAATGTCTGAAAGTTCAGAAAGTTCCAGCATATTTCCATGATACTGTACACTCAACTGTACACACTACTGTACACACTACTGTACACTTTGTTTGTATAACCCCTCATGGATGACTAAAGTCCAGGCCTGGTCCTCTCTCGTCCTTTACTCTCGTTACTCCTCCTTTTATTCTTCCAGAGCTCCTCCGTGGGGCATGAGACCGGTGTGTGGTGCAGGTCTCACCCGTTATCATTCACTCCACTGGCCTCTCTCCATTCCCATGGCTCTCGGTCCCGTCCCACTCTTCACAGAAACAAAATCTGCCAGCATCATATTCACTTCTCTTGTCATGTAGCATGGCATGTCGTATTAGAGCTTTATTGACCATCTGTCAGTGCAGGCCTCAGTTGTCACAGGCTGTGTCTGTGTTTGACTGACAGCTCCTCTGTTGTGGTGTTTGTGTAACAGCGGTCTGTCTTGACACCCATCTGTGATCTGAGAATTTAAAAAGATCACGAACCCTCATTGATGTGCAGAACTCAAACTACTCCACAAAATAAATGATGAAGGCCAACACTGTTATGTAACAGTGCTTCAATACAGAACCTGGTCATCGGTCATTTTGAGTCGAACACTCATCCAGTAATGAAAAATGAATGATTTGAGATTCTGCTACTCTGATGTGAATAATGTGTGCATTGTGTATGGTGGTAGATTTAGGTGTGCTTATGGATTTCAGGGACCAGGTTAGTTCACTGTGCTGGTCTTTTATTTCCACATACTGTATATGGACCATTTTTTCACTCATTGAGTCAGTTAAAGAGTTTTTAGGGCATAGGTTTACATTTTAGAGCCTCAAGATGTTGTTTTTACACATATATTGTATTATGGAATCATTCAGAATTTAATCACAAAATGCTGTATAAGAACTGTACAAGAACTTGGATGTTTCATTTAGTGTAAAAAAGGTAGTGGACAAATGCCTGCTTATATTTCTTCTTTACAAGAGCAGCTGTAGCAGGAAACTACGCCCTAGGCATTATGGTGTCTTGAATCAATTTGTGCATTTCAGTAAAGATCAACATTGTCTAAAACTAAATCTAGACACATCCTAATTAAAATGCCCCTTAGAGCAGCAGAAATAACTTACTGTTTGTAAACATATGTGTACAGTCATCCTGTGGAAGTATATGATAACATGGCTAATTGTTTGAGGGCATTTGTTTGGTTTAGCATCACTAACAGCCTCACAGTTACAGCAATTAAATATTACACATTCATGCATATCAGTAACAGCTTTCTCCCACTCAGCACTCATTTGAATAATATACTTGCTCAACAAGCCAATTAGAACTTCCATGTTAAAATTTTGTCTTTATTGCCTAAATATTAACTAATAATGTAATGTAAGAATATAAAGAGATGTGAACTATTCTTAAGTCAAAATCCACATATAAACATGACATAAACAATTTTTAAGATGTGGATTGGCCTCTTAAAGAACTACAAAAAAACAACAACAAAAAAAAAGATTAATGCATGAAATATAAAATGGACCTTGGGTTTTATACTTGTAGAACACACACACACACACACACACACATACACACACACACACACACACACACACACACACACACACACACACACACACACACACACACACACACACACACACACACACACAGTAAGCCAGAGAGAGTAAGCATGCTTTGGTGCTGCTACTGTAGCATTTTGAATCCCAGATCTGTCATTGTGGACAGGAACAATGAATATTAATTATATTGCCTCTGCCAATAATCTAGGGCAGTTTGAAAACTACTTTAGACAAGACTGTGCCTCAGGAGACATTGGACAATGAGGTCTACTGACCTAAAGAGTGCATGTTCAATAGAAATTTAGTTAGTGACATTATAAAAATAAAATTGTATGTGTGCAATGCTGAGCTAAACTAAAAGCGTTTGACAAGTTGTCATGAATTTACTGGCTTTCTTGGAGAGATGATTTGGATTACAAATGCTAATGCTGGTAATAAAAAGCAGAATGCATTCATTCCCTTTCACAATTCTGCATCTGGATGCACTTATAAATCCACTCAGCAGGCTTAGAAAATATCAAGATGCTTAATGAAGTGGGTTCTCATCAGAGTTTTTAACAGGCAAATCTGTTGTAGTATTTACAGTGTGTACTGTAGCATATATAGAGTTTCTTCAACTTTCTTCAAAACATGCTTGATTTTTTTATTTTTTTTATTCAAATGTACTAGTTTATTTGATTTGTCTATTAATGATGTTCAACAGTGGATGCAGTATACACAATTCAGTGTAAAGATCTCAAAATGATGATTGAAATGATAGAAAACTATTTGTTCACATTGTAAATATTTAAATATGTGTTTAGTTTACTCTTTGTTTAGATTATAACAATTAAAATGTAATGTTAATTTTTTTTTTTATAATGGATTATAATATTTTAGGATTTAATGTAAAACAGTCATTTTAATAGTGTACGAGACATCTGTACAATCTATAGATATTCATCTCTGGATCTCCGGATTGAATAAGTAGGCCTCTGTAAAATATGTGATTTATTATTTTTATTCCAAGGTTAAACAGTATAATTGTTGACTTTGTGATTAAAATCTAGATTATGTTTTTTTTATACGTTGTTGTTAGTTTATTTAAAATGCAGACAGATGTAAGAACCAATAATAATATTTATGCAATGAGTTGGCATCGTTTAGCTAAATTAAACTGTTATTGGAGCATCTGTTAGTACCATTTAGTGACATGCAGTCCATGTAGTTAAGTTAGTGCAGTAGAAACACCTACTGCTCTGGTACACAACACTTTATACTCAAAGCACAATCACTGCATTCAAACAGCTGTCAGCAGCATGATTTATGTCTCCCATCACGTCGAGATAACAGTCATTTCACATCACACTTACCACACTGACATCGTTCAGGTCTATAAAGTCTCAGTTTTCCCTCCAGCCTTCACTTGTGTGGTTTCATTCCCAAAATGGCTGCAGGTAATTTATCCATTACAGTCAGTCACCCACAACACACACCTGACTCAGCAAATGTCTCTTGACGAATCTAGCTAGCGGCATTTTACGCTTGCCACATCCAGATTGGCTAATAGTGGCCAGAGAGGTGCTGTCAGGATTTCGGCCTCTCAATGAAAGGCTAAATTGTTGCTCTCTTAAGGTTTAAATGAACTTGAAACTGGTATCACTACCATGCCTTTACAGCATCATCTTACTGTACTTACCATATAGGGGAATAACAGAGTGGTAAAATAAACATTATTCTCAAGGTCAGGCCAAAACAACATTTATAGTGTTAATGTTAATAACAATGGATGTTAATGGGACACTGTGCTGGAGGATAAAACCCTTGGGAGTCTTGGATGTGCCCCATATGCCCTGTCAGTAACCCTGCACTGCTTTCTCTTCCCCAAGTGGCAATGAAGCCCAAGAACGAATGGTAATTCTTAAATGGTGTTTGTGAATTGGTTGTTGGTGGGCCTTGAAGCTAAAGACAAATTATGAAGTATGTAGAGGATCTTATTCAGTTCTTTTCTGGGCAAAGTTGTAGCTAGTGAACCATTATGATTATTTAGTTAATTTTAAACTGTAATTCCTCCAGCATTTTCCATCACAGAGATTCACCCAGTGAATGCTGAATTGTTCTGAAATGGCAAAACAGAAAAGCAAAACTGACTCTATAAGAGCTGATCTGAGTAAAGAATCATGCAGGATTCAGAGAAGTACTGCTTTTTTTGTTCATTTGTTCACTGGTGCTGGATTTTTAATCATTTTGTATTTGAATTTTTCTGAGAATAAATAGTTTATTATTATTATTATTATTATTATTATTATTATTGTTGTTATTATCATCATCTATTCACACTCTGCACTCTCAAGATAATCATGGTAATTAGATAAGAAGTCAGTCACACAAGTCTTGTGAGATCCCGAGGGGGAAGTTCAATCATATTAATCATATTGCAGAACCTGATTAAGAGGCTGGTGAACTGTGGGTTGTGGGAAGCAAGATAATTGTATAATACAACCTCCAGGTCAAACAAAACAACATTAAATTATGCCGCCGCTGCTGCTGTTGCTGTTTCAGATAACAACAATTTTTGTTTATGTATTTTTCAATTAGGACTTTATAGTTTAATAATCTCAAAAGAAACATGGATACAGTGCATACTTTTGCAAGCACCCATGAAAGTCACTGTCATTCATGACTTCATAGTCACATCTGACTGAAATTAATGCACAGTGACACCTGCAGCAACTTGCTAATCTTTCTCAGAGGAGAATGAAGTGTGAAAACACTAATGTAATGCTGTCCTGTATGATGTTATGGTTGCCTTTAGCAATGATCTCTTTCTTAGCATGGTAAAACTGATCCAATATATTTCTTTACAGTTTTACATATAAATAAAGCCATTTGTCACATTGCAGACACTGATAGCCCTTCACGTTCAAAGGGGAGCCCTCTCTCTGAGGTGTTTAGATTTCCCATCTGGCTCTTCTGGGTGATGGCTGTGTACTGCAGGAACAGCTGGCAGCCCACCTGTCCCCCCGCCCCCAACTCAACTTCTGTGAGAGACGAGAATAGAGAAATGAACAGTGCTTTGCCTTATAAAATTTTTTTTATATTTCAAAACAAATGGAAGCCTTTCACATATGTATCTTAGCGGGTGGATGAAAAAGATGGATGCTAGATTTTAGAATGGCAGTTTTGTTGAGTCAGAATATAAAGAATACAATTACATGTATTTAAATAATATCCACATTTACAAGAAGTGTTTAAAGTCTTCCAGGGTATTTGTACAGAACAAAAAAACTAAACACTGCATTACAACCATTTCAAGTTTTGGCCTTGTGAACAGTCCTTTTTGGTTTACTGTAACAGTCCTATCTGAAACTATCTATATTATTATATATAAAAAAAAAAAAAAAAAACATGGCATATAAAATTATTTTTAATATTTTGTACAAAACTTCAATAAGTTAAAAACATTTCTAAACAATTTTTTTCAGGCTTTAAATGCTCTCTTAAGTTGGTGTTGCAAGCATCAGTCCAAAAGAAGTTAAATAAAAAAACGGCATAAAAAAAGTGTCTTACACGGCCCTGGGGGATGAACAAAGGCCTTCTGTGGAGCATTGATGCATTTTTTTAAGAAAAATATCCATTTTCAAAATGTAATCAGTTCCGGACAGATGACGTATGTTTCCCAATTTTTCTGTCTTTCACAGGTATCAAGGGTAGTTAATCAAAAAATGAAAATTCTGTCATTATTTACTCTTCCTGTTGGTTCAAACTCCCATGCTGTTATTTTTCTTTAGAAAATAAACATAGCCTGTATTTTTAAGAATTGTTGCAGCTCTTGCCATAAAATAAACCCTAGAAAATTCATACATGTTTGGAATGATATGAGGAGGAGTGGAATATGTCATGGAATACATCATTTACTGAACCATTTAGTTTCATCTAGAAATGAAATGTTGCTGCAGTGTTGCTCAAGGCATGTGATAGTCGATTTGAGACTTTTTGTGGAAACAAAACTATGCAAAGTAACTGGCTATTCTAGGAACTATTTTGGCTGTTTACTTGCCTCGACTGATTACTAGCTTCACTGTGGCTGAATCGCAGTCGTGACTCGTGATAATATTTGGGATAATAGCACTCTTTCTCATGCAATATTTATGCTATTGCTCAATTACCATATAATTTACTTTTCTTGCAGGATAAGTAATGTGAATGTTTAATTTACTTTATGGTAGATTTGTCATTTAATGGCAGCATTAGTCAGCGCATATTAGCTAGGGTCAATCTTTTCTACAGATATAATTACATTAGAAAAGCAATAAGACACAGTGATGATTCTGGATGCCAGGTTTCCATAGAGTCTTTCTTTTGTTGGGGCAGCTAAAGATTAGATATTTTCTTTAATCTGAGGACAGAGGAGAGAGAGAGAAAGACAACTCAAAGACATCTCTTTTGTTAGTTAATTCCAACTAATTACTTATTTCTGCAATGGGATTAGATAGCACACAGAACTCTTTAAATAATGATTTATGATCTTAAATGACAGAAAATAATGACTCTGAGGGCTTTTGTTTTGCTAAAAACCTACATATAAAGAAATAAACAGCATAAACATTTAGAAGTATAATTAATACAATGCACACTTAAAAAATATGAAATCTCCAATAAATAGTCTAAAAAAAACGAATGTTTTGTTCATTTAGATGTATATACTGTAATTTAAATATATATATTTTTTATGTAAGTTCAATTCTTCAAGTAAATTAGGGACTTTTATTTTTAATGAGGAAAAAAGTACTCACCTGAGTTCACCTTTAAATATATGACCACAAAAATGTTCCTGATAATTCACAAATTCAAGTGAACTCTCCACCAGAGGCATCAGTGACTGTCTCTGAAAAACCTGAGAACACCACAATCTCCTGACCATTCATAATATTTAGTGTCAGCCTGTAACAAATGTGTCTCCGCTCTGAAATAGCAAATGCATTTCAGCATTGTTTGAGCATTACTTCTTCCTCACCCTGACACTGGCCGTCTCGTGTGATGCTATCTGTCAGTAACTGCTATTTCAGAAATGATGGGTGTCACTGGAGTTGCTATAAATCAAACTGATGAGTCCTTGCCTGAAATTTGCCAGTGAGAGTTTGATTTCTCTCCTTTTTTTTCAACCTAGAGATACAAGTGAAGAATGACTGGATTACATTAGTCAACAAGCTTATCCTCTCCTAATGGATTCAGTTTGTTTAGTGTGTAGTGTGAATATATGTCCATTCATGCAACAAACACACAGTGTCAGATGGAATTCAATCTAATGCACAAGAGCCTGAGGTAACTTGTGATGAAGGTAATTACAGGAGAACGATTTTTTCTTTTTTCATCACTAACATATGGAAATATGACTGTAGTACTACATTAAATACAACAACAATAATAATCAATAATCAGTCTTGAAAAATTGAGAAATGGTTCGGCTTAAATGTTTAAATCTGTGTTTTTTATTATTTATATATTATTTATTAATATTTTGAATTAGCTTTAATTTTCATACTTTATGCTTTGATTTTAGTTTTAGTGATTTCTTTGTGTTCTGTTGTATTTTTTCTGTTAGTTTTTTAATATTTCTATGTGTCTTTAATATATTTTTATTTCAGTTTTAGTTATCGTAAGTTTTATTTTTTATTCTTTTTTTTTTTCTTTTTTTTACATTTAAGTTTTTACGTAATATGTCTTAAATTGTTTAATATGAAGATATTAAGTGTTTTTTTTTCCAGAACAAAACAATGTACATTTCAAAATAGCAAAACAAATTCTAAGACCTGAAACACGCTGTTACACATTCTGACTCTTTAAAGGTAGATAGATACAGACAGCTGTCTCATGAAGGAAATGTACTCTTTGGAGTAATGTCTGTAGTTCAGAGGCTCACACATACCTGACTCAGTGCTGACAGGGCCAGTGAAGGTGAAGACTCGTCTGGAGAGGTGTGAGTAATGAAGCAGCTCGTGTCTGACATTGTGCCGAGAATGAAGGAGACCAGAGCAGACAAAATCCGACCCTTGCAATGGATTCCAGAGATGATTTGAGGAGCCTTTTTTTTTTTTTATGTTTGACTTTTTAACAAATATAACAGTATATGAATCAAATGTTGGTTTGGTATATGTAAGTGCTTTGTATTGATCTTTAAATGTTTATATAATTAACACTGTAGAATTTATTCTTTATATATTTTGACGATTTCTGCAGAAGCATAAGCTTTTTTTAATGCATAATGTTAAGCCATAGTACACTATTTGAATCTATCAAACCAGATTCTCAACCTCTGAATTCTATATTTCCAGGAATAAATGGCATATGGAAAGTACCCAAGAGCTCAAGATCATTGGACATGGGATAGGATTGATATACAGCATTCATATTCTTCATTGTGGTGAGATTGTATCTGTTTTTGAGTGTGATATAAGAGATCTTGAAATATTTAATATCCTGCAACCTTTGAGACTTTACAATAAACAATATATTTTTAATGGTTTTCCATCTTTAGGACAGATATGTTTAACCAAAAATCAGATTTTTATGACTAAAAGAAAGTGTTAAAAATGGCCTTAATGGCCTAATTTAATAGCAATTTAGTACAGACTAATAACTTGACATCCGACAAGACAAAGCTCAGGGTAAGACCTTAAGGGAGAGTCTATTGAGCTGCTAGATAAATGGGAACTGAATGCATTTATGCAGATGGTGAGAATAATACTATCAGTAGAAGGCAGGGCACCTGTATCACTTTTTTTTAAACATTATGCACATGAATAAATACTTTAAAGCTCAATACAACTTATACTACTAAAGTGGTTTTGCACATAGATTAGGTTATTTTTTATATTTATTAAATGTTGTATAATGATTCAGTAATACATTTTCTAGAAACCCTTGTTACATTGAAAATCTATTTCCATCACAACCACTGGAAAAGAAAACAAGAACTAGCATGCATAGCTGAAAAGTCCTCATATGGTGATCTGATATAGAGTGTATAATACTAGCATCCTTGTGGAGGTGAGATTGTGAATCTTTTTGCACTAATTAGACCACAAGCATATTTATTGCACACAATTGATGCTTAACAATGCATTAAGTATTGATCCATGTAACATGGAGTGTAAATATAGAATAAAACTGATACAACTCATGAATAAGATCAATTCATTGCAAACTGCAAGGGAAAAACACCCTGGGTGGACATGCATTTACTTAAGCAAACTGTTTCATGAGAAATATGTTCTATTCTCATTATCTGATAGCATCATGCATGGTGTTTGCTAATAGTTACTGTTAATTAATAAGTAATTGCTGGGGAGATATTGAAGTGCTGGTGACTTCACTCCTCTTTTAATGCTTCATAATGCAGATCTTTTGTATTTTGACCCATGAGAAAATGAACATCTGATCTGAGAGGGTCATACTTTAAATATTAATCCCATTGTCACTGCATTCTGTCCCTTGTGAAGCCTGTTTATATTCTCTTATGTGATAACAGGCTTATCACTCATCCCAGAGGGAGTACTGACCGCAGCATTAAGCCATCGGACTGTTGCACAAACACACTTATCATCCAACTGTCTACCACCGGCTTTGAACTTCCTTTGCAATGTTTTCATTGAGTTGTCCACATTTTTTCTCATGAGTATGAGTCTGTATTGGTGACACTGTATTGAACAAGAATCTTGAACATCTGTGGTGATTTAGTTTCAGTCACTGGTTAGTTTAAGGTTGTTTAACCCACCTAATATTGTTCTGGCCAGTGATGCGTGATTTGAGCAGGTAAGACTAAATTACCAATTGAAATGTAATTGATTTCATTTACATTTATGCTTTTGGCAGACACCCTTTTCCTCCAAACCAACTTAAAATGAATTTAGGGTTTACATTTTATCTGTTCATGTATTCTAGGGTAAACAAACCCATGACCTTGTTGTTGCTAGTGTCATGCTCTACTCATTGTGCTACACAGTTAAATGAGATAACAAAGCTGGTTTTATTAAAGGTTGATACTTGACTTTAAATGTATCAGGTACTAAAGAAAAACTTTTCATGTATTGATTAATGAAATTTTAACAACATTTTTTTTTTACTACTTCCTGTTCATTCTTTCCATGTAAATCATTTAGTCCTCACTAAGGATAATGGAGCAGCATTTGAGTGAGTAAGTGGGCAGGTGTTGTCATCCCATTTAAAGCCTATGGGTGTCACCAGCTGTCTAGTAAAGTAAGATGGATGAGACCCAAAAGGGTTTACAACCACCAGTCTAAGAAAAAATATATATTAATAAATAAATTGTGCTCATACAATTACTAAAAAGATAGCAGCACAGGATGAGAAACACTTTGAAAAAAAAATAAAAATACAAAAATAAATCAGTATATATATATATATATATATATATATATATATATATATATATATATATATATATATATATATATATGCAGAACATGCAACATTATTCAGACTTTTGAGTGGTCAGTGACACTGATGGTCAACTTCATTAATGTTTAAGGTATTACAAGTTATTACAAACTGTCCTCAAATCAGGTTTGTCAATCATAATCAAATGAAGTGGAGTTTGGCCACTAAAATTAATACTTATTAGCATCCATAAATCACATTTTCACAAATATTGTCTTGATTATTGATTATTCAGAACTGTATTTAAATGGTTTACATGTCCAGCACATAGCCTTTGGCAGTCTTTCCTCCATGCTTTATAAACCACTTGGAAAAATGTCAACTATAAAGTAAAGGTACATTAACTAAGCTTAATTCATTAAGCTTGTAGCTTTGTGTTGGAACATGGGACATTTCTAGCTGGTCTAAGGTAAACATTAACTGTACTTAGCTTGTCTTATATAAAAATTTAATTAAAGCGTCTGCTAAATGAATAAATTAAGAGGTCTAACCAAGTCATTAGCTGGTTATGTATACTAGCTCAACCAGCTGTTTATACTAGCTAAAGATGGTCAAGCTGGAACATGATTGCTGGTCAGCCAGCTAATAACTCACTTGCCAACCAAAAAATGACCATCTTTGGCCATCTTAGAACAGCTGGAAACCAGCTACCACGTTCTTAATCATCTACAACAGTCTGGTCGGTGGAGCTGTCCATGGTGTTGAAAGCTTGTCGGCTCACAATTCACTGATTTAATCACTATGCCCTGATGAATATGCCACATACAGTTTTCCATATCGTTCGCCTCTATTACTTCATAACAACTGTAAATGTCATATGGGACTGACTTCAGATGCATTTGGAACTCAACCAGTGTTTGTTTTGGAAAACGAGGGGCGCGTGGCAAAGGAGGGAGCGCGTTGTTTGTGTGTGTGCGCGTTGGAGGGATGATGATGACAGCGTTTGGGGAGCAGTGGGTGTCTTTAAGAGCTTCTCTCTGCTGCTCACTGGTGTCAGGATAGAGAGGCAAGAGCCACTGAAATACTCGCGAGAACACAGATAGGCGCGAATCGTATTGGAAATACGTTAATTTTCATACACATTTCGGATATACTGCCATCGGTAAATCTGGACAACATGCAGTTGCCAAAGTCACGGGCTTTTCCTGTCAGTTTGACGCTGCTCTCCGTCCTCAGCTCGACAATGTGCGCCAGTCACTGTAAGTATCTGCAGTGCCGTTCAATATTGTATTAAAAGTTGAGTTTTGTTTTCTTTAGGTGCGTTTTTATTAGACCAAGTGGTTTCATACAGATGCTAAACAATCGGAGATCTTGAAATCAATTCAATTGTTGAAAGAGTGCGGGGGATTTAAAGACGACTCCTGCTAATGTAAACTTTTACTGCATCAGATGAACCCGTAACAATTCACGATGAATGATTATCATGAGTGGAGATAGTGGAGCAGGTGTGAGAGATTGAGCATTTCAAATTCGATCGCTGTATCAAATTGAGGCTTAAAAAGCATTCATTGAGACTAATATCCTTTCTCGATTAGGTATCTAGAGAAGTCAGAGCGATGTTGTATGATTTTATTTCAACGTCTGGTAACTCATTCTTCTTCTTCTTTGTTTTGCTATTATTTAATTATTTATTTTTAGGTGTGTGTCTCAAACTTTGGTATAATATTTGCATAAGTGTCTGCTGCAAAACAGTTTACAAATCTACTAAGCTGCCTAAATTAATATCAAGTACAGAGAGAGCTGTTGTGAAAATCTGTGCATGGGAATGTCTGAAAGGCTGTGACGCTAATGAAGGAAGGATTTTTTTTTTTTTTTTAAGTTTTTTTGTTCATAATTATATAATTCCCCACTACCAGCCTCATTTTGTTGAAAATATTTTATAGGAAACATTTTAAATCACAAGATCAAGGAAAATTGTAAACAAATATAGAAATATGTAAAACGTAGAAAACTAATTGTAAATGCATAGGTAAGTGTGTTAGTCATATACTGTCCCATTTTGTTACAATCCTCTCCATCTGTTCAGACATATTTATAGTTATTTTATTGTGTATGTCAGATCTGTATATAAGAGAACCTGCTGATTTAAATACACCATTCCTGTCATTTGACGTTCATTAATCAATGGCATGATCTTGAATTAAAATACCTGGTGTGAAATTATTCTTTCTTACCTCACAATAAGTGTTGTCTGCTCTTTAGTCTCGTCTATGCTATGTTAATGTTGTACTTATAGTTATGTGTGCCAAAAAGTCAGATTTACACTTTTGATTTCCATTGTCATTCCAACACACTTCATTATATTTTCCTTACTCCCGTTGATTGTCATTTCTCTGTATGAAGCTTGTGCGTCTAAAGCATTCTCACTCTTAGTCGGTGCATCCTCAGCTATGATTATGTGAATCAGTTACATATTCTGTATTATTAACATGAGAAACATGCGATGGGACGTATCTGTAGGTTTCACTAGACATCTGTCATTTTTATGTGTTATGAGTCATTCATGGTTTTGCTCTGCATGAGATGTGCTTTGTGGACCGGGATCAGATGAAGTGAATCCTCACTGAGGACGTGCAAAGAATATTCTCATATTTACCAAAGGGGTACCAGAATAAAGCTGGAGATCCATCATGCCCTTGTCATCTGTGTCAGGTAACAGATATAATGGTTGCTTCTGTCTCCCTAAGGAGTCTCTGGCTCTGCTCTCAAAGAGGGATAACAAGGGGATGTCCTTTCAGATCTGGTGTCCCTGGAAGAACAACTACATCCCTTTTACTGTGACCACTGGGACAGTGGAGGGTCCCAACATGACACAAGATGAAAGCCTTGTTTCACCTGGCTAGGGCAAACAGTGGGTCAGGGCCCAGGGGCTCAGTGTTTTCTGACATCGTCTTTGGACATGATTGTATTAAAAATGTCAAGCACTTTTTACTATAAAAATAGATCAATGTAGAGATACAGAATGATTGATTTAAGACATAGAGAACTGTTGATTTACAATTTCTGTAAGTCATGTTTGTGAATGCACAAGAGACTTGCATGCATGTTTTAGCTACCTCAGTATCTTTCGAACACACTGTGCCAAATTTCACACCAGCTGGCCAGTTAGTGAGAAGAATAGTCAAATAACCCCTTCAAGGACAGTAAACCAGACACTGACATTGCAGCACTGGTTGCCATGTATGTATTTGCTTTTACTCGCTTAAAAATAAGGCGCTGAGGAAGAATCCTTGATTGATGTCTTATAATAACAATTTCTTGGTTCCCCAAAGAACCTTTCTCGAAAGGGTATGTGTCCGGTCACTGAACTTCCATTAATTCATCACCAGGGGTCATCGTCCACAACACAGACTCTCACACTACACAGTACACCCTAGACTACATTTCCCATGCTCCATTCCACCAATCACATTCATCTGATAATAATCACACCATGCACCTGAGACCAATCAAACACACACACACAGCACAATCATCAGACACGCTTTATAAGCACTGGACTTCCCCTCACACACTGCAGAGTATTGTTCTGCACATATCCATCTCTTAGCGATAACTGCGATACGTAAGCCTTTTCCGTGTTAGTTTCTAGTTTTCATAGTCTTGTCTCTGTCAAGTCCCACACATGCCCTAGGATTACTCTTGTGTCTTGCGCTCTATATACCTGTTTGCCAGTGTTTGACCCATGCCTGTTATGACCATATCTCTGTCCAATAAGAGCTCACATATAGATCCGCACATCTCATCAGCGCCAACGTTACAGTATGTATAAGTGTGGCAAACCATTTCTTACAACTTTTTTTTGCAAAAGGAAGCTTACATACACTATTAAAACACTATTAAAAATAAAAGTTTCATTTTAAATTCCCCAAAGATTCCCAGTCAGTTTATTTAACAGATCTTAAAGAACTTTATGTAAAGAATTTTTTTTTTTTAATCTGAAGAACCTTTTGTGCCATGGAAAGGTTCCATGGACGTTCTTTGGAACTCATGATTTAACTTAAGATTTTTAATGCTTCATAGAGCTACATACACCCTAACAAAGAATCTATTCATTTTTTAAAGGAGTATTTTGGTTTGAAATGTATTAAATCTGTAAAGTTTCAATAAAGTCTAGATGAAACGAAAGTAGTGAAGGACTTATTCTTCCATATTTTGATTATCAAGGGAAATAAATGATTGAAAAAAAAATAAGCTGGCGTTCTATCCATCGGTTGTTGATTGCATGAAGACAGCTCTGAATGTGAGTTTGTGGTTGATTTTAAGAAAGGGGCGGGGTTTAAGGAGACTCAATGACTGGAGAAGTCTGCCATACATTACCATAAAACTGGCTGAGTGATGACATTTTGATTGAAAATGTATATATATATATATATATATATATATATATATATGCATAGATAAATTGTTCACAATTGTATTTTAGAAAATCATGTGAATTTTCACTTAATATCATCTTTAAGAGTGTATGCTGTTGTTTTTGTTAGACCAAGACTGAATATAGACTGAATCATAATGCGCTGTCAGTCAGTCCATCTATAATGCCTGAAGCTTAAAGTTCTTTCTAGATTTCTGTCTTTGAAGTTTAACTTCAAGTTTGAAGTGCAAAATGGGTGCATTGACCCAAACAGGACACCGATATTTATTCAGTTTGAATGCATGTCAGAGTGCTCTTGTGGTACAGAAGGACTGTTTTAACATTCTAAATACAACTCCCCTCTCAGTGGGGGAGAACAGAGCCTTGTTGGGCATTAGCATGATAGAGTCATTTATTTCAACTTTCTTATGAGGTCAAACACAGGAGGCTTTTTAAGGGAGCTCTCCCGTGGAGCTGACCAGATTTCCTGTGGGCATTGAAGGGGAGAGAATCTTTGAGGATTTTTTTCTTTTCTGTTTCCAGTATAATAGTTTGGCACTAGAGTTACAGTAGATGAGACATGACTGATTCATATTTTCTTTCAAATATTAATGCATAACCAACTTGCTTCTGTTATAATGTATATAAAAAATGACTAATTTGCACTGAAACACCTTGGAAAGTGATAAAAAGGAAGATAGAGAGAGTGTCATTTACACTACAGTGTGCAATATAAATCGCCTTGAAAGGCTAGAGGCGGTGAAGAGCATGGACAGTGTTGTCCATATTGTTAACTTGACTTCTGTGGATGTCAGAGCATGAAAATATTGATTAATCAAGGCTTTACTCAGCCTAAATCACTGCATCCCCTGCTTAAAATCTGCAGAGACAGATACATAAAACATAATGAAACAGATTCTTGCTGAATTTCTGATGCTGACAAACTAGGTATGGCAATTTTTTTTTGTACTGCAAGTTAGTGGATAGTCAGCAGATTCTGTCGATATTCTGTTTACAATCTTATGAAGACACAATTCATTAACCTGTGTTTGTCCTGAAATGCTGACATCGACTCGTGTGCTCTGTCTGCAGTCATTGTCTGATGATCTTAGACAATAACAGCATCCTTATTGGTTCTCCTATGCCTAAATCATAGAGTAGATTATTGCGGACCGACATATTCTTGTAGATCATGCATCTATTATCTATATCTGATCTGAGATGAGCTGTGTCCGGTGGAGCTATGACCTTTCTGGTCATTCAGCCAGTTATATAAGAGTCATTGTAAAACATACGCTGTCTCATTCACTCATTTGTTCTGATTAGATGAACAACATTTTTGGATCATGAATTTAATCAGATATTAAAATTCAGTTGCAGATATAGCACACATATAGTTCTACCTTTGTTCTTTGTGTAATAATCCATCATGATGTTTCTCTTCCTCTTCTTCCCTCAGTGTAAACATAAATATATAACAGCTAGTTTCTCTGGAGTCAGAGCAGAGTCTGTTCTCTCGTTCTTTTTAAAATATGGCTCATGAGCGACTAAGATAATGTTTACAGCATTAGAGTGTGTAATTTTTAGTCAAGGAAAGTTAAACAATATGTTTAAAGTCCATGCCAGGAAAGAAAAAGGTCAAATGTTATTTTATATTCTTACTTAAATGTAAAGTTAAAATAGCTACTTTAATATGATATGAAACACTTTTAGAGTGATGCTTTGAAAATTGTTTTAATTGTCAGTTTGAGATGAGCACAAACAAGGAACCAGAACACAACTGTGGCCTCTCATTACTTGTTTGCTTTCGTCTGATCTCTTTTGATGATAGAATCTGGAAAATGATCAGTCCTAAATTAATGAAGCTTTTGAACACAGGCTTTACTTGAGCTATTGGCAGGACAAACACTGTTGCTGGTCTAGTTTCATTTATTTGAAAATAATTTATGAGAAATGCACATTAAATGGTTGTTTGCATTGCTTTACATCTTGCATTCTCTATTCTTCCATTCATTATTTGTCTCTAGTGAGCTCTCAGTATAAATTATGTATCTCAAATCTTCATGCAGTTGCCACTCCAATAAATGTTCTTATTTTATCAGCCATGATAATGCATGCAATCAAACTTCCTTCATGTGGATTCAATATTCCTCTCCAATTAAAACGTGATTCTTATGAAGATAAGACATGTAGACATGAGTATGTACTATAACCTTTCAGAGTTAAGTTAGATAGTATTTCATTTGATTTCTTTGACTATAGAGCCTCAGTTTATCTGCAGCACAGGAAGAATAGAACAGAAATGTAATGCAACAATGGCTCCATCTGGATGTTAATCCTGAAGCTTTTCTCTGAATATTTTAAAATCCCTAAAAAATAAGGTTGTTGTGTTTTTTCAACCACACTTGTTTTCCCATGTTCTTTTTCACTACATTTAGTCCATCAGAATGCATATGTGATACAATTATATTTATGCGTTTGAAAGTCACTTATTCCAAATTGCCTCACATTCAAGGTAGGCACACCAACATTTTTGATGTCTTGATAAATATTTCATATACTACAGTCGTGGCCAAATGTTTTGAGAATTACATAAATATTAGTTTTCAAAAAGTTTGCTGCTAAACTGCTTTAAGATCTTTGTTTCAGTTCTTTCTGTGATGTACTGAAATATAATTACAAGCACTTCATACGTTTCAAAGGCTTTTATCGACAATTACATGACATTTATGCAAAGAGTCTTTTTTTTTGTAGTGTTGGCCCTTCTTTTTCAGGACCTCTGCAATTCGACTGGGCATGCTCTCAATCAACTTCTGGGCCAAATCCTGACTGATAGCAACCCATTCTTTCATAATCACCTCTTGGAGTTTGTCAGAATTAGTGGGTTTTTGTTTGTCCACCCGCCTCGAGGATTGACCACAAGTTCTCAATGGGATTAAGATCTGGGGAGTTTCCAGGCCATGGACCCAAAAATTTCAACATTCTGGTCCCCGAGCCACTTAGTTATCACTTTTGCCTTATGGCACGGTGCTCCATCGTGCTGGAAAATGCATTGTTCTTCACCAAACTGTTGTTGGATTGTTGGAAGAAGTTGCTGTTGGAGGGTTTTTTGGTACCATTCTTCATTCATGGCTGTGTTTTTGGGCAGAATTGTGAGTGAGCCCACTCCCTTGGAAGAGAAGCAACCCCACACATGAATGGTGTCAGGATGCTTTACTGTTGGCATGACACAGGACTAATGGTAGCGCTCACCTTTTCTTCTCCGGAAAAACCTTTTTCCAGATGCCCCAAACAATTGGAAAGGGGCTTCATCAGAGAGAAGTGGCTTCTTTGCTGCCCTTCTTGACACCAGGCCATCTTCCAAAAGTCTTCGCCTCACTGTGCGTGCAGATGCGCTCACACCTGCCTGCTGCCATTCCTGAGCAAGCTCTGCACTGGTGGCACTCCGATCCCGCAGCTGAATCCTCTTTAGGAGACCATCCTGGCGCTTGTTGGACTTTCTTGGACGCCCTGAAGCCTTCTTTACAAGAATTGAACCTCTTTCCTTGAAGTTTTTGATGATCCTATTAATTGTTGATTTAAGTACAATCTTAGTAGCCACAATATCCTTGCCTGTGAAGCCATTTTTATGCGACGCAATGATGGCTGCACGCGTTTCTTTGCAGGTCACCATGGTTAACAATGGAAGAACAATGATTTCAAGCATCACCCTCCTTTTAACACGTCAAGTCTGCCATTCTAACCCAATCAGCCTGACATAATGATCTCCAGCCTTGAGCTCGTCAACATTCTCACCTGAGTTAACAAGACGATTACTGAAATGATCTCAGCAGGTCCTTTAATGACAGCAATGAAATGCAGTGGAAAGGTTTTTTTGGGATTAAGTTAATTTTCATGGCAAAGAAGGACTATGCAATTCATCTAATCACCCTACACCCTACATATTCTGGAGTATATGCAAATTGCTATTATTAAAACTTAAGCAGCAACTTTTTCAATTTCCAATATTTATGTAATTCTCAAAACTTTTGGCCACGGCTATACTGTTCAGAAGTGTAGAGCTGCAAGATTTTTAATGATTTTGAACAAAAGACGTCTCTCTCTTTTTTTTCTTTTTTCTTTTTACATTGTAAACTATTATTCTAATTTAAAATAACAGTTTTCTTCTTCAATATTATTTTGAAATGTAATTTCTACCTGTGATGACAAAACTGATTTTTCAGCAGCCATTACTCTAACTTGAAAACAGTTGTGTTGCTTATTTGTGTTGATTTTTTATTTGTATTTATTTATTTATTTTTTAATTATTATTCTTTGGTAAGTAGAAAGTTCAAAAGAACACCATTTAAGTAGAAATATCTGTCAGGGTTCGGGGCTAATCACCTGCCTTTTGGGGTTGTGAATGTGTGTTTGGATGGTTTGACAGCTCACTGCGTCTGCCTGTTTGATTTGAGTTTTCCATGCCCTCCTTGTTTCTCCGTTGTTAACCTTAATTGTTCGCCACCTGTTCTCAATGCTTTTCTAATTTTTTCCCTTTATAATTCCCTGTGTTTCTCTGTTCATGGCCAGACTGTTGTAACTCTTACCAATAGCTTGAGCTGGTCTGTGTTCTCACCTCACCTTGTCTTGTCTTGGCTTCAGGCTCCAGTGTCTTTTGCTTTTTTGCTCTGCCTCTTGTTCTCACGAATGCAGTACTCCAAGAAGATTCCAGCGCTCATGCCTCTGGTATTCGCCTGTCGAACGAGCTAAACTGTGGAACGATACTCATCTGCCTTGTCTTATCTGCTTTCAATAAAGCTCAGTGTAAGACCGCAACTGAATCCAGCCCGTTTCTCCTGACAATATCTGTATAAATTAAAATGAATTTTACTGTCACTTTTGACCAGTGTTACACATCCCTGCACATAAATATTCATTTATTTTAAAAAAAGAAAGAAAAACAAACAAACTAAAAAATATAACTGACCTCAGATTTTTGAACAGCAGTGTATTTAATTATTTGAATAATATTATATGCAATTTTAAGTGATTGTATTGAAGTGTAATATAAATAAGTGTGTTCTATCTCCATGTAGGCGTTTGGAGAGGGAGAGATGCTGCTGTTTTAAACAGTGTGCTTATGCAATATCTAAAGTATTTAGCATATGCCACTTCTGTGCTGCTCTCTCTTGATCTCTATCGCTGTACCAAATGCCCAGTGGGATGATTTTAAAAATACTTTTTTGCCAGTTTCACTCCCTGAACCTCATGAGAGTGTAAAAAAAAAAACAAACAAAAAAAAACACGTTTTTCTAGGAGGGTCTTTTATCCTATGCTCCTTAGTGTTAAGATAACCAAAACATCTTTTTTGAAAAGAAAAGAGTCCCGTGTCCCATTCCAAATTATTTAAACTCTCCCTGTTAAAACCTCATTCCATCCTGGAATCCAAAGTATGTTACTCTGAAGTTCTTAAACTGGGATGTGGTAACATTATCATGCTCTTTGAAGGCTCACACTGAAACACAGAGATTTAAAGGCCAGACATCAGCAAAAGTAAAACATGCTCATCTTTTTTTCTTGCTTTTTTTCCTTCCGTCATGAACCAAATGCTTGGCAACCTTGTGACATTTCTGTGAGCCAGCTGGGGGGCAAAGCGTGTGCCCTACCATCTGGGGTGATTGGTTGGAAGCAGCCCAGCTGTCATTGTCCTGTAACAGAAGACAAGCTTCCCCTGATGTGATATTAACCAGAAGTTCACAAGACAATAACCTCAGGCATTTCCTCACTATGTCCAACATAACAGGTTAATGATGGTCTAGCCCTGGGACTGGTGTCAAGATCCACTATTTCAGACTAGAAAATGTAGAAATCAAGGAATTAAGTCACCTAGCCATTGACCAACCACTTCTTCAAAAATGTCTGGCATTTTGTGCCATTGGAGACATTTTGACTATCTGTTTTTACTATCATGATCTGTGGTCAATGGTTCATGTCTGTGCTTAATGCTGCTCTGTATTTTTCTTCTTGCACTATGATGCTTGATGTTGCATTCTAGCCGTCATTTTCATGCTTTCATGCTTTCAGGTTTTCATGCTCAATGTTTATTGAAAAAAAAGGTAGATCTTGCCATCAAAAAAAGGTTCATGCTTCATAACAGAAGGCTGTATTGAGATCTGCCATGAATACTTGAGCTACTTGATCTTTCTGTGTTGCAAGACACCTCATTCCATTCATTTCTTTTTCAGAGCTTCTTTAGAAGCATGCCAGTAAACTTATTTTAATCTCATATACCAAAACATCTCAAAAATCCATCTTTTCAACATCCATTTCATCATGTTCTGCATTGTAACACAGTTATCATTTCTAATCATCTTTTGTCTTTTAGATTCCAAACACAACACACCTACCTGAGACATCTGGTTTTGTTCTGGCTGAGGTACAGTAGATGCAAGAAGCAGAAATCTTTTTGCTGGGAGACAGAAAGCAATTTGTTGACATTATTGACTCAGATCTCTTTGTAGAGCAATGTTTGTTTTGGTGAAGTGCAGGCTGCCTAATTAGGGACCGAGTGATGCCAGTCTCCCGTATAGCTTGGAGGCCATGGAATAACAGCTGTTCAAAAGCTATTAGGAGGAAATGCTGACCAATAATGCTGAAAAATGAGTGCTGGCAGAGTAGCCAACACAAAATACATCTTGCAGCCTAGGAAAGTGGGGAAATTGACAAGAGACATTCATCAAAATCTATTTAATTTACAAAAATATCATGTTTTAATTTATTTAGCAATGTCAGACAGTATGTTCATTTTTGGGCCATCTGACAAGCCGAGAAAGTCTAATTGAAGACATTTCGTTTAGTAATGAATTATTCTGAGATTATCACAGTAAGGCCAGGCATACTCAGAGGCATCAAGCCTATTCAAACCGACATGCCCCCACAGAGTTTGATTCTAATGGATTTCAAAAAATAAATATTTTTACATGATTGAAGGTGCAAAATTAAAAGTAACCCAAAGTTGTTGCCTTTGAATTTTGCTGTTTTGATGCCAAAATGCTTAAGTGATTCATGCAGATTTTGTGTGGGATGGTTAGGGAATCTGTCCAAAATGTTATAAAATATTAATCTGACAACATACTGAATATTTTTAGAATTTAATGGTATACGTGTTATTTTTCAGTTTAAATGTCACACTCACACTAGGGAATCTGTGTTGCAGGTGACTCACATTAAGGACTACAGAGAACAGCCTCTGTTGCTGTTGCACTGCCAGACACCTATGCATAGATGAAAATGCAGCATGCTATCTGGTAGTGATGTTCACTGGCAGTCTAGTTCATTTCATTATAAAAAAGTATATTATTATCAGGATTTGAATCCAACCCCCATGCACACTATAAAATGACACCACAAGACTATCATGACTCACAGTCTCACAAAGAAGTGCCAGATATGTCACTGAAGCCCCCTCAAAAAACCAGTAGGTGCATAATGCCCCAGGGCATATTCCATAGAAAACAATTATTCATTGTCTTACGAAGATTACTGTATCTAATTACGGATGAAAAATTGCACAAAAGATGTTAAAAAGCTTTTATAAGATCTTTTTATGATATAATGTGTTGTACTGGGGCTTTGGGGAGCGTTCAACCTATCCACTTATATAAAAAACATCCTCTCCTGTGTAAAATACTTGGTCATGCTGGCTGGCTGCCTTTAATTATGAGCAGTTGTGCACTCAGGGTGTAACATGCTGTTTTACATCCTTTGCTTGAGTCTCATTAACAGCTTGGGTGATGATAAAAATTTACTCAGCTAAGTTTCCTGGTGGGTGATCTTCTCCTGATTAATTTAGAAATTATCTTGACCAAGTGGTCCCTACACTTTTCTGGCAAATATCCACAGAATTAGCATGAACCTCTTTTATTTTAAGTTGCTATATGGCTACCTACTGTGGTTTTTCACATAATATGCAATGCATTGAGCTCTTTGGACTGTGCTTTGTCAATATCTTGATGATATGATATGATTTTAGTCAATCGAAGTTGTCATTGACTAAGTTTACAGGCCTGGATACATTTTCTACTTAAAATCATTGGAGAGAATAACGTATGAAAGGAAATGAGTGGTGCTCCTATTAGGCTTCATGATGCATATCTGTCACAGAATATATTCCATCCCAGTCTAAAAGAGAAGGTCAAGTTCTCATATGGTTTTTCTTTGCAACAGTATTTTCATGCTAACTGCTGGGCCAGCAAACCCTGTGTGCATGCAGAGCTACTGCTTTAGGACGTTGCTCACGTTTTCAAAAGTGACCACACAAGCCACTTATGACAGTCTCCACACTGCTGCTGAAAATAAAAAATCTCAGAGCAGTTTGGAGCTTTTTTTAGATAAGCAACACTGTTTACTTTCTGGCAAAAGCTTGCACAAGCTGTTACTGGAATAAGACAATGTCTATTACTGGCGCTGGCTGGTTAGGCTGGCTATTGTTGCAGGTAGACCCTCTCTGCAGCAATGCCAAAACCAGCATGAAAGTGGCCAAAACGTAAGGCCCCAAAGCATTTTCACTTTTAGAATGAGAGAACTGAGAGACCTGTTTCATCCAAAACAAAATCAGACTAACCAATGAGATAAGCTTTTGATCACATTTCCTGAGCTGCTGTGGCTGTGTAATCCACCTCGTTGATGGCACTAATGCTATATGGAGACACCAGCAGCGGAGTCCTTGCCTGGTCACTATGGAAAGTCTGCTAATATTTGTGCATATATGTATGCATATAAAATTGATGTTCATAAATATATTCCTGCAGTGGTTCTCTTTTACTTGCATAATGCACACACAAAAAGGAAATATGTTTCTCAAATGCAAACATACTTTCCCCTGCATTTTATGGACTTAATTTCAAAACTATTAAAATACATGAATTATGTAATATGCTGATGTACCACCTATATTTTATTATACTTGGTATGTACTTATAATTTACAATGTTCATTATTTATTTATATGATTATACCTTGTGTACTATCATGGGATCGCAGTTATGTTTTGCAATTAGTTTCAACTACACTTGTAAAATGTAGACTACCGTTCAAAAGTTTGAGGTTGATACGATTGTTTAATGTTTTTGAAAGAAGACTGTTATGCTTACCAAGGCTGCATTTATTATTCCAAAAATACAGCAATGTTGTGAAATATTACAATTTCATTTAACTTTCTATTAGAATATATTTTAATGTGTAATTTATTTATGTGATTGAAAGCTGACTTTTCTGCAGCCATTACTCCAATCTTTGGTGTCACATGATCCTTCAGAAATCACTCTAATATGCTGATTTTCTGGAAATTTCTTCTTATTATCAGTATTAAAAAAACATTATGTTGTAATATTTTTGAGAACACTGATCATTTTTTTTTTCTTTGTCATGTCATTCTTTGATGAATATGACATTTAAAAGACGGCATTTATTTAAATTTGAAATCTTTTGCAACATTATAATGTTTTGAGTGTCACTTTTGGTCAATTTAATGCATACTAGCATAGTGATAGCAATGGCTGAGAGAGAATACAGCCTGCTGAGATTGTAGAAAAAAACACTGAGCTCAGATAGACTGTCAGTATAACTTTCTCACTTGCCAGCAGTGTAAGTCTCAGTTGTAGGCTACACTAGAACTACACAAGCATTCAGTATTATTAGGGACTAAATACTGTCTTGCATAATTTTTTAAACCTCAACAAATTTGCGTTTTTAGCCTTAGCATTGTGCGTTGACCTCTTGATTACACTGAATGCTTTCAAAGGTCAAAAGACATTTAGATGCAGTCAGACACTTTATGACATGCTGGCAACCACAAGTGTCCTCGTTAATCTGCTGACAATTGTGAAATATAATTAAAGCAGCCAGCATCTGTTTGGGCTGCAGTCTGTGACAGTGGGAGTCGATGGCTTTAAAGATGGATGGATCGCTCTAGATTGATGCTGATAAAATCAGATACTGAGAGCTTTCGTTTCCCAGCATGTGTCGGAGTGAGAAAGCTATTTATGCTTATTATTGAGAGCAGGATAATACAATTACATTGATACCAAATACATATTAACACAAAGGGCCAGTTTTTGACAATTAATCTTTTGCTAACACAAATGCACAGACTGAGGAACAAAAACAAAAGCCACTTGAGCTAAATGAAAATGGTCATTCTTTGAGAAAAGAAATGATGAGAAATGAGAGCAAAGGTCGGGAGAGACACTGAATTACCAGCTAACATGTAAATCTAAACAAAACTATTAACTGCAAGGGCCTGATTTGAATTAAAGAGTGTGCGATTCACATACTATGTTCACATGAAATTTGGAAGTCAGTGTATTTTTCTCTGGTGGTTTCAAGTAAACATCCATGCATTCAAGACATGCACACACTGATTAAACCATTAGAATGCTGTTAAACGTGTTCACATATTGAGAAAATTGCTGTAATATGGAAAATTCTTGGTAGTAAAACATGATTACAATACAGATTTTTGCCCATATTGCACTCTGTGTTCTGGTGGTTTATTTGATGTACAATATGCATGTCTCATTGCATTCAGAAGTCAAAACCAATGAGAAACCATACACACTTTCTAGATATTTTCTAATAACAATCTATGATGTAGCACCCACCTCAACAGTCATATTTGTCTCTCTGATATGTTAAGTTAGAAATCTGAGTCATTCTGTTGAACCAGTCCGTTTGTACGTTTTTTAGGAAATTAACAGATACACAAAACTGAGTCACTGATTTCAGTCACTGTATCATGTACTATTGTTTGGATACATATTAGGGTGTTTTGTTTTATTTAGAAGCTTTTAAAATAACCTTACTTTTTGAATAAATGCTCAAACAAAGTGTAGTGCTGTAATATGAATTACATTTCTCACAACTAATGAAACTTTTTAATTATGATGTAGAGAGAAATGAGAGGAATAGAGATCAGTCAGGAAGAATGAATGGGTTAAATCATAAAGGGCTTGAATGGTGCTGTTAGAGCGTGTGTTAGTGTGATCAACATAATCCCAGAGGAGCTATGATGCATTACGGCTGATGTGTGATAGACACGCCGGGAGAATAAGACACTCAGATGTATGAAAACAGCTTGATCCTTTTCATTTGGGAGTTAAATCAGTATTACAGGCATCTGTTCACATACATGATATGAGTGCAGTCAGGTCACGCAGAGGGTTTTTGCAGTAATATGGAATGATATTTTACCTCATCTGCACTCAACCCCTGTTTCTTCATTGAGATGAAAACATTGTTCAGCTCCCTCCAGCCTGTCATGGACACAATTTGAAACCAAACGAATCTGCTAAATGAACATAGCTCTCGACTCACAGATGGCTGGAATGCAGTGATTATTGTAATCGCTTGGTGGCCAGTTTTCACTGTCCTCACATGCTCTACAGCAGATTAGAGCTTCTTGCTGTGCACTGGCGTGGAGACGAGGAACAATGGGGAGAGCAAAAGAGTCCAAGCAGATCTGCACCCCTGCCTTATCCTGGATCAGCGGCCTGTGAGTGCTGACACGCTCAGATTGCTGTACTCTTAATCTGTCACTCCATGCTGGAGGCACAGTATTCTTAAATGCAGCTCAATGAGCACACAGGGAGAACCATGCACGGCCGCCACAGGCTTTCTCTAAAAGGATCTGTAATCGACCTTATAAGTTGTTGCAGTAATGCGAAAGGAAATTCCTTTCCTTTCATCAAAAGATTCTGATTTGTTCAATCATTTGCACTAAATTCCAGAATAACATGGATCTGCATAAGTGTATATGTCAGTATTTATGCCTGAGTTACCATAGTATTCTGCTTTGGTATTGAAAATTGTGCAATTTCGCTGGTCTCTAAACTTTAGATGTCATAGCAACCTTATTTAAAAAATATATATTATATATATATTGCTATCTTTAAATAAATTACTCATATACATTTTTGGTCATGTGGCCCACTCATAATCGTGTTAAATATTTGTGATTACAATATTGACCAAAATAATCGAGATTATGATTTTTGCCATAATCGAGCAGCCCCAATGTAAATATGAATTGGATTGATGGGAATGAAGTCTGGTTACACATTGTCATGCAAACTACTGCAGCACACACACAGTCTGATCGGGTCCAGAGACAAGATAGCACAGAACGTATCAAATGCGTAAGCTGGCACAAACCACAAAACAGAATGCTATATTGTATAGCAAAATGGGTGAGATTAGGAGGAAAAACGTCTAAGGTTACGTATGTAACCCTTGTTCCTCGAAGGTAAGAGACGCTGCGTCGATGACGCTTTGGGGAATGCCTCCAGTGTGACGTCTCTGAATAACGTGTGTAATCAGTCAAATGGATGGGCAAGACATCATAGGCGGGTGATGTCAGAGACCAGGAAGCATAAAAGCACGAGCAGCGAAGCCGGCAGCCAGCCTCAATGGATGAAGCAAGCACCAGCCAGAGATGCCGGAAGTGTGGCACTGCGACACAGTGTCTCGTTCCCTCGAGGAACCAGGGTTACATACGTAACCTTAGACATTCCTCTTCAGGAACTCAAGCTGCATCGATGATGCTTTGGGGAACGAGAATGCCCATGCCGCCAGACTTTCAAATCTCTGCCTAGTGTGGAAGAGTCTTGACCCCCAAGAGAGGGGAGATCAGAGGACTCGAGGCTTAGGATAGCATCCTGATCACCGCTCAGCATAAGCTTCTTCTGGCCGGAGGCCTCAGCCTCAGTGAACCATGAAGGAACATGTAACCAGAGCGTTTCTGCCCACTGACTGGCCACAGAGAGGGGAGCGGTAGGCCGCCATGGCCACCACGTAGACCTTCAAGGTGGAGTGGGTCAACCCTGAGTAGAGCCTGCAAGAACTCCAGCACTGTACCAACTGGGCAGTTAACTGGGTCGAGCTGGCGGTCTCCGTACCAAGAAGTGAAAAGCTTCCACTTCAAGGCATACAGTTTCCACGTTGAGGGAGCTCTGGATTGGAGAACGGTCTCAACACTCGGTGGAGAGACCGGAAGCTAAGAATTGTGCCTCCTCAGAGACCACACCAGGAACAATACCCGGCCCGGCCAGAACGGGGCTACTAACAGCAGCCGGACTCCGTCCCAGGGCACTCTTGCTAGAACTCCCGGGAGCAGAGCAGTCAGGGGAAAAACATACAGATGAAGCCTCTGCCACGTCTGTACCATGGTGTCCAGCCCCAGTGGAGCTGGATGAGTCACAGGAAGCCAGAGGGGACAGTGCAATGTCTCTCGAGTTGCAAACAGATCCACCCGAGTCTGGCCAACCTTTCCAACTCTGCTTCATCACCTCGGTGTGAAGCTGCCATTGCCCGGACCTCGGCACCTGCCTCAACAGGATGTCTGCTCCCATATTAAGTTGCCCAGGAGTTCACCCTGGGACCACACAAGGATCTGGTACGCTAGTTTGTATAAATGGCGTGAGCGCAGAACTCCTTGGCGGTTGATGTAAGACACCACTGCTGTGTTGTCGGTGCGCAGCAACACATGGTGACCTCTTAGGTCTGGGAGAAAGTAATGTAGTGCTTGAAGCATGGCCAGCATCCTCGGGCAGATGATATGCCATGTCGGATGGCAGCCATTCCCCAGACCATGGGAAGGGTGGCAACTCATGACCGCACCCCAGCCGGTGAGGGATGCATCAATCGCTAGCATATGCAGAGACAAGGAGCTCCCAGCACCGGGCCCTAATATAAGAACCAAGGTTTTCTCCATATTTCTAAGGCACGTAGGCACCACCGCGTGACCTTTAGCATGCGAAGTGGGTTTCCCCTCGGGGAGAACCCCTTGGTCTTAAGCCACCACTCTAAGGGTCTCATGTACAGCAGGCCAATAGCATTCACATTGGACGCAGCTGCCATCAGACCCAGCAATCTCCGAGACTACTTGACAGTGAGTGACCGGCCTTATCTCACTCTCGCGACTGCAGTGTGGATCAACTCGATCCAAGCAGGTGACATACGTGCCTGCATCATGGTCGAATCCTACACCCCGCCTAGATAAGTGGTTCTTTATACTTGAGAAAGCACACTTTTCTTGGCTTTAAGTCTTAACCCCAGCTCTTCATTTGAGCGAGAACGACACCTCGATGCCGAACCGTCGTCTGCTCTGATTGAGCTAATTTCAACCATTCGTTAATGTGGTTGAGTTGTGAAAGTGTGGGGCGAGAGTGCAAGGCCAGAGGAAGATCCGTATTGGTAGGCTTTTGCCCCCAAAAGCAAACCTCAGGAACCTCCGATGAAGAAGGATGGAGATAAGTGCATCTTTTTGATAGATTGTGACACACCAGTCCTCGGACTTGGCCTGTGCAAGCGTGCTGAACTTCAGTCCCCTGACTGAACGGTTCAAAAAGTGCAGATCTTAAAAAGAACACAACACCTCATCCTTCCTCAGAAACAGTGAAGTACCGGCTGTAGGACCTGTGCCTCAGCAGCAGCGCAACTGCAACAGCAAGCTCGCATGCATGGACACACTCCTCGGAGCGTGCCCGGCGAGACAGCATGCAGCAGCAGCGAGCTTCCAAACCCCCGAGAGCGGGCGCCGGATCTGGTGGTTAAGGAAGAAGATAGGCACTTGCCCATCTACATTCCTTCCAGCGGATCCGAAAGCAAAACCCGCAAGCACAACCACCGCTCCGCCTCGGCGAAAGCGGGGCTGGCACCACGAGAAACGCCAGTGAACGCTCCCTCCTCAAAGAGAGCCTTCTGAGAGTGAAGCAAAACGCTCGCATCGCAGCCGTCAACTCCCTCGAGAGCTGACACTGCACGCTTCACTCTCAAGCAGACAACACACGAGCTGCGTGTGTCCCTACCTTTTTTTTTTTGCTGGCAGAAAAAAAACACACAGCCTGAACGCTGCCTGCTCTCACCCAAAACTTCTCTTGATTGAAGCTTTGACAAATGGAGTTTATCAGTGGACAAACGACACTAAATATTTACTGATTACAAACGTTATTCAGAGACGTCACGCTGGAGGAGTTCCCCAAAGCGTCATTGACGCAGCTCGAGTTCCTGAAGAGGAACTGTTAGACAGACTTGGTATTAGAAACAGCACTGTTGAGTAGAAAAGATTTGACATTTTCCGACGTTTCAGTATGGATGAGAAACTTTTAGAAAACACTTGAAAACGCTAATGTGGATGGAAAGCGTTTTAAAACAAAAACTCAAATGTATCCGGATAAATGTAGAAGTAGCGACCTGCACCATACATAATTAAAAACCCTTAAAAAATGATTATGAGTAAATCTCATGCAAGTGTACACCATTCTCTTCACAATAGATCAATTTGTTTCTTAATGTGTAAAACTTTTTCAATTAGCACCAAATTAACTGAATGCACCTTAATTGCTTACTGTGTATGGAGACTATAATAGCCATTGTGACGAGTGGGGCGGGGCCGAGGGACATGGGAGCGAGGCCGGGGGAGTGATTGGAGATGAACTACACCTGTTCGACCCACCGGTCTCGAGGCCCATGGAGGAGATGGAAGGATATAAAACTGGAGCGACGACAGTGAAGGACAAGAGAGGACCAGGCCTGGGCTTTTAGTTGTGTTTTGGTTTTTATTTGCGCGCACCAGTCGTCCGTGAGGGGCTGGTGCGCTGTTTTGTGTTTATTTTGAAATTAAATGTTATTTGATTGTCCGCCGGTTCCCGCCTCCTTCTTCCCGATGATTATTAGAGTTTATATCGTTACAGTTTTATATCCTTCCATCTCCTCCATGGGCCTCGAGACCGGTGGGTCGAACAGGTGTAGTTCATCTCCAATCACTCCCCCGGCCTCGCTCCCATGTCCCTCGGCCACGCCCCACTCGTCACAGCCATCTTTATAATAAATGCCAAAAACAGTTTGTTCCTGTTAAATGTCAATGTCGTGCCTTACTTAAAACTCAAATTCCCATAAATGGATGAACGTTTATTACTTTCATCTGATGGAATTCATGCTAACTCAGATTTGTAGAGTCTGCTTGAAGAAGAGTTTTTCATTCCTTAATGATTAACGTTTCATGGCAGCCTTCACAAAAGTGGTTTTGTTGTCTAATTTTTATATATATATTTTTGGTTTCATCACTGGGAACCTGCAAAAGTCAAGAGTGTTTGAACATAAGTATATGACAAGAAGAGATTCAGACACTGCAGCGACTTCACATATGTATGAAGGTCAAAAGTGGTTAGCGCTTAGCAGGAGGGTAATAGCTGAACATATGTCACCTAAATTTAAAAAGAGGGGTTATCTGGAGCATGCAGCATTTGTCTGTGGTGTTTTTTTAAGTGCTTATTCATATTCAGAATGAATAGATCAGAACCTGTGAGCTTAGAGCAAGTGATGATTGTCATTTCATAATGTTCATAGCTATCAGTTTTGGGCCCCATTTTAAGCCTTTAACTCTGGCTTGTAACTTTGGATGGCAAACATAAAGTATAGCAGAATGTTTTTAAATGGAAATGTCTTCGTGGAATACAACTGGTAGGGAGCAGACCGAGAAATCCCATGTGTAATTATTGGTATTCAGTTACCCCTTCATATCTCTTTCTTCCTGCCTCAAGGCCTTTGCTTGCAATGCAAAATAAATTCACATAATATCATAATATATCGCATAACCTTTTCTATCAAACAGCAAAGTCAAGACCCCTACTGAGTTTTAACCCTAATTATGACACTTTACCAAAGTATAGCAGTATATTTTGCTGTTACCATAGAGACAACCTTCAGAGGTTGCTTTCTTAACCCAGAAACCTATTTTTCTCTCCATCTCATTTTTAAGCCTCTGACCATGAAGACATTAGTATTATTATTATTATTTATCATTACAAACATTATACAAGATTTAAAACAAGTAAAACCATGTCAATGCCAAACTTTCATGTGTGCATTTGTTCAATTATTTTCAAATAACTGCTAAACTTAATTTCAACTCAGATCTGTATGTTGATTTTATTTTATTTTATTTTATTTGTTCTTCAGGTAATAGAATGTTGCAAAATCTGAAATTATTAAGAAAAAAGTTCTCTCAGTTACTCAAACTCTCAAAATGTTGCAACTTGGTTTGATATGAACAAAAGAGGTGCATAAATGTGGATTTGCCATGAAATAATTTTCCACACTATCGGGATTATTTGAAGGTACCATTATTAGTGAAGATATCTCACCTGTGTGATGGACGATCTGAACAGAAAAAGATTTGTCTGAGGAAAATCTGCTACACATACGTAAGTAGAGGGATTTGTTTTCACATTAGCTAATATTTGTCTGTTTTATTATTGTGTTATCCAGATAGCTGTGATGGATCTCTGGCATCTCTTCTGCCTGCAACTTCCTTTCAGAGCTCTTCAAATTTCTCGGACAGTCGGGCTGCGCACTTTGCCAAATTAAACAAAAGAGATGGTAAGTTCTACTTTGCATGTTAATTCATTCATGTGTGTCAGTTAATGAGACAATATAAATTACACTTGGGAAATTTAAGCCTTCTTAGTGTTATGGGAGCCTTTTATTTATGAACTCTTTTAACCTTTAATAGACTATATGTATGTGAGTTTGTAACAGTGTCATTCTTTTATATTTGTAAATATTTACACAGTACTGTTCAAAAGTTTTGGGTCTGTAAAAAAATAATAGTTTTATGTGACACTAATGTGACACTGACAATTGGAGCAATGGCTGTTTAAAATTCAGCTTTACCATCAGAGAATTAAAATTAATTTATTAAAATAGAAAACAGTTATTTTACATTGTGATAATATTTCAGATTAAATAAATGCAGAACAAAAAGAAAAGAAAAACCTAAACTATCTAACCAACCCCAAACTTTTGAACAGTAGTGTACATGTTCATTTTGTGTAAGGTTTGTTTAAGGTTATATCATAAAACTATTATTAATTTATTTCATGCCAAAAACGACAAGAAAGAAAACCACAACTCCATCTACAGAAAATTGAAGGTTTGATACATTATTAAGCTTTCACTTTTGCCCTATATCTGCATGTCTCTGAGCTATTTATAAATGTGACCAACCTTAACCGCATGCATCTTTAACAAACTAAATGATTACTTTCTCTAGGGGGTCTGTTCAAATACTGCATTTTTCAAGTGAGAGGTCCCCGGTTTAAGATTCTTCTCTGATCTGCTCCCGTGGTGTCCGTAGTGCTTGAGTAATGATCTTCTCTGCCTGAGTCAGACCAATTTCTCCATGCAGTGAGCTGGAGGATTGTGGAGGCAGAAATGCATCTTTAGAGCATAGGCGCTGGCAGCCCTCTCTGATCCAAAGTGAATGTTGTACATGTTAAGCAAGGTCAAGAGGTTGAAGCTTCTTGGCCTGTTTTGGAGTGGAGGCCGTCTACTGATTGACAGCAGCTTACACTATGAATATAAAACCAACTAGAAGCCAAATTGAAATTAAGTTTTGATAGTTTCATGTACTTGCTCAAATGAAAGCCGGTGCCAATTTCCTCTCCCATGATTTTTTCTTTCAGCAAGGACATCATATGACACTCAAAATCGAATAATGATTTGATAAACATTGACAGAGGTCTTATGGGGTTCTCTAGGAGGAGGTGGGTGGAGCCCAGAGTTGATGGACAAGTCACCCTGGCTACAAGTTGACCTCCAGGACCGAGTGGAGGTGACAGCGGTGGCCACGCAAGGTCGTCACGGTAGCATGGATTGGGTCAGTGCCTACATGCTCCTGTACAGTGACACCGGACGCGTCTGGAAGCAGTACATGTTAGAGGACATTGTTGGGGTAAGTGTGTGTATTTTTGTACCATTTCACCCTGTTGGGGCTTATTTTACAAAAATAACTGGCTGTCTGTGCATTATCCCACTTATTACATGGCTGCTTATCTTATATATAAAGAAATGCAAATGAAATATTGATTTCGGTCTAAATTATTTTATTATGTAGGAGGAAATAGACTGTAGAGTGATGAGATACAACAAACTAGCACAGCTATAGGAAATAGACTGTCTGGGGCAACTGTAAATTATACAGTTTAGCGGTCATTATGCAAAATTATTACACAGTGCACTAGAATACTCCATTCTGATTCGTCATTTGCAGCATTCTGCAGTTGAATATTTTTTGTGGAATGATCTTTAAACTGTTTATTTTACCATTGTCCCTGACAACCAATTTCCTACAATGGGCTAGTTCAATGCTTCTCATATCACTCTGCAGTCTCTTTCTTCTCACATAATCATATCATTTCAACTCAAATCAATATTTTGTGTCAATTTATTTATTTATTTGGTGAGAAGTGGTATAATGTACATTCACCCGGTCATTAGGGCAAAATAAACCCCTTCAGGGTGATACAAGAGTCTTTTGCTTTGTGTCAGGGTTCTGATCACCCTGTTTGGATTCAATTTCCAAAAAGCATGTGAAAGTAAGGTCATTATCCTTTCGATAATATCTTTTAGCAGCTGAATATTTACTGATTTAGTTGATTACGCATCACATATGGTGCTGCAGAGGAAAATGAGAGTCTTGTTTTTAACATCTTTAGTGCAGCTTATTTTCATGCACTGAAAAGTTCTGATCCCATTAACTGAACTCTGAATTCAGTTACGAACATATGAATTGCTGCTAGCAATTTCTGAGATTCCTGAAATAGATTGTTCTAATGATGTTGAACCTGCCACAGCCTTTCAATAATTGCCGGTGTTTGAAGAGATCTTGATGCTGCTCCACCAACACATCTATTGTCTTTGTCCTCAGGCTTGGCCTCTACGCTTAGAATGCTTGTACACAGAATTTTCATTATCCCCTGTTGCTGCTTTGTAATTATATACAATGATGAGACTGCTGCTTCATTAAAGATATAATGGCATTAACAGAGTGTGTTTAATGAAAAGAGAAGATTACAGTCGAGTAAGATGTAATTAGCCTTTAATATGGAGGAAATGTGTTGATCAGAAGTGTAAAGGTAACACACTCAGCAGTGTGAAGTGATGTGGGAATAGTAATGTCTGGAGACTCTCTCAGCTTTATTGCTATTCGAACAAAACTTTTATTTGATACACAATAGGCTCATTATAAAGCTCTGAATGTTTGACATGATGTGCAATAAGAAATGGTTTAAATTCACTTTCATTCTGAGTCATGCTTTGCTCTCATGTGTAAAGGATTGATTTAGTAATCTTTATATAAATGCTTCTGAAGTACCAGTCGATTGCGTTTATTTATATTCTGTTTATTTTTATTCTGGTGTCATTTACCAGGTTTAGGGGATTGATCCTTGGCCTTTTACATAAGGACATATCGATTCATCATATAGGCTGAAAGAAATTCACAAAATATAAGCAACAAATAGAAATATATTCCCATAAGTGAGGTTTTGAAAATATACAGACATTTTCATCAATGGTAATTATGATTATGTGTAGTGTAGACATCCATATAGTGAGTTGCAACACCAGCATTTGCTGCAGTGCAATGTTTAGCTTTAAATCTTATACATTCTGTAAAATCTATATATTTTCACAACAAATGAAATAAATACTGTTCTTTTTAATTTACTATTCATCAAAGAATCTTGGGGGGAAAGTATTAGAGTATCCACAAAAACATTAAGCAATACAACAGATTTCAGCATTAATAATAGTAAGAAATGTTTCTTGAGGAGCAAATTAGCATGTTATGAATTCTGAAGGATCATGTGAAACGAAGGACTGGGGTAATAGCTGCTGATAATTCAGCTTTGCATATCAAAATGTATAAAAACAGAAAACACCTATTTTAATTTTGTTATAATATTTCACAATGATGGGATTACTGTGTTTTTGATCAAACAAATGCAACACTTGTGACCATTCTGAAAGAATATTTGTTTTAAATTATATTTGTTTTAAATATTTGTTTTAAAAACATAAAAAAGATCCCAAACTTTTGAACAGTAATATATGTTTGATGTTCCAGCTGCCCTGACTTAATTTTTACTTAGGTATGATGACATAATATTCCCATAGTTTTTATTATTATTATTGTGAAAACCCATTATGCAAAGATGGTACACTAGGCTGATATTTTTCCCAGCAGCAAAGGCAGATCGAACAGACGTTTACAGTCATCAGATCCTCATCGCTCCTGTATTAGCAGTACTGAATGCATATTTAAAATGCAATACAAGACACTTTTTATAAACCGTATAAATATAATATAAATGTAAAACTGCATATCTTTCTTTCTTTCTTTCTTTGAAGCAATTTTAAAGAATAAAAGAGTATTAGACAGCCTCCTTCACAAGAGTAGCACGTTCACAGTGTTAAAGTGAAAAGGTTTGGAAAAGAAGGTGTATACTAAATGAAAAGAATGACTTGTCAATAAAAAGAATAAGAAAAAAAGCACTCTTAATTTGTTGTCAAGATGGTGTTTTTACTTAATGAGCATTGTGTCTGAATCTGCTGGGGAAAGCTACCAAATGTTTTGGGCTAAGAGGGTGGCCCATCCGCAGAGCTTGTTTCCCTCCACTGTATGTCAGAGGTCTTCCTGTAGGAAGGTGTGAATGGGCTTCCCGAAGTGGCAGATAATTGCTCTCTCCAGTCAGGACTGCTGCTGCTGCTGAGTGTGTTGATGTGTAATAGCGTTTGCTGTGAGACAGAAGAGGATAGAGAGCAAGGAGCAAGTACCTTTTGTAAAAGCATACATTTATTGTATCTTTAATCAATAACCAATCAACAATAACAGTCAGTTTTATGCATTAGACAGGTGTTGATTTTTGGTTAAACGTTTGAGATACGAACAGCACATGTCACATTACATCTATGTCTTAATATTATGGCACTGGTGACCTGAAGACAGGCTAGGATTTCAAAAGCAGAAATAGCTGTTGACATGTATCTTGCTGGAGTTTCACTGACACATTTCATTCTTTGTCTTCATCTTGTATTGCCATCATCTCCTGGCAGGGAAACAGGATTCGTCTACGTTGACAGAAAATTGCTGACTGCATAAGCTTTGTAGGGGCCTCACCACGGTCATTTCTTTCATCTTATAGCCTGTGGGGCTTCGAGCTATTGAGCTGTGTTAATGCCGTCCTTTGTCATTTTCTTTTCACAGACTGTGTGTGTGTGTGAGTGAAGTGTCCTAGTGTATCTGGGATGCGAAAATGATAGACAGAGAATTAACGGGAAGGATCTGCTCTCTATAATGACAGGAAAATTTTAATTTGTATTTTCTTTTTTATTGTATCTTTCTTTCATTTTCTCTTTTTTCACCATCTTTTTTTAATTTTAATTTTCTTTCTCTGTCCTTTTTTATTTTGTTATTCTCTTCTTCTTTCATTTTCTTCTGACAGATTTCAAGCTTGGATTCTCACCATCAATGTATAAAGCCTGCTTCACACCACACACATTATTTTCATTGGTCATTGTAATGATAAAAGACTTCCTAGTCATCGGGAAGAAGGAGGCGGGAACCGGCGGACAATCAAAAACATTTTAATAACAAAATAAACACAAAAACAGCGTACCAGCCCCTCACGGACGACTGGTGCGCGCAAAATAAAAATCAACACACAACTAAAAGCCCAGGCCTGGTCCTCTCTCGTCCTTCACTGTCGTCGCTCCAGTTTTATATCCTTCCATCTCCTACGTGGGACTCGAGACCGGCGGTGGGCCGCAGGTGCCACTGATTTGCCCAATCACTGCCGGCCTCACTCGTGTTCCCACGTCCCTCGGCCCCGCCCCACTCGCCACATACCCACGAGACTGCGCTCTACTCCCCCCCCCTCCCTCCGGGGTGGACCGCTCACGGGAACCTGCGGGAACCTGGGGGTAGGACAGACGAGGCGAGAGAAAAGGAGATGGAAGGAGGAGCGACAGAGACGAGAGAGGGGAGAGAAAAAATAAAAAATAAAAATTCCGGTTCCCAGACGCACTGCTGCTCGGCCCTCCACCGGCTGGGCGATCTCCTCCGCGGTGCCTGGCGGTGGCACTGGACGGCTCTCGGCAGACGGCATGACACCCCTCCGCCGCCCGGTGGCCGGCGACGGCTCCTCCGGTTTTGGTCAGCCGGCAGGAGTCCCCCGTTCCCTGCTCCTCCAGATTCCTTCACGGAGGCAGCAGGCTCCGGCCCCCTGGCGAACGGCGCCGACTCCTCCGCTCCCTCATGGAGGCAGCCGCCCCTCCATATCGTGGGCGGTCGGCAGCGAGCTCGCCCGTCCCCGGCAACTCGCTCCAGCCCACCGCCTCGAGCGTCCATGGCGCTGCTGCTCGGCATCCTCCTCGCCAGCTCGATGGCACCGCGGATTCACCACAGCGGCGAGGGATCTTCAGCAGCGCGTCCCTCCTTCTCCTGGGTTTCGGCACCACTGTAATGATAAAAGACTTCCTAGTCATCGGGAAGAAGGAGGCGGGAACCGGCGGACAATCAAAAACATTTTAATAACAAAATAAACAGAAAAACAGCGCACCAGCCCCTCACGGACGACTGGTGCACGCAAAATAAAAATCAACACACAACTAAAAGCCCAGGCCTGGTCCTCTCTCGTCCTTCACTGTCGTCGCTCCAGTTTTATATCCTTCCATCTCCTACGTGGGCCTCGAGACCGGCGGTGGGCCGCAGGTGCCACTGATTTGCCCAATCACTGCCGGCCTCACTCGTGTTCCCACGTCCCTCGGCCCCGCCCCACTCGCCACAGTCATATTAACAGCTTACAGTATTCACAGTGTGAACAAAATTATCTATTTTTATCTATGCTAAAAATCATTAGGATATTAAGTAAAGACTAGGTCATTGTGTTAGCAGCACAAAAGGTCATGAGTTCAATTCCCAGGGGATACACATACTGATAAAAAAACAAAGTTATAGCCTGAATGCACTGTAAGTTGCTTTAGATAAAAGTGTCTGCTTAATGTAATATAGTTATACTGAAAATATTAGTCTTTCAGTTTGAACTAGTGCATTTTAGTTTAGTTTACGGAAATTATGCATTTTACAAACAATATTGACATTTAAAGACACTTGTAATTTCTGTTCAATGCTTTTGTATGCAGCAATAAAATAATCTTAATTTCAGACCTTTCTCAGCAAAGATATGCTAATAATAGGGAATATTTGTTTAATTAATTAGCATATTATGTAATTATTTATTATTTATTAGATTTTATTTTTAATTGATTGACAGACGTAAATAACACTATTTTGCTTGTCAGTACATCTTCTTATGGTTCTCAAGCACTAATCACATGACATTGATAATGGGTATTTAAATCAACCCATTTCTTTCTATGTCCCTCTTTCTCACCCTCCATCTCTCCTCCGTACCTCTCAGGTTTCACATTACACAGAGGCTTGAGCAGCCCCATAGCCAATCAATAGAAGGACCAGTGTTTTTGTTAGATTAGCTTCCTTAAAGCATTAGCCTGGTGGCCCATTTGCCATAAAATATAACTAATGTAAAAGTCTGTGATGCATTCAGCCATAGCAGGCAAGAATTAGAATCGCAGAAGTGTGTTTGCTAAAAAAACACCTAGTGAATGATGATGAATGATGAAATCATCACTTGCCAGGCCTTTAGATCTCTTTAGATATTTTATCTGTTTTCTGCTTCACTGAATGACTGTAAATAAAACATGTATGACGTCTCCTAGTGCAGGCAATGCAGAGAGGGAAGGAAGAGACTTCTTGTCTGTCGTCTGGGGACAGTTTTGCTGTCTTCGCTCTCATTTAAAGATGGTCACAGAGGCACCGAGGTGCTGTCTATTTCTGACACCCTCGGGCCCTTGCTTCTCCAGCGACAGAGTGCAATTCATGCTTAGAGTAGGTCAGTAGAAGCTTGATTCCACACTTGGGCAATGAAAAAAACGATTTCTGTTGATACAAAGTTGTAAAACATTCATCATGTGTTATTTTAAAATTATACTATCGAATCCCAAAATATTTTATTTAATTTAAAAAAGTTTTTAATAGTTTTAGTTTCAGTTATATAACTTTGCAATAATAACTTTGGTTTGCTATTTGAATGAACTGTTTCCAGTCTTTTATAAGAGACATGGCATGCACCGACAAGCGTTTTCCTGTCAGATAACAAATACAAAACACCCCTCAATTGATCTTGTGTTGGCTGAGTGCCTCACTGAGTGCTCAAATTTGAGTGTCAATGAAAAGCTGTTGATGTAATAACAATGTGCTCATTTTGCTATTGATGTTTTTAATAATGGAAAAAAAATACCTTAACTGCTTTACAAAAGGAAGTAAATGTATCATAAGAAACTATAGAACTTGAACTTGATATGAAAATATTGATGATCAGTGCAAAAAAAAGAAATAAAAACTTGCATAAAATGCATAAATGAGATTAAAACAACTAGAAATTAAATAAAATAAAAACTGAGTAAGAGTAACAGCTCACCCCCCCAAAAAAAGAAAAGAAAAAATAAAATTCTGTCATCACTTTAAAAACACCATTCCATTTTACAAAAATCTAGCTGATATTTAATCTCACAATGAAAATATATGTGTGTGGACAAAAAATAAAAAAATAAATAAAATTTAAAAAAAAAATTGGATGGACTAATCCTTTAAGGGTGTAATCGTTAAAGTAGATCTTCCACAAACTCCAATGCATTGCTCTTGCTTATTTACAAATGTGCTATCCTTAGTACTTTTGGCTAGCACAGTCCTTCTTCTTCCAAGTATGTCTGCAGGCAAAACAAAATAAATGTCAGATTGTTGTTTTTGCTAGCATCATAACAGCATTTCTGGGCTGTGAGTGGCTCACCGGGGGAGGTGATGATAATGTTGATGTTATTTATCTCAAAGGGACATAGACAAGTCTATCTTTGAAAAAAAGTTGATGTTTTCTTTTTGTGATTCATCCGTAACCATGTGGCGTTTTGGCCATCGGTTCTCATGTTCCATGCAAGTCTCAACTGTGAAGTGACTCGGATGCAATTTACTGTCAGATTATGAGTGCTAGCAGATGAAAATGATTTAACATTTACATAAACTGTTATGACCTTCAAAACAAATAATGCTCTTTGCATTCAACTGGATTGGCGTATTCATAAATAGCATTCCATCTGCAGAAAATGTCTGATCAACAGGAATGTTTTAAAATATTATAGGGCACTTTCCAATAATGTGGTGCAAAATAGGACTTGAAAATGTGATTTTACTTGGTAGTTTTTATCAATTGTTTATTTGAAACCCCTGGTTTGTGGGATTTGTTTTCTAATAACAATCAAAAATAAAAATAAATGGCCTGATAATTAATACTGATAATTTTATAAAAATTAATTTAAAAAATAATTATTTTTAAACTAATTAGCTTTATTACCTTTAATAATCACATTCTACCTAATACATCTAATACTTCTCACAATGAAAACATGGATTTGTGCCTCCGATGCTTCAGAGAACTACTGAGACAACAAAGTGTACCATATTCATGAAAAGTGAAAACTATTTTCTTTTTTGTGTGTTTGCAGAGGTTGGTGGGTAACGTGAATCCAGACAGCGTGGTCCACCATAAACTCAGCCAGTCTATCAGAACCCGGTTCCTCCGCTTTGTTCCTCTGGATTGGAGCCCCAGCGGTCGGGTGGGCCTTAGAGTGGCTGTGTATGGCTGTGCTTACCGTGAGTCAGAGTATTTCATGATTAAAACATAATATTACAAATGTCAAGCAGGCATTTTACTTTCTGAGATATAACAGTTACATGTCTTGCATTTATTTTTAGTGATAAGCAGTATTTCTGTGATCAGCTTTATAGTTGAAGTTCAGACGTACATAAAAAGGTGTGGATTTTCACTCAGAAATTGCTAGTATATTTCACAATTAATTAGTAAGAAACAGCGAGAAATGCACTGAATTAAACATTCAATTTAAGTAGAAAAGTTGAAAAGCTGAAATAGCTTTTTCATTTAAAATATATTCCAATATTTTTCGTGGTAGCACTTTAGGTGCCAATTCTCACTATTAACTAGTTGCTTGTTAGCATGCATATTACTAGCATATTGACTGTGTTTCCCCTTTTTATTAAGTACATATTAATGCCTTATCCTCCATGATCATATTCATATTCCCTTAATCCTACCCAGTACCTAAACTTTAATAACTACCGTACTTACTATTAATAAGCAGTAATTATGAGTTTATTGAGACAAAATTCATAGATAATAGTTATATTAATTGTGAGAATAGGACCTTAAAATAAAGTTTTATTTATACCATTTTTTTACAATGTAGATTTCCATATTATGCAGTTAAAATGTTTTTTATCATTCCATGAGAGATCTGTAAGAACAGAAAAGAAAAGAAAAGAGTTGCATAAGAAGGATTACAGAAACATCCTACAGTAGATCCGATAACAGTTCACAGAGCACATTTCCACAGTCTTGGTAACAGGGACAATAAAATACTTGTGACACAGTATGTAAGGTGATAACATTACCTATAATTCTTGCTGCTGATCTTCACATGCCCTCTGCCATTTGTCCTTTTCTAGTCACATAGCGTTGACACAGATAATTCATTGCATGACAGCAGCAGTTTCACTCTGTTTTCCTTAAAATGAAGGTCGTTTGATGACTTTCTTTGATGATACTTTTCAAAAACTGAACAAAGATGTCCAAATATCATACACTTATCAGACTGTGTTAGCTAGAGGAACAAAAAGTCCCTTTAATGATATCAAAATCCTTAAAATGGATCAATTGTTGAATTACAAAGCATTTATAAAACAGTCCCTCAGTTAGCGCCTTCATTATTCCATGGCATGATCCATGTATTAAACCCGAATGAATGTGTGCTTTGCACATAAATGCTGCATGAAGAATTTCATTTCAGATGTCTGTGCTAATCAACCACAGACACTTAAAGAATTCACATGCAAATTGCATGACAAATCTGAACCAGTTTTTATATGATGAATCTATAAGCACTGACTAACATAAACTGGATCTTGAGTGCCGAATATAACCTTGAAAGAAGAGCATAAATGCTATTTTAATTATATATGATTTGATGGCTAGTGCTCACTGGTAGTGCGGTGATTGCACTTAACAGCTCAGACTGAACCACATATCACATAATAAGCAAAATACTAATGCTAATCAGCCAACTGCTGTGACATTTGAGAACTCAAGCTGAACCTGAGAATGGCGCAATACTAGATAAGTGCCATTATCACGACTGCAAGATTGCTATGCCCACACTACGTCCCTCATAGCTCACAGCATCCGTATTTGACCAAACGGAGCAGTTGCTTATTATCATCAAAAATAGGTCATTATTCAATGCTGGAATTTATGCAGGCTTTTCTGCTTTGCTTCACTAAACCGAAAAAGGAGAAACACTCATTCTTTCATTCATTTTTCTGTAGGCTTTAGGGTTTTACATCATTATGAGTGCCAGCATACAGTAATGAACTGGAACACCAATAAACAGATTTCTGCAAAACAACTCTGGAGACATGCATGAGAGTTTGTGTTCTTGATCCTTAATATATTTAGACTGTTTTGGTTTATCTAAAGCCATATTTTAAAAGACAAAAAAGTAAAATGTTTAAACTTTTGTCTTGAAACACTGGGTCGCTCTGGCTCCATTGCTCAAATGGGTAATGAGGAATTGAGACTTAATAATGCTACTGTATAAGATGATCTTTATACTTCATTCATCATTTTAATACAATCACACCGGTGCGAGTAGGTTCAGCAAGTCATATCATCAGCTGCTGATTTCAGATCTGTGATTGCTTGCTGGCGCTGAGCCAGAGATAGATGAGTTTTTACAGCACTGCGCATTATAACCAATCACACACTATAAATGCACAATATAAATGCAATGGCCAATCAGAGGTGTCCCGATGAGTCATCGCTAAAATGCCGGTGCTTCCTTCACTCGCTCGTTGACTGAATACCTCTTTCTGGCAAATTCTCTCGTCAGAAACAACAAAGTGCAGATGTGTGTACGAATCTATAATTAAGATATTGATTTCCCAGTGTTAACAGTTTCAGTGATTTTAATGGGAGTTTCTGAGAGTGATTGAACTCTAGACTGATGATCTTTAATAATGTAAATGTTATTTGCTCTCTTTCTGAACAATGAAAGATTAGTAGCAATATTTATATCACATTAACTTTCAATGTTAAATTCACATTTAATATAAAGTCAGTCGTATTAAAAATATGTTATGGCATGACACCTATATCTGTTACTTAAGTAAACAGACAGGGTTTTATAATAAATTACATAAATTGGAGTAAAGGCTGATGAAATATATATATATATTTATAGACACACACACATACATTACATACATTTTATCTATATATCTAAATAAAAATAGGCTCAGTATATATGACCCAAAGTAACTTGTAACTAACTACTTGAGTAGATTTTTTATCCGATACTCTTTTACTCTTACTCAAGTAACTATTCAGACTAGTACTTTTACTTGAGTAAATATTTCTAGAAGTACTTTTACTTTTATTTGAGTACAGTTTTTGGGTACTCTACCCACCTCTGGTCAGTTTGTAAATATGTTGTTTCCTAAAATGTTACCAACAACAAATTCAAGGCACCTGCAAATCATGATTTTTATTATTGTAAGAAATATGAAATAACTCTCCAATTATTCTGTTCTTCTTTGTAGCATTATTTTTATTTGTATTTATTTTTTTTACATTTTGAGTGAAATTGAAATATCTTCAGTAGGTGTTTCATACAAAATCTCATGTGTTTATAGGATCGTATGTGGCTGATTTTAATGGCAGAAGCTCTTTGCTCTACCGATTCAACCAGAAGTCTATGAGCACAGTGAAAGATGTTATATCATTGCGATTTAAGAGTCGACAGGCAGAAGGTGTTTTACTGCATGGGGAAGGTCAGCGAGGAGATTATATCACTCTGGAGCTTCATCATGGCAGACTGGCCTTGCATCTAAACCTGGGTGAGTTACAGTACTGGGGGAAGTTAGCAACTTCAAAGGTTTAAAGTATTCATTATTTAACCATAGTTACTTTGGAGTGGAGACAGACTATTGATGGAATTCATAGAGTCTATTATTAAAGAAAATATTAATACATATGCTAATGAATATATGTTGTGCTAGTAGCATATGACTCATGAGGTACCTCTTCTAACTGGCAGATGACAGCAGGGTGAGATCCAGCAATGCTCGTATGGTGGTCACTCTAGGAAGTCTCTTGGATGATCTGCACTGGCACTCTGTAATGATCGAACGCTTTAACAAGCAGGTCAACTTCACTTTGGACAGACACACTCAGCACTTCAAGACCAAGGGTGATGGAGACTCTCTAGAGGTCGACTATGAGGTTGGTCTCTGGGACCCTGTAATTTTCTCTTTTTTTAAATGACTTTGAGGTGGCAGACTCTATACCTGTGGAATTTGTCTGATGGAGACACAGTTGTATGCAGCTGAAAGTTGGCCTTTTAAATGGTCTGTAGTCCTTGAGATAATAAAATAAAATAAAATAAAATAAAATAAAATAAAATAAAATAAAATAAAATAAAATAAAATAAAATAAAATAAAATAAAATAAAATAAAATGTTAAGTGTGTCATGATCCTTCTGAAATTATTCTGATATGTGGATTTAATGCTCATAATAACACTTTTTTTTCTTTTCTTTTTTCTTTTACTTTTTTTTATCACTAACTATGTTTAAAACAGTTGGACTGCTTAATATTTTTGTGGAATCCATTTTTTATTTTTTTTTAGGATTCTTTGATAAATGAAACATAAAGAAAATAACTGAATTCATTTGAAATAGTAAAGACATTTAAATTGTTACAAAAGTATTCTGTCACTTTTGATAAATTTAATACATCCTGGCTGTTATATATATATATATATATATATAAGATTCTCCAACCAACAGATGAAAATCAGGTGTTTGAGGTAATATAACTAGCACAGACAAAAAAAGATTCAATGTACATTATTGCATTATTCTCTTCATTACACAGTTTTAGTTTTCAGGGGGGCTAGGAAAAGTAAGTACTAATTTTTAAAGACCCATGAGACGCTGAATTTCAAAACCAAAAAACAAAAATTAATTATTGATCACTGAGGGGAAATTTCGACTTCATAAATGCACTGTGATGGAGTATCTTCCTCCCCTCGTTTCCCCAGATCTTCAGTGGCTGTCCCTGAGCCAGACTTACAATAGAAGTCAAAGGCTAACTGGAGCACAGCAGATGAGGTGCACCTGAAGTTAATAGCACTATAACAGCAACAGTTCACCTCACCAATGGAGACACAACTGTTCTATGTATGAGTTGTACAAGGTCTCCTCCAGATCCCAGAATGGCATGACATACAGTAGCTTGGCTACCACTGCGACGTTGACCACCTGGCCACAGACTGACCTTTATTTGCCACAGAAGCAAGGACTCCGTTGCCTTGTCAAGCTTCCTAATTTCATAATCATCTTGTTCATTTATATATTTATTTTTAAATGTAAGCCCCAGTGATCCTACTGTTTTTGAATGGAAACTTACTAGTGTCTTCTCTATAAAAGCACATGACTGGACTGGATGTTCCCAGTGTCTTTTCAAAGAAAGTATTGTGGACAGATGTGCTGTGTAGAAAGCAAATTTTTGCCAAAAGAATTATTAAAAATGTTCCAAGAAAGAAAAACATTCAAAATAGTTTGAAACTGCCCTCTGGCTGTGCAGCACAACAGAGAAACTGATGGAAAAATTAATTCTGGACTGTGTCCATAAAATTTATACAACCATGTCAGATTCTCCATACGTTGAGATGGAGCTTAACATAAAAAGAGGCTTGAACAGCATAACAATGATCCTTCACGGAATATACAACTAAATGGCTGAGTTTGAAGAAATTTCATATTTGGAAAAGCCAAGTCAAGTCCTGACCTTAAACCCATTGAAATGTTGTGGCATGATCTGAAACAAATCATGCAAGACAATCCAGAATACCAAAGACAAAGGCATTTTGTTAACCATAACGGTGTGCTAAGCTAGTCTCAAGAAAATGTTCAGAAGCAGTATTTAATTTTATGGGAGCCTGATAGATAGAAATACAAAGCAAGCACATTTGATATTGATTTTTCTTTATGATTATATATGTTTAAAATGAGATATTTGTTTTATTCATTCTCTAAATCAGCTAAGCTTTGGCGGGATCCCACTGCCAGGTAAACCAGGAACTTTCATTCGACGTAACTTTCATGGCTGCATGGAGAACCTCTACTACAATGGAGTGAATGTCATCGATCTAGCGAAACGGAGAAAACCTCAAATATACAGTGTGGTAAGCAGTTTTATTATGAGAAGTGGGATCTGAACTTGTGATGTTGTGATCCTCTCACTCAAATGCTGTATGTATTATAACATGTTCAAACATATTATTACTCCTGCCACTTCGGTATCAGCAGGAATCTTTTTAAAGGTTCACACATTAGCTTTTTTCAGTTTCTTTTCTAAGCAATTTCAAAAATCATATTTTTCTGTCACATTTGAGTTCTCTCTTACTGCTAAACAGCTGCTTGTTAGGAATGATCTCATCACATATGTATTTTTCCCTAAATCAAAATGACAAAACAACCATGACTCAATCACTTCAGAGGAGGGATGACTGGCATTCAGTCTAGCACTGTAAAATACAAACATGTGCTCGTGTTACACAGCTTAGGGCTGTCAGGTTGGAGAAGGTCTGCTGAGGCCTCAGTTCAGCAGACTGGTGTCTGTACAGCCCTGTGGCACAGGGATCAATGAGGTGTTCACCTCACACTGCAGTAACCTTTTCACGCCTACGTGAGCTTCTGTCCTGCGGATGTGCTCTCTGTGCTTCTGTTGCTCTCCGTGGAGCTGTGCTGGTGACATTTATCCAACCCGCCTTCTGCCTTTGTGAGTTTAGCCTGTTTGGCTCTTAGCCTCTCCAGTTCTCTTGTAACCCTTCAGCTTGTTTCTTCTTTTCCACTTTTTTTATTCTCTGACATAATTTCCTGTGCTACCAGCTTTCTCGTTGCATCTCGTTGCATACTCATATTTTTAGTAAGGTTTTCAACTGCAGTTCATATGCACAATGACTTGAATATATATTTTCTATGATGAGCCTGTTTTAATATCTGTACAGGATTTAAATTCTTTGTAATTTATTTGTATAATAATGTTTATTGTAATTGTATTGTAACAATAAGTGCATAATTACAACAATTAAAATATTTGAACAATACTTGCTTTGCTGCTCATGAATATATTAATAGTAAAACTGCAATGAAATTTACAGTGAAACATTATATATAAATATATAGACTAACATGTATTCAAGATGAAAAGAAAAATGTTATTACATTTTACATGATAATTACACAAAAAGACAAAATGAAATTTTGAAAAAAAGGAAAACATTTTTGAAATCATCAAATACAAATTCTAAGTAGAAGTAGTGAGTTTTTTTAGAATGTAGCACATTTTAAACGGTTTATTTTTTATTTTATTTATTTATTTATTTTACGAGATATGCATTTCTTTATTGTGATCGCCATTTGGTCATTCCCTGCTTGCATGTAAGCCAATGCTTTGGCATTCTCCTTCTCTCACAGGGCAACGTGACCTTTTCCTGCTCGGAACCACAGCTGGTGGCCGCCACATTTCAGAGTTCCAGCAGCAGCTTTCTGTTGCTGCCAGCACCTGCACCGATGCTGGAGGACCTTTCAGTGGGCCTGCAGTTTCGCACATGGAACCCTGATGGCCTGCTGCTGTCCAGTCCACTGATCTCTGATCAGGAACCACGTTACCTGATTTTGCAGATCAGCAGTGGGCGCCTCCATCTCACACACCAGGCATCAGCGCTGAAGATGTCAGAAGTGTCAGCTGGTGAGGAGACCCTTTCTGCTCTTCAGTACAGTAGCTTGACTTTAAATGCCAGTTCTCTCAAATATACAGTTCAGATAGTTGCACTGGGGGTGATTGGTGAACAAACCCTGCTAAAGAACAATGTTAAACCAGTCTAGGTTTGTTTGCTGGTTTTAGTCAGTTCTCCAATCATAAGCAACATAAGCAAGTTCAGTGATTCAGTGTATAGTTCCATTAGTTCCAAAGAACATTTGCAAAGTTGTGTGGTTGAAGTTCATCTCTTAACCAGTGGGAAGAATATAGTTTTTGGTTAGTAGGACATAAACCTAAATAGACCATGGTCATGTCATAAAATTCTTGCAATTTTGGAAAACAGTCATGACAAGCTAGGTAATTTCTCCAACATAGCATTGTACTATGGTAGTTAAGCAGCAAGTTACATTGTTGTACAGATAACACATTCCCATGGCTCTGGCTGGTCTATTGGATGGTTGTAGAAAGGTTTAGGCTTTTCTAAACAAGCTAAAAAAGCAGCTTGGCCAGGCTGGGAGACCAGTTTAAACCAGCTAAGACCAGAAAGGCAGTTTTTTTCATTAAGGTGGGTATAATTAAATTAGACTTTATTCTTTAAATTCTAGGGAGTCCAGGTTAAGAAGAAAGAGACCACTAGGGTCCAACTACTACAATAAATACAACAATTGCTCATGTGAAATGAAACCTGCCTATGCCACTCTGATATAACACAAGGAGAATTATTGAAATTAGATTAAGGCACACAAGTTTGTTGCACTAGTATGGACCAGAGACATGAGCGACATTCAAATTTAAAGTATCTTTATTGAGTCACATCACATAACAACAGATCAGTAATACATAACAGAAGGCCATATCCTCAGATCTTACCATAAAATATTTTAGGAGAATTCACACCATCAATCGTATAATCCTATCCATCGATAAAACACAAAACCACAATAAAAAAAACTCTAAATCTAAAAAAAATTTAATTAAACATACATGGCTGAGGGCTGAAGGCCAAGAATACCGTCAATCAATCTTCAGAAGAAAACAAACCTTACTCACACCCAAGTCTGTGCTCTATAGTGCAACACCGCACACAGTTTTCAACCCACCACCAGCATATGAAATGGACTGAGAGAAACCTCCTGCCCTGAAGCCCTCAGCTCCTGAAAGCTAAACACACACACACGCGCCCATGCATGCACCCAACACACACACACACACACACACACACACACACACACACACACTGGTAAGCAAATGATTATAAGTACAAATCTTTACAGACAGACCTATATAACATAATACACTGACCCACACAAAACTCCCATGCAAAGAAAACTAATATAAAATTGCACAAAGATCTAGATGGGCTACTCTAAAGATTACTCAAATAAAAATGATCTTTCCCACTAATAGTAATAAATTCAGAAAAGAAAGCAAACAGACAAACAAAAACTGTCAGTTCAGTAGTATTTCAGACAATCTGACCTCAATCGTGATACAAAAGCCACAAACAATGGTTGTATCAAAATTTTACAAAAGAAAGAACACAATCAAATTACAGAAAATCTAACACAATCTAAGACAAAAACAATAGCACAAATGGCATGGAACACAAAACGAATGAGTGTGTATTCCACACGACTCCACACAACCACACTCAATGCACTAAATTGGGCAGAGAAGTCTAGCACGCTGAACAATCAAACTTCTTTATTGTTTGGTTACGTTTGAGTCCTGAAGCCTCTGGCTAACTCCATTGCATATGCCTGAAATAAGCAGAGAGAATCAGCATTACATAATTGCAAACAACAAGAGTGAAACTGCAACAATCGATCCATTATTAGAAGAAGGAACAACCCCTGGGATAATCAGAATTGACTGTAACACAAAAATATATTTATACATAATACAATAAATAAGCTTTCAATTTATGTATGGTTTGTTAGGATCAGACATTATTTCGCCGGATACAACTTTTGAATATCTGCAAATTCACCTTTAAAGTTGTCCAAATGAAGATCTTAGCAATGCATATTACTAATCAAAAATTAAGTTTTGATATATTTACATTAGGCAATTTACAAAATATATTTTTGGAACATGGTCTTTACTTAATATCCTAATGATTTTTGGCATAAAAAACACTTCATAATCTTGACCCATACAATGTTTTTGGGCTATTGTTAAAAATATACCCCAGCGACTTAAGACTGGTTTTGTGGTCCAGGGTCACATTTATCGGTGGGCGATTGCTTTCAATTGCCCTAACTTCCATTCATTCAAAATCAGGGGAACTGAGTATCTGGTCACACACAAACTGGGTAAAAACAGTAGTCAACAAACCCAGTCACTTTTGTTGCTCATGTAATCATGTAATTCATATGGCATATAGTCTTTTTGACATTCATTCTTTAGCTCAACAATTTAACATGGATCAGGGCAAGTTATAAAGGTATAAAACTCTAGCCACTGAAATGACTGCTTTGAAGAAGTCTAATTGGAAATGCTGCTCAGTTTCAGCAATTATGTGCGCATAGCTATCAAGGGTATAAACGTCTGTCTTTTTCAGCTCAGCCAGCCTGGCAATGCAGACACTTCCTATTACTTACACAGCACAGAATTGCATGGTTTTTGTCCGGTCCTCTTTCACACCACTAAGATGTGTGAACATAACAAAAGCATTTGTATAAAAGTCAGCACTTACAGCTTATCTTGTCACCCACAAAGGCAATAATGGCATTTTTATTTTTTGTTCAGCATTCTGGACAAAAGATGAAAGGAAACATACATGCTGGTCTAAACAAGATTAGTGTCTCAGACAGACAGTTGTGTGTTTCAGTCTAGTGAGGAAACCTGATGTTCGACAACAATCGACACGCAGCAGGGGGAAGGAGGGCGCTCTCTGTCTGTTGTGCAGGGCCAGTCTGTGTTAGAGCGGCTGTTTTATCCTACCTGAAACCAATTTTTTGGGGTCTAACTCATGTCATAGAAGTGTTGGCTGAGATAGAGAGTGTTGTAATTACCGGAGCAGAAGAAGTGAAGCGCTTGAGCTCAAACAACAAACAGATGGCTGGCACTGGGGAGACTGTAGACACACAGCAGCCGAACACAGCTTGGGTGCCCTTCACATGTAATGGCCAAAATTAATTAAATCAAACCTCAAAGAGAAATTTTCTTTTGGGGACAGGGGTAGAGGAGGGCAGTTTTTTTGCCAGGAGATATATATATATATATATTATTATTTTTATTTTTTTGGGCACTCTGTGCCAGAAACAGAAACTTTTTCTGTTTCATCATGGCTTTGCATTGTGTGAGATTTGATGGTCCACATGATGAGTGTTGTCTTGGATGACTTAACAGTATGTTTGCAGTTTGTTTGAGATCGTAATAATATGGTTTATATATGACCTTCTGTTTGTTGCACTAAAATGTGTTTAATGTTCATATATGTTTATTTAAACAGTATGTGGCATTTTTGATTAACAGGTCAGAGGGTGAATGATGGTTTGTGGCATTCTGTGAGTCTCAACACTAGAGGTCTGCAGATCATCATGATCCTGGACAGTGAGCCTGCCTCCACCATCCAGCTCAAGAGCTACTTTCAACCAAAAGACAAACACTATTTTGGAGGTAAAATAAAGTGCAAGTATTTTCTGAAAGGACTAAAAGATCATTTCAGTTACAGTTGGGGTCAGATTAGCTATTTGTGGGGAGTTGTGGCCTAATGGTTAGAGAGTCTGACTTCAAACCCAAAATTACCGGCAGGGATTTTAGGTTGGGGGAGTGAATGACCACCGCTCTCTTCCGCCCTCAATACTACGACTGAGGTGAGACCCTTGAGCAAAGCACTGAACCCCCAACTGCTCCCCAGGTGCTATAGCAAAAAATGGCTGCCCACTGCTCCTGGTGTGTGTTCACGGTGTGTGTAAGTGTGTGTGTTTTCACTACTCAATGTTGTGTGTGTGTACTTGGAGGGGATAAATGCAGAGCACAATTTCCGAGTTTGGGACACCATATTTGACTACACCTCACTTCACTTTCACTCACATCTTTGCATTCAAAACTTTGAGTATGCAACTCTGTTGTTCAGTTGCCACTAATTAACAAAATATAAAAGATCACAAAGTTAATATTTAAAATAAAATACAATATATAATATAAATCAGCATGTACTATACCATGATAGTATTTATTAATAATTTTGAATTAGCTTTTATTTTTATACTTTCAGTTTTTAAGTTTTAATTTTGTTATGAGCTTTTGTCAGTTATATCAAACATTGTTTATTTTTTTTTTTTTTCATTTACAATTATTGTATTTCAGTTTTAGTTTTACAGTTTTTTTCGATTGCTAAATGACAGTGGGCACAACTGGAGTCACATGTGCAAAACTCTAACTACAGTCGGCACAGCAGCAGTTCATGTGGACCAAACTCTAGTTCGTTTTCCATTGCTTGAACACAGTTTTCAAAACTCTACACACTTATCCCACGACTTTAACCACAACCTGCACAACACTGTGGATGTACAGCACTTTGTTCAAATGCTAACACACTGCTGTCCAAACTGTGAACCACACATTCAAAACAGAATAGATTTCAGCCTTCTGCCTTTCAAACACTGCTGATTGCAATTTCAGGATTAGCCCTGAAAATTATTTGTTCGAATTACAGTATATACTTTTAGTTTCTAACTTTTTTTCTCATTACTGTAATTCTGTAAATTACTACAAACTATTGAAGCAAACTGCTAATTTTCATTTACCTTAAAGAATTATGTTCTAAAAATGTAAATAGATCATGTGAAAGAATGTCACTCTTTTCTTTGAAGAAAATATGACTTTGTATGAAGTCATTGAAATTGTTCAAACTGTAAAGATGAAAAGTGAGTATTTTCTGTATTGGTGTTTGATGCTAGTGTTTTTACTCTCAGTGTGTTCTGAGTGACAGTGTGTGTTATCTCAGTGAGGGTTGTGTGTAGTGTTTGGCTGCACTGAGCCTGTTTTGAGCCGTGTGTTAAGAGTTGTGTTGCTTGTGTGTGTACAGTATATATATATATATATATATATATATATATATATATATATATATATATATATATATATATATATATATATATGTGTGTATACAGTGTATATATGTATCTGACATGTCAATCAACAAATTTCAACAAATTACTAATATATATATACAGTATATATATATATGTATCTATGTATATATATGTATATATATATATATTAGTAATTTGTTGATTGACATGTCAATGAAGCAATAGAATGTGCTGGAGGCCTTCAAAGTAAAATTGGACCCACTTTATATTAAGTGGCCTTAACTGCTATGTACTTAAATTTAAATTATTAATTTGGTACAGTGCACTTATTGTGTACATACATGTTTTTACATTGTACTTATATTTGAAAAATATCTGCACGTAATTACATCTGTAATTAATTTCTGTAATTACATGTATAATTACACGGTTGACCCATCCCTCACACCTTAACACACCCTTAAACTTACCCATATCACCAAATCTGTCCCTAACCTTACCTGTTTCCCACCTCAATAGCAGCAAAACAAATTAACAATACAATATGAACACAATAAGTACATGTATTCATTTTTTGAGGTAAGTACATAAGAGTTAAGGCCACTTAATATAAAGTGGGACCGTAAAATTGGGAGTATATAAATTACATGTTTTGTGTGTGTGTGTGTGTGTGTGTGTTAGTTTGATCATTGAAACACTTTTTTTTTTCTTCAAATTTTATTGTTTTTATAACATCCATATCAGGTGTATTTTCATCAATTCTTTCAGGATGTCCTGTATCCCAGAACGACTCAAGCTGCCTGAATCCCACGATGGCCTTTCAAGGCTGCGTCCGGCTCATCCGTGTCAACAACCAACCTGTTGATCTTCTCTCAGTCCAGCAAGGTCATCTAGGAAGCTACAATCAGCTACAGTTTGACTTGTGTGGCATTCGTGACAGGTGTGGTTTTCCTCATTGAGCTGAATATATGCCCGATCCTTATTTCTGTTGCTGTTTTACATTTTGCAACCACAAAAATATTGACTGGATTTTATTTTATTTATGACACCTAAGAAACTTGAAAATGTCAGAGCTGTTCTTTGTCATTAAGGCCCCAGGTCGTGCTGGCTGAGCTGGACTATCAGCAGAGCCCTGATTAGAACTGGAGAAAGTTCATTTGTACTTTAATTTAGGTTTGCGGCCAACTAACAAGCTCAGTGCTTTATTTTGTACTCCTCCTCATTAGCACATACTGGAATCAGAGGCCTCGTCGACCCAGAACTGTTTGACCCCTGCTGTCCCCTAGATCTAAATTGGTCCTATTTTGAAGGGGTCAAATGATGCAATTTAAAGTTTTCCTTTTAGTTTTTGGAGTGTGTGTAACACAGTTCAGATATTCTGCCATTTACAATGCACTGGATAGCTGGCCAATCAGAGCACACCTCACTTTTCAGAACGATGAGCTTTGTAAAAATCGACGTGTTTCAGAAAAGCATATAGAGGAGCAACAATAATGTACAGTATGTGGAAAATAATGTGTTTTTTGAACCTAAACTGCATGAACACATTTCATTACAACAAATACACAAACTAATGTTCTTTTTAGCAACGTCATATGGCCCTTTAAGGAAGAGAGATTTCTACTCTGGTCTCCTTATTTACTTTCTTTTGAGTAAATAAGATAAACGCCAATGATGGGTAATGATATCTTCAGTTTTACATCTGTTGGAGACTAAGAGGATGTACACTATTGTTAACAAGTTTTTTGTTTGTTTGTTGATCATTATGAAAGAAGTCTCTTATGCTCACCAAGGCTGCATTCATTTGAACAAAAATACAGTAAAACAGTAATACTATGAAATATTCTTACAATTTAAAATAACTTAAAAATAAATAAATATATATATACACACACACACACATATATATATATATATATATATATATATATATATATATATATATATATATATATATATATATATATATATATATATATATATATATAATTTCTATTATAACAAAGTATTTTAAAATGCATTGGTAATACATGATTAGTGTTAATTATCAGTTATTTTTGTATTGTATTTTATTTATTTACATGTTTTAACCTGTTTTATGTGTCCTTGCTGAATATTGGCATTTAATTCTTAAAAAAAAATTATTGACCTTACACTTCTGAACTGTAGTGTCAACTGTAGTGTTACCTACAATATTCATTATAATTATTCTAAAAGATTCTTAAACCTAAGTTATTTTTAAAATCAAATTGCTGAATAAAACAATAGTTCACCCAAAAATTACACGATCACAACACACAACAGAACTTGAATTGTTCTGAAAGGATAAGGATACTGAACTGCAGCCTACAGAATTTACACACAGTTAATGCATTATGGGAAATGAAGAGTACCTCCACCTTGGACACAAAAAAATATTTATTACATATTATGGAATAAATAAATTAAAAATACAAATGTCTGTAGGTGGTATTTAAAATTCATATACTATCTGCATGTTTTGGAATTTTAATTCTACTTCCTTACATTCAAATTGCAGTTCTACATACTGTTTGCTACCTCAAGTCGAATTCAGAAACAAGCATGAAGCTATCCTTTAATTCTAGTATATATTGCACTATTCAGAAGCACCCAATTGCTCCACTTTAACTGGCTCACAGTATTGGCTTTTATTCAGTCTCTCAGTGTGTTTTTATTTAGCGGCAGGGACATGTCCCACTGGCTTGTCTGTACAGCGGGATTTTATTAATAGTGAACTTGTATGAACATGACAAGCCCCTAAATCAGTGGCAAGTTTAAATCATTCATGAGCAGCTGCCATAGTCTGAGGGACTCCGCTGTGAGCTATGTGACAGTTTTTGTGAGCCTGCCATCAGAGGGCGAATGCTCCCGGCTGCAAGACTGAACCTTTCCTCCGTCTCTGTCCCCTCTGTACACAGCCTCAGACTGTGTCTCTGATAATAAAGTGCTAAAATAGCTGACCCCTGGAATGTTTTGCCCACTTTGGGGTTTTGGATACTGTCAAAGAGAGCTTAAACATGGAGACAAATTTGTTTTTTTGTCTAGCACTTACATTTTCAAACATAATAAAGCCTCAGTGGAAGACATCCATTTCCTTATTTTAATGATGTAGTCCTTATTTTTTCCGAAGTTTTTGACACATGGGAAACAGTTTCATGTGAGATATCTGCAAATGAGCTACACGGTTTATCAGAAATAGTTTGGCTATTACATAAAAACAGTGTTGAGGAATTACTAATTAAAAATAACAATATTATAGTTTTGTGTCAGTTATAAATAGTATCAAAGTATTGTATTTGTATATATTTATAAAGAAGTTTCCTTCCTCACCCTTCCTAATACCTGCAGTGTACTGTCTTAGTAATGTGCAGTTTATTACAGGGGGTTTTATAATTATTTTTAATAATGGGAATAACTTTAATTATTCTACTGACATGAGTTTTTAGAGTTAACAGATATGCTGTTTATTTAATAAGATTAGGGTTAGGGTTGTTAGAATGTTGGAGCCTTTTAAAGTTTGTGTGTGTATATATATATATATATATAGAGAGAGAGAGAGAGAGAGAGAGAGAGAGAGCGAGAGAGAGAGAGACAGAGAGCGAGAGAGAGAGAGAGAGAGAGATTACTATACTGTGTGAAAAAATATTAAATTATAAATTAATATTATTAATTTATAACTTAATATTTTTTCACACAGTGTAGTAATCTAATTTTAGAGAATCTAAAAGAAAAGTCTTTACTGATAATTACCCATAATTTTTTAACAGTATATATATATATGTGGTGGGCATAGATTATTCTTTTTAATCTAGATTAATCTCACTGTAATCTTGGAATTATTATTAAATATAGATTAAAATGGCTCATTTGAATTCTGCCAAAGGCATTCAGAATATGTGTGCTACCCAAATATAATAATGACTAAAAGTAAGTCTTTTAGAACGGGTTTCTCAAGCCAGGTGGTGCATTAGACCAGGGGCTCATCTCCTGTTTCCAAAATGCATCACAAAGTGCTTGAGAAAGCTGTAAACTAATTACACATTGCACAAGGTGCAAACAACCTTAAGCCTGTTTCACACATAATCTGTCTGCAGTGCGTATGCGTTGCATATTTTTTAACACAGGTTCGAAGACTCGTTGTCGCCCCCTACAGTGCAATTCGGCTATGTATACATCCGCGCTAAAAAATCAAGGTGAAAGTCATCATAGCTCGCCTAGTCTAGACCCAGCTCCCAACCCAACTTTGAGAATAGATTAACGGCGATATTTTTTATCGCCCGATAAGAGTCTCCTGTTAACGCAGCACGTTAACACTGATAATGGCCCACCTCTAATATGTATATATATACACTGTATATAGACTTTTTATTTCACAAGGGTATCATCATGTTTGGGGGTCCTTATTGGTGTCAGTTTCAAAATCCCAAAAGAACCTCAATGTTTCTTCTTGATAATAAGGTTATTCATTCTTATGTCACGATTATGATTTTATTTCCTTAAATTTTTATGTATGTGCTAGTTCTCTTTTGATTTATGTCACTATATTACAGTTAGGTCTTTATATTGCTATAATATTAATGCTGTTCTAAATTTTTTATGTTTCTGAAGTACTAAAGTGACTGTTATGTGATTTAATCGGACTTATATGACCAGTTAAAATCACTAATGTAGATCGGTTGTGCATCATTCATTGAAAACACACAGTGTGTCCTGTTTTTTTCCAAGTTACAAACCTTACAACAAATTTTCAGGTCATCGACCTTTACTTTAGACAATGTCCCTTTACCAAAAACTTCGATCACTAAGAGCTTTTTATTGCTGCAGAGCAGTTGCACATTGGTTGGCATAATTTTATGGTCCAGCAAAACCTTTTTTCAAGCATGACTAGAAATAGCACAGACGTAATGAAATCATCACCTGAAACAGTATGCAGCCTGCAGATGACTCTCCCTGTAGTGGTTAATGGCTGTTTGAATGGCCGATTTTATGTGGAAGCCTCGTAAAGTGGGCTCTTCAGAGACCAGGCATGCAAACTGATCTCTGTGAAATAATATATAGAGGCCTAAAAGGCTGTAATTGTGAAAGTTAAGCAGACAAATTAATGTGCTATTAATCAACACATCTCCAGCAAGCATATCAGTTTTTTGTATGTCTGTGTGTTAGTTTAAAGGGTTGGTATTACAGACTTTTCTGCACTGAAGAAATCAAAAGGCTCATCTAGCACTGTTATTGAGAAAAACAGATGGATGAAATGAGCTGAAATTTGCTGAATCATCCTAAATCCTAAACATTTTGTATATTAATATACACATATTTCTTCAGTATTCTATACAGGATTAAGATTGCATTTCTTGTTATCCAGTACTACACTAAATGCCTCTGTTGCATAAGCTTTTAGCTTTAGTTTATTTTGTTCTAACATTTGTAAGAGGTTCCCTTTGTTACAGTTTATGAACCATCATGGCTTTGTGCTTTTCATAGAAAAGCAAATAAATTCTTGAAAAGGAAATTATTTTTCTGCCGGCAAGCGCCAGTCACATCAGCCCTGTCTCGGATGCTCCCCTCACACAAATTCACATATTAATTTTACCCTTTCTAAATTAGATCCAGCTGCACTAGATATAAAATGTTCTGTCAAAAGTCCAATGATTCTCTTGATTTAACAGACTGTTTGATGCCATCTGAGCAGTGAGGCCACATTACAGTCTATTTCAATGCTAGCAACAGACAACTTAAATGTATGCTGACATACTCATTCAGTCTCAGAAAACTGATTTTCACTTGAGATGGACATGTAGTCTGTTCTCTGTCATCTTAGGGGCTTTAATTTCAAATAAACCTATTAGTTGCTGAATTCCTTATATTCTGTTTCAAATTACTTTGTAATCCTTGGTCAGACTTGGTTTGTTCTCTTTTTTACTGTATATTTGAACTAAATATTTGCATATCTCTTTTTATGTGACAGGTGTCTGTATAATTTTTGTGAGCATGGCAGCCGGTGTTCCCAGACGTGGTCTTCTTTCTCCTGTGATTGCACTGGTACAGGATACAGTGGAGCTACGTGCCATAACTGTAGGTCTGCGCAATGGATTCCTACATTTCAAACACACTTACTGTACATTTATTATGTCAGCCGTACACACAAGGGATGGTTATATTTGTAGCACCTAAGTTTTAGACTTTTTAAACTAAATAGTAATTTACATTATTTCACTGTCAAAGTTCCCTTATGGATATTTGAATTTACAAGGTTACGCTTTGAAAACACGCACACAGTATAAAAACTAACATGACATAAAGTGGTTGCATTATGAAATACCTATCAATTTATTTGTATTTTTTTTTTTTTTTTTTTTTTTTTTGCAGATCTGAGTTTTTTGGCCCAATGTCTGTTTTTAACAGGAATCATCTTTACATAATGTTTGTTAAAAGTACAGACATCTAGACAGCACTGTTTCGTACAGAAGATCTAAACTAGCCTAGATCTTGTTTGTGAAAGGAGCTTTGATGAAATCTTGTATTCCCTGTTTGTATTTTTAGCCGTCTATGAAGCATCATGTGAACACTACAGGCTTGCTGGAAGCACTTCTGGATATTTCTCTATAGATCCTGATGGAAGTGGCCCTCTTGATCCTATTCAGGTCTACTGTAATATTACAGGTCAGTTATTTATTTATTTCCCCAGCTCAAATGTTAGATTTGACCAAACTGTTTCCATTTGCACTGTTTTCAAACTCAGTGATACCACTTTGTTCATTCTTGAAGTGAACTTCTGCCTGCATATTAGTGATTAGATTCAGTGTTTTTGACTGCCACCTTGGACTTGAGAATGCGAGTACAGATTGACGCATCCTGTGTCCGATCTGAATGCATATCACTGGAGGATAGACTTGAATGTGCTGAATTCAGTACGCTGACTTTTGTGGGGAAACAGCTGATCCCTTTATCGATTGGCATCCTGTCTGCTAATATTCAATGTGTTTCCTATTAAACATTCGTTTTGGAGTGAGCTATATTTGGGAATTACAACAAACATGGTTTTATAAGAGAAGTCACCAGTAATTTTGTTTTTATTTATATTTAATTTTATTTTATTTTTATGGTTTCCACAAAGAATGATTGACTAATGTGCAACTGAAAGCCATTTGATGATTTAGAATCAGAGTTAATAATAAATAATGTTTAAATCTAAAGCGTGATTTTGCAGTGAATCTGGTTAATTTCTGATATTTTTGTTTTGGGTAGTGGAAGTTCTGAGTGGCCAGTAACTTCATTTATTAGGGGGAAAAAAGTATTTTTTTCTATTTTATTTATTTTATTTTATTTTGTTATTTATAGCCCTGTTCCTTAATTTATGATAACTTTACCTCACTGTATTTGTTGGAAAGACATTCTATCTCCCATTTCTGAAATGGTAAAAAGACATTATCAAATGTTTTAGGGGACAAAGTGTGGACAGTGGTTCATCACAACAGCTCGAATGCAATCAGAGTACGAGGCTCTACACTGCAGAAGCCATATGTCGGATGGTTTAATTATAGTGCCTCATCTGAACAGCTGAAGGCCCTGGTCTCTCTGTCAGAACACTGTGAGCAAAGAATCGCCTACCACTGCAGAAGGTCACGGCTGTTTAACCCCTTGGGTAAGTACTGGCCTTAGCCTCTCAGTCTTTAGGTATGTTTCAATGCTGTAAGAACAATCAATGCTAGATTTACTAGACTGATTTTTTTTTTCAGGTGCTAATAGCAAAAATATTTTCCTCTTTTTATTTCTTTTGAATTATGATGAATTCTGAAATATGAAATTGGCGGAAATCAGACATGTCACTTTTGAAGAGAATTTTACATGCAGACATTCTGGTCTGTCAAAGCATCATGACAGTAAATACATTTTTTAAATAAAGTGTGATACTGCTGGAGATAATTTTATTTTGTAGATAATGGAAGGGAGAAAGAGATTTTGAAAAGCTGTTATTTCAGTTTTGGCAGCTCTTGGAGAGAGTCATGTGCAGTTTTCCTCAGTTTATGAAAAATTGATGTAGCTTCGTTCCGCTGAGGTAGATATCATGTCACTGCAGACTATAAACAAGATTATTATTCCCTACACATTTTGTATCATAAAAAAATTGTTTTTTACCTTTCTGTCTCTCTCTTCTGGTCCAGCTGGCATGAAAAAATAGCATAATTATTTTTATTGCTTTTTGAAATACTAGTTTCCTCTCTGTCCCTCTTGCTATTAAAAGTGTGATATCTTTGTTATAAATCAGGTAATTAGTCAAATGTCTTGGTCACTTATTTATATATGAATTAGCACTTTCTAGCATTTTCATAATTGTATGAATTAGACCAACTCATACAATTATATGAGTTGAACATGCGATATAAATGAACTTCTTTTTTTCTTTTTTTTCTTTTTTAATGGGGCTATGTTGGCAGTTATCAATATTATTTTTATTTTTATTATTATTATTATTATTATTAAGTAATTTCCACACTAGTAAAAAAAAAAAAGATAATTTTTAGATCTTAAAGACTTTTTTTTTTGTTTTCCATCATGGTTATTTAACACGGATCAGTATGCGTTAAATTATTTTTAGAGCTGTTGTCTAGTTTGACAGAGTGTTTTCCTTTCAATTTAGAGGTGAGAGTAAATAATTATCATGGCATCACAGTGTAAAGTCTCTCACTCACTCACTTACAGTCAGAAGCCAGGTCTTTTGAAATACAAAGGTTTTGATCAAATGCTGAAATTTACAAGAAAAATGCCGAATGTAGTTTTAATTTAAGCTGCAGACTTCTTACATTACATTTACATTTACATTTACATTTAATCATTTAGCAGATGCTTTTATCCAAAGCGACTTACAAATGAGAACAATAGAAGCAGTCAGGTCAACAAGAGAACAACAACAGTATACAAGTGCCATGACAAGTCTCAGTTAGTCTAGTATGGAACGCATAGGTAGGTTTTTTTTTTTTTTTTTTTTTTTTTTTTATAAAATTAAAAGACAAGAAAAGGAAAAGTGCTAGTGTTAGTTGGTTAAGTGCAGGCGAAAAAAATGAGTCTTTAGCTGTTTCTTGAAAATGAGTAAAGACTCCGCTGTACGAATTGAGATTGGGAGGTCATTCCACCAGCTGGGCACAGTCCAGGAAAAGGTCCGTGAGAGTGATTTTGAACTTCTTTGGGATGGTACCACAAGGCGTCGATCACTTGCAAAGCGCAAACTTCTGGAGGGCACATAAGATTTAACCAATGAGTTTAGGTAAGTTGGTGCCGTGCCAGTGGTCGTCTTGTAGGCTAGCATCAGTACCTTGAATTTGATGCGAGCAGCTACTGGTAGCCAGTGTAACCTGATGAGGAGAGAAGTAACGTGAGCTTTTTTTGGCTCATTGAAGACAACCCTCGCTGCTGCATTCTGGATCAATTGCAGAGGCTTGACAGTACATGCAGGAAGGCCCGCCAGGAGAGCATTACAATAGTCCAGTCTGGAGAGGACAAGAGCTTGAACAAGAAGTTGGGTTGCTTGCTCTGACAGGAAGGGTCTAATCTTCCTAATGTTGTATAAGGCAAACCTGCAGGACCGGGTAGTTGTAGCAATGTGGTCTGTGAAGCTTAACTGATGATCCATCACAAATCCTAGGTTTCTAGCTGACCTCGAAGGAGTAATAGTTGATGAGCCCAGCTGTATAGGGAAGTTGTGATGAAGCAATGGGTTAGCTGGAATCACCAGGAGTTCTGTCTTCGTAAGGTTAAGCTGAAGGTGATGGTCATTCATCCAGCTAGAGATGTCACTCAGACAGGCTGAAATGCGAGCAGCTACCGTCGGGTCATCTGGTTGGAATGAGAGGTAGAGTTGGGTGTCATCAGCGTAGCAGTGATAAGAAAAGCCATGCTTCTGAATGACAGATCCTAATGATGTCATGTAGATGGAGAAGAGAAGTGGTCCAAGTACTGAGCCTTGAGGAACCCCAGTAGCAAGGTGGTGTGACTTTGAAACATCACCCCTCCAAGACACACTGAAGGATCTGTCAGAGAGGTAGGACTTAACCCACAGGAGTGCTGTTCCAGAGATGCCCATCTTTCTGAGGGTGGACAGGAGAATCTGGTGATTAACAGTGTCAAAAGCAGCAGAAAGGTCCAGTAAGATGAGTACTGAGGATTTTGAAGCTGCTCTTGCTAGTCGCAGGGCTTCAGTAACCGAGAGCAGAGCAGTCTCAGTTGAGTGGCCACTTTTGAAGCCAGATTGGTTGCTGTCCAGGAGGTTGTTCTGTACAAGGAACATAGAAAACTGGTTGAACACAGCTCGTTTAAGTGTCTTTGCAATGAATGGAAGAAGGGATACCGGTCTGTAGTTTTCAAGAAGCGCTGGATTTAGAGATGGTTTCTTGAGCAGTGGGCTTACCCGAGCCTGCTTGAATGCTGAGGGAAATAATCCAGACTGAAGAGAGGAGTTGATAACGTGAGTAAGCGAAGGTATGACTGAAGAAGAGATCGCTTGAAGGAGGTGAGTGGGGATCGGATCAAGTGGACAAGTAGTAGGATGATTGGACAGGAGAAGTTTGGAGACGTCCATCTCTGAGAGTGGGGAGAAGGAGGAGAAAGAATGTGCGTCGGTCATTGTGAAGTTGTCCTCAGTCTGCGGTGTGGAGAATTGGTCACTGATGGATCTTGTCTTATTTGTGAAGAAAACTGCAAAGTCGTCCGCTGTAAGAGTCGATGGAGGAGGTGGTGGCGGCGGATTAAGAAGAGAAGAGAAAGTCTTGAAGAGTGTCCGAGCGTCACAACAGCTGTTAATTTTGTTGTGGTAGTATGATGTTTTAGCTGTGAAGACATTTGCATAGAAGGAAGAGTGGAGAGACTGGTACACACTGAGGTCTGTAGAGTTTCTTGATTTCTGCCATTTCCTCTCTGCAGCCCTGAGTTTAGAGCGATGTTCACGGAGAACCTCAGACAGCCAGGGGGCAGATGGGGCGGTGCGTGCTGGTCTAGACAACAGTGGGCAAAAGTTGTCCAAGCAAGATGTTAAAGTGGAGCAAAGAGTGTCCGTAGCGCTGTTCGTGTCCAGAGCAGAGAATTGAGAGAGTGCAGGAAGCGAGGATGAAACCACAGAAGATAGGCGAGATGGAGAGAGTGAGCGTAGGTTCCGTCGAAAGGTGACCTGCGTTGGAGTGTGAGGCACTAGTAAGTGCTAGGTTAGCAGTAATGAGGAAGTGGTCTGAGGTGTGCAGTGGAGCAACTGAAGAGTTGTCCACAGAGCAACAGCGCGTGTAGATGAGGTCCAGTTGGTCGCCTGATTTGTGAGTCGCTGTAGTAGACACTAGCTTGAGATCAAATGAGGTAAGCAGAGTTTTGAAGTCAGCAGCCTGGGGTTTATCTAGGTGGATGTTGAAGTCACCAAGCAGTACCAGAGGAGTACCATCTTCAGGAAAGTTTGATAGCAGCACATCCAACTCCTCCAAGAAGTTTCCCAGTTGACCTGGGGGACAATAAATGACCACAAAGTGGATTTTAACAGGGTGGGTTACAGTAATGGCATGTGAGTCAAATGAACCAGTACCTGTAGGTGATGGCAGAAGATCAAATTTCCATTCTTTTGATATAAGGAGACCTGTCCCTCCACCCCTCCCAGTGGTACGAGGAGTGTGGGAACAAGTGAAATTAGTGGAGAGGGCTGCAGGGGTGGCAGTATCTTCAGGTTTGATCCAAGTCTCTGTCATTGCCATGAGGTTGAGACCGGAATGAGTAGCAAGAGAAGAAATAAAGTCTGCTTTGTTAACTGCAGACTGGCAGTTCCAGAGACCAACTGGAATAGAGAGCGTAGTAGTAGTAGAGGTCAGAGGGACAGGCCGTAGGTTTGTCAGACAGGCCTTCCTGTGACGTACATAGCGTGCTCTCCGAGTGTTAGTAGTGATAGTAGAGATCTGAAACCACATAGTGACTACAAGTGTAAGAGATATTTGAGAACAAGGTATACAAAAAGTAAAGAAAGAGGGAAAAAAAAGCAATACTCAAGTGCCCTGTCGGTGTCCTTGCTCGGTGGAGTCGCGCTGGTAGAGTCGGTTGTCTTTACGAGGAGGGCTCACACGAGGAGGGCTCACATGAGGGCTGCCGCGACCGCGGTGAAACTTAGCGCTTTTGTATTTGCCTGATTACCTGTGATTGAAGTCAGCTGGCCACGCCTCACTATTTAGCAGATCGAAACCAGGCAGTCCCGCGATAGGCAAACGCAAAACCAAGCGCCACTTTCAGCACGTATTAACCAGGGTAAGACACACACAATTTAAACCAAAAACATTCCTAGCAATGACGATCACACACTAGTCTGATGAGAAAACAAGGCAAAACACTCACAAGCTGCTGTCCTTCTCTGTAGCTCGACTGTTTCTTCTGACAAGTGCTTTCTAAACAGCTAATTAAGTACTTACACTGGCTTTGGCCACGCCTCACTATTTAGCAGATCGAAACAGGCAGTCCCGCGATAGGCAAACGCAAAACCAAGCACCACTTTCAGCACGTATTAACCAGGGTAAGACACACACAATTTAAACCAAAAACTTTCCTAGCAATGACGATCACACACTAGTCTGATGAGAAAACAAGGCAAAACACTCACAAGCTGCTGTCCTTCTCTGTAGCTCGACTGTTTCTTCTTTCTTGTAGTTCATCAGCTAGCAGAGAATAAATTAATAACCATGTTTTTATTTTCAGTCTGGCAGTCATTCCAGTCTAAAACCATAATTATTGCCCAGATTAAATTCCACTTGGCATTAATATGCATTGCAGATTTATTGGAAGTCATTATTAACACACCTTATCACAAGTGTTTTGATTTAGTGTGCTAAATTAAGCTGTCAATTTAAAGATATGTCACACAAATCAAAAGTATCATATTTCCCAGGAAGTCACTATCATTACTGAATAAGTAATTACAGTCATAGAGAAGTGAAATCGATATATCATGTGTTAAATTCCATATATACTGTATCAGTCCAATATATACTGTATGAAGTATGCTTTACAAGAAAATGCTAATTAAATTTTTCTAGATCAAAATTTCATGTTTAATTCAGTGCATTACTTTATAGCATTTCTTCATAATGTACAACTAGCAATTTCTGAGTGAAAATGGTTTCTACATGTTTTTTTTTTCAGCGTAACAGTGAATAAAAAAGCTTTATGATGTCAATGTGTTGATTTTATGTATGCATGCTATTATTAGACATCTGCATATGAATTTATGTCTCTATACCCCATAATATTTAAATATTTACCTGTCACAATAATGGGTGTGAAACTCTGTTATTTTTGGTTTTAATATGTACTGACTTGTCTTGATGAAGATAAGATTAAAATGGGCTTTAGATTGAATAAGTCTGGTGTTGTTGCAGACGGCACCCCTTTATCCTGGTGGGTGGACCGCAGAGGAGAGAAGAGGACCTACTGGGGTGGATTCCAGCCAGGGGTGCAGCAGTGCTCCTGCGGTCTGGAGGAGAACTGTGCTGACATGAACTACTTCTGCAACTGTGATGCAGACAGAGTGTCATGGTAACAAGGCAAATGCAACTCATTACGTCTGTTAGATTACGGAGATGAACCTTACTTTTACTAACACTGGGTTTATTCACAAATAATAGTACACAAGTTGCATTATTATGTGCGCTGACAAGGCTCAAAACCAGATGAAATGCAGTAAACACCTTTTATATAACCTTGACTACTTTTATGCATAATTTATACCTAATCTATGAGTAAGATTTATTGTAGGGTCACTAAATTATTAAAGGTAAATTCATAATTTACAATATATTATATGTACTAAAAATACTGTATACTGTATAAATACATGTTTGCTGCATGAAATATTTTGTTTTAAAAATATTTTTGAAAGTGTTTTTATAAATAAATACAAATGTTTACCAAAGCTGCATTAATTTGATTAAAATGACAGTAAATATTATTAAAATTAAAATAACTATTTTCGTTTTTAATATCTTAAAAAAAGAAATATATATATATATTCCTATGATGGCAAAGCTGCATTTTCTGTAGTTATTACTTCAGTCTTCAGTGCCACGTGATCCTTTGGAAATCATATGCTGATTCGGTGATCAAGAAACTATTATTATTAACAGGGTTGAATAGAAGTTTCAAAAGAACACCATTATTTAAAATATATATATATGTATTTATGTATGTATGTGTGTGTATATATATATATATATATATATATATATATATATATATATATATGTTTGCCTTTACTGAGGTTTAATTAATTGAATACATTCTTGCTAAATAAAAATAATAAATTCTTTCAATAAATACAAAATAAAATCTTACTGTCCACAAACTTTTGAATGGTAGTGTATACTGTATCTAATATATCCATTTTTGTTCAAATTCTATGTCATGTTGCATTATACTGTACATCTGTTGTTAGAGGTCTGTTTTGAATATGTGCTTTTGTTTACAGGGAGAATGATACTGGCGTCCTCTCATATAAGGAGCACTTGCCGGTGCGGGAGATTGTGGTTGGTGATACTTACAGACTGGGCTCTGAAGCCATGTTTGTCGTGGGACCCCTGCAGTGCTCTGATGACAGTACGTGAACTGATCTCTTCTGCTGTTGTCATACATGACAGAGATGGATGTTTGAAAGAGACTTAAGAGAGAAGGAGCAAGAGAAAAAAGAAAACAAGCAGACAGAAAGCAGATAATTCAGTGTATAAAAGGAATATGTAAACTGTCAAATATATGGCATTTATCTTTCTTTCTCTCTGTTAGAGTTCCTGTGGAATGCTGTATCTTTTTATCAAGCGGCTTCATATCTTCAGTTCACAGCTGTCCAGGTGGAGCTTTCCCTCGATGTCTCCTTCTACTTCAAGACTGCTTCCCCCTCCGGGGTATTCCTGGAAAACATGGGCATTCAAGACTTTATCAGGGTTGAGCTGAGCTGTGAGTCCCAGCACATATATAAGAATGTGGCAATGTCAGTGTAATGAATTAAAACTCCATAATCTTCGGGAAGAAGGAGGCGGGAACCTGCGGACAATCAAATGGAACTTTAATAATAAAATAAACACAAAACAGCGCATCAGCCCCTCACGGACGACTGATGCGCACAAAATAAAAGCAAAACATAAAATAAAGCCCAGGCCTGGTCCTCTCTCGTCCTTCACTGTCGTCGCTCCCGTTTTATATCCTTCCATCTCCTCTGTGGGACTCGAGACCGGTGGTGGGTCGCAGGTGTCGCGGATTTCCCAATCACTCCACCGTCCTCGCTCGTGTTCCCACATCCCTCGGCCCCGCCCCACTCGTCACATACCCCCATCGCCCCCTCACAGCCCGGGGGGTACCCTCGAGACTGTGCTCTACCCCCCCCCCCTCCCTCCGGGGGGGACCGCTCACGGGGACCTGCGGGAACCTGGGGGTAGGACAGACGAGGCGAGAGAAAAGGAGATGGAAGGAGGAGCGACAGAGACGAGAGAGGGGAGAGAAAAAAAATAATAAAATTCCGGTTCCCAGATGCACTGCTGCTCGGCCCTCCACCAGCTGGGTGTTCTCCTCCGCGGTGCCTGGCGGTGGCACTGGACGGCCCTCGGGGGACGGCACGACACTCCTCCGCCGCCCGGTGGACGGTGACGGCTCCTCCGGTTTTGGGCAGCCGGCAGGAGTCCCCCATTCCCTGCTCCTCCCCATTCAGGCGGTCGGCAGCAGGCTACGGCTCTCTGGCGAATGGCGCCGACTCCTCTGCTCCCTCACGGACGGCAGCCGCCCCTCCAAATCGCGGGCAGCCGGCAGCAAACTTGTCCGTCCCCGGCAACTCACTCCAGCCCACCGCCTCGAGCGTCCATGGCGGCATCCTCCTCGCCTGCTCGATGGCCCCGCGGATTCACCACAGCGGCGAGGGATCTTCAGCAGCATGTCCCTCCTTCTCCCGGGTTTCGGCACCACTGTAATGAATTAAAACTCCATAATCTTCGGGAAGAAGAAGGCGGGAAACTGCAGACAATCAAATGGAACTTTAATAATAAAATAAACACAAAACAGCGCATCAGCCCCTCACGGACGACTGATGCGCACAAAATAAAAGCAAAACATAAACTAAAGCCCAGGCCTGGTCCTCTCACGTCCTTCACTGTCGTCGCTCCCGTTTTATATCCTTCCATCTCCTCTGTTGGACTCGAGACCGGTGGTGGGTCGCAGGTGTCGCGGATTTCCCAATCACTCCACCGGCCTCGCTCGTGTTCCCACATCCCTTGGCCCCGCCCCACTCGTCACAGTCAGATTTAGGTTTCCATAAGAAATCTAATTGAACAATATATGATATAAAGTAAAAAACTAAGAAAACATTTTAAACTTTCGAATTATAATCCATCCAATTTTGTTTTGTATAGGCTAACTTGAGTACCACTTTAAAATATTATCAGTTTCTTAAAATTAGTTAACGCAATAGGTATAATGAATTAACAATGAAGAAAATGGTTTCATCATGCATTTAGTTTAATTTAAAATTTGAATTTATCAGTATACTATTTTTCGTTGTTAATTCATGTTTGTTCATAATACATAAAATAACTGTTCTTTTATACTTAACTTGAAATGTTAAACATTTATTGATATTCACTGCTGTTCAAAGGTGTGAGGTTGGTAAGACTTTTTTTTATGTTTTTGAAAAAAGTATCTTATGCCCACCAAGGCTACATTTATTTGATCAAAATTAATAAATAAATAAATAAATAATCTATCTTAATATATTAAATCTTAAAATTTTAATTCAAGTCAAGTCAAGTTGTACTTTATTGTCATTCCGCTATATGTGTGGACATTCTTGGGGACTTTAATAAAGCCAATCTCTCCCGTGAACTGCCAAAATACAGACAGCATGTTACTTGTCCCACAAGAGACAGTAATATATTGGATCACTGTTACACAACAATAAAGGATGCATTTCACTCTGTTCCACGAGCAGCTTTGGGACGTTCTGATCACCTTCTGGTTCATCTTATACCGACCTACAGGCAGAAACTAAAATCAGCTAAACCTGTATTAAGGACTGTAAAAAGATGGACTAATGAAGCAGAGCAGGATTTACAATCTTGTTTTGACCTCACTGATTGGAGTGTTTTTGAAGCTGCTTCCACCGATCTGGACGAACTCACAGAGACCGTAACATCATATATCAGTTTCTGTGAGGATATGTGTATTCCTACCAAGACTCAACTAAATTACAACAATGACAAACCGTGGTTCACTGCAAAACTCAGACAGCTCCGTCAGGCCAAAGAAGATGCTTACGTGAAGGGGGACAATGTCTTGTATAAACAGGCTAAATACACACTGGAAAAGGAGATCAAAGTGGCAAAGAGGAATTATTCTGAAAAAATAAGGACTCAGTTCACTTCGAACGACTCAGCATCAGTGTGGAAAAGTCTAAAGAAGATCACCAATTACAAGACACCACCCCCCAGCACTGTGGAAAATCAACGACTGGCAGACGATCTGAACGAGTTTTACTGCAGGTTTGAAAGAACACCCATCACCTGCCCTGAACACCTCTCCACACAACCGTTCACACCAATAACAACTCCTGCAACCAACCCTGAATGCCTCTCCAAACAAACGTTCACACCATTCACAGCTCCTGCAACCCATCCTGATCACCTCTCCAATCAACCGCTCTCACCATTCACAACTCCTGCAACCAACCCTGAATGCCTCTCCAAACAACTGTTCACACCACTCACAACTCCTGCAACCCACCCTGAACACCTCTCCAATCAAGCGCTCTCACCATTCACACCTCCTGCATCCCCCCTCTCCCCCACACCTGCAATACAGATCAGCGAGGATGCGGTGCGCCAGGTCTTCAGGAAGCAGAAAAGGAAAAAAGCACCAGGCCCAGATTGCGTTACACCAGCCTGTCTGAAATCCTGTGCTGACCAGCTGGCCCCCATCTTCACAAAGATCTTCAACAGATCGCTGGAGCTGTGCGAAGTCCCTTCATGCTTCAAACGCTCCACCATCATCCCCATCCCAAAGAAATCCAAAATTACAGGACTAAATGACTACAGGCCTGTGGCTCTAACGTCTGTAGTCATGAAGTCATTTGAAAAACTGGTGCTGGCCCACCTGAAGGACATCACTGGACCCTTGCTGGATCCTCTTCAGTTTGCCTACAGAGCAAACAGGTCTGTGGACGATGCAGTAAACATCGGACTGCATTATGTTCTGCAACACCTAGACAGACCGGGGACTTATGTGAGGATCCTGTTTGTGGACTTCAGCTCTGCCTTCAACACGATCATCCCAAACCTCCTCCTGTCCAAACTAACTCAGCTCTCCGTGCCCACCTTCGTCTGTCAGTGGATCAACAGCTTCCTGACAGACAGGCAGCAGCTAGTGAGGCTGGGAAAATACACATCCAGCACCCGTACAATCAGCACCGGAGCTCCCCAGGGCTGCGTTCTCTCCCCACTGCTCTTCTCCCTGTACACTTATGACTGCACATCTAAGGACCCCTCTGTCAAGCTCCTGAAGTTTGCAGATGACACCACACTCATCGGCCTCATTCAGGACGGTGACGAGTCTGCTTACAGACAGGAGGTTAAAGAGCTGGCTGTCTGGTGCACTCTCAACAACCTGGAGCTTAACACGCTCAAAACAGTGGAGATGATTGTGGACTTCAGGAGAAACCCCCCTGCACTCCCCCCACTCACCATCATGAACAGCACTGTGACTGCAGTGGAGTCATTCAGGTTCCTGGGCACCACTATCTCTCAGGACCTGAAGTGGGACATTCACATTGACTCCATTGTGAAAAAGGCCCAGCAGAGGTTGTACTTCCTTCGCCAGCTGAGGAAGTTTAACCTGCCACAGGATCTGCTGAAACAGTTCTACTCCACCATCATCGAATCCATCCTCTGCACTTCAGTAACTGTCTGGTTCAGCTCAGCTTCTAAATCTGACCTCAGAAGACTACAGAGGGTAGTCCGGACTGCTGAGCGAATTATCGGTACAACCCTCCCATCTATTCAAGAACTGTACTTATCCAGAGTGAGCAAAAGGGCTGTCAAAATCACTCTGGACCCCTCACATCCAGCACACTCCCTCTTTGAACTGTTGCCATCCGGTCGACGCTACAGAGCACTGAGCACCAGAACGACCAGACACAGGAACAGTTTCTTCCCTCAGGCAATCCATCTTATGAACAGCTGATAATAACTGTGGGACACACTACACTATTTATATTTATATACACTACACTTTTTATCCAACACACATACTTAGCGTACACGTAAATCTTTTGCACATAATATACATGTACATACATGGAACACACTACACTACTTATATTTATATTTATATACACATACACTTATTTATCCAACACACATACTTAGCGTACACGTAAATCTTTTGCACATAATATACATGTACATACATGGAACACACTATACTACTTATATTTATATTTATATACACATACACTTATTTATCCAAACACACATACTTAGCGTACAGTTAAAATTTTTCCACATAATATACATGTACATACATAAATGCTCATTTTAATATACCTGCCATACATTGTCAATTTGTATATTGTCAATCCTTACCCACCTATTTGTATTTTTTTGTATTTTTTATTCCTTATTGTGTTTTTTGTTCTGTCGCTGTTATGTTGCACTGCGGAGCTCTGTCACGAAAACAAATTCCTCGTATGTGTGAACATACCTGGCAATAAAGCTCATTCTGATTCTGAAAGAAATGTTGTGCCTCACAGGACAACTGTGCTACATAAATACAGACATACAACAATTGAGTAAAACAGTATAAATCTATACCTAATTAACCTACTGACAGATTTTTACTTTAAATATGCTATATATAAATGTTTACTTATACATCAACTAAAAAGAATATACTATAAATACATTTTTACCTATACATAGACTGAAAACATATATAGACTATACAAATGTTTCACATAATACTGTACATCTGCAAAGAGATACATCGTAAGTCAAACAGCTGGCTGGGGAACAGTGCAAGATGATTTGTAGTACATGAGCATGTAAACACATATTTTTGGGATTATGTAAATACAGCAGTGTATGTGTGAAAAGTGTCTAGTGGGCATAGAGGAGAATTGCACAAAATAGATTTGAATTACAAAAAACAAACAAACACAGATTGTTTCTGACAGTTTTTCTGTGATGTGGAAAGGTTGGGTGGGGGGTGTTTGGGGCATGGAGGAGGTGAGGTGGTTCATGGAGGTAAGGGTTTTTTTGGGGTTTCAGAGGAGGGTGGGGTGATTTGAGTTCAGGACTCTCACAGCCTGGGGGAGCAGTCTGTTGAGCAGTCTGGTTGAGCTCTGATGCTCCGGTACCGTCTTCCTGATGGTAGGAGCTGGATGAGACTGTGGAAGGGATGGGTGGGGTACTTCACGAAACTGTTTGCTTTGCTAGAGCATCGTGTGAGGAAAATACCCAGGATGGAGGGGAGAGGGGCAGTGTGCTGACCAGCTGCATCACTGTCTGGGATGGGAACTATAGTGCAGCAGACTGCAAGACCCTTCAGCAGACAGTGAACACAGATGAAAAGATCATCGGTGCCCCTCTCCCCTCCATCCTGCACTATAGTTCCAATCCCAGACAGTGATGCAGCTGGTCAGCACACTCTCAATAGTTCCCCTATATAATGTGGTGAGGATAGGTGGAGGAAGACTTGCTCTTTTCAGCCGGGAGAAAAAGTGTAGGCAATTTTGTACCTTCTTGGAGAGTGACATAGTGTTGGTGGTCCAGGTGAGATCTTCTGTGATGTGCACCCCCAGGAATTTAGTGCTAGTCAGCTTTGCCACTTCCTCTCTGTAATGCATTTCATCTTTGTTGCTGATGAGACCTACCACAGTTGTATTATCCACAAACTTGATGATGTGGTTGGAACTGAACTTGGCAGTGAAGAGCAGTGGGCTGAGCATACAGCCTTGTGGAGCACCTGTGCTTTCATTTATTTGTGTGATGGCAAAGTTGTAAGTTAAGAAGTCATTACTCCAGTCTTAAGTGTCACACTATCCTTCAGAAATCATTCCGATATGTGAATTTGCCGTTCAAGAAACCTTTTGAATGGTGGTGTATGTATAAACTACATTAACCAAGATAATAAATGTAAAATGATTTTTCACTTTCAGTTCATGTTATCTGTTGCAACTAAAGTTAACATATAGAACCTAACTGTAACTTGTATGAACAACTTGTTTTTTATCTATGATTTTTTTGCTTTAATCCTAGCAGTTTCAGAAGTGTTGGTTTTCACTTGTTCAGTCTGTTTTCCTCATGTTCCTGTTCACCCAGCTCCCTCAGCTGTGACTTTCTCCTTTAATGTGGGCGATGGGCCAGTAGTCCTGACCGTGAAATCTCCTGTGCCACTGAACGATAGGCAGTGGCATTGGGTTCGAGTCGAGCGCAATGTGAAAGAAGCATGCCTGCAGGTCGACCAGCTGCCCCTGCGGATCATAGAAACCCCACCTGATGGACACATTCGCCTTCAGCTTGGAAGCCAGCTGTTTGTTGGTAAATTAAACCTTTTGAAAGTGTACTGCAGAGTTGTATTTGTTTATACCTTTTTATTCCTTCCAATAGTAGATTTTTTCTATTATCTTTTCATGCATCTGCCTCTGAAAAGTATTTCTGATTACTCCTTTTTCCCCGCATAATTACCTCTCTCATCTCTCAGGGGGCACAGCCACAAGGCAAAGAGGCTTCTTTGGATGTATTCGAGAATTTAACATGAATGGAGTGAATTTCGACTTGGAGGAACGGGCCAAAATGACACCAGGAGTGAGTTCAGGGTGTGCGGGTCATTGTAGCAGCTCAGCCGGGCTCTGCCACAATCGTGGGAAATGCATTGAGAAAAGCATTGGTTACATGTGCGACTGCACTAACTCTGCTTATGGAGGACCCTCTTGCACGGAAGGTAATATTTTACATTTAACTAGTGACGTCAATAAATAACTGTTAAATCAACTAATGCACTGAAAATGAATAATATTAATAAAAGAAAGCACTTCAAAAGTCTATTCATACCGTAATAACTAATAAGATATTTGATTTGAGAATCTATATTTTACTTAGACTAGATGAATTACTTTGTCTCAGACATGATGAAACTGCCATGTAATATGTAACATGAATTCATGGATGACTTAGTGATGTCTATGTCTTTGCATAATGTACTGTAAAAATAATGTAGCCATATGTCAGTGGGCAAGCGCTGCCAGTCTTTGAATAACTCTGCTCTATCAAAGGCTCTCTGATGCTGTGTTGGAGAGCTTTGATGTTGCCTGTATGAGCACTGAAGGCACAGAAGTCTCGGAGGCGTATGTGTTGAGTGGGATTTTTGAACATCTTGATGTACAGAATCTAAAACAAAGCTACTTTTTACATAAGTTTACAAAGGCTGCCCTTCCATTATGATAGAACAACAAAGTACTGTATTAATGACTTATCTTAACCTTGCTATGTTTGAATTTGCTGCTCTCCTTGTGTGGGTGGAATGTTCTAGCATCTTTTTAATGAAAGATATGCCATACTGGCAGACATACTTGAAATCATACCTTGGATTTATTTAAATTTCCAGAAATATAGTGTTATACTTTCGGTCTGTAAACAATCTACACATTTGTATTCATGAAGACATCAGAAAGTCAGATGTGCATTAAGCTGCCTTTCTTTAGTTTGATCTGATGAGCGGATCAAAGGCACTGAGGATGAGATGAGAAAGTCTGACTTTTCTGTTCTCTCGCTTCAGTCTGTCTGTCTGATAGTCTGTGTCTAATAGTGTCTGCACATTATTCAAATAGAGACAGAAGAAAATGTAATTATATATGTCAAATAGCTTATTTTGATTCTTGCTGCAATAATCATTGTATACTGGGAGTGTTTAATATCTAAAAAAAAAATCTCTCTATGTGCTCTTTGTCTGTCTGTCTTTCTCCTGTTTTACTTGAAAATGTATCACATTGCGGGGAAAAAATGGTTTGCAAATAGGGATTCTTGATGACTTCAGTGCTCAGCCCAGAGGACAAATCTTCAAACTTCAAACAAAACTAAAACGTTTTAACTTTTACACAAGGATTTATTAAGCCAAAATTTAGTTTGTCTTCACAGATTTTCTCAATTATTTCACTATTTTACAATCACATTTCTGAATACTTAGGTCAGGTTTTCAAAACTCTTCACACAGTTCTCCTGATCAACTTTCATTTCAGCACTTCATACATGTTTCTAATCAAGTCATTTTTCCATAACACAAGCAAAGGTTGTCACCCAACAAACACACTGTCACTCATAAAAAAAATGGCCTAAAAGTGCTTAAACAACACGTAGGAAATCAGGTATACTGACAATATCCATCTGGTCTTTTTATGTCCACAGAGGTGTCCATGTCCTTTGAAAGAGGAGCATCGGTCACCTACATTTTTCAAGAGCCATTCTCCGTCATACAGAACAGGTCGGCAGCAGTGCTGTCTGTTCCTTCTCAGTACAGCAAGACCAGAGACAACATTGCACTGAGTTTCCAGACCACACAGAGTCCTGCCATGCTGCTAACAGTTAGCACCCTCAGTCAGCAGTATGTGGCCATCATCTTAGCACGGAACGGTGAGACAGCTGTGCAAGCGTATATCATTCTCAATGCTGGATAAGTTTGTTTATGAAAGGTTTATATGTCTATAATAGGGATATTGCAGTCCTAAATTAATTACTGTTATTTGGAATACTGTACTGCAAGATTAAATTTAAAGAAACATAAAATGTTATAGTCCGCTGATTGAGTTCTTCTCAAATTAGATTTAGTCCACTAGGCCATTGATTAACCCTGCTCATTTGTTCTTAAACTGTCAGTTGTACAGCCTTGTAGATCACTAGAAGGTGTTAGAATCGTAGTAAATCACAATTAGCAAGCAAAACATTAAGAGCCAAACTGGATCAGACATTGTCACATAACCAAAGCTGTTAATTTCATTCTGTTCTTCAGGTCCACATTAAAACTCAAAAGCATAGTTCACTCAAAAATGAAAATTCTGTCATCTTTCATTCATTCATTCAAAAAATAAATAATAATAATAATCATAATAATAAAAATGGGCAACTGAACTAAAAAATTAAGCTAAAATTTAAATGCAAACTAACCATTTAAAAATAAAGATATTACTTTGCAATATTGACTATATAATCCAAATAGTTTCTATAACATTAAAAATACTCTATAAAAATACACATATATATATATAAATTTCATATGCCAAGTCTTTTCAATTCAGATGATAGTTTTGTGTCAAGCACAGGCTCAAAAATTATGCTCTAGATTTTAAGTCTCCTTTTTGAGATTTAAAAGTTTAATAACACTTTATTTTAAGGTGTCCGTGTTACACTTTAAATGTACTTACTATTATAATACAGTTAATTTTGCATTATTACATGCAACTAACCCAAACCCAAACCCAAATCCTAACCCTAACCATACAGTAGGTACATGTAGTTATTTAATATTACTCATTATTTATATGTACAATTACACTGTAACAAGGACGCCTTAAAATAAAGCAGAAAAAAAAATAACCGAAAGTTCTAATATTCATATGTGACCCAACATGATTGTTTATGAGAACCAATTACAAATGGCATCATTGGCGTTAATGAAACCTTTTGATGCTTCACATATGGATATACTGTACAATAACATGAAACGTATATACATTTACAGAATTTCCTCACAGAAAATCTAGAGTAAAATTTAGAATGTAGTACAGAAATCATATGGACTGCTGATACTTTTTGTTATTTTTGGTCACCATTTATTTTTATTGCACCAAACCTAGAAGCATGAGCTTTGCACTGTGCTAAGGTTTGTGTTCCATGGAAGAAAGAAAACCATACGTGTTTGGAACCAAAGGCTGAGAAAATGCTGAAAGAGCTGTGTTTTTAACATCAGTCATGCCTTCACCCAGTTTACCAAAATATGGATTTTTATTGTTTTTTTGTGTTGAGTGCAGTAATCCTTGGCGCACAAAGAAAGTCAAGAGATGTCTCAAATATAACTGTAACAACTTTGTGAAGGAATTTGAGCATGACCAGCACCTTGACCCTTTTTCTGCACTATATTTGTGTAGGAGGGACAAATAAATGTGTACTGACATATTCAATACAGAGTAAAGTCTAGAGGCTGCCAGGGAATTAATATTTATACATTTTTTAGAACAGCTGCTAAGGTCCTACATAGTCTATATATAAAGACGTTGTCTCATAGACTTATGCAAGACTCTTCTTGGGAGCTGGAGCTGTGAAGTCCATCTGCTGTGCTCTGTAAGAACGCTACAGGATGACTCACAATTATATTGGAACATACATAATTCACCATGACTGGGGTTACATGGATTTAATTTTTGATTGACTAATCTAAGTACAAAATGGATAATAAAATGGATTTTGCAATGATTTACAACATGCTTACAACAACATCTCTGACTAGAGCTATAAGTAACTTTTGCCAAATGTGCTAATGCATTGATCTGTTCCTCTTAGGGAGTTTACAGATCTGGTACCAACTGCATAAGGAAAAGAGACCGGATGTGTTCAGCCCCATCTTCAGCAACCTGGCAGACGGACGGCTGCATAGAGTTCACATCCAGCGGGAGGGAAAGGATGTCTTTGTTCAGGTGTTATTTTTTATTTTTCAAAGCATAAAGTTTTCATGTTATGGTCAGCACATGTAACATCACAAAACACATTACATCACTGGAACGTAGTCAATTGAATATTTTTTTAAAGGGTAAATAAACCCCTGGTCGGAGCCTGACTCCACCCACTGGCAATATTTGAAAAATGCTGAAAAGTGGGCAGAGCACAGCGGAGATAGAGGGGATGAACCGAGGGCAGGGCTGAGTGCGTGGGGCATGAACCTGAGACCCGCAGTGACGGATTAATTGACAGCTGCTGTCAGAGTCGCTAAAATGGAGAGTGACTGTAGTGACGCAAATAGCTTTGCAACAGAGCGTTCATCTGAAGTAGAGGACTTTCCTCCCCCACCTTCACCTGAAGTGGAGGATGTCGAGGTGTCTGTAGCCTGAGCCATATCAATTCAAGCCACTGGCTTAAACTGCGGTCTTAACTCCCGCACCGCGTCGCTTTTCAGCGTGAGCTGTGTGGAGAAGCCCCTTTCCACCTCCATTGCGTTGGAGAAGCAATCCCGTGTAAAATGCAGTTTGCACACTGCAGATCTAGGCTGGAACTCGCGGTCTTCCAGGCCAAATGCATGCAACCACTGGTGCCTAATTTGTGTCTGCTGGAAAACTATGCAGTCCAGCAGTGCTGTCGCAACCAGCAACACTACACCTATGTACCATCCTGACCACTGTACTAAATACAGATATATCTACGCCAACTTGAAGCTATCCTTACTGATGCAATACTATGCTCCCAAATTACTATGCTTCTAACAATACTAACGTTACACTAACAACTATGCTAATTAATAAACAAAATAATCTAAATAACTATATAAATGCTATGCTAAATAGATGCTATAATAGTCTATCCTGGTCGTTTTCAATACTCACAATTCCAACTCCTGACTCACAGTCATTTTGACGGAACAAGATGGTTTTATACTGCCAAGGGCGTGGTAGCTCGTACAGAGGGGCGTGGTGAGCTGGAAACTGCTTACGTCACCTGCCACCGCTTACGTCACTTGCCCCCGCAACATCCAATAGGAAAAATCAACTGCAGTAGCCACCGTTCAACCTGAAGAGGGCAGCACTCAGACGTTTTTACACCATATAGTGTAGAATTAAAACACTTTATACTCAAATGTCAAAAAAGTTACTCGAATCAATGAACAGCACTAATAAAGCCCATTCTTACAGATCATTAACTAAAAAAAGTTGGTTTAGGGTTTAGTTACTCTTTAAATACTGCATTTGTTTGAAACTTTAAAACAATACGCAAAGATGTACTGATAGTTCTGAAAGAGTCTGTTTATAAAAGTTCTATAGTACATTGCTTTTTGATTCACCTATAATGCAGTTCTTGAATAAATAGAAAGTGCATCACATAATGGGTGATTTCTCCTGTATTCATTCAATTGCTCTTGATTTTTCTTAGGTTGACCATGAAAATAAGAAGTACACCCTTTCATATGATGCCTCATTTAACTCTATGAAGTCACTGACCTTGGGAAAAGTCACAGGTAATACAACTAATTGATCCTATTTAAAAAGACACTAACTGAATCCTTTGGTAGGTCGACAAGAGGCAAAGAAGGCATTTATCACATTAGCTGCAATGTGGATTGAAAAATGTCTGCATTCATACTCATGTTTATGTTATTTTGCTCTTTACTCGTGTGAAGTCCTCCCCCTACATAACACCATGACTTTTCAGAAATTGCCATATTGCTTGATGAGCCTGATATTTCCCCTTTCCTGACATTAGTCAAGGGTGATTCAACAATGAAATGAAAGCTGACTGTTTGAAACTTTTTATCTTTTTTCACTCGCTCAGAGTGTCTAGCAGTCACGAAGCACATGTATTAATGGTGAATCAGCAGGATTGTTCCTGTGTCTGAAATAGTCAGGGATTTGAAAATAGTTCTTGCCTGTCTATAATTGTAATAATCATAATAGCTGGAAGCAATGTTTTTGATGAGTAATTACTGTTAATGTGTGTGACAGAAACGATCTCGGGCATATATCCATTTATTATTTTCCTTTTCCAAACAGGAAGTGATGTATTGGAGGAAGAGGTAGCTCATGCTGGGTCCAAAGGCTTCATTGGCTGCTTCTCATCTGTCCAGTACAATCATGTTGCTCCACTGAAGGCAGCATTATTGAACCAAGGGAGCTCTCTAGTCAGCATACGAGGACATTTACTGGAATCAAATTGCGGAGCATTAGCTGACCTTTCAACCTCTGTATCTCGTTTAGGTAGTTCTTGGAAATGAATACAAAAGTCATTAATCTGTTAAGATGAGAATTTAAAGCTTTTGCATAGCATTTAACTGGTGTACAATTTCAGGAATATTTTCGCTATTGAATGTTGTCAGACATATCATATCCATAATTTAAATAACAATTTAAAAGGAATAGGCATCACAATATATCTTAGGTTGGAAACATATCCCAGTTGCCTCATAATTCACCGAGGTAAACAGTGGGTCACAAGTCTGCTTTAATGAAATGACACATTTATTGCACACATCTGGTGTGCTTTTTGTGTTTTGAATTGCTCATGTGGCTTTATAGTTATTGTAGGCATAATAAAGACATCCTGTGGCTGGGTTAGTTATGAGAAAAATAGATGTAATTTATAAAGCGAACTCTTAAGAAATAGTTGCAGTGAGCATGGTCCAAGTCTCATTTCATATCAAATAAATGTGATGTTAGATTTATTTTATTATATCTGACATTATTTATCTTTTCAATGATTTCTTAAAAAAATTTTTACTGAGCATTTATGCTAATTTTCTGCAAATTGGTTTATACTACATAATAATAATAATAATAATAATAATAATAACATAAAATAAACAGGACATGCCTGATGCATGATATTCTTTGTGAGAGAAATGAGATCTGTGCAGAATTTTAAAAAACAGTTTACATAGAGTTGCCAAGCAACCATAGCACTAATCTACCATGTAACTAAATTTAATAGATATAGACATAAAAATAACTTTTCACCATCGAATGTTTCAGATATTTTTCAAAGAAGAAATAATTAAATGAAAATGAAGTAAAATCGGCACAGTAAAAAACAAGAGGGTTGGACCCTTAAAATGTAAAACTGCATCTTACCAACACATCTCTTTACAGTGTAAACTGTGTTGTATTTCAGTGTGATGTATGTGCCACCTTTCTATAGATCATGGAGAGGAGGTGGGAAAAGATAACGAGCATCGCGAAGACAACAGCCAGCCTGATTCAGCTGTAATCGGAGGTTTGTTTTACCACCTCAGTCTGCTTCATTGTTTCATTTGTAAAAGTCACTGAAGTATGAAATGAGCTTTCACTATCAAACATATTGTTTATGTTCATTTTTCCTTTTTGCTTTATTTATTTCCGAAATGGGTAATGACTTTGTATTGGTAATTTGTTGTGTGCAGTAACTTATTGTAATAAAATCTCCATTGGAACTGTCACAAGGGACTGTTGACCATTATTTATTTGTTGGCAGCATAAATTTTCCATTAAAGTAGAAAGAGAGAGTTTGTAGAATGTGTGAGACTGTGGGAATGTTGCATTCACTATTTAATTTTTTGCATGCTTTGACCAAATTTTGGTTTGTTCCATTGTGCCTTTTATAAATGCAAGAACGCATTCTGTGTGAACGGCCACATTTCCAATTCAAAACACTTTTTAAGTTGAGTGTCCATTCTGATTCGCAGGTGTTGTGACAGCTGTGGTCTTCGGTACCCTCTGTGTGATGGCAGTGATGACTCGTTTCCTTTACCTGCATCGACAAGCTCAAAGAACTGCAAGACTCCAAGAAAAGGAACACCAACGTAGCCTTGAAGCTGCTTACAGGGCAGAGTTTCACCTTCACAACTCCATGAGAGACAGCATGCAAGAGTACTACATCTGATGGACAATTCTGTAGCTTCAGTTCAGCTATCAGTTCCTCCCATGTCTCCTTCAGCAAACGTGTTGTGAGGCCCTTTCTATCCAGTAAGGATGGTTAGTTTGAGATTTCCTCACTTTTGGAGCAGTGGAATCTTCTCATCCGTGTAAGTAGTAGCTTGTAGTTTGCTCCAAGTGTTGGATTAATCAGCATTAGGTTATTTATGGGATATGAGTGGTGTGTTAGGAGGTGTTTGTATTAATTCAGTAATATGCCCTCTGGATAGAAACTGAAATGGAGAGCATTATCCTTAGTGCATGAATGCAGATGCAGATTCTGAAGTGTTAATCATACTGTTAACAAAACAGATCAAAGAAAACACACATATTTTAAGCCTGTGAAATATTGTAGGTTGCAAGAAACTAACAGTGGAAAAATTATGTGAGAAAGTCCAGGGAAACTATTTAAATAGTATAATATTTCAGGTCGAGGACAGTAGCCTGTCCAAACATGGTTTATAATTTTATGATAATCTGCCTCGTAGCCAAGAATGAAATTTGTCCATGTGTAAACATGCAGGACTATTTTAAATTGCCCTTAGGAAATTATTTTAGTTTCATGAAGAAGCTGCTAACGGAGACCAGACTCAGACAGTAAAGTGACTTAATTGAAAACATTTGCAGAAATATTGTAAAGTTGAACATGATGCTTTCTAATGTAAGATTATCTGTCTATGTTATGATGTGTTATATCTGCCATATTGATAATGAACAAATTCTAGGTCAATCAATAATGATCCAATTTCATTGGTTGAATGTTTCAACCAATCATTTTCCTTTCTGCCCTTAGAACAACTTTTAGCAAAAGTATTTTTTTAAGTAATGCTTTTATTCCATAAGGATGCATTAAGTTGATCAAAATTGACAGTAAAGAGTTATGTTAATATTTTTATTTCAAATAAGTGCTGTTTTTTAATCTCTTATTTTTCAACTAATCCTAAAAAAAGTATCACAGTTTCCGCAAACATGTTAAGCAGCACAACTGTTTTCAACATTGATATGAATAATAAATGTGTTTGAGCAGAAAATAATGGAAATAAATGACATTTATTAAAATATATTAAAACAGTTATTATAAATTGTAATCACGTTTCACAATATTACTGTTTTTGCTGTATTTTTGTTCCAAAAAATGCAGCCTTGGTAAGCATAGAAGACTTCTTTAAAAAAAAAAATCTTACCGAGTAGTGTGAGTTTAGATTGACTTGAGACAAAGTTGTTTTAGTTACGTAGATACAGTATGTGTCTATTTTTTTCACAGTATGAGTTTTCTCCGGTGTTTAACCTTGCTGTGTTACACAAGCAGGGTGAATCACAAACACAGATGTGAACTGGAGTGAAACTGGTGTAGTAGGCTATCCTCCTCCCCCTGAGACAAGCTGAGCCCCTTTACATCTGCTATTATCATCTGTTTCTGGAGGACCAACATTAACATGCAGTGATGCAGAAGTGAAGTTTGACGAAAATACATTGAGCATTCCACAAGAAATCAGAGACCATTCCCTTTGAAAACCAATCACCTTCGAGAGCAGAGATCAGATCACCCGAGACAGATGATCATATCAGGAGTCTTTGTCGTCCCTGTCTAAAATCGTAAATGCCACTGAATCTCCCTCATCAGTTCACAGTATCTAAATAACAAGGAAAACACTAGACATCCTTCAGTGATCTAGATAACTAAGAATCTTCACAGACAATTCTGAGTAGGTTGTAACTGTAGCAGGTAGTGCTTTAATATTTGCCTGTAGCACAAAATCAGTATTGACTCTGAACAAAAGATTTGCTTGCTCTTTATTTTACAGTATGTGCACTTACCTAAGAAAGTACTGGGTAATGTAAGGTAACTACATGGTTCAGGATAGATTCAGGGTTAGTTGCTAGTTATTACCCAGTTATTGTACTATAAGTAGTACATGTTATGTACATGCAGAACATCACTGTAAAATAAAGTGCTACCAAAGAGTTTGTGTACTTATACATTTTTAACTGTGGTTGTTGAAAATTAACCAATTCCTGGAAAGTCTATCAAATGAAGACTACAAGTGTTTACTGTTCTTTACAAGATAATCTTCGTACAATAAGTGGCATTGTATTATTCACTTTTTTTTCAGTTGATCTTTTGTTCTTTTCCTCAGCTTACACAAAGATAGTTGTATTATGTAGGACTGGACTGACAGATCTTTCTCTTTCTCTTTGGAAACTGAAGTGTCCTTTGATATATTTCTCTTTTAAACTATTTTGTACCTCTATTGATATTAATTATTTTAGGGGCTGTTTTGTATGAATGTAAATGTACAGCTATATTGTAAATATGTGTTTAATAAAAAAATACACTTTTTTTCATTATTGTGCTACATTTTTGAGCAAGTAATCATTACTACAATTTCATTTAGTGGCTGTCACAGTATAATTACTTTAATTGCTTTATTTATTCACTATTCATTTTCTTTATTCACATAATGAGAGATAATGTTTTTCTCCTTGTAACGATAAAAACCTTTGTATTCATCCGGAAGAAGGAGGCGGGAACCGGCGGACAATCAAATGAAACTTTAATAATTCAAATAAACACAAAACAGCGCACCAGCCCCTCACGGACGACTGGTGCGCATAAAATGAAACCAAAACACAACTAAAATCCCAGGCTTGGTCCTCTCTCGTCCTTCACTGTCGTCGCTCCAGTTTTATATCCTTCCATCTCCTCCGTGGGCCTCGAGACCGGCGGGTCGAACAGGTGTAGCTCATCTCCAATCACTCCACCGGCCTCGCTCCCATGTCCCTCGGCCCCGCCCCACTCGTCACATACCCCCATCGCCCCTCGCAGGCCGGGGGGTACTCCCGAGACTGCGCTCTACTCCCCCCCCCCCTCCTCCGGGGGGGACCGCTCACGGGGACCTGCGGGAACCTGGGGGTAGGACAGGCGAGGCGAGAGAAAAGGAGATGGAAGGAGGAGCGACAGAGACGAGAGAGGGGAGAGAGGAGAAAAAAAAAATCCGGTTCCCAGACGCACTGCTGCTCGGCCCTCCACCAGCTGGGTGATCTCCTCCGCAGTGCCTGGCGGTGGCACTGGACGGCCCTCGGCGGACGGCACGACACTCCTCCTCCGGTTTTGGGCAGCCGGCAGGAGTCCCCCGTTCCCTGCTCCTCCCCGTTCCGGCGGATGGCAGCAGGCTCCGGCCACCTGGCGAACGGCGCAGACTCCTCCGCTCCCTCACGGACGGCAGCCGCCCCTCCCTATCGTGGGCGGCCGGTAGCGAGCTCGCCCGTCCCCGGCAACTCGCTCCAGCCCACCGCCTCGAGCGTCCATGGCGGCACACTCCTCGCCTGCTCGTTGGCACCGCGGATTCACCACAGCGGCGAGGGATCTTCAGCAGCGCGTCCCTCCTTCTCCCGGGTTTCGGCACCACTGTAATGATAAAAGACTTCCTAGTCATCGGGAAGAAGGAGGCGGGAACCGGCGGACAATCAAACAACATTTTAATAAAGGAAAATAAACACAAAACAGCGCACCAGCCCCTCACGGACGACTGGTGCGCGCAAATAAAAACCAAAACACAACTAAAAGCCCAGGCCTGGTCCTCTCTCGTCCTTCACTGTCGTCGCTCCAGTTTTATATCCTTCCATCTCCTCCGTGGGCCTCGAGACCGGCGGGTCGAACAGGTGTAGCTCATCTCCAATCACTCCACCGGCCTCGCTCCCATGTCCCTCGGCCCCGCCCCACTCGTCACACTCCTTTTTTCACAGAATAAATTAAATAGTTTATCAAAGATTTACCATTTTTTTCCATGAGTAATTTGAATGATCTTTGTGCATGTTTATTTAACCCAATGCGATTGTCTTTTACATACTGTATGAAGATTCATTCAAACCATAATACAGTATGCCCTATCGTGACCAATGCAAATTTGACAAAGTTTTGCATTACCTTGGTTAATAGTTAATTAAGCATTTTGACACAGGAGAACAGATGCATCATGCATATGCAAAACTGAACAATGAGTAACAATGATGAACACTGTCTTGATGTATTACAGTGATGAACACTGTCATTTACGCTTTCTGAAAAAAAAAATAAGTGCTTACTTGATCAAAACTCCCCACTCTGCTGCTGTGTTGTGGGTGGCTTGGCTTACAGGATTTTACTATAGAGTTGCTAGAGTGATTTGGGTGGTTACTTTTTGCGCACCAGAAAGATAATGTTCTCATGTCTGTAGAATATGGCTAGGGTTCCTTTATTCAGTCTAAAGTTTAATAAAGTCTAATGTTTTATTGTTGCCAGCCTGGCAGAAATCATAAGTATACTAACCTAATAGGTTATACTTAGACTTCCCTATGAAAAAATCCCTATGTCTAGTGATGGATTTGTTCATTACAAACACACAGCTTTTCACTTTACAAGATGTTAGTTGATGAACTGGAGTCATGTGGCTTACTTGTAGATTATTGTCATGGTTTTATCCTGTAGGGACCCATTCAGGTTGAGCAAGTGATGTTACCACATTTTTCCAAATATGTTCCGATTAAGAAACAAACTCATCTACATCTTAGATGGCCTGAGGGTGAGTACATTTTCATCAAATTTCTATTTTAATGTGAACTATTAATGTAAGAGTGGAGTCTTAAATATAAAACTCTTTAAATCTATAAATTTACAGTATGCAATACTTTATAAGAATGTTTTAGGAATGGGGACATTTAATTTACTAGCCTATTTTACTTTGACCTTATATCATTTATTGGTTGTAATAAAAGCCTGGCTGTATCAGGAAGAGCAGGGCATTTGCAGGATTGTCAGCACAGACACAACTGATTCAAGGCGACAGTGAAGATGGAGCCATGGCTATATGCTTTGCTCTCCAGTCCCATTTGCCTCACAGCAACCTTTTTCAACATCATCTTCTTTTTTTGCCTACTGAGACCAGTCGCTGGAGTGATGCTTCGCAATCCACTGCGCATCTTGTTAATTGTTGTGTTATTTAATACAACATTTCAACAACTGGTGACTGCGCTGACCATTATTATGCTTCTTTTCGATTCACCTTTCTGGCTTGAACCACTAACCAGAGCTTTGATTTATCAGTTTTTCTGTGCCAACTTCTCATGCAATGCCTGGATCAGCATTTTCTACTACATTTCAATTGTTCCTCAGCAACATCCCATTTTTATCTGGATTAAGAGGAATATTAACGCCATATTATATGTCAGCCTTGTTCTGAATCAAATAGTGCTTCTTATTTCTTTGTCTATTGGAACAGCAGTGTATTTTTTGGTTGGGTCTGTCCCAAACAATTTCACCTCACTTGAACTGAATAAAACATCACCAGCTGACCAGGATTTATTTAAAGTATCTAATTTCACATATTTGCTATATTGCGCCTGTTCACTCTTCACATTATTATTCTCTTGGGGCAAAATCTTTGTTTATCTGTGTGAGCATTTGAAAAAGATTGGACAGTGCAGTGAATCTTTTTCCCTGCCCAAGCAGAAGAGCCATATGCGGGTCACAGTAACAGGCATGGTACAAACGGCCATATTCCTTCCTAGCAGCCTATGGACTATAGCAGTTGCTTTCATCTACTTCAAAATGGCTGATCCCAACAAATTTATCACAATGACATTCTGCTCAATGTCCAGCTTGGGAAATCTAATGTGTTTTGGATACTCCCAGTCTGTGTTTCGTCATGGAATTGTAAGTGTATTTAACAAACTAAAGAGAGACAAATGAGACGAATGCCATGTCTTAGGATTCTTGACATTTCTAATGTATTTTCATTCTATCTGATATAAGCAAATGTATGTTTTGAATATGTTGGCTCTAACCTACAGTATATATATATATATATATATATATATATATATATATATATATATATATATATATATATATATATATTTTTTTTTTTATGAAACATTTTTGTGAACAGCAAGCCAAACTGTAAGAAAATCTAGAAAACAAGTCCAGACATTGTATGTGGTGTGTCCCACAGTCGTGGCATGTTTGACAAATACTGCTGTGCTTCACTCTGATTTGTCAGGACTGCCAGTAGAGGACAGATGCCACTTTATTTGCATCTGAAAGATCTCTTTTATGGTACCTTTACTGTGTAGCATATCCTGCAAATGACAACCTATGGATTCAGTCTAACCATTCAATTTGATTGAAACAGCCAAATCCATGTCTTTCCCTTCAAAGAGAGGATAATTTGCACTCACTACATCTGCTTTATGCCTCATTAAAGGGATAGTTCACCCAAAAATGAAAGTTTGATGTTTATCTGCTTACCCTCAGGGCATCTAAGATATAGGTGACTTTGTTTCTTCAGTAGAACACAAATTGAGACTTTTTAAACTGAAACCATTGCAGTCTGTCAGTCATGTAATGTAAGTGAATTACCGCCACCTATCTATCAAATGGAGCATTGACACTCTATCTACAACCTCAATTAGGAGTGTCAATAGTACATTTGAGAGATAGGTGGCGGTAAAGCACATATAAGTCTGCGATCAGCCGTAAAGCAAGAAGAAGAAGAAGAAGACGCGCCTGCTGTTGTTTAGAGGTAAAAAACAATATAAATACTGTTCAGTTTCTTGCACAGACTGATCGTTTTGTGACTTCACACATCAATGTATCGTCACGAGTCGCAGGGTTTAATTGGGTTTTGTTTGTGTATCTGTTTTTGACTCTCAAAGCCGTGATTCCCATACACTTACATTATATGACTGACAGACTGCAATGGTTTGAGTTAAAAATCTTCATTTGTGTTCTACTGAAGAATCTTGGAATCACCTTCATCTTGGATGTCCTGGGGGTAAGCAGATATACATTAGATTTTCATTTTTGGGTGAACTATCCCCACATGTTTTGCCAAATAGTCTGTGATATACACAATCTTTTTTTAAATTGAGGAAGAAAATTTTGGGTTAAATAAAGCTCCATAACAATGTATGTGTGTAAAGATGTTCACAGCATTAACTATAGCATGATAAAATGTGGAAGTCACTTGATTCTCAACGCACTGTTCGATTGGAGCTATTCCAAACAAACTGTCATGTGAGATTTATGTTCAAATTATTTACAGTGAAACATTGAATGTTTGTCAAACCAGTTCTGTACATATGACTTCTTAGGTTTTACCCCCCAGGAGTTCGTTACAATAGTGTGCAGCCATGACTTTATTTATAGTAAGCTATTTACATATCTCACACTGAGACTGTATTCATCTGGTTCGAGGTCTATGCAGTGTGTAATAGGAAGCTGTGACTGACATTATATAGCACACAATATGTGACTGTTTTGCCACAGACTAGGCTGCTGGAGCAGATTTGAACATGTCATAAAATGTAACTTCACATTCTTGTAAAGCTATTTGAAAAGTTTTCATTGCACTTGACTGGGCACATTGTTTTGTTTTTATGGTTGACAGCTTCAGATTATTGAATCCTTTGCCATTTGCTAACATTTTTTTCATCATTATAAAAGCAATTAAAAATCCAAATGCATTATGCTCATAAATTATGCTATCATTTTTGTTTTACATTTCAGAAGAACAAACAGTGAATGGTCCCATTTTTGCAAATTCAGAAAATGTACCTTCTCTAAAATTGTCTAACATTTGAACTCCTAAGTTGCCAAGGTGATCAGCATTTCTTTTTGTATTTGAAAAAAATGTTGTATTTGAAGATGCCTCAATTTTACACACTTCTGGTTATTAAATAAATACTGTAGCTTGAAGGACAATTTTGGCCTTTTGTTCCTCATTATCTGCCTTATCCCTTCTCAATGACAATCCAATAAAACTCTGTAATTATTCCCTCTGGGGGCTAACACTGAGTAAATAATTTAAACACCAAATATAATTTGGTGAACAGGAAATACTGTAGTCTCTCAGTCAGTCATATATATATATATATATGAAATGTTGCTGAACTGTGGATGTGTTGAAATGGATATTGTTTAATGGAAGAAAAAATAATAATATGAAAAATAATTTGCACACCTGCTATGAAGCAGCTGAAGAGCACATTTAGCTTTATCATGATCTGTCCTTTGAGACCAACAATAGCACCCCACAATAAAACTGTCAGTGATCACAATGATTACTGTTCTCTCTCCTGAAGAATATCTTTATCTAATTTAACATGAGTCAGTGGCCACTAAGGAGTGAACAACCACAGCAGGTAATTATCTCTGAATGTAGATCAAGGGAAGATGCGGATAGTTTGGTAGTAATCTGCTTTTGATGAATTTGGCTCAACCCATGCTCAGCAGTGTTTAGATTTGTTGGAACATATGCAATGATGGCTCATTTACAATAAGATATGCATTCAGAAAAAAAGGGGGTACATTTTCATTCCATACTGACTTTAAACACATGGTCAGAAAGCACAGAAGTGTGTGCAACAGCATTTATGTTAGGTATTCATGAAGAAGTCACTGACACAAAACATTTTGTATAAAGTACATGTAAAGTATATTACAGCAAACAGAACTGTGAAGCCATTGCCAACCAATGTGATGGAAAATCAATCAAATGATTCCATACAAAAACTCGTCAGTTGTGAGGTATGAAAACCACTAAACTGCATATTTGTGTCCCAGGTAAACAATCTCCTGAGTAGCAATTCTAGTTTCATTCTCTCATATCACTGATATCTAATAATGTGTCAGATGGTGAAAGCTCAATAAATGTGAGCTTTCAGGTTGTTATAAATCACTGAAAATAAATATAGGCCCAAAACAAGCGGCTTGTTTGTGGCTTGTTACAAGCCACAAATTAGGGATTGTGTTTCAGATTGAATCGCCCATAAATGCAGGTGTGCAGTGATCAGAACATCCACAGGACACAATAAATGGATTAAGAGAGAGACTGGTAGAAAATGGCTCAGTGGTATGATGCATATGCTATCATTTGTTCTACTGCCTGGAGAGAAAAATGGTGAGGATAAATTAATTTCCCCCACATTAGAAAATTGTCATTGCCAAAGCTGGTGAATAGAAATGACATTTTTCATATAATAGCACAAGCAAAGCAACAGTTTCATATGAACCAGATAACCAATTATTTTATACATTCTACATATGCAATTTAAATTTGAAGATTTGAAGACTCTAGAGTCTAGAGTCTAGACTGAATCTAAAAATTGATGGCAGAATTAAAAGAATAATTACCTAAAGGAACTTTCATTTGCCTCATGTGGTGTAATTTCCAGCTGGCTTACTGCAAAGTGTTTCTGCAGTAGACAAATTACAAGAGTTAAAATGATCTGTATGCAACAGCTCTTTCTCTGATTTTCAAGACTATAACGGCATAGCTTTATAAAAGTGTTGTCTGCAGCTGTGTGGTCTCACATAACCAGAACTTTAGACCCACTTAGACAGGAAGAGCAGTTTGATTGTTATTTAAAGCAATCAATCACAGTTTGTATTGCTTATACATGCTGTTTATGGATGGAGTTTTCTGAGTGATAATATATGCAATAGCCTATAATTACTAATTTTATATTTTTTTTTGTTAATTATATAATTAATTATATAAACCTTAGTTAGTTTGTGGTTGGTATATTTTTAAAAGTCTACTATATGCCCGCCAAAGCTTGCATTTATTTTATTAAAAATAAAGTAAAAACAGTAATATTTGGCAATATTACAATTTAAAATGTCTGTTTTTACAATTTCAAAATTTAATTTATTAGTAATTTACTTATTAGTAAATTTATTTAGTAATTTATTCATGTGAAAAACAGCTGAATTTTCAGGGGTCATTACTCTACTCCTCAGTGTTACATGATCCTTCAGAAATCATTCTAATATGCATTTTTATTATCATAAATGTTGGAAACAGTAGAACTGCATAATATTTTTATGGAAACTGATTGTTTTTTTTTTTTTGTTTTTTTTTTGTGTGTTTTTTTTAGGATTCACTGATGAATAGTAGAAGAATAGCAATTTGAAATAGAGTTTTTTTTTAAACATTATAAATGACTTCACTGTCACTTTTGGTCAATTTAAAGCATTCCTTGCTGAATAAATGAGTTTAACAAGAAAATAAAGTCTTACTGACCCAAACCTTTGAGCATTATAGTGTATGTGTATAGCACATTATACTAATCATCATCATCACCATCATCAATTGATTATGATCTGCAGACTGTGTATCTGTCATTGCACCTAATGGAGTAAGGCTTTACAAAGAGTTGATGTATCTGAGTCTTTCTGTCGAACCAGCTTTTGAGGCACATAATAACTCAGTGAATATTAGCAAAAGTGTTTTCATTGTTACTGCACATTAAGCATTGACATTATTGCATTATTAAATAAGACCCTACTGTATCATCAAGGCAGAGGGATTTTAATTCACACGAGAGCTCCATGCAAGCATGTGATGAGCCTGTGAGTGACAGTCAATCACTCTTTAATCAGTGATGGTCCACCGAGTGTCAAGGCTTTAAAATGACCACCTCTTAGCGGAGTTTATCAAGCGTGACTCTCACGCTGTAGCCCTAATTCTGCTCAGATTTCATGTAGAGAGATGTCCTCATTTGTCACTAAAGCAGCGAATGGCAGCAGCTCCAAATACAGAATCCAGATAAAGAGACACCGTTTCAACACACAGAACACAATGGACATGTATTTTAAATGATATTTTTTCCCTCCATGTATGCTCATGTTGATTCCCTTTCTACAGCAAACCATTTCAGACAATCCACCTGGGAATCTCTAAGAGCAGTTTTCCTAGTATCTAGAGGTATGTTTATATGGAAATTTGCTGACCCATATAATCAGATAACAGACTCCAAGCAAGGAACATCCCAATGGTCAGCACTTACAGCATTAAATAGTTTTGTGTCAGCAAATATGAAGGAAATAAAGGCGAACAGAAAAAGGTCATCTGTTTTTCAGCATGAACTACCACCTGGGAGCCCATTTGAATGGATGAAAAGCCCCCTTACGTGCATAAATGTTTTGATCAGGAGCATCTCAATGGCTATAATTAAGAATAAAAAGAAATATATTGTATATCCTCGTGTTTTATGAGGAGATTTCACTTTTTAAAGACATTCAATGTAGTCAGATATTAACACTGATTTGATCTTCTGAATTATTAATAGGTTAATAATGTATATTAATATGTGAAGGTTAGTAATAATAATGATAAGAAATATTTAACAAAAAAAAAAAGTCTATTGCTTCAAGAATTTGCAAAAAAAAAAAAATTCACTGAGATTTTGCCCAGTTAGTTCATTAAATGCTTAAAAAATGGAAATAAAGTCATGAGAACAGTCAATGTCTTTCATGTTCTGACATATCCTTATAATATGCATCACTATAGCAGGCTTACAAAGTATTCTCAGCAGAAGTGAACCAAACATTTCAACAGTATGTTTCTCTGGGTCGACAGGTACCATTATGCAATGAAACAGCAAATCGTTCTCAAGGTCTCATACTGAGAGTCAATTTATGAAGTATATTTGGAGGTAATGCTAGAGGGAAAATCCACGCGGCCCTTTTTCAGGCTCAAGAGCTTACATGTAAACACACTCTGATTGAGACAGCGTTCTGCAGACGTCCCTGCAGTGCCAGTAAAAGGTAAATATGGTGTACAGTAAAGAAGTTAAAACAACATGAGAGCCCAAGTTCCAAACCTTCCTAAAGTGAGAGATGTTCTGAAAAATATAGAGTTCTGTTGTTGTTTGAGTTTTGAGAGATAACAACAGGAGGACATTCGCACAGGGATATAATAAGCCACATTGATGTCACATCAGAGCAGCCAGAGGGACAGAGAAAATGCATCACTATGTTGTGCTGCAGTTACAGGTTTAATAGATGAGCAGGGGAATTGTTTGCTTAGATTTAGTATTTTTCAAAGGACTATAAGGACAGGGTTGTGGCTTGAATTCATGGGGCTTGAAACAACATTTTTATGGATCTGAACACAACTCATATAAAGGCATACATACTGGGCACCAATCCCCATACCCCGCCCCTTCCATTACAGAGCCCAGGACAATGTTACATGGGTGTAAACATCACAGCAGCAGGCTTTGATATTGTTGGAAGTAAATGACAGCTGTCTAATAGAGTCTCCATCTGTTGTTCCACTGCAAACAACTGAGGTTTTATCATACAGAATCATACTACAGAAACGTATCTTACCGCAGCACTGCAGTGAATTTATCATTTTTAGCTAGGCATATTTTAAGTAAGGCACCATGCAAAAAATATTCAACATGCAGTACCAAGTTTGCCTCTCTTTTTTAAAATCTATATTTAATAATCCCCTAAAATGATCTTCAAGATATTTATAGGCAGTTAAACCTTAAATAGCAAGATGTACCTGAACACATAACTGTACTTGGATTAAACAAGCCCAGAGTCATTAAATAATCACTTTGTGTTTACAATATGAGACCTGCAGCACAGTGTTTTCCCTCTGACTCATTCTCCTCTTTTCTCATCTCATTTTAAACAGTCAGAAGGGATATACTGAATAAATGTTTTTTAAAAGCTTGCAACTTAAAAAAAAAAAAAAAACTTGTGAAGTTACAAATTCTGTTGTAAACATCATTAGATTAAAATAACTGCACCTATATTTGTAATATTTTTGTTTAAAAGTGAATGACTATAATTATGGCAACATTTATTTTAATGTGAATCATTAATGCAAAAAATATAGGCTAGTAGCCTGTGTGTAATCAGAGCTTCATATACAAATGACAATGGACATTTTTTGACCGTCTGACCTCGCCTTTAGTTCATGTATATATGTGGGGAGAGAAAAATGATGCCTTAAGAGGGGCACAAGAATATGTCCCACTACAACCCTCAAAGATTTTACTACAGAAACAGAAAGCTTACTCAAAAAAGACAGTTGCTTACACTGGCACCTAAACAAACACAAAGGGTTTTAAAGCTTCAAAAGCAAAACAGAAAGTGTTGCTTTTATTGCTCAAAAATTAATAAGATTTTATTTTATTTTTTTGGTGTGTCTAACACAGTGTCCAATTTTGGAATGGTGAATGTTTTAGCCCCAAAAAAAAACATTACATTTCTGGGCTGCAGTTGAAGCACCGAGTGCTTATCTCACAGAGCTTTAGAAATAGCCAGACAGAGACTTTCTGAAAGGAAGAAGTACACTTTACAAATTGGAATTATTTTTTTACTTACTCTGCAGTGAGAATTTTAAGCTCCATTATGAAAAATGCATTAGTAAGCTTCACAAAAAAACCCATCAGATTTTCTGATGTACCTGCACATTAGCTGTTGTCTGGTCTTAGTTGTGGTAACTCTGTCATTCTGTTCTAACACAGACACTCTGAAACCTTTTAATGCAAAGCTGATTTGCCTCCCATTTCTAAAAATGGTGTAAGGTATCTTGCCCTTTCCTTTTAACAAAGCTGATACAAAGACCATGTTTAACTGAGATTGCAAGAGTGATTTCAGTGTCTTTGAAAAATCACAATTCTACAGTATCTGTTGACATCTCACATCAACTATCAACATATAGTTATGTTCTATTATACCTTTTATCAGATACAACAATCATATTTTAGATGCTGAACACACATGGCTCACAGTTGCAGCAGAGAAAATCTCTCTTAGGTGAGTTAAAGCTGAATAGTCATTATATCATGCTGGATGTCACATGTGAATTCAGTGTGAATAGTTAGTGCTGTGATTTTTTACTGCACCTCAAGAGGGAAATTACTTTGTCAGTGAAAGGAAATCTGAGGTCAGGATGTCCTGCACAAAGTTAAACGGTACCTGAAAGTACTAATGAAAGGTTTCACCCTCCCTTCAGTCTGCAGAACATGCTCAGTATTTGTCCCTCTGAGTGAGCACAGAAAGGATTTTTTTTAACCCATATTGGGTGCAGTCTAGTGTGCAAAACAATCAGAATCTTAGTCTGGGAAAAAGAGGACTTGAAAAATAATTTCTTCTGCACTGATAACCCAAGAAAAGACTCTTGCCACTAGGTGGTCTTTGGTGTCAACCAAAGAGAGCGGTTTACCCCAGTTTTTACACACTGTTAGGGGGAAATTTCTGATTACTGATCCATACAGAGAGGCAAAGAACCGAGGGTATCTCTGCAAGGTCACACCTATTCGTGCCATGTCAGAGAGAACAAACACATGCTGTAATTGATTTGACTGCATCCCATGTGACTAAACTGAAGCTCACAGGTCTGAAGATTTATAACCCAGTGTGTTTGTCACTCACTGGATAATTGTGTTTGATAGTAAATGAACAGAAAGATTTGGACACATGGTAAGTCTGAACAGTCATGTAGACAAAATACATTTTATTGGCAGCTAAAATTACTGTATTTCCAAATTCAGATGGGAGGGCAGGAAGTGAAAAGCAGAATGGATGAGATGGAGGAAAATCCGTACGGTTCTGGTTTAGACACTATTACAAGAAAAATGTATAAACCGAAAATCACAACATATGTTGGATGTGATCCTCATGTTATAAAAGAGTGATTTTTCAACTGAACCTGCCCTATAACGTTATACAGTAGGATAAACTAACCCTGATTGCAAACAAGCTATTTCGAAAGTGATTCCCGCATTTATAAGAGGCATGTGGGATATTTGTCACTCTTGAAACTTCGCTGCATGTACAGGGTACTGTATGTGGCCGTTGATCCTGTTAGCAGCACGTAAATCAAAACTTTCATTCAAATTCTGAATTGATCATATCCTAGAAAGCGAGCAACAGCGCTTCCATATAATCACTAACAAGCGGTCACTCACTTCAATTTATTGCAATCTCACAATGTTCTGTTGTAATCTGTGAAGCTCTCCAAACTGCACATATAATATCTTATTTACATCGCGTCTGTGTGTGGCATTTAGCATTGAGTGCATTCTGACTGTCTCAAGCTGAATGAGTGAGATTAGACAGACCTTTGTCTATTTATATATTTCTTATATCTTAATATATTATTATATTAATTTACACACATTCATTTTCTGACTAGGCTTCTCCCGACCATAGACGCAGGTTTACAGGCCATTTCAGACAATTTCCAAAACATTAAATAAAAGTGCGCACATCCATAAAATGTGCATCAAACAGCTACAAGGGGTTATTGAAGGACTCCTATAGTGAATCCATACGTTACGTCAGAAAAAAAAAAAAAAAAAAAAAAAAAAAAAAAACACTTTTCTATCACTTCCACTATCAGTCATTAAAATTAAGAAAGAATACCGATCATTGCCTTTTTTTTGTTAAGCAACGTTGGTTGGCCAATGTTTAGTTCCCACTTAGTGCTGGCCCTGCCCTCATCATCGCTTTATATAAAGAGGAATAGTCCTCACGAGAACTCAGTGTATGAATAACAGTGGGTTTGTACTTACCATTTGTGCAACAGGATGCAGCATTTAATACACACTAATTGTTTTCCTTGAAGACTCCACAAACTGGTCATGATGTGATGGCCCCAACCCATAAGGGACGCATCCGTCACATCCATAACGACTCCTTTCTGAAGGAAATGAAGTCTCATCCACAGGCTGAGAGCGCAAAAGCCACTGCACATCATAATCCTGCTGAGCGTATGACAAAGAGGTGAAATATTTTGTATATATATATTTCGTCCCCTTGGAATTATAAGGTTCTATGACACTTGTCAAAATTGAGTTATTCACATTCCTATTCGGTCTCCAAGTATTTAATTTATGTGATATTTTTAATGTTGTGTACATTATAGGACTTTATTTAAAAAAAAAAAAAAAAAAAAAAAAAAATTCCAAACAATCGAATGGAACACTAAAACTTTGAAGCTCATTATCTCAACTACTCGGAATGCAGATAGAACCTTATAATTCCAAGGGGACATCTTGATCCACCACTGAAAAATGGCTGCATGTGGAGCAGTCCCAACTGAGCTGCAGGGGACATCAGGGTATCTTGCCCAACAGTCTGAAGCATAAACCTACGTGGACTAGACATCCTGTCCTGACTCAGACAAGCCCTTAATGATTGCTCATATCTGACCAAAGCGGAAACAATTCAGATTTTCCAACACTGCCTTCAGTATAGCCCAAAATATTACGCCCCAGGGTGCAGGTTATCCTTTTACACACAAAGAAATCAATGCCTCAAATTTATTGAAATATGTATTGGAATTGGTTTCTTGTAAGAAGGATTGGCTCTACCAGGAGGTTTTCCACTCAGCTAAACATGCTAAGGAATCATGCTAAGGAATCATTTTACTTGCCACCATCCCCAACCTGCCAAGACGAGCATTTAATACCAGATTCTGCAGAACAATACCAATAGACAAGATACCTCGGGGTTCTGCAAAGTTTACATGACCAGAGTAACCGCTCCACTAGAAACCACAGTCTGCTCCCCAGAGACAGCCTTGATACGAGTATCTCTTCCTGAAAGAGAAGGGTTAGAAGTGAGAACACTTCTAAAGTGCTCAGTTCCTCTCGTCAAGAGAAAGCGAGAACTCACGTTTCCTGGTGCAGCTTTGCTCACAAGAGCCAGATGAGGGATGGCACACCTCTGTACTGCAATGGATGAATATCTGACAGGGAAGAAAGAGGCTCAAGTCATAGAACCCACAAGTAGTAAATACAAATGTTCAAGTAAAGGGGGGAGGGGCATACGGTTTCCTGCAGAGCAGCCAGTGAGGCTGGGTCTACAAATGTAAACATCTTCACAACAAAGCGCTTGTAGTGGGTTGGGAACTGAAGACCAGATGATCCAGTCACTGGAACCAGTGTGGTCAGATAACGGTCGTCCTGGTAAGGGCATCTGAAGACAAAAGAGAAGGTTAGAAAGGGTTTCCCAGCAGACTAACGGGATAAAGATCAGCTGTACACTCACCCATCGATCAGAAGGTCCCACTGGGGGAGACTGAGTGGACTGGGGGTTGAAGTAGTCCAACAACGTCCCAGCATCAGGACAATGTTGGGGTCAGTCCTCTCCATAATGTGCACCTCAACATACACAGGCTCTCGCAGGACTTTTGTGATGGGATAATCAGCGTCACTGTAGTAGGACGTGTAGGCCTCATCCCCTGAGGAACACTGGGGTTTAACCTGCCTCAAGTTTGAAAGGCTTTAGGCAGACACAGGACAAGACCTTACCTTCAGCACAGCCTTTGGTGACACATTGGCCATTGGCTAGTCTGAGCTCCACCCAGAGAGGCCCAGGAGCAGCTACTGGTAGAGGTGGAAGAACAGAGTTGACCTCAACAACCAGAGCTTCCACAGATGTTTCAGAGTATCTACACTGGAAGAGGAACCTGGACAACACAGCGAGCTTGTAGCATTTATCAGGGACTAATGTTCACACCAAGTCATAGATCACCTACTCAAAATGACTGTCCCTTGTGATGGAACCATATGGTCCAATCCCCACTTCATAGGACGAGGTCATTCGGTTTTCATACACCACATATCCGCCGTCCTCCTGTGAACAGAAACAGTGGCAGAATCCAGTCCATCATAAGCAAATGCAGAATAAAACCAGTAGCAGCTGCTCACCATCACACTCGTGCCACATGCGGTCACAGGGAACTGGTATATGGCAAAGGAAGGTGTGGACCCCACAGGAGCACAAGGTGGGTCGTTTCCACCCAGTAGATGAACCGAATCCAGACTCAGTCGAGGCAGAGTAACATCTCTAGACACCACTACTACAAACTGACCATCTCTAATACACTGGACAGTTACTAGAACAAGGTACAAGAGCAGGTTAATGCAGAGAATCAGTTTAACACGAACAGAATAAGATTGAGAACACTTACCCGCCCTCCCATAGAAACACTGCTGTGCTTTAAAGCAGCAGTTGATAGCTTCACACTCAGCACCACTGATCCCAGGTAGACCACATTGGATCTGCTCAGAATCAGCTACAGCACATTTATCAAGGGGATCTGCCTGCACTGCTGGCTTCTGAAGCGGAAACTGTGGTTTAGGTTGTTGAACCGGCTTCTGAAGTGGAAACTGGTGAGGAAACTGCTGGTTAGTTGGTTGTTGAACTGGCTTCTGAAGCGGAAACTGCTGGCTAGTTGGTTGTTGAACTGGCTTCTGAAGCGGAAACTGCTGGCTAGTTGGTTGTTGAACTGGCTTCTGAAGCGGAAACTGCTGGCTAGTTGGTTGTTGAACTGGCTTCTGAAGCAGAAACTGCTGGTCAGTTGGTTGTTGAAGTGGAAACTGCTGAGGAACCTGCTGGTTACTTGGTTGTTGAACCGGCTTCTGAAGCAGAAACTGAGGTTTAGGTTGTTGAACCGGCTTCTGAAGCGGAAACTGCTGAGGAACCTGCTGGTTACTTGGTTGTTGAACTGGCTTCTGAAGCGGAAACTGCTGGGTCATCAGAGATTGAACATCCTGAAGCGATTTACTCCAGTGTGGAACAGCATGACAGAAAGCACAAACCAACAAAATCTGAACCAAACACCAACTTCCAGCCATTGTTTAACAGCTAAACACAATGTGGAAATAATTCCCTTTGGTCTTTTGTATTCTACAGATTTCAGCTAATTAACGATAGTCCCTCCCTCTTCATTAACACTCATGGATCTCATGAGTTGCAGAAAGGGGAGCTTATGCAGCTGGGTGATTCTCATTGGATCTCAAGATAGAATTCATATTTTTCCTATTTTGAACATAAATGCTGAAACTGAATTTGAAAAATCTTACTATCTTATCTGATTGTAATTGGATTGTAATTGATTGTAATTAACATGGTGTTTCTTGAGTCCAATGTCATATTGACAACAAATAAGAATGGTTCAAGTCCACTGTTTACTGGAACTTGCCAAAAGTAGATGTTCTTCTTTGGTGCCATAATCCTTACCACTCACCGCAGACAAGTGTGCTCTTACAAATATGAGGAAAACACTATATTAAGCAGTAAATGATTTTAAGTATATGGAAGCTTATTTCCACCACAGAATTAAAAAAATAAATAAATAGAGAAGAAAAAAAAATTCATTTTGACTATTTATGTCACGACTGATCTATCTCACAGTTCGCTAATATCTCAAGGTTGCTGACTTTTTTTCTCCAAATTGACCTTTTTAATTCCTTGGGGGAAATAATTCCATAGAATCCATAGAAGTTTGTCAGCAAGTTTATTGAAACCACAAAAAAAAAAAAAAAAAAAACATTGTTAAAGAGAAACGTCTCAAGGTTACTTATGTAACCCTGGTTCCTTGAAGGAACGAGACGCTGCGTCAAGCTCTTTGGGGAACGTCCCTGACGAGACCGACTCTGAATATCGTGTGCAATCTGTCCATCGGAAGGGCGTGATGTCACGGGCGGGGTGACGTAGCGACCAGGAAGCTATACAAGCACATGCCGTGCAGCTGGCTTCAGCTTCGAATAGGGAAGCAAGCGCTGGCAGGGGTGCCGGGAGTATGGCTATGCGACGCAGCGTCTCGTTCCTTCAAGGAACCAGGGTTACATACGTAACCTTGAGACGTTCCTGTTCAGGAACTCGAGCTGAGTCAAGCGCTTTGGGGAACGATGTGCCCACGCTGCCAGACTTCCAAGTCCCTGCCTAGTGTGTATCCGAAGAGCATAGCTAAGGCGAGAGAACAGAAGAGCCCGGAGTGGCTCGCATGTCAAGGTCGTAAAATCTGACGAATGTAGAGGGCGTGGACCACCCCGCAACGTTGCAGATGTCCAAGAGGGACACACCTGCTGAGAAGGCCTTAGAGGCCGCCATACCCCGAGTAGAGTGAGCCTTGGCTTCCAAAGGAAGGGGAAGACCAGAGGACTCATAGGAGATGTTGATAGCCTCGACTATCCAATGACTTAGGGTCTGCTTGGAGGCAGGAGAACCCTTTTTAGGAGGACCGTGGCAAACAAGCAATTGGTCGGATTTTCTCCACAGGGCAGCTCTGTGGACGTATGCGTCCAGTGCTCGCACTGTACACATACAATTTAGCTTTTCCTGGTCTGGCTCCCGAAAGGGAGGAGGACAGAAGGCCTGCAGGACGATAGGTTGTGATGTAACAGAGGGAACCTTCGGAACATAACCCGCTCGAGGGTATAAGAATGCTTTGGCCATACCAGGGGCAAAGTCTAGATAAGTAGGGGCCACCGTAAGGGCCTGAAGATCTCCAACTCTCTTTAGTGAGGTGATTGCCAGTAACAGGACAGTTTTAAGTGTCAGATGTCTATCTGAGATATCTTGTATTGGCTTGAATGGAGCTTTACAAAGAGCTTCTAAAACCACAACCAAATCCCAGGGGGGAACACGGGATCGTACTGGAGGTCTCAGCCTCAGCGCACCGCGGAGAAAATGTGTAACTAGGGGTTGTCTACCCACTGACTGATCATTGAAAGGGACATGGTAAGCAGCTATGGCCGTCACGTACACCTTTACCATACCATAGTACAATAGCTCCAGTCCCAGAGGAGCTGGATGAACTAGAGAGAACCAGAAGGGGCATTGCGATGTCTCCTGAGTCGCAAAGAGGTCCACCTGGGCTGTGCCAAACACTCTCCAAATCTGCTTCACCACCTCGGGGTGAAGTTTCCATTCGGCCCCTGCCTCGACAGTATGTCTGCTCCCACATTCAATCTCCCAGGAATATACACTTCTCTGAGCGAGAGGAGTTTGCCCTGGGACCACAGAAGGATCTGGTGTGCCAGCTTGTACAAGGGGCGTGAACGCAGACCCCCCTGGTGATTGATATAAGAGACCACTGATGTGTTGTCGGTGCGCACCAACACATGGTGACCTCTCAGGTCTGGGAGGAAATGTTTCAATGCTCTATAGACTACTAGCATCTCTAGGCAATTGATGTGCCATGTCAGATGGCGACCACTCCACAGACCGCGGGCAGGGTGGCCACTCATGACCGCACCCCAACCGGTGAGGGACGCGTCTGTCGCTAGCGTTACACGGCGACAAGGAGCTCCCAGCACCGGGCCCTGATTCAGGAACCAAGGTTTCTTCCACATGTCTAAGGCACGAAGGCATCGCCGCGTGACCTTGATAACTCAAAGTGGATTTCCCCTCGGGGAAAAGCCCTTGGACTTGAGCCACCACTGTAGGGGTCTCATGTACAGCAGGCCAAAAGGTATCACGTTGGACGCAGCTGCCATCAGACCTAACAATCTCTGGAATTGTTTGACAGTGAGTGACTGGCCTTCTTTGACTCTCTCGACTGATTTGAGGATCGACTCGATCCGACCAGGAGACAGACGTGCCTGCATCGTGGTCGAATTCCACACTACGCCTAGATAGGTGGTTCTCTGAACTGGAGAAAGTACACTCTTCTTGGCGTTTAGTCTCAAACCCAGCTCCCCCATATGTGCGAGAATGACATCTCGATGTCGAACCGCCATCTGCTCTGATTTAGCTAGAATCAACCAATCGTCGATATAATTTAGAATGCGGATACCCTGCATACGGAGGGATACCAGAGCCGAATCTACACATTTCGTGAACGTGCGGGGTGAGAGTGCGAGGCCAAAGGGAAGTACTCGATATTGATAAGCTTTGCCCCCAAAAGCGAACCTCAGAAACTTCCTGTGTTGTGGAAGGATGGATATGTGGAAGTATGTGTCTTTGAGATCTATTGTGACAAACCAGTCCTCGGATCTGATTTCAGCTACAACCTGCTTGACAGTGAGCATTTTGAACTTCAGTGGCATAACTGAGCGGTTCAGGTGACGTAAGTCTAAGATCGGACGCAACCCCCCATCCTTCTTTGGAACTATGAAATACCGGCTGTAAAACCCGGATTCCCTGTCTAGAGGAGGGACCACCTCGATGGCCTCCTTCCTTAAGAGGGTATTCACTTCTTGTTCCATAACCAGAGCCTGCCGGGGGCCGACTACTGTCGGTGTAACCCCGTTGAACTTCGGTGGTGGATGGACCGAACTGAATGCAGTAGCCTTTTTCTATTGTACGCAGGACCCAATGAGATACATTTGGCAGTAGTTTCCACGCTGCTAAATAATCTACTAAGGGAATCAGTCTCTCGAGACTGACCTCTGGTATAAGAGGCCCCCGAAGGGGCGGCGAGCATCCCAGCTCCGCTACGCTCGCGGGCGGAAATAACTGGGAGCAGCACTCGCTGGAGGCTGCTGCGCCCTGAAACTCTGGCAAGGTTGGCAGACCGACCTCCTGAGGGCACTGAGGTGAGGCGGGCACCGTATAATGAGGTGGACCGCGCTCTACCCCAGTAGGGGCTACCCTCTGAATCCTGGCGTCAGGATCTTTCCGTCGAGGACTTCCGGGCTTCGATAACAGATCTTAAATCAGGCTTAGCCCTGGAAGCCCGCGACTCAGAGCGTCGCTGAGGCCCTCGGTCCCTTCGTGGGGGAGCACGAGCGGCGACACTCTGTCTCTGCGTTTCCCGGTATGAGGACCCGGTATGTGGCGTGGTCATCTCCCGCCCAGATGCACCATGAGAGCGACGAGGGAGGAAATTCTGGAATGTCACCGGCTGTTTATGTGCCTCCTGGAACCTGTCAACGACAGTATTGACTGTGTCGCCAAACAGGCCAGAAGGCTGAAGCGGGGCGTCCAGGAGGCAGACCCTGTCTCGTTCTTTTATCTCTGACAGGGTCAGCCACAAATGCCTCTCCGCGGCCACTAAGGCTGCCATAGACCGTCCAATTGCCCGAGCGGTCTCTTTAGTGGCGCGGAGGGAGAGATCAGCGGTCTTTCTAAGTTCTTCGACATCTTCAGACTTAATCCCCTCTCCCTCGTCAATATCTCCCAGCAGGTCAGCTTGATAAGCTTGAAGGACTGCCATAGTATGAAGGCAAGCCCCAGCCTGACCTGCTGCCACATAACCTTTGTGGTTGCCTCGGCCGCAGAAACCGTTCATCTAGTTTGCTTCTCTGCTGCTCAGAATGTTTTCAGCAGGCCATTCGATTTTTTATTTATCTACTGCACGTGTAACCACCTCCAAAAGCTCCTCATACTGGGGCGACAGGGGTGGCGAATCCCCAGCAACCGTCTCCACATCGACCTCCTCGGAGGAATAGAGGTGAAGAGTTGATCCCTCACCCTGGGGGGAAGAAACCGACGAGCGTGCCAGGGTTTGGGGCGCCGGATCTGGCAGATGAGGAAGGAGATAAGGACTGGCCCGTCTCCATTCCCTCTGACAGATCCACCTGCAAACCCCACGAGTGCAGCAGCCGTTCTGCCACGGCAGAAGGGGGGCCAGCACCACGGGGAACGCTGGTGAAGGCTCCCTCCTCGAAGAGAGCCCTCCGGGATCGAAGCGTCCGCATTGGCAATCGTTCACAATGCGGGCAGTCGGCCCCCTCAAGAGCCGACTCAGCGTGCTTCGATCCCAGGCAAGCCACGCACAAACTGTGTGTATCCCCACTCGTAATGTAGCGAGGGCAGGGAGGAACACACAATCTATAACGTGGCTTGGAATCGCCCTTAATATGTTTGGTCTTTGCTTTTACTTTTGGCATATTGAGCTGTTTTAGCGATCTTATAATGGCTAAGGGACAGACAACAATAAATAGGACCAACGGGACAGACTTTTGACATGCACACACAGAGCGCTTGCTGACAGACGCGAAGCTGAAGCCAGCTGCACGGCACGTGCTTTTATAGCTTCCTGTTCGTTACGTCACCCCGCCTGTGACGTCACGCCCTTCCGATGGACAGATTGCACACGATATTCAGAGTCGGTCTCGTCTGGGACGTTCCCCAAAGCGCTTGACACAGCTCAAGTTCCTGAAAAGGAACTCTAACAACCTTTTATTCTTTATGATCAGACATGACTGCAAAATTAAAAAAGAAAGAAAAAGAAAAGAGCAATCTGAGTTAACATGACTAAATCAGTTGACACTTAAAGGGTAAGTTCATCGAAAAATCATAATTATGTTATTAATAACTCACCATCATGTCGTTCCAAACCCGTGAGACCCGTTTATCTTTGGAACACTGTTTAAGATATTTTAGATTTAGTCCGAGAGCTCTCAGTCCCTCCATTGAAACTGTGTGTACGGTATACTGTCCATGTCCAGAAAGGTAAGAAAAACATCATCAAAGTACTCCATGTGACATCAGAGGGTCAGTTAGAAATTTTTGAAGCATTGAAAATACATTTTGGTCCAAAAATAGCAAAAACTACGACTTTATTCATCATTGTCTTCTCTTCCATGTCTGTCGTGAGAGAGTTCAAAACAAAGCAGTTTGTGATATCCAATTCGCGAACGAATAATTCGATGTAACCGGATCTTTTTGAACCAGTTCACTAAATCGAACTGAATCATTTTAAACGGTTCGCGTCTCCAATACGTATTAATCCACAAATGACTTAAGCTGTTAACTTTTTTAATGTAGCTGACACTCCCTCTGAGTTTTGAGTTAAAATTACATTACATTTAGCTGACGCTTTTATCCAAAGCGACTTACAATTGCTATATATGTCAGAGGTCGCACACCTCTGGAGCAACTAGGGGTTAAGTGTCTTGCTCAGGGACACACTGGTGTCTTACAGTGGATTCGAACCCTGGTCTCTCACACCAAAGGCATGTGTTTTATCCACTGCGCCAACACCACCCCACAAAACCAAGCCAAAACAAACCAATATCCCAGAGTAATTCATTTACTCAAACAGTACACTGACTGAACTACTGAAGAGAGAACTGAAGATGAACACCGAGCCAAGCCAGATAATGAACAAAAGATTGACTCATCGGTTTTCGGATCACCAGTAGTTCTTTCGGACAGTTCGATTCAATAAACCGGTTGAAGAAAACAGTTTTCATTGGCGTTAATTGCCCTTAATTTAAGCCTCGGTTTACCAGCGCTGATAACATAGCACAGAATCAGTTCAGAATCATTCACCAAAAGAATCAGTTCGGTTCAGACACTCTGTGTGTCAGTCTGCTTCACGCTGAATCACACATGCCCAGTATCATCAGCTCCTCGGTTCTCGAATCGGACACGTCTGACAGAAACTGTTCTGACTTGAGAAGAGTCAATATTTTGTTCGTTATCTGGCTCGGCTCTGTGTTCATCTTCAGTTCTCTCTTCACAGCAGTTCAGTCAGTGTACTGTTTGAGTAAATGAATTACTCTGGAATATTGGTTTGTTTTAACTCAGAGGGAGTGTCAGCGACATTAAAAAAGTTAACAGCTTAAGTCATTTGTGGATTAATGCATATTGGAGACGCGAACCATTTAAAACGATTCAGTTCGATTTGGTGAACTGTTTCAAAAAGATCCGGTTACATCGAATGATTAATTATCATTGAGCAGGATATCACAAACTGCTTTGTTTTGAACTCTCTCACAACAGACACGGAAGAGAAGACAATGATGAATAAATTCATAGTTTTTGCTATTTTTGGATCAAAATGGATTTTCGATGCTTCAAAAAATTCTAACTGACCCTTTGATGTCACATGGACTACTTTGATGATGTTTTTCTTACCTTTCTGGACATGGACAGTATACCGTAAACACAGTTTCAATGGAGGGACTGAGAGCTCTCTGACTAAATCTAAAATATCTTAAACTGTGTTCCAAAGATAAACGGAGGTCTCACAGGTTTGGAACGACATGAGGGTGAGTTATTAATAACATAATAATGATTTTTCGATGAACTAACCCTTTAACATTCTCATAACCAGGAAAAAACATTAAAAAAAAGCTGGACGTCCAATGAACATTCAAAAATAAAAATTGTATAACTTCATGGAAAAGCTTGCAAAATGATATTTGAACATATTTCTGTTAAAGGTGCCACAGAATGGAAAACTGTATTTACCTTGGCATAGTTGAATAGGAGTTATGTACATGAAAATGATCGTGAAATATTGTGACCCTCAAACACCACTGAAAATCTCGTGCTCCAATAGTCCACTGAAAAAGAGGCGAATCCAAACATAACACCGACTGTGACGTTACAGTAGGGATCATTAATGTTTACACCCCCAACATTTGCATAACGTTTACCAGTCCATGTTCTAGGCCAGCCAGACCTGCAAATCGATGCAATGTTGCCAGATATTGCTATTAAAACTGATAAATAAATAAAAAATAAACAGAAATGTTTTCAAATATTTAGCAATTAAGATAGATAAAGATATTGCTGACCCTAAACTGCAACGTCCTACTCTATTAACTTTCTAAAGTGTCAAAAAAAGTAGAAAAGATAAGTGCAAAAATGCTTATAACAGCAACACAGAGGCTGCGTCCACATCTTCACCGACAACTCTCTCAAGCCTCGTTCATTCGGACGCTAAACATTCTTTCAAAATCTCTTAAAATCTCTATCTTTGTCTGATACAGGCTCAGACATATCAGGTTGGATGCCTAATCTCTCCATCGTTCACGCTGGACAGAAAAGATTTGTGCCGTGAAACAGCCAATCAGAGCAGAGCTCAACATTATTATTCATGACCCTTCCAAATAATTCTAGGAACAAATCCTAGGTTTGTAAATGGACATGTAAAACCGACTAGAGGTCTCACTTCCCCATGTTCTCACCCCACTTCAGTAATGCATTTCTCACAAGCCTTTATCTGGACTAATCACTTCATTGCACACAGCTGTTCCCACTCACATTGTTTGCACCTGTCTATATATACACTGTTTGTTTCTGTCATTGTCATGGAGTCCTTGGTTAATGTCACCCGGTATTTTCATGTTCCCTGGTTTTTGTCGTGCTTCTTGTTTTGGACTGCTTTTCTGGATTTTGACCTTTGCCTGGCTGATTTATGATTCTGGATTACCCTAATAAAACTGCTTTTGGATCTTCTTGTTTGTGTGCACTTCGTGAGAGAAGGACTCCATCATGCCCAGATCCAGCAGTGTGGGATTTCGAATCCGTTCCCCAGCCACCATGGAGGTGCGGGGGGGGGGGGGGGGGACTCTTGAATTTAACCACCCTCCGTCAAAGCGGGAGTGAGGTGGGTGGTCTGGCTCAATTGTTTTGGACCATGGCATTAGGGCTGGGGTGATGGCCGACTCTATGCCTGTGTCTCCAGACAAGATGGCCGCCCGTGGACTCACCAGAGTCGAGTCAGGTCCTCGTGGACTCTCCAGAGTCTTGTCAGGTCCCCGTGGACTCTCCAGAGTTGAGTCAGGTCCCCGTTGATTTCCCAGAGTCGAGTCAGATCACCATTGACCGTCCAGAGTCAGGTCAAGTCACCATTGACCATTCAGGGTCAGGTCAAGTCACCATTAACACCCATGAGTCAAGTAAAACCACAGTTAAACCTCATGAGTCAAGTCAAGTCACCGTTGATCTCCGTGAACAAAGTCAGGTCACCGTTGATCTCCATGAACAGGGTCAAGTCACGGTTGGTCTTTATGAGCCCAGTCAGATCACTACCGTTCTTCCATAACTTCATCACGTCTCAGTAGATTTTCCAGAGTTTCGTCACATCCTGTCTGTTGCACCCAGCAATGCTCTCTCAGTCCGTTTTATTGCTGTCAAGGAGACTGTTACGACGGTGGAACCTCAAGAGGTGGCGGCTACTACTGCAGAACCTTCGTAGGCCATCTACCCTCTCGTCATGGCTATGGAGGCTGCTTATGAACTCATTGCCTGTCCTGATATGGCCATGGAGGCCATCTACCATCTCATCATGGCCACGGAGGCCGCCATTAACCTGTTCATGTTCTTTATTTCAGTCCTACCTTACCAGACTTGCTTTCCTGGGCCATCGACTCTGCTGTGGTGGTACTCTGCTCCGCCCGGATGGGCTTCTGTCTCATCTGCTCAGCTGTGGTGGTCCTCTGCTCCGCCCTGGTGGGTTTCTGTCTAATCTGCTCAGCTGTGGTGGTCCTCTGCTCTGCCCTGGTGGGCTTCTGTCTTGTCTGCTCGGCTGTGGTGGTCCTCTGCTCCAGCCTGGTGGGCTTCAGTCCCGTCTGCTCGGCTGTGGTGGGCTCCAGTTCCACCTGCGCCACCCCGGTGGGCTCCAGTTCCACCTGTGCCGCCCTGGTGGGTTCCAGTTCCACCTGCTCCACCCTGGATTCCTGCTCTGTCAGCACTGCCCTGGGCCCCTGAACTTTCTGATCCGTCCTGGCCCCCTGAACTTTCTGATACGCCCTGGCCCCCTGAACTGTCTAATCCACCCTGGCTACCTGCTAAACCATCACTTCCTGTCCTTATTCCCCTCTATGGATCTGACCCTCGGTTCATCCCCCTGATACTCCACCATTCCACCTCCCTCCTGGTATCTTTGTTGTTGTGTTTTGTGTTTTCAGAGGAGCATCTGGAAGCTGCTCCTTGGGGGGGGTGGGGGGTAATGTCACAGTGTCTGGTCTGTGTATCCCTGGGTGTCCACTAGAGGTCTCACGTCCCCTATCTGGACTAATCACTTACACTCAGTTCCCACTCACATTGTTTGCACCTGTCTAAATATACCCTGTTTGTTTCTGTCATTGTCATGGAGTCCTTGGTTAATGTCACCCGGTATTTTCGTGTTCCCTGGTTTTTGCCGTGTTATTTGTTTTGGACTGCTTTTCTGGATTTTGACCTTTGCCTGGTTGATTTATGATTCTGGATTACCCTAATAAAATACTGCTTTTGGATCTTCTTGTTTGTGTGCACTTCGTGACAAACTGTTGCTTCTGTCTCTTCAGTGAGGCAGAAAATATTTTTGATAAAATTCTATACTGTGATGCAACCTTTGTGAAAAAGAAGTGTGCTTAATTGTAGTAAAGGTGTACTTGTTGTGTACTTCCAATCTTAAATATCTTAAGTATACTTTTTCAAAAGTGCATTGGCAGATAATATCATATAGTTTAAATTAAAGGCCACTTAAGTGTACTTAAAGAGATTACACTTTAATCCCAATAGGTTTTAACATACTTAAGTGCACTTTATAAAAATGCACTTTATGATAATGTCTAATTAAGTATTACTTAAACATACATTTTACATAATTATGATGTTATTGTATTTTAAATAATTACAATTATTTTTATATATTTATTAATATACTAAAGGACATGTAAAATAATTGATTTTAATTTCAACTTAAGTGTGTTCTCCAAAATAACAGTTGTTAATGTATTTTAAATGTATTACTATTTAGATTATAATACATAGCCTAATATGTGCATTAATGAAGTTAATAAAAATAAACTTCAATACACTTTCTTATACTGTATACTGCAATAAAACTTTGAATTGTTGAAATTTTCATCACCAACTCCTGCTCTATGAATTCTATAAATTTAAATTACATTTTCTATGTAATATTTTCTAAAATTACTGTATTTGTATGTAATAGTACCATAATTTACATCTGTGTACAGAATACTTTCAATATCATTATGTTGTTCTTAGTCACTTAAACACACATTTAAGTGCATTAATTGCAAGAAAAATTTTAACGAATCTAAACCAAATTAATTTGGATTCAAATAGCCTACATTTGGTTTCTAATATAGGCTTTAATGCACTGTAAAAATGACTTTTGGTTAGGTGAATGAGTCTAACCAACGAACTAGAACAACTTGAACTTGACTAGAAAATGGAAAGCTTGAAATAATGCATAACCACCATAGACTGTATAATAACATGGACGTATTCTTATGTCATATATAACTGATGTTCCACAAAACAACCAACTTTAAAACACTTTTTTCAAAATCAGATGGTCAAATCAGTTTTCTCTCAGGTACATCGCCGTGTAAGCTTCACAGTGAACATTACTTCACTCTCATCAACGTAGTCCATATCAACAACAAAAATATATCTTGACTCCATATAGTGGTTATTTTGGGAAAATCACAGGTATTTTGAGCAGTAGGATTATAAAAATATGTGCTAATATTATAGAAAATTAAATTAAGTAGCCTATATAAAATTGCAAAATAAATCTCAGTACTTTTTTACTTGAGTACATAAAAATCGAGTACTTTTGTACTTTCACTCGAGTAAAATTGAAAAAGGAGTACTTTTACTGGAGTAATATTTTATATACTTATCTGCACTTTTACTCAAGTACTTGATTTGTATACTTCGTCCACCACTGCTCATGACTAAAACAGCAGATTGTGTGTTTTTATTGATTTTATTGTAGTTATTGAATGTATCATAATAATAGCATTTGATTAAAATCTTTTAATGTTCTGCAACTGTTATGGCTCGATGTTTACAACTGTCAGAACAGAAAAGGAATAAAAAGAAAATAATGCACACAACCTTACATGTATATTTTTATAGAAACATTTTCTAGGATCATTATGGTTTATAAACCACACTGACGGAGTCATACACAGCTTAGTGTGGCCCTGGACCAGGCAGATTTCATTTTCATTCCAGCAGCCAGTGTCTGGAGTGTGTGCTGGCACTCGTGTGTTGGCTGCGGTTGTCCATCACTGAGCCAAAACAAACATCATAGATTTCCAGTCATCTGCCTTTAGCCCTTTGACTTTTTGATGAATCTTTGGGAGTGTGAGAGGGAGACTATAACATTAAATGGATTTAGAGCAGGCAAGGATTTAAGTGAATGAACTGAATGAAAAAAAAAAATGGACAGGGAAAATGTAGAAGGAAGACAAACACTCGTTTCTACTGAGGCATGCTATTCCAAATATTTCTACCAGAAAGACTCGGGAGATAAAATGTACGAAGCATACATTTATTGACAACTCCGCAAGCATTATTATAAATTTCTTTGGCGGAAGGCCCCGTCCATAGTTCGTAATCCGAGGGTAGCGGACCAGCATTTCCTGCCTGAAGACGAAGGCAGGGGCGCAGCCGACCCCCCTGGAAGGTAAGGACAGGACCATCCTGGTGGTGGTGGGGAGGGTGGAGGTTATTTCTCGCGTCGGCATCTGCGAACTCAAACATGTGTAAGTACCGATCTTTTATACCAAGGTATAAAGACGTGATTGGATGATGATGAAGGTAATTAGTAAAAGAAAACAGGTAAAGAAACAGATTCCCTCCCAAAATAGAAAATGAGCCAGATCAGCAAGACCATTAAAAAAAAAAAAAAATGTTCACTCAATGTTAAGCGAAGATCTCGATAGACTATAATATGTGAAGGCCAAGATAGGCCGAATTTCATGAACAGTAATTGGACAAAAATGGACCTCATGGTAGGAGTTATGCAAGGTGCCACACAGTGCATGTAATGTGAAGACCGCAACAGCCAAGTAAGACAGAAGTCGATAGGTATGAGAGACAGAATGTGATCTGTAATACCAAGGTATAAAGACGTGATTGGATGATGATGATGAAGGTAATTAGTAAAAGAAAACAGGTAAAGAAACAGATTCCCTCCCAAAATAGAAAATGAGCCAGATCAGCAAGACCATTGAAAAAAAAAAAAATTTTCACTCAATGTTAAGCGAAGATCTCGATAGACTATAATATGTGAAGGCCAAGATAGGCCGAATTTCATGAACAGTAATTGGACAAAAATGGACCTCATGGTAGGAGTTATGCAAGGTGCCACACAGTGCATGTAATGTGAAGGCCGCAACAGCCAAGTAAGACAGAAGTCGATAGGTATGAGAGACAGAATGTGATCTGTAATCGAAATCTAAACATTTATTTCCACTCTGTAATGCATTGTTTTCTGATAACGTCAGTTGACAGCATGTGCAGAAAATCCTTAAACACACCCCTCCAGCCATTAGTTTGCTATGAGTGAGACGGAGACCAGGAGTGCAAACAAAACCATGCCCGCTAATTAATATTCGGTTTAACTGGAGATATGTCACTACTCTGAAATAAAGTCAGCAGCAACTTCCGTGTCACGTGGACTTTAAGATGCCTGCTGAGCATTGAGCCGAATCTTACCTACGACTCAAATGAAAGGATCCATATATACGTCAGCTTGATGGATCCAGTGTTCATAATAGCGCCAGTCCAAGAGTAAGCCATGTAAAGATGAGATTAGAGCAACGGTTCTCTGCATCTGCAGCCATAGAATCCCATTCCAGTACGAAGCATTCAGGAATAGACGCAAATGAACAATGACGGATTAAACAAAGATTAAAGCATAGGATTAAGACAACAAATATCTTAAGTGTGCTAGACAAAGCATATTTTTACGGAAATTAATAATGCGAACAACAATCTTTATCGGTATAAAAGATTGTAGCTTTTATTACGAGCCTTAAATGCCTCATTACGAAAGAGTTATTCAAAACATTGCATGCAATATGATCAACATCTTAATTATGCAGTGCGAGTCTGCTAGATAAACAAGCACGAAACGCCCAGTGCTTTATCTTGAACGTGTGCGTATAAAACCTTGCAGAGAATAAAATTAATGCCCAAGCGCCACGAGTGCATAGAACAAAAATTATACTTATAATGCTGTAGACTGATGAAGTGATGGAGGCGAGATGCCAAAAGAGACCGGCAGCCTTGATTCTGTCTGCTGGTCTGGAGAGACTTCATTCGTGCATGTTCACGTGAGCGTACAGATGAAATTTTTGTTGATTGAGACAGTGGCGCCCCAAGAAAATGTTAACAGGGGTGGCCAAATGAGGCCACAGTAAATTTTGGGGTGGCACATTAAAATAAAGAAAAAAAAAAAGTTTTGCAATATAGACAAAAAGTTATATCTGTGAGTTCTTGGATTTTATCGATAACGATAATTACACTATTTTGCTGAGTGTTATTGTGCTGATATCTTATTTTTAATTGTGCTGACACCTGATTTTTTTTTTTTTTACCTTTACAACATTGTTTCTAAAAGTGTGTACCATATTTTAGGTCAAATACTTGCATTTGGGCTGTTACCAAGCAAATGCAATCAGTATCAACAAAATTGATCTTTGCAATGCAGATAAAACAGAAGCTGCATCTGAAGTGCTATTCAGATGTTTTTACACACTGTTTAATGTAGCACCGTGGAACATGGAATACTTTAACCTGCAGTTACAAATGAATAAATAATGTTTTGATATTTTAAAGATAAAACATTGAAAACTGATGTTTGAAATTATTTAAAAAATGAAAAGGTTCCATAAAATGTGAAATTAAAACCGCCAATAGGTGGCAGCGAGTCACTGTTAATAAGTGAGTCATTGCGATTGAACCGAATCATTTAAACGGTTGATTCATTCAGGAACGAAACACTTTAATGTTGCTCATAGACGCAAAACTGTGGCTGCAGCAGCTGCTGCACTTTTTTTCACTTCTTAAACTATTGTGAATTTACATTCTGCATTTAAATTAATAGTACCCACTGCAAATAATCCTAGGGGTGGCCACAGGGGTGGCCAGAGTTTATACAGGGGTGGCCGTGGCCACCCCTTGGGGGCGCCCCTGGATTGAGACCCAAGCAGCGCTGATGCGACATCTCGGAAAGCACCGGTGTTGCCAAGAGCGGGTTGCTTTTCCTGTCCGGGGTTTGAGGTGACCCCAATAATGTCATATTTAGCCCCTAGAATGTGAATTCTACCGGGAAACCACTTTTGAACGCGATTGGGCTAGTTTTTAGTAGTAATTGGCGGTTTTGAGAAAATCTGGCAACCCTGGAAAGCACACGGAACTCCGCCAATGTTTCACATCCTCTGCCGAGAAAAGCTGAAGCCTGTATATCATCCGACACGAACGAACGCAGATAGTCACCGCGACACAGAGCAAAGCCAACGATCCTGTGTGCATCTTGAGAGGAACGTCAAACTCGCGATAGTTTGCAGGACACAAACTTAACTATAGCGAGTAAATCAATAAACGCGACAGCTTGAGCAAGGAACAATCGCGTCGGCATCTGCGGTTGTTATCGCGTCGGCATCTGCAAACTCAAACATGTGTAAGTACCAATCTTTTATACCAAAGTATAAAGACGTGATTGGATAATGATGAAGGTAATTAGTGACAAAGTGATTGAGTCTTCCTGGCAGAACTTAGGCTAAAGCTTTCATTTCTAGCATTTGTAGTCTTCATAATCCTTAATCTAATAATTATGCCCTATAAGTCTTATTATTTGCATTGACAATGGTAATGTTAACGAACAGCCAGCTGTTTAGGTATTGTTTTAGCAAATTTGCATTTATTTTGGTTTAATTTTGGTAGATAATGGCCACTTTTCATAATTTAGTCAGTTCAGTCATAGAAATTATGTAGTCCATGCCTACATTTTTTTCTTATTAGATGTCATATTCTACTTGACAGTATATCGACAGTGGGCTGAAAATGGGCTGACAATTATATTAACTTTAAATATTTTAAATTTAACTTTATAGTAACTTATAATAACTTTAAATAAATAATATTAACCGGATAGTTTGCCCCAGATTCTTATAAAATTTTGTAGTTTGGAATGACATGACAATAGTGATAACAGATGAAAATGATAACAGAAATTTCATGTTGGGGTGAACTAACCATTTTCTATTTTAGTGATTTTTTTTTTAATACGCCTATTTTAGAGTTAGTAAAAATAAAAGTTAGGCTGGTAAAACAGTTGCAAGCACCTCATGTTTCTTTGATGAGATACCAGTGCGCCCCCTATTGGGAGCATCATCACAGTAAAGTGTTACATTGGTACTGTTGGTGGTTTTTAGTGATTTATATTGACCGTTGAGATTCTATCAATGCTGGGAAACAGAAAAGCTGAGTGTAGGTGAAATCCAGTTCTGGAGTCTTAAGTTAATACTTCATTATAGTCCTAGGTTGTTATCGCTGATGGACCGACTTGCTCTGGTTGACTGTGTTCATCTCCTGATTTTTTATACTCATGTCTGTCAGCTATTTAATGGTTTGAGACTCTTCTTGTTTTACCTGCGCAGACTTTATATTGTCAGCAGTGTGTGTACTGTATATGATACTTTGGTTGCTATTTTTAATGAACAGCTTTTGATCATGGTACTGTCACAGTGTCTGGTTTGTGTTCCCTGGGTAACCACTTGATGTCCTCCTTCCCCACGGTGTCTGTCACTTCCTGAACCACTTTCCCCACGTTCTCTGTCTTATCATTGCACTCAGCTGTTACTGGTCATCAATCATTGCACTCAGCCAATTCCCCATTAGCTTTGCCATTTCCCTGTGTATTTATACCCTGTCTGTTTAAGTATGTGTCACGGAGTCCTTGTAGTATTCACAACCATTCTAAGTCTTGTTCCTGCCCGTGTGTTTTATGTCTGTTTATGTTGATTGGCTATTTTGGTTTTGACCCCTGCCTGGACTGGAATTTCGATTTGGATTACCCCTAAATAAAGACATACCTGCATTTGGATCTCTCTCTGTGTTTTACTGGATCGCGATCGTGACAGAAGGACTCCGTCGCACACTAAATCCAGCGGTATGTCTGTTGATGTTTCTTCCCCAGCCACCGAACGGGAGAGAGGGAATCAGTTTGAGGGAACCCGCCTGGTCGTGTTTCGCGAGACCAGGGGAGGTCGCAGAGGAGTGAGTGGTCGAGAGGAGGTTCAGCATCGCTCTCCACCATGGCCCCCCTTCTACCCGGGACTCGTATGGGATGGATCGGAGCCGCCGTCTCACCAAGGCGGAGGGAGAAGGGATAGGAAGCGCACGTCTGCCGAGCCAGCGCCACTGCACAAGATGGCTGCCATCCCAGCGCCACGAGGCAAGATGGAGGCCAGCCCAGTGCCACGAGGCAGGATGGACGCCAGCCCAGCGCCACAGCACCAGGTGGTCGCCAGCCCAGGGCCACGATGCAAGATGGCCGCCAGCCCAGCGCCACTGCCCAAGATGGCCGCCGCCGAGCCTGTTCAGTTCACGTCTGTCAAGCCTGTGTCTTCGGACAAGGTGGCCACTGAAACACTTTTGGATTATTTCTTTATGCTGTCCAAAATCCTAAAGATTCCCAGGAGAGTTCACGTCACTTCTGCTGAGCCAGCGCCACAGTACAAGACGGCCGCCAGCCCAGCGCCACTGCACAAGGTGGCCGCCAGCCCAGAGCCACTGCAGAGGATGGTCGCCACAGTTGACCCTCCAGAGTCGAGTCAGGTTCCCGTTGACCCTCCAGAGTCGAGTCAGGTTCCCGTTGACCCTCCAGAGTCGAGTCAGGTTCCCGTTGACCCTCCAGAGTCGAGTCAGGTTCCCGTTGACCCTCCAGAGTCAAGTCAGGTTCCCGTTGACCCTCCAGAGTCGAGTCAGGTTCCAGTTGACCCTCCAGAGTCGAGTCAGGTTCCAGTTGACTCTCCAGAGTCGAGCCAGGTGCTCGTGGACCCTCCAGAGTCAGGGTTAGTCAGCATTGACCTTCCAGAGTCAGGGCTAGTCACCGATGACCTTTCAGAGTCGGGGCTAGTCACCGATGACCTTCCAGAGTCGGGGCTAGTCACCGATGACCTTCCAGAGTCGGGGCTAGTCACCGATGACCTTCCAGAGTCGGGGCTAGTCACCGATGACCTTCCAGAGTCGGGGCTAGTCACCGATGACCTTCCAGAGTCGGGGCTAGTCACCGATGACCTTCCAGAGTCGGGGCTAGTTACTGTTGACCTTCCAGAGTCAGGGCTAGTCACCGTTGACCTTCCAGAGTCAGGGCTAGTCACCGTTGACCTTCCAGAGTATGGGCTAGTCACCGTTGACCTTCCAGAGTCGGGGCTAGTCACCGTTGACCTTCCAGAGTCGGGGCTAGTCACGTTGACCTTTCAGAGTCGGGGCTAGTCACCGTTGACCTTCCAGAGTATGGGCTAGTCACCGTTGACCTTCCAGAGTCGGGGCTAGTTACCGTTGACCTTCCAGAGTCAGGGCTAATCACCGTTGACCCTCCAGAGTCAGGACTAGTCACCGTTGACCCTCCAGAGTCGGGGCTAGTCACCGTTGACCCTCCAGAGTCGGGGCTAGTCACTGATGACCTTCCAGAGTCGGGGCTAGTCACCGATGACCTTCCAGAGTCGGGGCTAGTCACCGATGACCTTCCAGAGTCGGGGCTAGTCACCGATGACCTTCCAGAGTCGGGGCTAGTCACCGATGACCTTCCAGAGTCGGGGCTAGTCACCGATGACCTTTCCAGAGTTGGGGCTAGTCACCGTTGACACTCCGGAGTCAAGCCAAGTCACCGGTGAAATTCATGAACAAAGGCAAGTCACCAATGATCTTCATGGGCAAGGTCCAGTCACCAGTATTCTTCATGAACAAGGTCAAGTCACCATTGATCTTCATGGGCAAGGTCAAGTCACCAGTGTTCTTCATGGGCAAGGTCAAGTCACCGACTATCTTCATGGGCAAGGTCAAGTCACTGACTATCTTCATGGACAGAGGCAAGTCACCATTGATCTTCATGAACAAATGCAAGTCACCATTGATCTTTATGAACAAATACAAGTCACCAATGATCTTCATGAACAAAGGCAAGTCACCATTGATCTTCATGAACAAATGCAAGTCACCAATGATCTTCATGAACAAATGCAAGTCACCAATGATCTTCATGAACAAATGCAAGTCACCAATGATCTTAATGAGTAGAGTCAGGCCACCAATGATCTTCATGAGCAGAGTCAAGTCAGCATTGATCTTCTGGAAACCAGTCTAAACACCATGGGATTACCAGAGTCTCTCCACATCTCTGTGGAACTACCAGAGCCTCCCCACGTCTCTGCTGAACTACCAGAGCCTTTCCATGTCTCTGCTGAACTACTAGAGCCTCTCCTCGTCTCGGCTGAACTACCAGAGTCTCTCCTCGCCTCTGCGGAACTTCCAGAGCCTCGTCACGTGTCAGCCGAACTCTCTGAGCGCTCGACTGATCCTGGGGCGCTTCTGTCTCGACCACAAGGATGTGGTGGTCTTCTGCTCCGCCCTGGTGGGCTTCTGTCTCGACCACACGGATATGGTGGTCTTCTGCTCCACCCTGGAATCCTGCCCGGTCGGCACTGTCCTGGGTCCCTGAACGCCCTCACCCACCCATATCTCCTGTTGTGTTGTTGTTGTTGTTTTTTTGTTCACTTCCTCTCTCTGTTCCCCTCTGTGAGCCTGGCCCTCCGTCCCTCCCCCTGATCCTCAGCCGGTCCACCTCCCTCCTGGGCTACAGAAGGAATTTTACTGTCCTTGATTGAAACCATCAAACCAATGTCAAGAGAGGAAGTTTGTTTACACAGCCAATTAAAATAGATTTTCCTCTCAAGGTTGTTTGTTGTGGAGGGAGGGGGTAATGCAAATTTAAAAAGTATAAAATGCAATCAAAATGCTACATTTGTTGAAATGCTGTTGGTTTTTTTTTTTTTTTTGCTGTTGAAATGCATATGCTGATTTACTAATTCAATTTCTTAATCAAAATACATCAGATATTGTGTATTGATAATTGCTGAGAAAATCCCTTTACCCCTTTTGTTGATGATTTGAAATATAGTTTTTAAATGTGAGTGTGGAAAGCAGTTTTTGATTTCCAGATTTCCGCATTCAAATTGATAGGAGTTGGTCTTGGATGTCCAAAGTACCGGCCTGGAGGTGTTGCAGATGAGTGAGCAGACTTTCCAGGAATTGTGTTGTTATACACCTAGTCCCATGCATGTTTTAAGATGCTTAAGTTAAAGGGGCTGTATGTATCTTTTTTCTTTTCTATCTTTTTTTTTTTTCTTTTTTTTTACCCATCTAAAAAGCTCTATGATCAGAGTCAAATTGCTGAAGCGTGTCCTAAATCTGGCAACCCGCGTGAGTGTTGAGTCAGAAGAGGATAGGCGGGAGAAACAACACTCTCTAATATTTTCAGATGTTACAAATTGTACTGAAGACATCAGACTATTTGTTTCTAAAATAAACTTTAAGTTCAGGTCATTACCTACAGTACAAGTAAACACTGCTATTATGTTTGTCATTTAAAATAATCAACACATTGTTGCAAATTGAAGTGCTAATGTAATTTCTTGCACAATTTCTCTCTGTCTCTGTGTCAGGAGGCTGTAATGTTCTCACTGGCTGCCAATCAGAGGTCTGTCTAAATTATCTTGCCTTAGAGGATGAGGGATCTTATTCTCTGTAATTACTGCAAACAACCATCTCACTACTGGAAGAGAATGACTGTTGCAAAAGCATAGCAAAAGCCAAGAGACACCCAAAGATTAGTGGGGAGTTTTGTGGGGACATATCATTGAAAGAAATGTTTGTAATCTAGTGTTTTATTTAAAAGGCAAAGCTACCCACAAGACTGGATTGATTATCCAAACAACCAACAGCGCTTGCTGAGAGAAGTTTTGAATATGTATTTATTTTGTGTGTCATGTATCAGGAGATTTGACTGATTTATCTTGTAATTAGCACAACAAACTGACTGAATCTATTAACACATTTGTTATCTGTTTAAAAATGTAAACTGACATACAGATGCCATACAGGTTAAGGTAATAGCCTATTTCAAGTAAAAACCCTCTCTTTTACTCACTGTTATGTTTTACCATATGTTTGATTTTATTCATTCATTATTTTATTTTATTTTTTCCTTATGATGAAGGTAAATGTTGGCCATGGATGTACCTGGTCCTCTAAGCACAAATACTGTTTTGACTTCAAAACACATTTATATATAGTAAACAATGTAAGTGAATATAACCAGCTTGCATCACACTACCAGCTACATATGTGGCTTTTTTAGTAAACTTGCTCTGTAGCTCACCTGGTATACAGCATTGCACTTGTGATCAGGGGCGCTGCACAAAATCCCGGGACCTAGTCCTAATGTCCTAATCCCCCCACCCCACCCAAAATATCCAGGTTGTGTGACATTCATGAGCTATAGAGAGCAGAGCAGACAGCTCCTAATGCTTTTGATTCACGTGTCCCGTATGAACGGCGCATATGGTTAATGCAAGAAAATAATAAAGATTTTGGAACAAATGACAGTAAGTACATGATGGCATTGAATTTATTTTTGTGTATGTGATATATCTTCAAAAGGGGCCCAGTTTTCAGTTAAACCTTGAAATATCCCAGCAACAACTAACAACAATAACAATGTAAAACACCGTGCGCACAGGGATCACACACCAATAAACCTGAAGCAACGCCCAGGATTTACAGTGCGCAGTCACCCGCGGGACTCACAGAGAGTCCAGGACAGGAAAGGGGGGGGCCCTCCGTCCCATATCTAGTAGCCCCGTAGATGCGGCAATATAACATCACACAGTCGAGGCAAGGCCTGACCAATGCGGCAATGCGGGTCTTACGCAATACTGCCCATATAACAGTCGGCAGCGCATAATGCTCACAAACTCAGAATTCCCATCAGGGCCCTGATTCGGCTATACCGACAGCAGCCTTGCTTGCAAGGCGGGAACCTCCAGGTTATAGAACCTGATAAATGCAGACGGCGAGGCCCAACCTGCCGCCATACATATATCCTGCAAGGAGATCCCAGTAGACCAGGCACCACGACGAGGCGACGCCCCTTGTGGAGTGTGCTCTGACACCCAGTGGGCACTGAAGGCCACTGGAAGCGTAAGCTAACGCTATGGCGTCAACTATCCATCTGGATAGAGTCTGTCTCGAAACAGCCATTCCCTTGGAACGTCCACTGAACGAGACAAACAGCTGCTCAGTCTGTTGAAAGACAGCGGAGCGAGACACATAAGCTCTTAACACCCTAACAGGGCAAAGAAGACTCGAGTCTCCATTCTCTCCTGACACCGACAGGGCAGACAGGGCAATAACCTGAGCCCGAAACGGCGTGTTGAGGGACTTCGGCACATAACCGTGCCTAGGTTTGAGTATGACCCTTGAGTCATTAGGCCCAAACTCCAAGCACGACAAGCTCACAGAGAGCGTGTGCAGGTCACCCACACGCTTCACTGAAGCGAGAGCCAACAAGAATACTGTCCTGAACGACAGATGCTGGAGTGTAAGCGATTGGATAGGCTCAGAAGGCGCGCCGTCATGGAACGTGAGTCCAGAACTAAACCCAAAACAGTATCGTCTGACTGGGGTTCAGCAACTCTTCGTCCAGATGACACTGAGGCCGAGTTTCTCGAGGTGATCGAGTAAAACGGCCCTGTGCTCCACGAGCTCCGCTCGTGATTGAGCCAGAATCAGCCAGTCGTCCAAATAGTTCAGCACTCGCATGCCTGAGAGGAGCGAGCGCTGCGTCCATGCACCTCGTAAAAGTACGAGGAGCTACGGACAAGCCGAACGGCAGGACTGCAAACTGGTATGCCTGGCCCTCGAAGGCGAATCTCAAATATCGCCTGTGACTTGACGCCATCTGTATTTGAAAATACGCGTCCTTCAGATCTATTGACATGAACCAGTCTCCTCTGCGAATATGCGCGAGGAGCTTCCTGGTCATAAGCATTCTGAAACTGCGTTTCACCAATGCCTTGTTCAGCTGTCTTAGATCCAGTATGGGCCTGAGACCCCCGTCTCTCTTGGGCACTAGAAAGCATCTGCTGTACAGCCCCCCCTCGCTTTGAGCTTGAGACACAGGCTCTACAGCCCCTCTGCTCAACAGTTTTGATATTTCGGCCCGAAGTATGCGTGCTGCTTCTGCTTTGACCGTGGTTTCGACGCGCGCAAAAAGCGCTGAGGGCGTCGAAAAAACTGTAGCGAGTAGCCTCTCCTTATAATGCCTTGCACCCAATCCGAAACCCCTGGAAGCGCTGAACATGCATCTGCATGAATGGCTAAGGGCTGGATGCGAAGCGCGCTCTGTTGACTGAGCAACGGCGGCGCTTCTGTGTGCTGTAACATGGGCGTTACGCCTGTGGCATTTGAGGCGGGGAGCACGCTGATCACAGCGGGCAGATCGCTCCTCCTCGACCCCGTCCCGGCGCTTAACCGATTGAGGGAGGGCTGAGCGGGTCCCGTGGGACTCGTGATGTCTGCGAGTAACTGTGGGCTGCAAGTGTGCACATTTACTGCTTTCGACTCGCTGTCCGCCTGGGCAGAGCGTACGTGCACGGGTTTCGTTTTTACAGAAACCACGCGCCGTGTGTGACATAGTGTTTGTGGGCACTGAGGAGTGGGCACGTTTACTATGTGGAGCGCGTGACCGATCTGAGTCGATCTTATAGGCGCGAGCCCTGTGTGCAGGGCTGTGCTTACATGCAGAGATGGGCACTGAGGAGTGGGCATCGTCACTACATTTATAGCACCATCGGCCGTGGCCGGACGAACGTGCACGGGTTTCGTTTTTACAGAAACCACATGACGCGTGTGACATAGTGATTGTGGGCACTGAGGAGTGGGCACGTTTACTATGCAGTGCGCGCGATCGACTTGAATCGCTTTTATGGGCGCGAGCCCTGAGTGAAGGGCTGTGCTTATATGTGGAGATGGGCACTGAGCAGTGGGCATCGTCACTACATTTATAGCACCATCGGCCATGGCCGGACGAACGTGCACGGGTTTCGTTTTTACAGAAACCACATGACGCGTGTGACATAGTGATTGTGGGCACTGAGGAGTGGGCACGTTTACTATGCAGTGCGCGCGATCGACTTGAATCGCTTTTATGGGCACGAGCCCTGTGTGAAGGGCTGTGCTTATATGTGGAGATGGGCACTGAGCAGTTGGCATCGTCACCACATTTATAGCATCATCAGCCGTGGCCGGAACACCAGAAATTACACCTCCTTCGAGAAATATCTGGGCAGCCGTGATAACGGTTTTTGTGTGCAGGCAAGCGGGCAACCGTACAGGCTTGCGCATTGCAAAAGACGCTGAAACAGTCACAATCCCTGGAACTGAAACAGCAGCGCTTAGGTGAGAGTTCGGCCGCGGCGACTCGTACACCGGCGCTTTCCTAGGACAGCTTTGGGGCTCCCGGCCTCACCATAATCCTCTGCCGCAGTCCCTGCGGCGCGGGGCGACGGCCGGTAGAGCGAGAACGGGGGTTTCGAGCTGCGTTGCTGAAGCTGTTGTGATAACGGCTTTTGTTTCTGAGACAGTCACAATTCCTGGAACTGAAACAGCGGCGCGCTTGGGTGAGAGCTCGGCCACAGCAGAACTCGTACACCGGCGCTTCGATGAAGCAGCTATCGTGTGAAGTGCAGACGCAGCCTGCTCAGCAGCAGAAAAGATTCGCGCGAGCAGAGGTGACGTCATGCAGCAGGCTTCAGATGGCAACACCGCTTTCGTCCGCCATCCAGCAGAGGGCGGACAAAAGTGCGTCGCTATCGCCTGTTCCACCGGCGGAAGTGACTGGTATTTCCTGTTTTTAGCATCGTCCAGTGTGGAGAATGCTAGTGAGACAGGCAAACGAGTTCGCGCTGAATATGGAGCGTTCCAAGCCTTTGCCAACTCTTCGTGAAGCTCAGGAAGAAATGAGGCGGGCTTTGAGAAGTACGCTCATCCGAAAGGAAAATACCATCCAGCCGGGAACAAGAGGAGGGGCGCCGGTGCAGACCACTCGAGGCCGAGACTCGTCGCGGCCAGCGTGAGCACTCGTCTCGGCTCCTTCTCGATGTCAGCTCGTTTGCTGGGCTTCTGAGCAGAAGGCGCGAGATCATCGGAGCTCGCCCTGCCCTCTGGAAGCGGCGCTTTTACGGTGCCTCAGCGCAGCGGAGAATGCAGGCTCAGAGAAAAAGGCCAAGCGAGTCCTCAGAGTCACCATGGCAACAGCTCGCAGTGAGGGCATCCGCCGTCAGCGAGCGCGAGCGCTGCATGATCTTCACCCAGGTAGGAGACACAGATAACGTACCGGTATCCCTCGCTGAGTGGGGTTCTGACGAGCCGCAGGAAGGCATCTTAAAAAAGACGCAAGCTCTTTTACGAGTGTGTGTCGCAGGGCGAACACACACACACGCATAAAGAACAGCTGGATATAACAGAATTGAAAGGATATAGGCGCCGGACAGCGCAGCAGGAACGGCAGTGGAAGGCGGCAAAGGCCAGCAGCTTCAGAATGGCTCGTCCCGCCGATATGCTTCTCAGACGGCGCTTGCTTCCTCCGTGATCCAGCGATGCGTGAGCTTAGCTGAAGAGATGAAAAATCAGGTGAGTCAGCCTTTTCGAGCTCCTTTTATAGGGTTGGGCCACACCCGTTTCGGCGGGAAGTGGCGTGATGGGCGCGAAGCGTCCTAATTGGTCTGATATTGCATCAGCCTGCGCTCGATAGGCTGTGCACTTGCTGCAGAGCAGCCAATGAGCGAGCGAGCCGTCTCGCCTATGGCTGTGTACTGCTGCAAATGCGCTTTACAAAAATTCAAAATTAAGGATAATTTTTTTGCTTCAGTATTTCGTGAAAAGAGACTTTTCACGTAGCCTCTTAGCTAAGACGCAGTACAAGAGAACTCTCGTAAGAGAACCCATCAAATCACTCTCTCAACAAATAAGAATATGGTGACATGTATTTCATTTGGAAACCAAGGTCCTATAGTCTGGAGGAAGGCTGGAGAAGCTCATAGCACAAGCTGCTTGAAGTCCAGTGTTAAGTTTCCACAGTCTGTGATGATTTGGGGTGCAATGTCATCTGCTGGTGTTGGTCCATTGTGTTTTTTGAAAACCAAAGTCACTGCACCCGTTTACCAAGAAATTTTGGAGCACTTCATTCTTCACTTCACTTCCGTCTGCTGACCAGCTTTTTGAATATGCTGATTTCATAGAATCTATGGGGTATTGTCAAGAGGAAAATGAGAAACAAGAGACCAAAAAATTCAGATGAACTGAAGGCCAAAGAAAACCTGTCAAAGAAACCTGGGCTTCCATACCACCTCAGCAGTGTCACAAACTGATCACCTCCATATCACGCTGAACTGAGGCAGTAATTAAAGCAAAATGAGCCCCTACCAAGTATTGAGTACATGTACAGTAAATTTACATACTTTCCAGAAGGCCAACAATTCACTAAAATGTTTTTTATTTTATTTTTTTTTGGTCTTATGAAGTATTCTAATTTGTTGAGATCGTGAATTGGTGGGTTTTTGTTAAATGTGCGCCAAAATCATCACAATTAAAAAAACCAAAGGCTTAAACTACTTCAGTCTGTGTGCATTTAATTTATTTAATACAGTTTCACAATTTGAGTTGAACTACTGAAATAAATGAACTTTTCCACAACATTCCAATTTACTGAGATGCACCTGTATATCTATCTATTTGCAAACCACATTATCCTCTGCAGTGTTGCCAGGTTCTTGAGCCTATCCCAGCATCTTGAGCTTATCCCACACCCTCAATGTATGGTCAGTAGGATATTATATATTTAATTTAATAGCATTAAATTAAACTAACTACTTGGCATGTCCTAGGTGTTGCAGTTTGATGAATAATTAAAGCCCTTATTATGTATTGTCACACCGTGTTTAACTAGCTGAAATAATCACGTTTAAATTTAATTGCTTCATTCAAAGTACATTAAAGTTAGAGTCTGATGTATATACCATCATTAAAAATAAAGACCCCTCTAAAATTAAAATCCGAAACAAATCAAGATGAAAGGACTAAATGAAGAGTTCATTGCTGTGAAATAGGTGGCGGTGATCAATAGACACACTTACAGGCGAAACGTGATGCACACCCAGAATCAAGTTTGGCTGAGTATCATAATTCAGTTGCTGGTAGATGTAACACAATTGTGTTCAAAAGTTGAAAAAATATTCGGACAGATTAGATTTGCACATTTGCACATATATATTCTACTACAAATTATTTGCTGAACCAAACAGCTTTTTAAATATTTTAAATGGAACAATTTTAAATGGCTGTGCAGGATAACACACCCGAATTCACACATACAAGGAAACCTGCATGCAGATTCAGGGACAGATGGCTAGTGCTACAGTCACTGTCTGATGAATTGTAGCTTATTTTTCGAGGCATGAACATGAGCAGGTGTGAATGGATGCATTCATGAAGTCTATTCCTTTATCCACTGCTTTTGTTTGCCTGGCTTCTCTAGAGCTGATACAATAGCTGGACAACCAAAACTGCAGTTGCTCCATGTAGACAAATGTATTGATTAAATAGAAGAGCAGCATCCGTGCTTAATATTACAATATTTGGGCATGCAGAAGGATTTTAGAAATTGGTCAACACAATCTCATGGCCTAAAATCTATGTTTTGCCAAATCAATGGCGTATGGATTTTATTTTTATTTTTATTTATTTTTTATTTTTTTGGATGGTCCTATTTCGTTTTAGTCCTAAATTAGTTATTTCACAACTGCATATAGTATTTCACAATTGCACCATTTCCCTTGCATAACTGTTGCTGTTTGTGTCTGTCTTTGGCCAAGCTGTCTTCCCCCTTCCCCTGAGTTCAGTCTGACAACAGCTGTGTGTTATTCCAGAGGAGGAGTCTGTGTGCTTGTGCTTTATTCAGGAGGAGGAGTCTGCCCAGCCATTGGTCGTTCACAACAATCTATCAGTAAAACAGAATGTTAGGGGTGGGGTGGGCTGAAAGTTCACGTACTATACATTTAACGGATCTAAACACAGACCTCTGATATAATTCATGATAATATTTCCATCCCGTTAGAAAGTGAAACAACAACTCAGTCTGAGCAGAGGAAGTATTTCTGTTCCTAGAAAAAGGACAGCAGAACAGCTTGCAGGCTGTGGGAGAACTTGTTGCAGAACTGTTGAAGAAAAGTTGGTGAGTTAGAATTTACTTCTGTCTTTAAAGCTTGCTGTCATAAATTGTGCTACTTTGTAGATTTAAATGTAAATTAAAGCATGGTACATTAATGTTAAAATTTTTTTTTTTTTTTTTTATAGTAACAAGTACTATTCTTTAATTGCCAAAGAGGTTTTCTATACTATTTAAATCTTTCCAACTTTTCTCCCATCAGAATAAATGTTTACTTTATATTTAAAACTGTGACTTTCATTTGTATCTAAAAGAGTGTGTGGTCCTTCAGAGGGTTGTGTGTAGTTTAAAGGTGTTGAGGGACAGAGATGAAACATGCCAGGTCAGCAAATAACTGTAATGTAAATAACTGTTTTAAGTGACATCTGCGCTGCTAATTTAAGCTGCACACATACTACACTGAGAAGTATATTTCACAATATTAAAATAGATCTTTCCCTAGTTTATTTATAGTAGACTCTTTGACAACTCTTTGAATTATACAGTATTTATCTTATAGGGTAGTTCGCACAAAAATTAAAATTATGTCATCATTTACTAAACCTCCTGTAATTCCAAATCCAAATTCCAAACATTCTTTTATAAAAACACTAGAAAACATTTTGGGAAAAAAACATTGACTTTGGTTGTATGGATGAAGAAAAAAAATGTATCAGAATTAAATATATATATTTTTTTATTTTATGTTCCTCAGAAGAAAGAAAGTCCTACAGGTTTAGATCACATAAAATGTGATATAATTGTCATTATCTTTTTAAACCTTTTATTTTTGTATAAATCAATCAGTATTATTACCCAAAATCAAAACATGTTTATATATTTCACGAGGTGCCAAACAGGATTGTCTTGACTCCTTCACATATATGTTGGGGACCTGTTGACTGCTTTTTCCTCACCAATATCATATGTAGACACTATTGATAGTTAAATTAATCTCAGGGTTTTGAGATCATAAAAAAACAGTTTTCTTTTGAATTTGTGCTTGAATTTGTCAATACATATTTTAGTAGAGACTAAGACGTGTGATACTGAAATGACCTTTAAACAGTTAGATTGAAATTGCTTTGCTACTCATGCAGGGACTAGTATGCCCCGTTGCCTGGGGCTTGTGTAAAAGCTTCAACCGTAAATATTAGAGTAAAAGCCAGTCATGCTGATACACAAAGCTTATATTTGAGCACAGCTAAAAATTTGAAAATGGAAACAAGCTAAAAATGTATTTATTTGTACCGAGTCGTGATGAGGGAAGTAAATAAAAGTGATCTTGAATTAGAGAGTGAGAGGGAGAACTTGTTTTCCATCATCACATATAACATTTATGAGAGCTCCTCCTGCAGCTGCAGGCATAAACATTGACACAGTCAAACACGTTTATAAATTAGTGGCTTTGTCAAACCCATCTCTTAAAAATGACAGCATCCAAACTGCAAAAAGTTTCCAGCCCTTGTGTCCTGGAAATATTACAAACTGTAAAAACATGTTTATGTCAGTGTATGATACTTTTATATACTGTTCAGGAAGGAAGTGCAGGGTGTGGACTCTGTGTGCTGATGATTGAAGGAAATAGTGTGAATGTTTCCTTTGTTTCACAGTGAGTGATAAGGCTCAGGGTCTTTAAAGGCCTCTTCCTTTGTTTAGTAACTGCCAGAAAAGTCAACAAAGGCTAAATAAGGCCAATGGAGTTTAACTGAATGTGTCACACAGCACTATATTGTGTAGACATCAACATCTACAGCAGATCTACAGCTGAGTAGAGCACCTAAACATATAATTTAGAGCTGACCATCTGGGTGAAGACAATGACTTCCTAATTTGATTTGATTCTGATTCATAAGCTCCCAATTCAGTTCAACTGCATTCTGAATATTTCAGTTGCTATATTAACAGAGCTGTTTAAATGATTAAATGAACGTATATTGTAGGGGTGGTGAGCCAGTATCCACCACTGACTCACTGACATCTGCAAGATGATAGGTTTATGCATCCACTTTAAAAAGCATAGATTAACTTTGCTGATTTACAGTGATGTACATGAAACATAACAATAGCAACTTTAAAATTCATCTCTGATTTTCCCCTTCAAATTATTTTAATATGCTCCTCTGATCTAGTCAAATGCCAGTAGGAAGTTATGAACCCCCAGTTGTGTCATAAAACAGCTTTTTTCAGAAATTTGGTAGGAACTTCATGACATAGATTCATAAAATAGCTTGAAAGCCACACAAGCCTCAGATTGACATTGCTGGCTAGAGATGTGGCGTCTTGTCACAGTTTCTTTATATGGTCTAAAACACTGTGCTTGGGAGTCAGGTGTTGGTTACGTTATAGAGATATTTAATCTGAAATCACCTACAATTAGTCAGTATCAGCCAAAGTAAAACTTGCTAAATAAACATGCTAATTAATGTCTTAATGTTAATCTAAACAAGCAGTGCAGCTTTTGTAAATAATGGTTAACATTAGAAAACCCAGTGCACATATTTTTCAGTATTCACATTGGATTTGGATCATGTGCCTTATTTTGGACCATTAAAGACACTCCTGTTATTTCCTCACCCTGTTTCCTGAGAGCCCACTGGAGTGAAGCAATTGCAACTCTCTCTTTTTCTACAGACATCTCATCGTCCCTGAGAACACTCTCCCACAGGTGTCCCCGTCAATCTCACCGCCAAATATTTCTTCACATGTCTGTAATGGCCAACTCCACAGCACAGGCACCTAGCGTAGACTCTACTGAAAGTAAATCTGAAACACCACCCATATCTTTTCGTAAGTATTTTGTAGTTTTGTGCTGAATGAGTGTCTGCGCAAGCTGTGAAAACAAAGTTATCAAATGGGTGTGTTTAGATGTGGATTGGTGACATTTAGAAGAGTAGACTGCTCTGAATTTCACACATCATGTGGAACAGAAAATAAGCATGTGTGGTTTGTGTGTGTTGGCAATGGCATGTGTGGCATCGGATGTGTGTTTTATGTGTGTGTGATATTTTTGGCAAGGTATGATATTTGAGTGTAGTGCACATTATCCAATATGTATATACAGTACAGACCAAAAGTTTGGACACACCTTCTCATTCAAAGAGTTTTCTTCATTTTCATGACTATGAAAATTGTAGATTCACACTGAAGGCATCAAAACTATGAATTAACACATGTGGAATTATATATGGAATTATATACAGTACATAACAAAAAAGTGTGAAACAACTGAAAATATGTCATATTCTATGTTCTTCAAAGTAGCCACCTTTTGCTTTGATTACTGCTTTGCACACTCTTGGCATTCTCTTGATGAGCTTCAAGAGGTAGTCACCTGAAATGGTCTTCCAACAGTCTTGAAGGAGTTCCCGAGAGATGCTTAGCACTTGTTGGCCCTTTTGCCTTCTGTCTGCGGTCCAGCTCACCCCTAAACCATCTCAATTGGGTTCAGGTCCGGTGACTGTGGAGGCCAGGTCATCTGGCGCAGCACCCCATCCACTCTCCTTCTTGGTCAAATAGCCCTTGATGCCTTCAGTGTGACTCTACAATTTTCATAGTCATGAAAATAAAGAAAACTCTTTGAATGAGAAGGTGTGTCCAAACTTTTGGTCTGTACTGTATATATATACGAACTCCATCGCACACCTGTAAGTGATAGGTGCGTAGAAAATTAAGACCAGGTGGGTCGTGTCAACATAATAAGGAAATCCGCACACTATCTTAACTTGCAAAATACAATTTTAATCACACCAACGTTTCGGTCACACGACCTTCATCAGGAGTATACAAATGTTCAAATTCATCTCTTTTAAGATAAACAAATGACCAATTAACATGTTATGTCAAAGCTGAATTCCCATTGTTCCAGTCTTCAGTGTCACGTGATCCTTTGGATATCACTCAAATAAGCACATTTGGTGCTCAAGAAACATTGCTAATTATCAGTGTTGAAAACAGTTGTGCTGATTATTATTTTTGTGGAAACCATTAAACGATCCAAGATGGCGCCGCACATGGCTGCTTCAGTGCTTGGCTCTCCAGTGTTTGTACTGTTTTTGTTCGTTTTCCCTGTTTTTTGTTTAACAAACACGATCAGTTTCACCAGGGATGAACTGCTGAACATTCGGCAGAACACACCACATGATATTTTTCCGGATTTCTATTATACAGACGTTTTACTGAACATTGTTATCGGAGGAGCAGCGGCGCTGATCAAGCGCTTCAAGACGCGCAGACGGGGAAAGCGAGCGGGAGCGCTCGTCAGACTCAGGAAGCGCGGATTTCGAATGCCGTTGCCTAGCATCCATCTCGCAAATCTCCGCTCTCTACCCAACAAAACGGACGAACTCCTTCTGCTCTCTCGGACAAATAAGGATTTCTCTCACTCTGCTGCTCTGTGTTTCACGGAAACCTGGCTGAATGACGCCATACCGGACAGCGCACTCCATCTGCCAGGCTTTCAGCTGTTCAGAGCGGACCGCGAAGCAGAATCAACGGGGAAATCGCGCGGCGGCGGGACATGCTTTTACATCAATGAACGGTGGTGTACAGATGTAACTGTGTTAAAGAAGATGTGCTGTCCTGATCTAGAAACGCAGTTTATCAACTGCAAGCCATTCTATTCGCCGCGGGAGTTTCACTCGTTCATTCTGGTTAGTGTTTACATCCCTCCTCAAGCGCAAGTAAGTCTGGCTTTACAGAAACTCGCTGATCAGATCACAGACACAGAACAACAACACCCGGACTCTGTTTTAATCATTCTTGGGGACTTTAATAAAGCCAATCTCTCCCGTGAACTGCCAAAATACAGACAGCATGTTACCTGTCCCACCAGAGACAGTAATATACTGGATCACTGTTACACCACAATAAAGGATGCATATCTCTCTGTTCCACGAGCAGCTTTGGGACGTTCTGATCACTGTCTGGTTCATCTTATACCGACCTACAAGCAGAAACTTAAATCTGCTAAACCTGTAGTAAAGACTGTGAAGAGATGGACCAGCGATACAGAGCAGGATTTACAATCTTGTTTTGACATCACAGACTGGAGCGTTTTTGAAGCTGCTACCACCGATCTGGACGAACTCACAGAGACCGTAACATCCTATATTAGTTTCTGTGAGGATATATGCATTCCTACCAGGACTTATTTAACATTCAACAATGATAAGCCATGGTTTACAGTAAAACTCAGACACCTTCGTCAGGCCAAAGAGGATGCCTACAGAAATGGGGACAGGGTCTTGTACAATCAGGCCAGGAACACACTGAACAAAGAGATTAGAGCGGCTAAAAAGACCTACGCTAAAAAGTTGGAAGACCAGTTTACTTCCAACGACTCTACTTCAGTTTGGAGAGGACTGAGAGCCATCACAAACTACAAGACACCATCCCCTTGCACTGAGGCTAATCAACGACTTGCTAACGACCTGAATGAGTTTTATTGTAGATTTGAAACACCCACTCTGACCATCTCCCTACACAACCATTAACACCTCCTGCAATCCCCCTCTCCATACCTCCTGCTCTTCAAATCTGTGAAGATGATGTGCGCCAGGTCTTCAAGAAAAACAAAAGAAGAAAAGCACCAGGCCCAGATGGCGTTACACCAGCCTGTCTGAAAACCTGTGCTGACCAGCTGGCCCCCATCTTTTCACAGATCTTCAACAGATCTCTGGAGTTGTGTGAAGTGCCTTCCTGCTTCAAACGCTCAACCATAATCCCCATTCCAAAGAAACCCAAGATAACAGGACTTAACGACTACAGACCTGTGGCTCTAACGTCTGTCGTCATGAAGTCGTTTGAAAAACTGGTTCTGGCTTATCTGAAGGACATCACTGGACCCTTACTGGACCCCCTGCAGTTTGCGTACCGAGCAAACAGGTCCGTGGATGATGCAATCAACATGGCATTGCACTTCATCCTGCAACATCTGGACAAAACAGGGACTTATGTGAGGATCCTGTTTGTGGACTTTAGTTCGGCTTTCAACACCATCATCCCAACAACCCTCCAGACCAAACTGACCCAGCTCTCTGTCCCTAGCTCTATCTGTCAGTGGATCACCAGCTTTCTGACAGATAGGCAACAGTTAGTGAGACTGGGGAAATTCATGTCAAACAGCTGCTCCACCAACACTGGTGCCCCTCAGGGATGTGTTCTCTCCCCTCTGCTCTTCTCCCTGTACACCAACGACTGCACCTCTAAAGACCCCTCTGTCAAGCTCCTGAAGTTTGCAGACGACACTACAGTCATCGGCCTCATCCAGGACGGTGTCGAGTCTGCTTACAGACAGGAGGTTGAGCAGCTGGCTGTCTGGTGCAGTCTTATCAACCTGGAGCTGAACACGCTCAAAACAGTGGAGATGACTGTGGACTTTAGGAGAAACCCCCCTGCACTTTCCCCACTCACCATCATGAACAGCACTGTGACTGCAGTGGAGTCATTCAGATTCCTGGGAACCACCATCTCTCAGGACCTGAAGTGGGACAATCACATTGGCTCCATTGTGAAAAAAGCCCAACAAAGGTTGTACTTCCTTCGCCAGCTGAGGAAGTTTAACCTGCCACAGGAGCTGCTGAAACAGTTCTACTCAGCCGTCATTGAGTCAGTCCTGTGTACTTCAATTACTGTCTGGTTTGGTTCAGCTACAAAATCAGATATCAGAAGACTACAGAGAACTGTTCGGACTGCTGAAAGGATTATTGGTGCTCCCCTGCCCACCCTCCAAGAACTGTACACATCCAGAGTGAGGAAAAGGACTCAGAAAATCACTCTGGATCCCTCACATCCAAGTCACCCCATCTTTGAACTTTTGCCATCTGGCCGGCGCCTCAGAGCCGCAAATACAAGAACAGCAAGGCACAAGAATAGTTTCTTCCCCCAGGCAATCTACCTCATGAACAGTTAAATGTTTCCCACTTAAACTTATGCAAAAATGTGCAATATCCTTATATTTATTTGTTACCCCTCCATCCTAGAACATTCCCGCATCTCACTCAATCCTATTCCATTATCATTTATAGCACAATTGTTTATACACTTATTTATTTGCCAATTTGTAAATCTCCAGTAAATTTTTTTTTTTTTTTTTTTTTTTTTTTTTGTCTGTGTGTTGTTGTCTCTGTTTACTGGAAGCTTATGTCACTAAAACAAATTCCTTGTATGCGCAAGCATACTTGGCAATAAAGCTCTTTCTGATTCTGATTCTGATTCTGATACTTTTTTTTAATGCATTGCTGAATGAATGTATCTATGAATACTTTAAAAAGGGATAGAAAAAAAGTATAAATATACATTTTCATTCAACAATGCACTAAATTGACCAAATCTTACTGACCCCAACATTTGAACAGTATATTAATAATACCTCTGTTATGTGCTCCTGTCTGTCATGTACAGTATGTAAATATCATTAGTATGTGTGGTATCACAAGAAAGTATAGTGAAACAATTGAAATATCAAACAATTTTGTGGACCTTTGGTTGTTCCCAAAACTGTTGTGTTGTACTAGGTTTCTAAGTGCTGGCATACCAGAGTTTTGTTTGACAGTGGGTGATGGCAGCGTGGTACAACTCTGAATGTAAGATATGGAATATGTTTACTAGATCATGAACAACCAGCTGTGAAAACATAGCCCACAGCATAACAAGCACATAATATTCAAAATACAGCAAGGCTCTTGATAATCAACAGAAATCAGTATAAGTACACTTTGCAAATAATTCACCATGAATGAATTGTACAAGCTGATAGAGTCCTTTGTTTACACATGATTTTTTCTTTGTATTAGCACCTGAAATAATTATGCAAACATACCCCCCAAAAAATTAGTGCTGAGTTGACTCTAAGGTAAAATTTCTGATCTTACAGGCCAGTTTTGGGTTGTTGGGCTTGCAGCAGACTACTATGATCTGGCAAGTTTTATGAATGAGGTGAAACTGAGGCTTATTTACATAGAAAAGAGGTGTGTTAGTGTCTAGACATACCTGATGCTAAAAAAGGGATGAGAGAAAACATGCAAAAAGCTATTGAAAATTATATATCATATGACATTATATATCATAATCCATATGAATAATGTTCTGAACAAGGTCCAACATTTAAATGTAGCCTTCCTTCTAATAAATAAGCTAGAATTTGAATTGCATTGTCCAGGCCCACAGGATGTTAAAGTTAAAAGACATCACAACATCATTGAGGTTGTGTAATTATGCCTGTTTATCCCCTGTAAAAAAAAAAAATTGCCCTAAAACCAGAATAAAGTGTATCAGAAAATGCTGTAGTCCATTAAAAGTTACATAGTGGTAAACCTATAATTACAGTTTAACATATTTAATCATATTTAACATAATTATGTCTAATAATAATATTAATGGGCAGCTGTGGCCTAATGGTTAGAGAGTAGGTGGGGGAGTGAATGTACAGCGCTGTCTTCCATCCTCAATACCTCGACTGAGGTGCCCTTCAGCAAAGCAACAATCCCCCAACTGCTCCCCGGGCAATGGAGCAAAAATGGCTGCTCCGGGTGTGTGTTCACAGTGTGTGTGTGTGTGTGTGCGTGTGTGTGTGCGTGTGTGTGTGTGTGTGTGTGTGTGTGTGTGTGTTCACTACTCACTGCTCTGTGTGTGTACATGGATGGGTTAAATACAGAGCACAAATTTAGAGTATGGGTTACCATACCTGGCAAATGTCACGACTCACTTTTCACTTAATACATAGCTAAATTAAATTAGGGACCTAATTTTACAGGTTCAACTTCCAGATAAAGGCAACAAGATCTGAGGCTGGCATTTCCTGGCATTCATTATTCCCCATTAATCTTTATACATTTTTATAGGTGGCATTTCAAAGGTTGAATATTCATTCTTATGTTTCTGGAAATACCCAGTATGTTGTGATATTTTAAATGACAATTCATTCAGAAGAAAGTTTTAAAAACTGAACCTCACAGATATTGTATAGCACTTGAAATTCACTCTGCATCTTTCTGTCATTTGATTTGATTCTATGCTGTCTGTTAACATTTTGAAAACTGAGTTGAAAAAAAGTTGAAAAAACAGAAAAGACTGAAAAACAAACAAACTTTGAAAAAAAGTGACTATTAGAATTTGATTCATGAAAGCCTCAGGAAAAATGTTTGAGCTCAAAGTGATGACAGTGCTGTTTGCCACTATCCCCAACATCTTTTGATATACTTTTCTGTTTTCAAAAAAAAAAAAAAAGATTCTGTGTGCACTGAGATGAAGTCATGGCACAGATCGGTAACCAGTTTCAAGGTTGTATTTTAGATCACAGTCTTAGGATCAGTTTTCAAAGGAGCCAGCAGGTCATCACCTGTTGTGTGTTGGCATAGTGTTGAGTTTAAATAAACATTCAAAAGTTGGGCATAAGCTGAGTGTAAAGACGGATGAGGATAATACAATCTTGATGCTAACTGATGACTTACTGATGTGACAGATTAAGTTTTTACTTTTTAACATTTTGAAGTAGAGATTAAATAGATCTCAAAGAGGTAAAATGGCTCAAACAATCGAGGGAGAACCAATGCATGAGAAGAGATAGAACAAATAAAGGAAATAGGACAATACTTTGCTTTGTTCTTGGTGAAGGATGAAACAAAGTTGTAACCAGAGGGGTTATAGATTTTTTTCCAGCTACAGGACAAACACTGAGTAAGTGTGTGTATGTGTTCCTCAGAGCAACAAAACAGTAAGCCAAAATGTTGATTTATCTTCTGTTCTGAAAGCCCTCTCAACCAAGACCCCAGTATGTGGTGGAAAACATAGCAAACAAAACGCTTGTTGGTCTGTATCCCGCCACAGTACAACAGCTGCATGTGCATTCACCTTGCATTGGCACTTACACCATGACATTGTTTTTAACTGGGAACTTTTAAATGAAGGGCAGTCTGCGCACCTGTGTTTGTAGCTGTAATGGACCAGCAGAGGTTACTGAACTAGTCACTGACTGTGTTTTATCTTACATTATATCAGGTACAAATGTTTAATAGTAATAAGAAGAAAAACATTAATTCAGTAATATTTAATAATTATTTAATTTTTAATCATGATGATTTTAGTTATTGGTTTTATAGTTTTTATGGCCTTTGGAATTTTGTAACTGTGTACAAAATTGCACACATTTAATTTTTTTATCTTTTTACATCACTATTACATAAATTATCTATTTCTATACTCAGCATTAAAAAAACTGATCCTGATTAAAAAATACTGAAATATGAAATCTCGAAAACCAAAACAAAATAGATTTATTGGCTACAACAAGGTTGTTGTATTCTAAATGAAAATGTTAATAAATGCCATCTACAATCTGTTTAAACCATTTACACTTTGAATAAATTCATTTGACAAACAATGACATGAAAAATGTGAAAACATGACAAAAAAAGTATTTCAGCGAAAATATTTTCTTTTCTTTAAGTAGACACTGATGCAATGAGTTCATTTAGCTGCTTTCTTCAGTTACTATGAGTCTTTTGAATGAGAATGAGATCAAGAGACACTGAGCAGTATTAAGAATCTAGCTTAAAAAGAGTTTGTATCTTTGCTGCATTATTTATCAGTTTCCTGTATGCGATATGTGTATTGTCTGTCCACAGGAATGTTGGAAAATCAGCAGCAGGCCCTTTATATTACTACTGACGGACACAGGCATTGTTCTCAACCAGCTGTCTATAATCAACCTCAGTGTGCCTGCAGTCACTTGACTGGCTCATGAGACCACATGCCCATTAGTAAAATCATTGAGAAGGCTTTTTCTCCCAGAGAATCACTGACTCTCAGCTTGATTGATGGAATCTGAGAGTGTGGTGGAGAGAAGAGAGGGAGAGGTATTCTTTCGAGGCGAGATGCATGACATATGGTAGGGGGAGATATGAACGGTTACCACTTGAGCCTCAAATCCCAGGCAGATGTGACCTCAGGCCATGAAGGAAAGAGAGAGATGGAGAGAAACACCAGATTGTTTGAGGAAATCAGTTGCAGAATAGCAGAGAGAGGGGAATAATCTTTAACTAAGACTCCCACAGGACTGAATGTGTGTGAGTGTAAGTGTGTGTGTGTGTGTGTGTGTGTGTGTGTGTGTGTGTGTGTGTGTGTGTGTGTGTGTGTGTGTGTGTGTGTAAGTGTGTGTGTGTGTGTGTGTGTGTGTGTGTGTGTGTGTGTGTGTGTGTGTGTGTGTATACCATATTCAGAATCTCATGACTTGCCCCACAAACAAGTGCGCTTGAACTCAGCGCTGTGGTCATGATGAGCCTCAGAGCATTAGCAAAATGAAGCCAGTGAGCTGATAATAGACTTATGGTTTCTGTTTAAAGATTGTATTGGGGATAGACGCAATTACATATGTATTAAGTTTGACCAAAAAAAAAATTATACGATATGTTGCAACTGACAGAAATCTTTTGGGAGGATATACAGTAGGTGTTATGAGCAGCCAGAAAAGGCAACTTCACTCAAACCATAAGCCTAAACATTTTTTTTTTACCTCGCAATTCTTTATGAGAAGGAGAGGCAGAAAAATTATGCTGTTGCAGCTATGCTGCTGCTTCACTTATACTCTCTGCTGATGCTTGTGGTGTGAAACGGCTCATCCTTTACCTCCAGGACAGACGGATGAAGACGGTAATGTCATGTCTGTACTTATAAACTTGCAATGAAAAGTCTGAAAACTTAAAACCCTTTATGTACTCTCAGGTTTAGGTCCCTGTGGATATTTCCACATTCCTCTTATCTTCATAGATGTGCACTCTGTTGCCTCCAGTCCTTTTTCTCAATTTGATTTTTCCTCCCCCTCAGCAACACAATCTGATTTCTGGGCCACTGAATAACTGTATCTGTGGCCAAGTGACCTCAGGGTCATTTGCAATTTCCTTCTCTTACATATTTTTCTGCGATTCTCAATCTATTTCTCAAACTTTCGCCACTCGCAAAGATTAGATGTCCTAGCCCCAAAGATGATAGACTGACCTTCTCAATGGCAAGTGTCGTCTATAGAAATGAATATCATAATAATAATTATACTGCTTTGATTATGGCACATGCCATTGTGAGGCATATCCAGATGAAGAATGAAGCCATCCAGGCAGCAGAGGCCATTCAGATTCATTGTGTCGCTGCTCAAAAGAATATGTTGGATTCGCGCTTTGATGTCCGTGTAGTTTCTCAAGGGCGATTCACACCAGCTTATGTAAGGGTTAAGAGTCAAGAGTTTTGAGACACTGACAAAGCCAAACGACCTGTTATGACCAGAGTAAAAATACAGACATGCTAGCACAATGAAAAACTGTAATGATATTTCTAGATGTTGGTGTACAATATAAATGACTGTTTCTGGTCATTTACAGACAAGAGTTTATGGAAAGGAAGTGAGAGTGTTACAGAAGTAAAGAGAGATGTGTGGCTGTGTAATGGTGTGGAAGAGTGAGCTTCCCGTGTTTTTAGTTGCACAGCTGTTGGGGTGGACCCACTTTCAAACCAGCACTCTTTCATGAATCTAGTGCACACTGTACCTACAAACATTAAAATCAAACTGTTTTGGGTTTTGATGGAATAGTATGTAAACGCTTAACTGTCGCTGTCACTACAATATATGCAATTTAATCATTTTATTTAAAAAAAAAAAAAAAGGTGTTATAAAATATTATTTCACTCATTATGACCTTTTTATTTGACCTCCACCAATTAATTTCAATAGTGATGATAATAAGATGTAAGCAAAGTCAGCATATTAGAATGTTTTCTGAAGGAACGCTGAAGACTTGAGGAATGACGGCTGAAAATTCAGCTTTGGCATCACAGGAATAAATTACATTTTAAAAATGTATTTAAATAAAAAATCAGGTTATTTAAAATTGTAATCAAATTTCACAATATTTCTGTATTCTACTGTAGTTTTAATAAATAAAAGCTGCATTGGTGAGCTGAAGAGGCTTCTTTTAAAAACATAAAAAACAACAACATTTTATTGCAGTTTGCATTTCCATACAAGGAAATGCACCACTATAACTCTTGTGTAATATACAAATGTCATTCATATGTAACTCTTCTGCTGTGTTCACCTTGTTTTGGTCATTTCAAAACCCCTATGAGTTTCTTTACGAATGCAATGAATGTTGCAGAAAGACATTTTGCAGAATGACTTCAGAAGCCTTTTTTTGTTTGTTTGTTTTGTATTTTTATATACCAATTCTCGTTCACACAAAAGGCTACAATAATACTTACTGTATCTCTAAAGTTGTAATAATCGTTATTTTGTAGTTGAAAAAAATTCCAGCTGATCAGAATCCATCCAACTTTAAAAAGCTTGGTCATATAAAGCAGATGACGAAACTGCAGCACACACTTATAACAAACAGACCAATTGATGGATGTTAATGTAGTTATTGTTATATTTATCTTTATATACTGAGTATAGAAATCACATAATTAAAATAATCACGTTGTTGCTTTGCGGCCTGAAATGAAGATGGACACAGTTTTTTTTTTAGCCGGCTGTACCGTATTTACTCAGTGCAACTTTTAAAATCCAAGTGAAAGGTATAAAACCAACATGTCTGAAAAATAAAAAAAAAACTGAATCAGTGACTTGGAAAAAGGATCACAATGTCAGTATTTTGTTGAACCACCTTTAGTTTCTGTCTCTCTGGACTTTGCAGTATTTGCCCACTATTCTTTGCAGAACTGCTCAAGTTCAGTTAAATTTGATGGTGAGCGTTTGTGGACTATAAGGCCCTGCAAGGACATTCACCTCTTTCTCCTTCAAACACTGTGTGCTCAGTGTGCTTTGGGTCATTCTTGTCATGTTGGAAGATAAAACATTATCCCTTTGACAACTTTCTGGCAGAGGGCAACAATTTTTTCTCAACATTTTGCCACATCCATTTTTCCTTTTATCATGACAAGTTCTCCTGTCCCTGCTGCAGAGAAACATCACATAACAGGATATGACCAACATTTGGATGGTGAGCTAAATTGGATTTCCGCAAGACATATTGTTTGATGTCGAGGCCAAATATTTCAATTTTAGTCTTATCTGCCTCAGAATCTTCAAGGTGTGTTTTAGGCAAAGCTCGGTCATGTCTGCATGAGGCCTTTCTTGAGGAGTGGCTTTTTTCTTGCAACCCTCCCATACAAGCCACATTTGTGGAGAATTTGTGATATTATTGTCACATGCACACAATGACCATTTATGACTTTTTGTCATAAAGTCCTGCATCTCCTTCAGAGTTGCTGAAGATCTCTTGTCACCTCTCTGACCAGTTTTCTTCTGGCTCTTTAATCCAGTTTGAAGCAACGTCCTGATACAGGGGTGGTCTGGGTTGTACCAAATACCTTCCACTTCTTAATAACATACTTCACTGTGCTTCTAGGCATTTATGAAGCCTTTGACATTTTTTTGTATCCATCTCGACATGTGCCTGTCAACAACTTTATCCCAGAGATTTGTTTAAAGTGTCTTGCCTCCCATAGTTGATTGTTTGCTTCAGTTGCACTACCAAGGACTGAAATGCTCCAGGAAATTAATTTTCATGCTGAGCTGATCAAAATGACCACAACTGATTACAGTAAAACGTCAAATAGCTTTGTGTACCAAGGTGATAAGTTTGTGTAAGAAGGTGATTAGCTACACCTGATTGAGTTTACAAGCCATTTTTAGGAGGGTGGTGATCCTTTTTGGTGGTGATTTTATTTTTTCGACATGTTGGATAAAACAAAAAGAGTCTGTCTTGATTTCAGGCTGAAAGCAACAAAATTTGATTATTTTAAGTGTGGGGGGGGGGGGTGATGCTTTTCTATATCCACTGTAGTTATTGTTCTTGTTGTGAAAAGGGCATTATGCGATATGGTTAAGGGGTGGGGTTACAGGGTTTAAAAACTATACCAATATGATATATTTGTGTTATACTGTTTGTTGTTATATAATCCTCAAGAGAGTTGAGAATTTCAACGGGGCTGTGTTGAGGTTGGGCAGGATCAAATTTTCTACAGCACCAGTTCCCTTATGAGACTGCCCAGCTCAATAACAGAAATCTTTCCCTCTCTCCCCTCCTCAATGTAAAAACACAAGTTTTCAGCATGCTTCCCACCCCCTATCTTCCTCTAAGTCATACTGAAATCTCATTCCATTAGTTTTCCTTCCCTGTCTTCTGTTCTCAGCTCATTTTTCTGTTAGGAATGGACAGAGATGTGGTTTTCTCATTCTGTCTCCTCCATCTTAGCCCAGAACAGTTATGAATTTAGGGTTATAATCATCATTGAGCTCTTGTGTGATATATGCTTGCCCCTGTGCTGTCCTAATGGCTGCCTAATCTGTGCTCAGTAAGCTGTATGTGTAACATTCCCACTGGACTCAACTGAACAACCTTGCATAAAGGACTGTGGGAATGAATTCTCATTCTTACCTCCTCTGAGGAGCAGAAAATGTGTAAAACAGTGTAAAATCCATTAGGAATTTTTGCAGGATACGTCATAGACTTTCACCTATGTGGTGGCCTTATTCTTCCTCACTGTGACTTCTGCACCACAGAACAATATATCTAATTAAAATATGTTGATTAACTAGGACTGAGCATTTGTATGGTTTGTTAGAGGTTCATTATAGGCTAAGGCTTCTCTGCAGCTCCCTCAGGTTATAATCTACTGTAAATGTCCTCACTGGCAATGGGTAATTTAAGGGGAAGCTGCTTAGCTTTTAATGCTTCTTCACATAGTGGGATTTGGGCTTACATTTTACAACCAGTTGGTTTAAAGCTGAAGTGTGTAATTTGTTCAATTTAAAAATATATTTTACTATCATATTCACTGGCAACTATAAGAGAGCCATTCATGGATTGATTCTCACTGAAAATATAAATCTCTGTTATATCTTTTAATATCTCTGTCAGATATATATATATATATATATATATATATATATATATATATATATATATATATATATATATATATATATATATATATATATATATATATATAGCTGCCTCCTCCCTGATTGTCACCGGCACCCCGTCCTAAATTGCCGCCCTTCACCAGGCTCCCGACTGGAGTGGGTGTGTGAGAGGAGCGGCGCTGGTCGAGTCAGGGCTGGCGGCGTGTGATGGGGCACACCTGAAAGAAATGAAGCCTCATCACCGCCGCTGTTTAAAAGCCCAACGCGCCTCTCCTCGGGAGACTGGTCTCTTTCCCGTGCATGCACACTGGTGTCCTCGTGGGTCCAGGAAGGGTGCGTTGAGGGACTCCCGCGCTACCAGAGATGTGAGCTGCCGGACCCGCGATCCGGATGGGAACCGCACCCGTTTACACGGCCGTCGGGCCAGGATGCCGGGCCGTCCATCCCCTGCCAACGAGAGTGATGCGGCCGCTAGAGGAAGCCGCCGCCCCTCGGGCCCCGGATTGAAGAGGGGAGTGCGTGCAGCCGCCGGACTCCGCCCCTTACCTGGACCCTTCCTCCATGAACACTGCCCGACCCACACAAACCCAACAGCACGACGAGGACACCAGATTCCCTGTTTATTTTGGACACTCTTCCCCTTTGGCCACCTTTATTCCCTATTTTATTTGATTTTTCTGTTAATAAAAGCCTCTCCGAGGCCTGACGCTACGCCCACTGTGTCTGTCTAGTGCTCCTCCCGCCACAGTGGTAAAGAATGCGGGCAAGGCGGAGCCTAGACAGCGCAGTTGGGAAACATCTGGTGACGTCACTCCCTCTCGCTTGCAAACGTTCGTGAGAACCCGGACTGGGACGGAGGAAAACCAGGGACAGCCTCCCAGCCACAAAAGGGGTAAGTGACTTCTCTGTTATGGTCATTTTACCCTGTGGTTGGTTGAGGCTGTCACTAAAACCCGGTTTCTCTGTCCCTGTTCCGGCGCGCTGCGAGAGGGAGGACCGCCCGGAGAGGTTGAGGATGGTAGCACTCCCTGTCTGTCTTGTGCTCCTCCTGCCACAATATATATATATATATATATATATATAAATATATATATATATGAGTGAGAGAGAGACAAAGAGAGTTAGAGGAAAGGAGTGTCTAAAAGCAAGTTTAGTGAGGCGTTTAGTGGCTGTTAGTTTGGTGCAGGCAGTTGGCCACAGTCGAGTGCTTTCCTGACAGACATCAGAGCTGTTAATTCTCTACATGAAACATGAAAGCCTGCCCTGACTCTATCACTTCAGAGATGAAACAACAATCTCTCTTCCTGCAGTTTTGACAATGTACTATAGAGCCTGCTTGGGGAGGCGATGGGCCTTTTGTGGCACATTTAGTGAAATTAAAAGGAGCGGCAGAATCAGTATGCAAACTTATAGATTCTGGATTACAAGAGGAAGTGGTAGTTTTGGTGTCTTAAAAGTCTGATAAAGTTCTTTGGGAATAAAACAATTTCTAGTACATTGCATGTCTAGAAGTAGACTATTAAGGACTACTTTTAACCTAGTTATCCAATAAGTGTGAGGCTAACGGATGAGAGCCAGATCATTGGTTGTCCCCAGGAATGAAATGTTCAGTTGTCCAATTTGTGGAAATTTGGACAGATGTACAGTTTGGACGCTGGGCAGAGAAACAATGAGAAATTTGCATTAATTCAAGCTGGAAAGTTATCAGCTTAATGCGTTTCCCATCCAAGAACTGAAGGGAGTGGAATTCATTCTGGCTCTTGGTTTTGCTGCCCATCCTATTGGGAGACAATTACCAGAGCGCTTCAAAAGCTGGCTATGGGCAAGATTAGCTCCATTTCCGGGAAGGTGATCAAAGCAAATGTCTTGCTGCTGGATCTGCTCTGCCCTGGGTCTGTGTGGCAGAAGAGACAGAGAGGGTGGAATGCCTTTGGCCCTCATCATCTTTCAGGCCCAACCCATCGGCTTTTATGGCAGGCTGTAAAAAAAAGGGTTAGAAAAAAAAGAAGCTGTTCTTCAGATCTGGCCACGCAGCACAGATGTCCTCCTCCATGTCACAGCGGCTGGCAGATTTCACTAACGAGGAGACGGACTCCCTCGTGTTTGCATGGCAGATATAGCAGAGATTTAATCCATCCTGGGGTGCTGTGGCTCTTCACTAAGTGTGACTAGAAAGATCTTTTGTATCAGGCTTAAAGGGTTACTTCACCCGAGAATGAAAATTTGTCCAACTTCTACTCACCCTCGAAGCATCCTAGGTGTATGTGACTTTCTTCTTTCAGAATAATCTGATTTTAGTTATATTAAATATTATTCCTTGCTCTTGGAAAGACTTTCAATGGGAGTAAGCGGTTGTTTGTTGTCAAGTGTTCAGAAGACGTGAAATAAAGTGTGCAAATCTGTAATAAAACGTCCCTTACACGGCTCCGGGGAGGGGGGGGGGTGAATAAAGCCCCCTATGGCGAATTAATTAATTGTTATGCCCGCCAGGTCTTTGAGCCAGTCATGTGACTGAAAACTATGAATAGTGAGTTGTGGCAAGACCATTATTTTTGCAATTCAGTTTGGGGAAGCCAGTGGTGCAGAAATTCCACACTCCAGATTTTAGTCCTAAATAGATTTGCCTCTCTATTCACTTAATGGAAATGTGACCTGTGAGATATGAAAACAACAGTGTTTAGCCCCTTTTGAATGTTTCAACTTTCTCAACCGTCCTAACAGCTAAAGCACATGTCTGCATTCTTGCACTAAGTTGCACTAGGTCATTTTTCTGTTCATGTTGCTTGTCCTTGGTCTAGTGATGTGCATTACAGAAGCAAATGTTTTCAATTACCAATGTTAATATAGAAATCTTGCATTTGCATTTATGACAATAGGAACGTTTCCAATAACAGGGGGAATACTAAGAAAATGAATAGAATTTAGCTGGTCACGTGATGATAAAATCAGCTTGTATTGGTTGCTCATACAACTCATGTTACTGTATATGATTTTAAACATAGGCCTATTTAAACATTTAATTGTCAGTGTTCTGATGTAATGGAAGTAGTGAACGACAGATCTTTTTTTAGTGCTGCGAAGTACATCTGAGTGAAATGGATCATTGAAAAATAAAAAAAAGGGTATGACAGAGACCCTACTCTATTAAAGAGATATATTTCATCAATAGTCTTCCTAGTTTTTATGAAGTTATGAGGAAAGATGCTGCGGAGAGAAAACCTTGGTGGAGCTGGAAGCACTTGATTGATTTATAAATAATTCACTGGCTGAGAGCCTCTGTCTTTTTTGTTGTCTTTCCTTTTTTAATTTTTTTTATAACTATACCTTTTCTAGAGAACTAATTATTGAACTCATAAGGCGATATTAAATATCACATGAGAGGATGTTATACATGCAAACACACCTTCATACCTTTCACATTAACCAAATCTGAATTTTCCGTGTCTCCTTGATTACTCCAAATATAATCACGCTGTTAACACCGTATCACAATGAGCTTTTAATCACAATGTAACAGGTTATTAGACACTGATGAGGGAGCTTAATTTGTTCATGTTTTGGGGCATCTGCTTGGTCAAACCTGCATGATCCTTTATGTTTAAAAATAGTTTTGGGGTCTCACTAGATCCATCTCCTTTTTGAAAGCAACATGTTTAATTTGTTTGACCTGTCATTCAGTGAAAGTCAAGGCAAGGCTGCAGATGTTGCCTTTGCAATAATTCATGATTATCTTCAATCACTTTCTTTAACGAGCTTTTTGTCCCCATGGTGACGGAGAGAATGAGTCTCAATATGACAGGGGAGACAGATGTCTATAAAAACAAAGCATCATGAAAGATTCACGTGTTTTATTAAAACATAGAAAGAAGGTCAACAATACGTGTTTTGTGAAAAGGATCAGTGAGGCGGGAAGGATCGTGTTGTAGAGTTGCATGGCGGCACTGCAGCACTGCTAAAAAAAAACATTTATCTTCACAACGTTTTAGCACTCATTTTGAAGAAATCTAACAGAGATAACTTTGATAACATCTTAAATTTGATCAAATATAAATACATTCTTGCTTAAAATAAACAGAGGCTCATAGCAACAATACTAGAACTGGCACTGTATTACAAAATGGACAAAATGATATGTGATATGACCATTCTTATATATATATATATATAAAAAAAAAAACTCAGTTTGTCATATAGCACAACCAATATTGCTTCATTAAAATATTTTCTTCTTGTCTTTAGAGGGACCATATTTTGAAGCCATAGTTGCAGGTAAGTGTAACAGCTCACAGACTTTCACATATCTAACATGCCTTAATCTCACCTACAATGTAAAACTGTGCATATTTTGTCCTAAGTCAATATTTCTACCTAATTTGACCCTTTAAAAATGACTTTTGTCAGGGCTGCATTTCATGAGAGCATTGTAAAGCCTAGATTGTTCTTAGAGACCATTGCTATCAATGGTTTCTGTGATCTACTTAAGTATACGATTTAGGGTTTAGAGGTTTAGGTCTAGGCACAACTGTTTTTTAGCTAGTCACCTGACCTGTAAATGTCATGTGACTGTTTAGCCTGGAGTCAAAGAAAAATTCTGTAATAGATTGCAAAACAGGAACACGGACGGTCCAAAACCTTTCACTAACAGCCATTCTAAACAGCGATATAAAGGCATTAAGCAGAGGGATATATGCATTTTAATTTCTAAATATCAAGTCCATTTAAAACTCTCCAGAACAAAACTGGGCACTGGTGGAATATCTTCTATATGATAATGACATATGTTACTTATTCAAAGTGCATGGCTGTCAGTGGTGAAAAATGCTTTTTGCCTCCAGAGTGTGTAGTTAGCACTTTGATGATGGTCAGAGAGGCTTGGAAGATTTCTGTACAAATGAGAGGTAATTATTACGCAAGATGTTTCCTGGCCTCAAAAGATCTTTGGCTGAGCAAAAAAAGAAAAAAAGTACCACAGTGGTCTCACTTTAGCTCATTTACACATGAATAATCAGTGTGTGGGTTTGTTCTCATGCACTGAAGTAATTGGAATCAGTAAACCTCAGCAGGGTTCTTGTTATTGCATCTCCCTGTCCTCTCGCTTTAATATAGTTGTTGGACATGATTTAAATCAAATCATTAAATTCCCACTTGAATATAGCTAAAGATAAGTGGGGTCGACAATAAAATGACAAAAACTAGTTATGGACCAAGGCATAGACTAATTAATCAGCCAACATTTGACTATTTAAACATAATTGGCTAACCGGGCGAATGCCTTTTTCTATCCCATTATCAGAGTTTTTATCAATATTTTGACTTAGTTTTAAAATTACTTCCATTTTTTTCTGCTTAAATTTTTATTTTAGTTAAAGTTTTAGTCATTTTGTTGTTTGTTTGCTTTTTTAAACATGTCTATATAGCTTTTATCTATTATATATTATTTTTATATATTAATTGTAGTTATTTTAACATTAAGTTCAACTTTTGTGTCATGTTGTTGACTAATACAAAAATAAACAAACAAACAAACCCCCAAAAAATCCTTTTAAAATCCTTATCTGTATCGACCACTGACAAAAACCCATACAGCCACTGAACTCCAAACAGTGTAGTCGTTCAGTCTCACCTAATAGCTGCATCCCATGGGCTATCTCCTAATATATTCCGTCTTTCTCTGTGTCTGTGTGTTCTAGTTGTCATTGCTGTGGTAGTTCTGGTCCTGATCCTCCTCCTGGCCGTCATTCTGAGATATATGTACAAGCACAAGGGCACATATCATACCAATGAAGCCAAGGGCACAGAGTTCGCAGAGACAGCAGACGCTGCTCTGCGTGGAGACCCTGCCCTGCAGGACGCCATGGATGAGAGCAAGAAAGAGTATTTTATATGAAAAACAATAGCTGGCCCTTTATTCACATCATAAACTCCTAGGCTCACATGATGCCTCAATCCTGTTTGCTGGAGCAGTGAAGTAACTGACTGAGCTCCCACGCAAGCAGAAACTAACAAGAAGAGTATTCAGAAATTCCGCTATATTTTAATATCTGGGATCATTTATATTTATTTGTTCCTGAAAAAGAGATAACAGTGAGCATACATGAAAAAAAATATGCTGCACTCCTTGTAAGGCTGAGAGTCTGAACAAACATCAGCTCAAGAGATTGAGATGATATTCAGACGAAGGGAAGGAAAGTCTTTGATCTTATTAGACAAGATATGAATGTGAATGATAGGTGATATTTCAGGACATTTAAATGTAAAATTTAAAGAACACTGTAAAAAACAAAATCAAGAATGTGAAATTAATTGGTCTCATATCTATATTTTGTATACTGTATATGACATTAATAAGAATCAGGGGTCAGATTCTTCTTTCTAAGTAAGAAGTTAAATTCAAAACAGTTTGTTCACTTTCTTAAGAGCATCTTATTTTTTAAAGATGAAAAGATCTCTGGTGTGTCTGATTGTATGGCAGTTCTTGCTAAAGACTCGCTGATCAACTCAATGTAAAACACCTCAAAAGCATATTTTTGATCTGCCTGCAAATTAATGTAATGATTGTAATACACATTTTCTTCCTGACTGACTTTACAGGATTTCAGTACTCAATCTCACATTGCCATGTATTTACTGAGCCGGTCTCAAAATTGCACTCCATCTTTCTTGCACTAGGACATATAGCTCATTAAGCATATAAGAATATATACATATGAAATAGGAAGGAAAATAATCCAATAGGAAAAACAGTGGAAGAATAGCCATTGGGTTATTAGAGGCAGAAATATGTCTTATCCTTATTATTTACATACATTTAGGGGAGAGCGGGGTCGAAAGTAACGTGGGACGAAAGTAACAAAGCGATTTTCTCAGAGCCTATTACTGCATTTGCATTCCCAGCTATGACGGTATATTCAGCATTCAATCCTTGATGGAGCTGAGAAATATCACGTGATTTCCTCATCATTTTCCGCAGTTAGGTCGGTAAAACTATTTTCGAGTACAAAAAGTAAATTATGGAAGCGCTAATTTTTTTAAATTAGTTGTGTTGTTTTTTTTGTTTCATGTGTCACAGTAATGATCAATCTACAGGTTATTTAGTGCTTTAACACATCCTAAAGTTTGCATTATCAAAGTTTTTTAGTATAAAAGTAAATCAGGTTTAAATGCCAGGAGTCCCTGTCGGGACGAAAGTAACAGTTGTTACTTTTGTCCCGATACAGTGACAAGAAGTATTTATTTTGTTCCGGTACATGCTATTCTGTGAATTTCTGTCTCTTGCATCATTTATTAAAATGTTTATGTCATATTATACCAAAAGAATGTCTGAGTGAGGGTCAGAAAGACAAACAGTGGTCTGGTTTTATCCAGATGTTTATGAGAGAGCGTTTCTGGACATAGAGGAACATCTGGGCAGCTCTTACCTCGCATTTACCTTAGTTATATTTAGGTTTTAGCCATACCTTAGCTTTTACACCCCCAGCTATGAATTTGCAGTGTTTCCAGATGTTTTAATGCACATTTTGAATTTATGCATAAAAACAACTGGATGGAAACATGAATAGGCCTACTGTTACATTATGTTTAGAATTTATATTATGCCAATGTAATTTAATTATTATATTGTTCATTCTGTTGAAAAAATGTTTTATAAAAATACACTGAAATAAAAAAATAAAAAAATAAAGTTTGTACAGTCGGGTTTTGAGACATTTGATGAAACTTAAATTTAAAATAAAAATATAAATATGTAATTTAATATTTTTTTTACAAAAATAAAAGACAGAATATGTTTGCAGTTACATATTAACAAGGTCATAGTCAGGTATACTTAATAAAAATAAGAGTAACAGAAAATAAATCTAGCTTATATTGTTGTGTTACTTTTAACCCACCTGTGTGTTACTTTCGTCCCAACCGATGGGGTCAAAAGTAACAATGTGCAACTTATGTTCAAATTGAAATTATACTGAAGCCTTTCTACATTTCTACAAAATACCACCTGGTATTGATAGACCACACTTATGAGTTATTGACCACAGCAGAAATATATCTCTGTCTACAACATTATCTTTTAAAATGATGTTTTTCTGAAAAATGGTACTTTCGCCCCTGCTCTCCCCTACATGTAGTCATTTAGCAGACGCTTTTATCAAAAGCAACTTATAAATGAGGACAATGAAAGCAATCAAAATCAACAAAAGAGCAATGATATACAAGTGCTATAACAAGTCAGCTTAAATGCAGTACACATAGCAAGGGCTTTTAAATAATATGATAAAAATAAAAGTGACTTTGTGATTCTTTGGGATGGCACAATCAAGCAACGTTCACTTGCAGAATGCAAGCTTCTAGAGGGCACATAAGTCTGAAGTCATGAATTTAGGTAAAGGAGTGCAGAGCCAGTGGTGGTTTTGTATGCAAACATCAATGCCTTGAATTTTATGCGAGCAGCTATTGGTAGCCAGTGCAAATTGATAAAAAGAGGTGTGACATGTATTCTTTTCGGCTCATTAAAAATTAATCTTGCTGCCGTGTTCTGGATTAATTGTAAAGGTTTGATAGAACTGCTGGAAGACCTGCCAAGAGGGCATTGCAATAATCCAGCCTGGACAAAACAAGAGCTTGAACAAGGAGTTGTGCAGCATTTTCTGAAAGAAAGGGCCTGATCTTCTTGATGTTGAATAAAGCAAATCTGCAGGATCGGACAGTTTTAGCAATGTGGTCTGTGAAAAATTTTGCTGATCATCAATCAGAACTCCAAGGCTTCTGGCTGTTTTTGAATGAGTTATGGCTGATGTGCCATACACTCTCACCTAAAGGGTGCATATTAGTACCTTTTGAAGGAGTACCACCCCAGTGATGGCTTTTGTGCCTTTATTTTTGAGATTGTAGTTGTTAAAGGGTTAGTTCACCCAGATAGCAAATTTATGTAATTAATAACTTACCCTGATGTTGTTTCAAACCCGTAAAACCTCAGTTTATCTTTGGAACACAGTTTAAGATATTTTAGATTTAGTCCGAGAGCTCTCAGTCCCTCCATTGAAGCTGTGTGTACGGTATACTGTCCATGTCCAGAAAGGTAAGAAAAACATCATCAAAGTAGTCCATGTGACATCAGAGGGTCAGTTAGAATTTTTTGAAGCATCGAAAATACATTTTGGTCCAAAAATAACAAAAACTACGACTTTATTCAGCATTGTCTTCTCTTCCGTGTCTGTTGTGAGAGAGAGTTCAAAACAAAGCAGCTGGATATCCGGTTCACTAACGAATCATTCAGTTCACCAAATCGAACTGAATCGTTTTAAACGGTTTACATCTCTAATACGCATGAATCCACAAATGACTTAAGCTGTTAACTTTTTTAATGTGGCTGACACTCCCTCTGAGTTCAAACAAACCAATATCCCGGAGTAATGCATGCTCTCAAACAGTACACTGACTGAACTGCTGTGAAGAGAGAAATGAAGATGAACACCGAGCCGAGCCAGATAACAAACAATAGACTGACTCGTTCACGATTCAAGAACCGGTTGCATCGGTTTTCGGATCACCAGTAGTTCTTTCTTTTGCGGTCGACGTAATGGTGTCATTTGCGATGATTGCTCTTGATTCAAGCCTTCGGTTTACCCGCGCTCATAACACTAGCGCAGAATCAGTTCAGAATCAATCACCAAAAGAATCAGTTCAGTTCAGACGCCCTGTGTGTCGGTCTGCTTCACGCTGAATCACATATGCGCAGTATCATCAGCTCCTCGGTTCACGAATCGGACGCGTCTGACAGAAACGGTTCTTGACTCGTGAACAAGTCAATGTTTTGTTCGTTATCTGGCTCGGCTCGGTGTTCATCTTCAGTTCTCTCTTCAGCAGTTCAGTCAGTGTACTGTTTGAGTACATGAATTACTCTGGGATATTGGTTTGTTTGAACTCAGAGGGAGTGTCAGCCACATTAAAAAAGTTAACAGCTTAAGTCATTTGTGGATTAATGCGTATTAGAGAGGGGAACCGTTTAAAACGATTCAGTTCGATTTGGTGAACTGAATGATTCGTTCGCGAACCGGATATCCAGCTGCTTTGATTTGAACTCTCTCACACAACAGACACGGAAGAGAAGACAATGCTGAATAAAGTCATCGTTTTTGCTATTTTTGGACCAAAATGTATTTTCGATGCTTCAAAAAATTCTAACTGACCCTCTGATGTCACATGGAGTACTTTGATGATGTTTTTCTTACCTTTCTGGACATGGACAGTATACCGTGCATACATTTTCAATGGAGGGACTGAGAGCTCTCGGACTAAATCTAAAATATCTTAAACTGTGTTCCAAAGATAAACGGAGGTTTTACGGGTTTGAAACAACATGAGGGTAAGTTATTAATTACATAAATTTGCTATCTGGGTGAACTAACCCTTTAACCATGAGCATTATACTTTGGTGATTCTAAATATAACAGTTTCTTCTGCTTGTGAAAAAAAAAGATTGTTGTAAGAATATCTATGATGTAATTGTTAGACTGAACTAATAAAATATTTGCTTGTAATTATAAGCAGTAGAGTTAGTCAGTGGAGTAAATAAATTAGAAAAATATATGCTTCAGATGCCTTAATTTTTTTTTTCATATATGTTAATGCTTTAGCAACAAATAAAATGAATTATATTTCTTGTTGTTCTAGTTGCCTTTTTTCAGTTTCCCAATGTTATCGAAGGAAGGAAGGAGAGAAAGTGTACACTAAAAAATGAAAAGTTTCATCATATACTCAAGCTTGTATGACTTTCTTATTTATAGCAGATTATTCTAAGCTGCTCTTCACAATGAATTAAAAGTAAACCGTGACCATAGCTGTCAAACAAGATTTTCAGTGAATAATAGTTACATTTAGGTCTGTTCCACACATAGTGTTTTCAAATGGTTTAGAAGACTTGAAATAAAGTGTGTGAGTCATATACTTTTATGATGCTTTTATAGTGCTGCTTTTGCTCAAATCTTCTTTTATTTTCCACAGAAAAACAAAAAAATAGTCATTCAGGTTTGGAACGACGTGACGGTGAGTAAATGATGACAAAAGTTTAATTTGTGCATGAACTATTTCCTTTAAGCTTACAGCAACTGGCAGTAAAGAGAGCTCCTGCTGTGCTCAGTTTAGTGATTTTTGGATCAAACAACCAGGCTTTGGGCCATTGATAGTTTCAGTTCCTCTTCATGGAGGAGTAATTATTACAGGTGTTGCGTTTTTGCGTCTCCTGGGAAACCAGAATGTGCAAATAAAATACTGAAATATTATCTCATGCAAACACTTTGTGTGGTATTGGGACATGGAGTGCTATAAATATGATTTGAGTTGATGTGTACTGTGATAAATCACTTTTCAATGAGATCTGTTCTGGACGATTTTTACCAAAAAATGCACGCATTATTCAAAGGCCAGTACAGATGCTGATGCAACAAAATGAAAATGCCAGACGCTTTGGAGGTGAGCTACACCACGAGAATCCACACGAGTGAGAGATATTTTTCTTTTGATTAATTTTTTGCTTCAAGGATGGAGGCTGAAAATAAGCCCTGAGCACCAAATCTCATCTCACCTTCTCACCCCTCTTCCTACATCCAGCGCTCTTGATTAATGACACCTCACCACTAAAGGTTTCTGCTGTGCTTTTTTAACATCTGAAAGGACAGTTTTGTGTTATAACTAGACTTTCTGTCATCACTTATATTTTGATAATCAACACTGACACCTCTATGATTAATCATCCACAAGCAGGAGTGAAATGTGCATGAGGACACAATTATCACCTCCCACAATGCTCCAACACCAATGTTTATTTCCTGCAGTCACGTCTCTTCATCATTCCTTAACTGTTTCTGAAAACATTTGAAACTTTAAACATGTTCCCAGAGGTTTGACATTATTTTGAGTTTGAGTTATGAGTACATTTCTAGCAAATTTTCATTCTGGTGTTAACGGGTCCTTTAATATACACTTGGCTGTCATTTTCTAGTGAAACCTGTTAACAAATTTTAGACAAGACAGAAATTATCTATTGCAGTGAGCAGTATGTCAATACAGCATTTATTTTTTTATTTTATTTTTTTTTCTTAGTTGTGCGGAAGTCGAGCAGACATGAAATAAGACATGGATTTGTCAACAAAACAATGCATAAGTGAACAGAGAATTGAAACTACGTCAGCACATCAGTTTTCCACTTTTCAAGCAAAACCCTCTTCTGTGACATTTCTGATGATTGAGTATTGAGAATCCCTCTTCACAAAATGCAGTACCTCTTGCCAAGCACAAATTGCTTTTGTAACATTTTGATTTTACTAAAATAACACTGGAGGGGAATGCAGTTGCAAGATTCAAGACTGTTCCCAACTGAGTTTAAAGCTTGACAGGCTGTTTAATTTAAAAGTGCTGAATATCAAAGTGACCGCTTCAATACAGAGGCTTTTGATATCATCAGCTGCTTTCCCAGTTCGTCTTTTTCAAGAGTTTGTAAAATGTATTTTATTTTATTTACTTTTTACCACAAGGGCACTTCCACAAAATACCATTTAAACAAACAAAATATATTATATATCATATATATATTAAGCATCACAACTGTGTTATTAGCATTAATATTAATAAGAAATGTTTTATGCAAATCAGCATAATGTTTTACAAAAGAAATTCATTTTTTTTTTAAATATTGATGTTTTGCTGTATTTTTGTTCAAATAAATGCAGCCTTGGTAAGCAAGCAGCTTTTTCCAACAACAAAATGTATTACTTTTCAGAAAAAAAAATGAAAAGAAAATCGACTACTTTCTACTTTTCTTGCTGCCATTAGCCAATGTGCATCGTTTTAGCAGATATTTGACTTAAATTAAAAATACCATGTTATTTTACAGGGTACTAATGACAAACAAGCATTGTAGTTATTCAGTACCCTCTTGGTCTCTAAAGCGCACTTGAATCTTGTTCATTAGACATGACGTTAAGGTGCCTTGGAAGTCTTGAGATTTGTAAGACTAAATGTTGCCATGATGAAACACTGTATGTCTTTACAAACCAGTATGAGAGCGAGAGGAAGAGTAGATGAGAGGTGAAGTACACTATGATTTCCATTAACCTACTTTCCTCTAATCTCATTCTGAATTCAGCCACCGGTGCTCTGGGATCACACTCTTTCCTCTCTGACATAATGCTTGAAACAACAGCATCTCCAGCCCCAGCACTGCTGAGACTCCATCCAGCTGTGTGTCACTGGCAGGGTCAGAGCTGTGGCACAGAAGGCTGACATCTGTCCTTAGTGGGGTGGATTGAGGGAGCTGCTCTGCACAACTGGAAATCCAGCAGATATACTTAGAGCAGGAGGACAAGGTTGTTCATCTTGAAAATGACTGTGACTCTGGTCAACCTGGATGCCCTCTGCAGCTCCACAGGAGACTGTGGCCTGGCTCTGTTTACTGAACTCGCTTAAATCCACAGCCAAGGTGCTCTGACTCCTCCTCTGTCAGAGGACTTTACTCACGCAGGCTGGTGGAGAGCTGCTTATCGCACATGAATTACACTTGAATTCACTTATTTTTAAAAATCTAATTTATGTCAAATCAAGCTGTAAATTTTGCAAATTATGCAAAAAGTGTGAAAATATTTCTAGCCTTCATCCCCCATTGCATCTGTTTCCTGTCACAAGATGTTTATGACAGAGATACACAACTCAAGTCATACGATTGATCCCTGTCAGTGCAAACAATCTGCTGCACATGACAGTCATCTTCAGTGTGCAGATATTTGCTTTAAATCACAGTAATGATGCCAGTGGCTGTGCTTCTCTGACAGTCTTTTATGATCTTTTCAGAAACAAATCAAGGCAGAAAATACTTAGAAATAGCCAATGGTCCTTAAAGGACACTTTCGTGGTGCCATTTGTAAATGCCTGATGAAATTTCCATATAGAGTCAGCATTCTATGACAGTGTTAACTCTCTTAAGGAAACAAGCTGCTCACCACAGATCATTAGACAGTACAGGGGATGTATGAAATAACATAAACACAATATGAAAAAGGAAACCATTTGTAACCAAGACTCCCAGGCTATTTCCTACATCCGGAGAGGTTTGCGACTGGACAAAGGATGTTAGCTGTTAATGTGGTGAGGGATCTGTACTAGTGTGGGCAGTCATCTTGGCAAAGTCATTACATCTGACGTTTGCTCAGCCAAGTAATATGAGGTTTTTACAGGATCAGGTACATGATATGTTCCTAACACTGTTACATCTTGATATTCCAATACCATAGTGTTGGTGCCCTCATAAAAATCCCATTAAATGCTTTTAAGAATTTAGAATTTGGTTTTATAAGCTGAGAAACGAACAGATTTCCACCTTGAAAAACTAGGCATTTGTTCTTGAAGAATGGTGCTAGGTTTCACTGCACTAAGAACTTTTGGGTTCTCTTACGAGAGCTCTCTCGTACTGCGTCTTAGCTAAGACGCTACGGGAAAAGTCTCTTTTCACGAAATACTGAAGCAAAAAATTATCCTTAATTTTGTATTTTTGTAAAGCGCATTTGCAGCAGTACACAGCCATAGGCGAGACGGCTCGCTCGCTCATTGGCTTGTTCTGCGGCAACTGCACAGCCTATCGAGCGCAGGCTGATGCAACATCAGACCAATAAGGGCGCTTCGCGCCCTTCTTGCCACTTCCCGCCGAAACGGGTGTGGCCCAACCTATAAAAGGAGCTCGAAAAGGCTGACTCACCTGATTTTTCATCTCTTCAGCGAAGCTCACGCATCGCTGGATCACGAGGAAGCAAGCGCCGTCTGGAAGAGCATATCAGCAGGACGAGCCATCTTGAAGCCGCTGGCACCGCCGCCTTCCACTGCCGTTCCTGCTGCGCTATCCGGCGCCCATATCCTTTATAATCCTTGTTCTGTGATATTCTGTGTGTGTGTTCGCCCTGCGACGCACATTCACAAAAGAGCTGCGTCTTTTTAAAGATGCCTTCGTGCGGCTCGTGCAGAACCCCGCTCAGCGAAGGAGATCGTCATGTCATCTGCGTCTCCTGTCTGGGTGAAGACCATGCAGCGCTCGCGCTCGCTGATGGCGGATGTCCTCATTGCGAGTTGATGCCTATGGTGACTCTGAGGACTCGCCTGGCATCCTTCTCGAAGCCTGCATCATCCGCTGCGCCGCAGCGCCGTAAGAAGCGCCGCTCGCAGCGCCTACCAGAACCGCCTCCAGCTCGGCCGAGCTCGCCGGTTCCCTCCGCTTCGCCGGTCTCCCCTGCATCGCTTCCCGATGCTCAGCGTCCGCTGCTTGCCGACGCGTCATCGGAGGAAGTGGATCTCAGGCCCGCGTCGGAGGAAGAAGACACGTGCTCTCTGCTTGCTTCGGGCAGTGAGGGTTGGGCGAGCTCCGTGGATCTCGCGCCCGCTGCTCAGAGGCTGAGGAGCTGATGCGTGTACTCTCGTTGGCCGCGGCGAGCCTCGGCCTCGAGTGGTCTGCACCAGCGCCCCCTTCACGTTCCCGGCTGGATGGTAGCTATCTTCCGGATGAGCGCTCTTCCTCAAGCTCAAAACACTCCCCTTTTCTTCCTGAGCTTCACGAAGAAGTGGCGAAGGCTTGGGACGCTCCATTCTCTGCGAGAATCCACTCATCTGTTTCGTCAGCATTCTCCACACTGGACGGTGCTAAGAACAGAGGCTACCTGTCACTTCCGCCGGTGGAACAGGCTATAGCAGCGCACCTTTGCCCGCCCTCTGCTGGATGGCGGACTAAGGCGGCGTTGCCATCCGAAGCCTGCCACATGACGTCATCGCTGCTTGCACGGATATTCTCTGCTGCTGGGCAGGCTGCGTCTGCGTTACACACCATGGCGACGCTACAGGTTTTCCAGGGCGATCTTCTCCGCAAGCTGGATGAGATGGGACCTGAAGCGATCTGTCTCGCGGATCTGAGGAGTGCTTCGGATCTCTCCCTCCGCGCTACTAAGTCCGCTGCACAGGCCATGGGACGGGTTATGGCTTCCGCTACGGTGGCTGAGAGGCATTTGTGGCTGACGCTTTCTGACATCAAGGAGTCTGAGCGCGCTGCGTTTCTTGACGCTCTGCTAACTCCTGCCGGCCTCTTTGGATCTTCCGTCAACGAGTTTGTGGAGAGATTCGCCGAGTACCAGAAAGCTTCACAGGCGTTCAAGCACTTCTTGCCGAAGCGCTCCAGTTCTGCAGCTAGCCGCTCTAGACCGGCCCCACAGAGCTCTCAGTCACGCCCACCGCCTCCTGCTGCGCCATCACGACAGCGTCAGCAACGCAGCTCGGGACCCCGTTCTCGCTCTTCGAGCCGTCGCCCCGCGCCGCGGGAGTCGCGGCAGAGGATTGCGGTGAAGCCAGAAGCCCCGAAAGCATCCTAGCACTGCTGGGAAAGCGCCGGTGTTCGAGTTCCGCTGCGGCCGAGCTCTCACCCAAGCGCGCCGCTGTTGCAGTTCCAAGAGTTGCGACTGCCTCAGTGTCTTCTGCAATGCGCAAGCCTGCACGAGTGCCCGCTTGCCTGCACACAAAAGCCGTTATCACGGCTACCCAGATGTTTCACAAAAACAGTGTTTTTTCTGGTGTTCCGGCCACGGCCGATGGTGCTATAAATGTTGTGACGATGCCCACTCCTCAGTGCCCATCTCCACATGTAAGCACAGCCCTACACACAGGGCCTGCGCTCATAATGTCGACTCAAGTCGGTCGCGCACACTACATAGTAAACGTGCCCACCCCTCAGTGCCCACAATTACTATGTCACACGCGTCATGTGGTTTCTGTAAAAACGAAACCCGTGCACGCTCGTCCGGCCACGGCCGATGGTGCTTTAAATGCAGTGACGATGCCCACTACCCAGTGCCCATCCCCGCATGTAAGCACAGCCCTGCACACAGGGCTGGCGCACATAAGATCGACACAGATCGGTCGAGCGCGCCGCATAGTAAACGTGCCCACTTCCCAGTGCCCACATACACTATGTCACTTACGGCGCGGAGCTTCTGTAAAAACGAGGCCCGTGCACGTACATTCTGCACAGGCAGACGGCGAGTTGGAAGTGGTAAAAGTGCACACATGCAGCCCACGGTTACTCGCAGATATATTGAGTCCCACGGGACCCGCTCAGCCTCCCTCCAGTCGGTTAAGCGCCGGAACGGGGTCGAGGATGAGCGATCTGCCCGCTGTGATCAGCGCGCTCCCCGCCTCAGATGCGCAGCACACTCGAGCGCCGCCGTTGCCCAGTCAACAGAGCGCGTGTCACATCCAGCCCTTAGCCATTCATGCAGATGCATGGTCAGCGCTTCCAGGGGTTTCGGATTGGGTGCTAGGCATTATAAAGAGAGGCTTCTCGCTACAGTTTTCTCGGCGCCCACCGCGCTTCTCAGCGCGCGTCGAAACTACGGTCAAAACAGAAGTAGCACACATACTTCGGGCCGAAATATCAAAACTGTTGAGCAAAGGGGCTGTAGAGCCTGTGTCTCAAGCTCAAAGCGAGGGGGGGCTGTACAGCAGATACTTTCTGGTGCCCAAGAGAGACGGGGGTCTCAGGCCCATACTGGATCTAAGACAGCTGAACAAGGCATTGATGAAACGCAGTTTCAAAATGCTCACGACCAGGAAGCTCCTCGCGCAGATTCGCGGAGGGGACTGGTTCATGTCAATAGATCTGAAGGACGCGTATTTTCAAATACAGATAGCGTCAAACCACAGGCGGTTTTTGAGATTCGCCTTCGAGGGCCAGGCATACCAGTTTGCAGTCCTGCCATTCGGCTTGTCCGTAGCTCCTCGTACGTTTACGAGGTGCATGGATGCAGCGCTCGCTCCTCTCAGACTCAGAGGCATACGAGTGCTGAATTATTTGGACGACTGGCTGGTTCTGGCCCGATCACGAGCGGAGCTCGTGGACCACAGGGCCGTTTTACTCGATCACCTCGAGAAGCTCGGCCTCAGTGTCAATTGGGCGAAGAGTTCGCTGAACCCCAGTCAGACGATCCTGTTTCTGGGTATAGTTCTGAACTCGTGTTCCATGACGGCGCGACTGTCACCACAGCGCACGATGGGCATTCAGCGCGCAGCGAGTTCTTTCCGCTGCGGCGCGACTGTGTCGCTCAAACACTGTCAAAAGATGCTGGGTCTCATGGCCTCAGCATCTCCGGTTCTGCGGCTGGGCCTGCTCCGCATGCGCCCCCTGCAGTTCTGGCTGAAGGCTCGGGTGCCGCGCAGAGCGTGGGCGTCTGGCCGGCTGCATTTCAAGGTCGATCAGAGCTGTGTTGCAGCTCTAGCACCTTGGACAGCGAACTGCTGGTACCGATCAGGTGTAAGCCTGGGGACTTTCCCGAGTGTGAAAATGGTGTAGACAGACGCCTCCACTTCGGGATGGGGAGCGCTGATCGAAGGCACACCGTCCTTTGGCCTATGGTCAGAACGGGAAAAGCTCCATCATATCAACTGCCTGGAAATGCTGGCAGTGGAGAACGCGCTGACGCGCTTTTGTCCCCATATCAAGGATCACCACGTCGTAGTCCGTTCGGACAACATGTCCGTGGTGTCCTACATAAATCGCCAGGGCGGTCTCGGGTCCCGAAACCTGTACAGGCTGACGGAACGCCTCCTGATTTGGGCTCAACGCAACGTGCGCTCGCTGAGAGCAGTGCATGTGCCTGGACTGCAGAATCTGGGTCCAGACAGGCTGTCCAGAGGCAATGTCCCTACGGGCGAATGGTCTCTACACCCGCAAACAGTTCGGCTGTTGTGGGAGAGATTTGGCATGGCGGAGGTGGACCTCTTTGCGTCCCACGAAAACGCTCACTGCCCCGCATTCTTTTCCAAGAACGAAAGCGCGCTGTCACGGAAGTGGCCGTGCTGCCCGCTTTATGCGTTCCCTCCCGTCTCCCTCCTTCCGCAGGTGATAGAACGGGTGAGAGAAACGAGATGTTCAATACTGCTTGTGGCACCTCTTTGGAAGAACCAACCATGGTTCCCAGATTTGATGCAATTAGCAGATGTCGCCCCATGGCCGGTACCGTTGAGGAGAGATCTCCTCTCGCAGGCCAGGGGCTCGATTTGGCACCCTCAACCGGAGTTGTGGTCCCTCCATGTATGGGCACTCAACGGTTACCCGCTGATCTCGCAGTGGGAGTGCTAAATACCATCACTCAGGCTAGAGCTCCGTCGACACGACGTCTGTATGCCTCGAAGTGGTTGGTGTTCTCCAGCTGGTGCACAGCTCGAGGTTATTCACCCCTTAGTTGTGAGGTGACGGAGGTCCTCTCCTTCCTACAGGAGCTGTTGGATAAGGGCAGAGCCCCATCCACGCTCAAAGTTTATGTGGCGGCCATCGCGGCGTTTTCTGAAACGGCGTCCGGTCAGTCAATAGGAAGGAACGATTTAGTCATCCGGTTCCTCAGAGGAGCTAGGAGGCTGAATCCTCCCAGACCTCCGTCAGTCCCTATGTGGGACCTCGCGGCAGTTTTGGAGGCCTTAAAGGGTCCCCCTTTTGAGCCTATCCAATCGGTTAGCCTTCAGCATCTGTCGTTCAAGACAGTATTCTTGTTGGCTCTCGCTTCTGTGAAGCGTGTGGGTGATTTGCACGCGCTCTCGGTGAGCCAGTCGTGCTTGGAGTTTGGGCCCAATGACTCAAGGGTCATACTCAAACCTAGGCACGGTTATGTGCCGAAATCCCTCAACACACCGTTTCGGGCTCAGGTTATTGCCCTGTCTGCCCTGCCGGTGTCAGGGGAGGATGGAGACTCGAGTCTTCTTTGCCCTGTCAGGGTTTTAAGAGCTTATGTGTCTCGCTCTGCTGCCTTTCGGCAGACGGAGCAGCTATTTATCTCGTTCGGTGGACGTTCCAAAGGAATGGCTGTTTCGAGACAGACTCTATCCAGATGGATAGTTGACGCCATAGCGTTAGCTTACGCTTCCAGGGGCCTTCAGTGCCCGTTGGGCGTCAGAGCACACTCCACAAGAGGCGTCGCCTCGTCGTGGGCGTGGTCTACTGGGATCTCCTTGCAGGATATATGTATGGCGGCGGGTTGGGCCTCGCCGTCTACATTTATCAGGTTCTATAACCTGGAGGTTCCCGCCTTGCAAGCAAGGCTGCTGTCGGTATAGAAGAATCAGGGCCCTGAGGGAAATTCTGAATTCATGAGCGCTATGCGCTGCCGACTGTTATATGGGCAGTATTGCGTAAGACCCGCATTGCCACATTTGTCAGGCCTTGCCTCGGCTGTGTGATGTCATATTGCCGCATCTACGGATGCTGCTAGATATGGGACGGAGGGCTTTCCCCCTTTTCTGTCCCGGACTCTCTGTGAGTCCCTCAGGTGACTGTGCACTGTAAATCCTGGGCGTTGCTTCAGGTTTATCGGTGTGTGATCCCTGCGCGCACGGCGTTTTACATCGGGTTCCCGTAGCGCCTTAGCTAAGACGCAGTACGAGAGAGCTCTCGTAAGAGAACGTACTCGGTTACTAAACGTAACCTCGGTTCTCTCTAGAAGAGCGAACGAGTACTGCGTTCTCTGCCGTGCGTACGATTCACTCTGGTTCGCTTCGGCGATGAAATAAAACAGGTGAGTCAGCCTTTTCGAGCTCCTTTTATAGGTTGGGCCACACCCGTTTCGGCGGGAAGTGGCAAGAAGGGCGCGAAGCGCCCTTATTGGTCTGATGTTGCATCAGCCTGCGCTCGATAGGCTGTGCAGTTGCCACAGAACAAGCCAATGAGCGAGCGAGCCGTCTCGCCTATGGCTGTGTACTGCTGCAAATGCGCTTTACAAAAAATAATTTTTTGCTTCAGTATTTCGTGAAAAGAGACTTTTCCCGTAGCGTCTTAGCTAAGACGCAGTACTCGTTCGCTCTTCTAGAGAGAACCGAGGTTACGTTTAGTAACCGAGTACGTTTGTATGACAGTGTTTTAAGTACTAAAGCTATTTTTAAAGAGAAAGCTCTTTTTTAAAATGAAAATTCTGTAACGAAAATTAATCATTCCATTACCCTCATGTCATTCCAAAGATATTATAATAATGTTGGTAACTAAACAATTTAGTTACTCTTCACTTGTATTGTATGACAAAAATGACATTTATATATTATTTTGTGTTTCAGAGAAAATAGATGCCACTATTTTAGCACAAAAAAAAGCATGTGCTAAAAATGCTTAAAAAGTTCTGTGCTCTATTTATATTACGTCAGTGTCATATTTTTTTTATCACAAACAGGCTTTATATGTAAAGTTAGCTCATTATTAAAGTTAGCTCATTATGCTGTAGATTAGACCTTTAAAACAAGAATCCCTCTTTACTTGGTCCACAATTTGTTTACATATGTTTCCTGTTGATCATGGCAGCAATAATTCATATATAAATATATAGGAATAAAACCCTCTGTAAACCTTCAGAATACGAATGGGAATTAATCTGTAAATTTTACATGTAAGTGCTTCTAAAGTGGGATTTCTGCATGAGATTAATTTTGAGAAAACAGGCTTTAAATATATGTATTGCAACTGAAATCTACAGACACAAAGATTAAGTGCAATAAAATAAACACTTAAAAGTGTATTTCGGATGTTTTCTTTCCACTAGCCTGTAACAACACTTTATGAAAACCAAATAGGCCAAAATCTCAAAATTGACCAATGAAAAGGTGTTTATGCTTGTTGCCTGAATGGCCAAGATCCATTCTCAGTGAAGTTTCCCCATAATATTTGATCTTGTCTTGAAAAATTGTGGAATTATATCTAATTCCTAATGGACTAAAGTCCATTACAGCCTCTTAACATATACAGTAGCTCCAGTATCCAACCTCTGAATCACTCTGCATGAATCGCTTTAATCTCTCCAAGCACACAAAGTGCAGTAAAACCATCTTAGTTTCAAGCAGAGGATAAATTCTGAGAAAGGAAATGTGTGCAGTTGGCTTAAACCTGATGAGTCAGCCATGGTCATCTTATGCGGTGTGTTTAAGAGGGCCATTACACATGGGCTACAAATCCCCATAAGGCACAATTACCTGAATGAGCTGATTTATCTCAAGTCATCACAGCCTATTATTCCTTGAAACCAAGAGTGCTGGCCAGGAAAGACAGCCGCCTTATAGAAAAGACCAGGAGATTTGTTTGTTTATTGGGAAAGTAGTACTGTATCAGTAATGGAAGTGGCCGCTCTGGACATTCAGCTCTGTGTGAATACTTCATAAATATTGCTCTAAACAAACTCATGCTCATGCTCATTTAAGTGCTCGTTTGCCTTTTTGGACAGCGTTATTGTGGCAATATTGTGGCAAAAATTGATATGTCTTCACAGCATTTTACACTTTGCTCACCTGCAAGTGAATTTAATGAGGCCATTAGAGTGAAGAGCTGACATCTCTGTTGTGAAGAGAGGTATTCATGGCAGTAAGATGAAAATGCTGTATCACAGCAATTATTTGTAACTTTCTGATATTGCTTGTGTGAAGCCTGGCATCAAACTAAAGTAATCAGTAAAAGTCGGTAAGCGTTCATTAGTTTGCTTCTGGTTCAACATCTCAGCATCACGGCTGAAAAACAGGCTGAAATGACACCAGAAAAAGGCATTTTATTATATGAATTAATTGTCGTGCAGAGATTTGTAAATATTTAATCAGCTCCAGTGGGGAAGTAAAAATATTGTTTTCATTTTAAAGAGTGAACAAGCACACTGTTCTAGTCACATAAATTAAATGTCCTTAACATAGTTGCAAACATTGTGTCTACAGCAACCTCACACTGACCTCGGTCACGACAGGTGCATCATGCTGCTTTTGCCTTGAATTTCAAATGGAGAAATTTACATACATATCTGAATACTCATTGGGGGGAAAAAACGAAAAGCTGATGGGTGTAACTTGCATCAACAATAAAAGAATCATGTTCACAAGTCCTGTATCGCAACACTCTGAATAATTGCTAGAGGTAGATACATTTTCAACAAAGGCAAGGAGGGAATTGAAGAACAGACTGGGGTATAAGATTTTTTTTTCCTTCTGTTTTTTTTCTTTGACAGGAATTAGACAAAACACAGGGCTCGAATGGTCCTTTGTTTCACGGTGGGCAAATGCTCTACCTTTTTCAGTATTCATTATCCTTCAAAACAAATAGCTCCTTTACGCGAACGTCCCCCATTTGTTTAAGACAATATCGTGTAATTAAAATCTAATCAGAGAAAGCAGGGAAGCCATGAATATTTAAATCTGTTTGGCTTCTGAATCTTAATGAAATGGTAATTTATGATGGCTCCGGGCGTAATTCAAGCCAGAGAGCATATTAGTTGGATTTCCAGAGATTCCCTCAAGAAACTTCCACTTTTTTTCCCCACTGAGTGTGCTTAACACATGGAAATAAGATTAAAACATCTATTTAAAGCCCAGACAATTCAAATGTATGTGAAAGTACTTGTTAATGGTAACTGAAGTATATATGCTTGTTTTTAATTCCAGTGACTTTAAGGTCTGTTAAAAAACTCAGCCAAGATTGATTTGATATGAAAGCGCCTCAACGTGCACAGTTTTTGACAAATGCTTTATCTGATAAAAGATGAGGTGAGAATACCTGATAGAGAATAAAAGCTGTTTTCATCATGGCAGCTTAGCGCCCATGTAACGCTGTAGAAAATATCAAGACTGACTCCTAACATGAGAGATATGAGAAGCCGCTGAGACACATCAAAGTGAGTTTTCTGATGCTAGACTCTGACAAGCCTTCCTCAGAGGTGATAACATAACCTAGACTGACCATTAAAGCAATTACTGAGAGGCTAGTTTGTATGTTGTCATGAGTTGCTCATTTGAATTAGCATGTTTTAGAGGAACTTTCTACTTAGGCTACATTATTTTCACTCCGATAAATGTGCTTTAGAGATTTTACCATATTTGTTAAAACAAAAACAAAAAGACATCCTCAGATCCTTAGACATCCTCAGATTTTTCTCAGATTGAGAGTGTAACAGAAATTCAAATATAAGTCATGATCGATTTGACAAGATTAGACATGAGTAATCAAAGCAGCAAATAATTTTTCTCCTCGCATGTTAATGATTCATTTAAAACGATGTGAAATCTGATTAAAGTCGCATGAGGAAAAACTCAAAGAGTTGTCAAAAGAGACCCCATTCTGATGGTCTGTCTGTAAAATCGTGGCCCCAGGTTTTCAAACAGTGTGAACACTTCTCTTTAGAGATGCACAAAAGGTCTTGGACTTTCAGGTGTGTCAGATCTCAGCCCGAGATGGGCTATTATCATATCTTCCAGCAAATTCATACTATCAAATAATATAATTACACTGAGAACATTTGGGTAAGGATACAGAATAAATGTGACCTTGGGCTCTTCCTTAAATTCTGAAGAGTATTTTAAAACATAATATTGTTTGTGTCATGTTTTATGGGAATGGTTATAGTCAATGGCAAGGTTAAATAATATCAGATATTCAGAATAATGTATTGATTTATCATTACATTTAATCTAATGCCAGTGAGAAATCATTGATTTTACTTTCATACTCTGTTCAAGTTCGGGGTCTGTAAGATTTTATTCGCAAAAATACAGTAAAAAGAGTAATAGTGGGAAATATTATGATTAAAAGGTGTTTTTATTATTTTAATACATTTTAAAATGTAATATATTCCTATGATGGCAAACTTGTTACTCCAGTCTTCAGTTTCACATGATCCTGAAAATATATGCTGATTTAATAAACTGCAGAATAAACAGTTATTATTATTAAAGTTGAAAACAGTTGCAGAGTTTATTATTTTTGTGGAAAATGTGATGCTTTTTTTTCACGATTCTTCTATGAATAGGATTTTAGAAAAGAACAGCATTTCTTTTTTAAATAGTAAAGACATTTATGTTACAACAGATTTCTATTACTCTTGATCAATTTAATGCATCATTTGTGAATTAAATGTATTAAAAAAATTAATAAAAAAAATACTGACTCCAAACTTTTGAACTGTAAAATCATACACTCTGAGAAAACGAATGTAAATTAATGTAGAATATAACCAGAAGTCAAAGCAATAACTATTATCTCTCAGGTTCTGTTTATTTTGCTTTGTCATTGGTGTTATTCAGAGTTCATTTAACTTCCATTCATGTTGCTTCGGGCCATTGCTGTGTGTCCATTGTCTGTCAACACTTCTACAATAGCTTTATTTATCTTTCCATCCTCCTCATTTAGCAGACCACCCCTCCAAGCTGCCTGATAACACAACCAATAACTGACAACTCAGATAGCAATGTGGCAGTCTCTTCATCAGCAGCAGCACTATATACAGAGATCCAGCATCTTCACTGCAATCAACCATTTGAAATCAGCCTCCTTAAACCCCTTTTGAAAATGCATTAACATAGTTTAATTCAAATGTAGCACTTTGCAAATGTTGTGCACTTTTCTAACCACTTTAAATTTAGCCCTATTTGCCTTGCCAAGTCATTACTAGACCTGCACTGCAGCATCTACCAAAAGAAAACACATAATAACAGCCATAGGATCTATGGGTATGAAATATTTATGTGTCAAAATAAAAACCTCATGAACACAGATATACAAGACACAGCTGAAGGAGAAAAGGAAAGAGTTCTGTTCTGTGAGACATGAATCCATAAGAGACTATGAGACTGGCTTCTTTAAGCTGGAAGGTACAACAGTGCCCTCCTCTGAGAAAAGCAAGACAAGTACTGTAGAAAGTAAAGGGTCATTCTTCCAATAATTAATATTGTCATCATTTACTTAATTTACGAACCCATACCAACTTTTTTTTTTTTCTGTGAAATACAACAGATGTTAGGAAGAATGGGAACTGACAGCCTCAGTCGCCATTCACTTTCATTGCATGTTTTTTCCACAGAATAAATGTGAATTGTAAGTCACGTTACCTTGTTTTGAATTCCACAGTAGAAAGAAAATCATAGGCTACATGTTTGGCACGACATGGAGGTTAATAAAAGATGACAGAACCTTCATTTTTGGGTGAATGATTCCTATTAATAGGGCTAGTGGTAAACACAAAGCAATATAAACAGCCCAACTATGTAAAGAGCCCTCTGGTGTTTGTAATGACAAACGTGTAAAGGTGAAACAACAGAAACAATAAAGAATAGCAGTGAACGCAAACAGACCTCAATGATAGTGTTAGTTATTTTAAAGGGAAATAGACTTGTACTTACAGTCGTGCTGGATTTCCTTGGTCACTAATTTTGGGGTCTTAATTTTCTCCATTAAATAGTTTTTTTCTTGGCTTTATAGGAAAATACACTCTCAACGCATTAATCAGTATTAAATGAATGTAAATTTATGGAATCCCGTTGCCTTTTATAGAGGAACTCCGAGGTTTTGCAAATATAGATGAAAGCTGAGGGAATCTGAAGGCCGGCGTTGTTTAAACAGCCACTTTTATTTTAGCGTCATTGGAGATTTTGGTGAATAATCACCCATAAAGGCCAGAATATGAGAAATGACAGTAATATGAGAGGCACTCAGGAACAAAGGAGCAGCGGCGCGAGGCAGAACTATTCCCGGATCCGCGGGCCGCTCCTTTACCGGCAGCGAAAACCCGCCGCAGACACATATCATCTCCTCTCATCTCTGAGTGACGAGAAACGACTGGTTTCAGGTGTCTAATGAGCTGTGGTCAGTTCGCATTGTGCCATTTCTCAAAAAAAGAAAAAAGAAAGAGGAGGTATATTAATTGGGGTGTTTAGTGACCGTCTCACCGCAATAATACAAAATGTTGAACAGATGTTTTTGTTCGTCCTTACAGAATACTTCCTTAGATTATACATTTGTTGCACCATTTTTCCTTTTCTGATATAAATGTAATAATAATTTTAGTGATTTATTACAAGACTTGTAAGACAGAGCTGTACTCGTCTCATATCTTAAGTTTGAATAGTCAGTCATGGCTAAAGTTGATCTAAAATGTATAAAAATTCATGCCCAGGGGGCCTAACGCAACCATAACTTTGGAACCAGAGTTTACTTTGACCTCAATAAGATCACATCCAAGAACAACAATGACTCAAAGAGAAAGGAAATGAGTTTAACATATACAATAAAGGTTTCAATAGCAATGTACAATGATATCTTCAGCTACATAAGAGCAGAATATATCTTTCCCCACAAGACATGGGCGAACGGCTGAAATACCACAAGGAAACGGTCTTTCAGATGTCCTTCCCTCCAGCGACAACAGCGATTCTCACTTCAGCCAGATGCCTTTGTCCCCGACGTCTTCATTATAGCCTTCAGCGTATTTCTTTCCTGGGAGCTAGATTTTCATGTCACACGTTTGGTTCTTTAAAGCCCCGGTGTGCAATGGCAACATTTTACCATGACCTTTAAAGAAATCCACTGAAAATAAAATATAGTAAAAGACTAGACATGTAATCTATATTCATGAGCTCCACTTCCACATGTTCTCTCAGCTGAGGTAAAGCTCCATGTTTTAGTGCAAGGACTGACAAGGTGGTGATGAGATGAGCAGATGAAAAATCTCATCGCTCCTCAAGATCAATATAACAGCAACAGTAATCATTAATGGCCATACAAAGCTCTTCTGTCACCCACTTCAGAAGTCATTCTGTCTCCTGATTTTGTAATGCCACTGACATCACTGAATGTCCTCAGGTGACACTCCTGCTTTTCAAAAACACTCAATCATTATGCAGGCACTTGTTGGGACATTGTTTGGGCTCCTGGACACACAATAACTTGTACACAATAACTCTGACAAAAACATAATTTAAGGTGGATCAATCATCACTGAGACACCTAGAGCATCACTGCTCCATTTATTATAATAAATGAAGTTAATACCACCTGCCACTACTGATAAAATAAGAAGAATAGCTAAAAGAGTTAGCTATAGCTATATGTCAGACATAGTTGCACATGGCCAAAATTAGGTCTTAAGCACATGCATCCCATTACATGAGGATTGTGATCAGTCTTTACATTTAGTAGCACAGTTTCAGTGGAGGGCACATACCACATACCGATTTGAAAGCATAGTAGGCAGCATCAAACTCATGAGCACCGACTGTGACTTCTGGAAGATATCTGGGGATGCAGGTCATGTTGGCTACTCTTTGTTTGTCCTCCACCCTAATGAATAGAGGAAAAAGAGAAAAGGCACATTTGCTTTTATTTTTCTTTGAACCACTAGATGGCACAAAAACTTTACCACAGAACCTTTAAATGTCTGCTTTTCACTGTACACATGCTCATTTTTCTGAAGGTACAGACAGCAATGCAAAGTTTGTTTCTGCACTGATTTTATCTAATATTCAAGGGAGGGGGGGTTATGTTCAGAGTACTTAGGACTAAAGCAAGTATGGATGATGTCAAGAAAATGTATTCATGTGGCCAACCAGAACTAAATGACAGATAATAATTCCAGCTAGCCCAAGGTACAGTCTACAGAAGTAAATAAAATAGTCAAATGTAAATAAATCAAGCTCTCACAGCATTCACATATGGTGGAAAGTGACGTCATCTTGCTCCAGCCAAGGACCCTTCTCAAACTTGAGGTACTCTATATCCTCCACAACCTGAAAAGTATGGGTGAACTATCCCTTTTAACTCCTGAAACATTGGTGTATTTTTGAAGCACTGCTGTCTCTTTGTATACGATATGAAGATAGTTTTCTCAAAATAAGTTAAAATGCTCATGAAGTGAGTCAGAGCAGTTCTAGAGATTATGTTTATGTGTTCATGTTCTCATTGAGGCAGCAGAGGTTGAAAACACTGCTAGCATCAGTAGGCTTGTGTAGTAAATGAAACTGCATGTCTGCGTCATTAATTTCCACGAGGGGCGAACTGGGAAAAAATGTATAAACGTAGGCCAGGAAATCTCACACTCATACTCCCACAACATATTCTGAAACATTGACAACCCTATTTTTTGTATGGACTTCACATAAAACGTTTTTTAATATGTTTTTTAATTGTTTTTTTTTAATGTTTTTTAAATAGATTGGGGACATGCAAAATAATTAAAAGTTCTCTCCTGAACTGCACATTCACTTCCATTTTTCTTTTCATTCTCTTCATTTTGCCCTGATATCTATTCCTCTCATGACTTTAATACTCAAGATTTAACAAAACTATACTTTCTTAATTGCCTACATGTCAAAATTAGTACATCACTACAATATCTTTATATAAAAATCCTAATACTTAACATGAGTCATGTTTTTACCTAAAAATGTACCATGTTTATGTAACCAATTTTTTATTTTTGGCAAATTAATTACCATTTGTCTTTATTTTTACTACAAATTCCATGGTTAAACTATGGTTAGTGTAGCAAAAACCATGGTTAATTTGTGGTAACCATGGCATACCATACATTCGTTTTTGTAAGAATTGTGTTGCTGTCTGCCCTATAGCTTCCCTTAAACATATTATAAAATATGAATATTTTTCTGCTAAATTATTACTGTAACATTACAATAGATAATGATGTCCTTTTAAAGTATTTTGAGTAATGGTGAACAGTGGGCTGCTGCTGCTTATCTAAGTAAACAAAGGCAAAACTACAATAGCATATTTACATCTGAAACTGACCTGGACTCGAAACCCTGAACAGTAGTTTTGCTTTTCTGCTCCACCTGTGCGCTTTCACAGTGCACTCCGTTCTCTCTCTCTCTCTCTCTCGCATTGATTACTCTGAGTCTAATACAACAATTATATTAAAATAGCGGGTCAAATCAGCTGCCAGTCCACCGGGAATTGTCCTGGTTCTCCTGATGTCCACTCCGTGCCTGATTTCCACAGACACGCAGAACGTGCAGGATTCATATATTATCTTTTTGCGCTTAATATTCACAGACACTAGTCCACAGGGCCGTGCAGAGACCTTTGTAGGGGCAGGTGCTAAAAGTATAAAAGGGGCACATGGAACAAGGCTTTAAATAGCGCGGTTCAAAATAGCAATACAGCAATATATTGTGATGCATTCCTTGTCAATTCGCGTATCGATATGGATGATTATGTATTGATACGGCAGCAAATGTTGTGATGCAGTTTTGAAAAAGAAACAGATTAGATACAGAATAACTCTGGGATTAGAAACTGAAATGTCTTAAATTGTCCCAACCTGATGGCTTTTTCTTCTCTGTTCTACAGAATAATTAAGAACAGCGGTTATATTAAAAACTATAGAAAACGCTTGTGCCTCTACATTTTCCTCTTTCTCACCAGCCTCTGTCTCCTGGCTTGCTGTTCCCTGCTCTCTTTCTGTCACTTGTGCCTCTACATTTCCCTCTTTTTCTTCCTCCATCTCCATCTCCTCATTTGATCTATTACTTTCCACTCTCTGTCCATCTAGGAACAAGGCTCAATTTACTAAGTCATGCTACGAAAGCACTGTATAACTGATATAGGCTTATGTTTTATTTATTTTTCCTTTTTATTCAAAACAATTCGAAACGTGCTTAATATATCCGGAAATATCTCGATTCTCAAACGTGTAAGTAAACGCGTTTTGCACCTTTATAGATTGTTATTTGATCAATATATGGAAAAGTAGTGTAATCTATTAACTACACATAATACCCCGACTTTGTACTTAAGTGCCATATCATGCCATAAAATATTTTCAATATGACTGAATTTGCATTTAATGTAAATTTTAATAACAATATTGTTAATTACTTATTTTAACACTTTCATTTTACAGAAAGTAAAGAAAATGTACATTATCAAAGAACATTTTCATTCAGTCTAGCCAGAGTTCAGGCACTCTCAAAAACTCCCATTAAAATCACTGAAGCACTTTACATTACATTATGCACATCTGCACTTTTGTTGTTTCTGATGAGAGAATTTGCTAAATAATTCAGTCAGCGAGCAAGTGAACAAAACACCGCGTTTCAGTGATGACTCTTCTGCATGTCTCCGATTGGCCATTGCATTCATAAGCGCAACAGAATCGTTTCTGATTGGTTATCATGAAGCGTTATACGAACGCGTCTGTCTCTGGCTCAGCGCCAGCCAGCGAACACAGATTTGAATTTAGCATTGAATTTAGAAGCTGCATTTAATTAGATTTAATTAGATTTCACTTGGCTCAGAAATCTTTGAATGGGCATGACGCCTCTGCCCTCGATGCCTGTGAAACGATTCTCCCTCAAACAGCACGCTAACGTTACTTCTACACTACAGGCTACACACCGCAATATAAACAACATATCTGCATGTTCTCGCATCGCGTCGTTCTTGTAAAATAATAATAAGTAAATAAATATCAAAATCACTTCGCTGAGAATGAAACACCACTTACCAGCTGCCGCGGTGTTGAAAATATCCTCTGGCAATTAAAAAATGCGCAGCGGCGTGACGAATCTTCCCAGTCGGATGAGGTCATTGTCGTCAGGTGAAAGGTCATCATGTGGGTCATCTTATTGACGGCTAAATTATTATTCAGAAATTATTATGGAATCAGATTTGTGCCAAATAAAACGAACGCAACTTTGCAAAAACGAACAAAAAATATACATTGATAAATGAGAAAAACACTCTGAAAATAAAAACAATAAACTAAATAGCAAAAAAGTAACAGCGTCTTCAAATAAACTGCTTTTATTCCTTGTTGATTCCACTTTCCGCTTCACGTTTGCTGAACGCAGTTTTGAATGCGCTGCCAGTGTTTTCGTTTTCGCTTTCCAAGTTTTTGTTTGCGCTTCACAGATTTACGTTCGCCATTCTGACACAAACCTCTCGTGCGGGCTTAACAGCGGCTCGCTCTGATTGGCTCGTGAGATTTTGATCGGTGGCTCATTGAACCTGGAAGTAGTGTTTTAGTGGCGCGGGCGCATGTTGGGAGATGTAATGGCAATAAGAGGATATTAAAGAACATTAATGATAAAACACGGATATTTTCCACATCGGAAGAAGTACAGTGTAGGCTTATTCGAGATGAGTAATCTGGAGGCTCACAGAGCGTCGTCAACATCCTCCTCGGCAGGACATTCGAGGCAGCCTGACGTAAGTTTGTTGTAACTAATATAATAAATAGAGAAATTGAGATATAAGTGTTATTCCTGTGCAGAATGCAACAGTTGGTCTTTATTTAGATTGTTCGTTACTTATATGAACTTAACTGCGTTTCTCAAAAGCATTGCGAGCTAAGAATGTTACGTTAGAGATCATTGTTGCCAAAGTAAGTTAAGTTATAACGTTACTTGGGCATATTTTTTAGGTTTAAAATGGATATGTGAAACGTCTCCGGTTACTCACGTAACCTTAGTCCCCTGAGAGGAGGGAACGAGACATTACGTATGGGGAAATCCATTTCCTCGAATTATGAAGTCTGATTGAATAACTCTTTTGCTTGCAAATAGCCAATGGCGCCCTCGCCCTCACCTGATTGGCTGACAGCCATCAATATATGTGACGCCAAAAACATCAGAATCTTCGACTGAACGAGAGTTATGAGGCTGGAAGGTTTTCCACACGGCAGGTTACGTAATGTCTCGTTCCCTCCTCTCAGGGAACTAAGGTTACGTGAGTAACCGGAGACGTTGCCTTATCGAGTCGGTCCCTCGACATTACGTATGGGGAACAATAAAACCCCCGCTGTGTGGGAAATACTGTCCGGCCCAGCTCGCATCGAGCCACAGAAGAGCATAAGCACTAGTTCTTACAGCGCATTAGCTCTAGGTCGGGGACCGGACCTGGTTGAAACACCTCTTGGCACAGAGCCAAATCAGCTCCTACACCATCGTAATCCAGTGCACCTAGATAAGCAGCACTGGTGTGATATGGGGAAAATGCAGCAATATGTTGGTGCTTGGGAATACACTGCTGGCTTATAATGCGGGCATAATAAAGGGGCCACATTAGATAGTGAATGAATACCTCAACCGCAGCTATTACTAAAATAACTGACGTTGTCTATATCAGGGGTTTTCAAACTGTGGGTCGCGACCCACTCGTGGGTCACGGAATGGAACAAGGTGGGTCGCACAAAGTCACTTGGCTGCAGCTAATTTTGCGTTTCAATGACACACAGACACTAACACAGTTCAGTCTAGGGCTGCACGAATGTGACGAGTGGGGCGGGGCCTAGTGCCATGGGAACAGAGCTAGGCCGGTGGAGTGATTGGGAAATGAGCAACACTCACCGGTCTCAAGAACCACGGAGGAGATCGGAAAGATACAAAAGAGGAGCGATGACAGTGAAGGACGAGAGAGGACCAGGCCTGGGTTTTATTTTGTGTTTGTTTTTTATTTGTGCACGGCAGTCATCCGAGAGGGGCTGTCGCGCTGTTTTGTGTTTATTTGGTTATTAAAACTTTGTTTGATTGTCCGCCGGTTCCCACCTCTTTCCACGAAGGAGTCATCGAGGCGGTGGGCTGGAGTGAGTTCGCCCCCCCCCCCCCCCGGCAACTCACTCCAGCCCACCACATCGAGCACCCTCGGCGGCAGACTCCTTCGCCCTGCTCGATGGCACTGCGGATTCACCCCAGCGGCGAAGGATCTTCGGCAGCGCGCCCCTCCTTCCTCCCTGGCTTCGGCACCAGTGTAAAACATTAAAATCTTCACAATCACAGGAAGAAGGAGGCGGGAACTGGGAACCCACTCATCACAACGATATAGCCCACCAACATTAATAATGAACTGCAATATCCTTAGTGTGATTTTCAAATTGCAATTAAGTCCGTGTGCGTTGCGTGTTTTGAAGGTCTCAGAGCAATGTCATTAAAAGGTTCAATCGGTCTTTTTTTACCTATTTCACAATTATTTTAATCTCCAAACTGTTTTAGATAGTTCTGCTTTGCTTCTTATGCTTTTCTAAAAAAGTGTTGGATTGTGCTCCGTTCTCGCCGACACACACGGAAGGATCATGAATGCAACAAAACACAGCAGCGCAGATCACACTTCACTGGAGTGAGCCTGCTTCACGTTTTTATGGACACTACATATTTTAACGCCAGTAAACAAAAATTAAAACTTGTAAATTTGTAGTGAAATTTTCAGTTGTACTCTAAAATAAAATGGTTATTTTTCTTAAATACTTAATTTCTGTCATAAAAATTTTAAGTAAGATTAGGTTTAAAGTAATTTCACTCGTTGTTTTTTTTTTTTTTTTAATATTTTGGTGGGTCGTGAAATATATTACACTTGTCTAGGTGGGTCGTGGAATGGAAAAGTTTGGGAACCACTGGTCTATATGACCTGGTCGAAACCATGGCTAGGGCACACACCAGGTGAGGCGTGCCCATAGCCTAGTCCAATGACTGCTCAACTCCCTCCTCCTGCACTGACAGCACATGTGATGCAAACGAGGGAATGTACAAATTATAGAATCTTGCAAACGTGTTGTGAGACGACCAGCCCGCTGCGAAACAAATGTCCTGAATAGACATGCCTTTCGCCCAACCCCATGATGACGCCAAACTCCTTGTGGAGTGGGCGTGCACCTCGATTGGGCAGGCGGTTCCCCGGGAAGCATAAGCTAGTCGCACAGCCTCCACTATCCAGTGTGATAGCCTCTGCTTCGACAGCGCGCTGCCCTTCTTGGCACCCGCGTAGCAGACGAAAAGCTGCTCTTAAGTTCGAAACTGGCTAGTTCTGTTCACATATGCACGCAGGGCACGCACAGGGCACAAAGCCGTTGAGAGTACTTTAGGCGAATAGCCGCTTTTGGGTAAAAGTCTGACCATACAATCGTCTGGTCCAAACTGCATACACGCGCTGTTCACTGATAGGGCATGCAAGTCTCCCACTCGTTTCCCGCAAGCTAGCGCGAGCAGTAGCGCCGTCTTAAATGAGAGCACTTTAAGGTCGCTAAACTCGGCTGGTTCAAAAGGTTTGTCGGACAGCGCACTAAGCACTAACGACAGGTCCCAGACCAGCATCTAACGAAGGCGGGGTGGATTAAGCCGCCTAGCTCCCCGAAGAAAGCTCGTTATCAGGGGGTGCCTCCCCACTGAATGGCCGTCTAGCAAGTCACGAAAAACGGCGATAGCGGCCACGTAGACTTTCACTGTAGATGGGGAACTGCCAGCATCCAGACGTTCCTGTAGGAAGGTCAGAATAATGGAGATATCGCAACTCCTGGGGTCCTCATTTTTGTCAACACACCAGTTAGCAAATACTTTCCACTTCAGAGTGTATAAACGCCTCGTCGAAGGGGCTCTAGCCTCTGCTATTGTCTGCAGCACTCGCTGATATACTCCACGCTGATCTGCCACACATGCAGGTCCCAAAGCTCTGGGTTGGGGTGCCATATGGTGCCCCTCGCCTGGGATAAGAGGTCCCTTCTCGGCGGGATCCGCCACGGGGGAAGCCGCGACATGTTCACCAGTTCCGGGAACCACGGCTGGTTGGGCCATTTGGGTGCTACCAGGATCAATGCACATCTCTGCTCCCTGATCTTTTGCAGCACCAGCGGCATTAACTTGACTGGGGGAAAACCATACTTCGGCGACAGCACGTCTCCCCCCAGGGGGGATGCTGTCAGCGAGAAGTACAAAGGGCAGTGGGCGTTCTCTTGCGACGCAAAGAGGTCGATCTCCGCTTTGCCAAACAGATTCCAGATCATAGTTATCGTTTGCGGATGGAGCCTCCATTCTCCTTGTACAATGACGTCCCTGGACAACATGTCCACGCCGCAATTCAAACTGCCCAGTACGTGCACTGCTCGAATCGACAGAAGTACCCTGTCCGTCCATAACAGCAGCTGTCTCGCTAATCCCTGCAGGGATTGCGAACGCAAACCTCCCTGGCGATTGATGTACGCCACCACCGCCGTGTTGTCCGTTCTGATGAGAACATGACGGTGTTTCACAAACGGAAGGAAACTCTGCAGAGCTAGATGAACCGCTTCCATCTCCAAGCAGTTTATATGCCAGCGCGTCTGGTCCCCTGTCCACGTACCGAATGCTGGTCTGCCATCGCATAGGGCTCCCCAGCCTGACTGTAGTGATCACTACACATCTGACCACTCTGCCCATTGCAGCACCCTGCTCGAATATGGTCGTGCCAAACCAAGGCGCCAGAGTCTTGAGACATGAACGCGTTATGACAAGGCGTTCCGTTCCCGCTCTCCACGCCCGCGGCTTCACTCAGCTCTGTAACCAGTGTTGAAGCGGTCTCATGTGCAACAAGCCCAGTCTGCAGACGGAGGCTGCGGCCGCCATCAGACCGAACAACCTCTGAAACGTTCTTAAGGGGATAGCTCTGCCTTGAACGAAGAGGGCTAGTGTATTGTGAATCAGCTTCGCGATCATAGTGCGCGAGTCCAGTATCATACCCAGGAATGTGATATATTGGCGTGGCTGCAGTGTGCTCTTCTGAAGGTTCACAGTCAGATGGGTGAGGAGTCTGTGTTTGTGTTCCTCGAGAGCGCTTCTCGACCATGCGATGGCTAACCAGTCGTCGAGATAGTTCAGTATGCGCATTCCACTGAGCTTCAGGGGAGCGAGCGCTGTATTCATGCACATTGTAAATACGCGGGGAGCCAAAGCGAGCCCAAACGGCAACACTTTGAACTGGTACCCCACACCCTCGAATGCAAAACGCAGGAAGCGCCTGTGATGTGGGGCTATCTGGATGTGGAAGTATGCATCCTTTAGATCCACTGCAATTAAATAATCGTCGGGCTGAATGTGCGCGAGGATCTGCTTCACAGTTATCATCTTGAACATGCATTTCGCGAGCGCTTTGTTCAGTAATCTCAGGTCTTAGATGGGGCGCATACCTCCGTCCTTTTTCGCAACTAGAAAATAACGGCTGTAGAACCCGGAATTTCTCCGTTCCTCGGGCACTATCTCTACTGCTTGTTTGGCCAGGAGAGAGGATATTTCTGCTCGTAGCAGCGGGGCGCTCTGTTCTGATACTTCTGTCATAATCACATCCCCGAAGCGAGGTGGTCTGCGAGCGAACTGGAGCATATAGCCGCGTTTTATTGTGTTGATCACCCAATAAGATGCCGCGGGGAGCGTCGCCCACACGCTCAGATGACTCAATACAGGAGGTATTAATGCATGCTGCGGCGGGGGCTGCGCGCCAGCTACCGGGGAAGCATTGACCGCTATATGAATGGCAGGTGACTCGGCTCGGGAACGCGCGCCTGGTATATCCCGCCGGGCGCTGCGCTGAAGAACACCTGGACCTCGCTGCATGGGGGGCTTGAGACCGTTTCGGCAGTAGATGAGGCATCATCTTAGACTGCTTGACTGCCTCTTTTCGGCATCGCGCATGCCGGACAGCGTCAGCCACAGATGGCGATGCAGGACCACAAGGCTGCTCATATTGCAGCCGATTCCCTGCGCGACCTTCTTCGACGCCGCGAGAGCGAGATCCGCCACCGTGCGCAGCTTCCTGAGCGACTCTGGGTCCGGGCTTCCCTCATCCAGGGACCCCAGGAGCCGAGTTTGGAAGACCTGTAGAATTGCCATCGTGAGGAGGGCAGATGCTGCATGTCCAGCCAATATGTACGCCTTCTCTGCGATGTGAGCAGTAGCTCGACATGGCCTAGAAGGCAAAGAGGCGGTTTTCCAGCCGGGAGAAGACGCCAGGTGGGCCGCGATAGCATCCTCGACGGGAGGCGGTCGCGCGTATCCTAATTTCTCCGCCCCTTCCACCATCGTCAGCAGCTGGGTCCCCTGTGCATGGGCTCGGGCTGAGTAAGGGGAGCGCCATGATCGAGTGAGTTCCTCATGGACCTCAGAGAAAAAGTGCGCGGGTCTCTGCGGGGCTTCAGCCTGGCAGCCTGCGCCGAGGAAGGAACCGTCCATCCATCTCTTAGACGGCAGCTCCTTGGGGGCTGTCCACTCCAATTCCATATCTGCCACCGCCTCCGTGAGGATCGCCATAAGCTCCGCATCCAGCGATGTGGGGGTGGCTTCAGACGGGGCCTCGGACCACGCTCCCGGGTCTGAGCCATCAATATGTGATTCGGACGTGATTCGGACGAGGCAGCGTCCTCGCCCGGGTCAGAGCGGTAGGATGACCTAGCAGCTCCGGATGTTTTTAACCTCTGTTTTAACCTCTGTTTTTGTCCTCCCCTGCCTAATTCCCCTGTAGCCACCAGCTTTCCACCTGATCGAGGTTAGGTGGACGGTCTCTCACATAACAGTCTCCTTCTGGACCTATGATGTTTTGGTTGGTTCTATGTTCATAGCAACCGCCTTACTGACGGTCCGGACCAGAAGGGGGCGCCCCGCAGCGGGACTCCAGTACAGGAGGGTGGGTGAGTACGTAACCCTTGCTCTACCTGTTTATGGACGTTATGTTGCTGGTGGTTATATGTCTACTAACAATGTCTGTGAGTTTCCTTTACAGTAGCTAGGTGGCCAAAGAATTGGCACAGCACTGCAGGGAATTCCATAGATGTCCGGCCAGGTCACCCTGAGGGGCCGCCTGGCCGCTTGGCGCATCCGGGGAGGTGGTGGTTACGGCAAGAAGCTCTGTATTTACTGCCTCAGGTGATGCTCCCCTCGCCTAGAAAAGAGGGTTGGAGCTCACCGCTCCCGTACGATTCAGCGCCTCTGCGATGCTTGGGAACCTCTCTGTACACACGCTTGCCTGTGTACTTTCTCAAAACCACATAGTGGTCAGTGTGCACGTTGACGCTTTGCGCACTGTCTGAAATCCACGTAAAGTGGTAAGTGTGCACGCATGACTTTGCGCACTTTCTAAAATCCTGTACGGTAGGGGTTACGCGCTTCGCTTCGTTCCCTTTCTTGTGATGATTAGCCCTGGGTTCCATGGGCTTCATTCAACCAGTGTGTATTTGTTATACACCTCAAGCATCGCTTCCCTTAACATGAGGGGCTGGGTGGACTCCCACATACTGTGGTTATCAGGTGGTAGGCTTCATCAGGCCTCCCCGATGGTGAGCTCCCACATACTGTGGTTGCCAGGTAGTAGGCCTCACCAGGCCTCCCTGGAGATTTAGCTCCCACATACGGTGCGTCTCCACTAAATAGCATATTGTGGTTTTCAGATAGTAGGCTTCACCAGGTCTCTCTGAAGGTGAGCTCCCACGTTCGGTGGTCGCCAGGTAGTAGGCCTCACCAGGCCTACCTGGAGATTTAGCTCCCACATACTATGCGTTTCCACGGAATAGCATATTGTGGCTTTTTCAGATAGTAGGCTTCACCAGGTCTCTCTGAAGACGAGCTCCCACATACTGTGGTTGCCAGGTAGTAGGCCTCACCAGGCCTCCCTGGAGATTTAGCTCCCACATACTATGCGTTTCTACGGAATAGCACATTGTGGTTTTCAGATAGTAGGCTTCATCAGGTCTCTCTGAAGACGAACTCCCACATACTGTGGTTGCCAGGTAGTAGGCCTCACCAGGCCTCCCTGGAGATTTAGCTCCCACATATTGTGCGTTCCACTAAATAGCACATTGTGGTTTTCAGATAGTAGGCTTCATCAGGTCTCTCTGAATACGAGCTCCCACATGCTGTGGTTGCCAGGTAGTAGGCCTCACTAGGCCTCCCTGGAGATTTAGCTCCCACATACTGTGCGTTTCCTAAAAAGCGAGCTCCCGCGATTTGTGGTTGTCAGGTAGTAGGCCTCACCAGGCCTCCCTGGAGTTGAGTTCCATATTGCTTTCAGTTTCCACTGAGGTGGTTATCTGGTAACAGATAGTAGGCCTCTCTAGGCCTCTCTGTAGGTGAACTCCCACATATTGTGGTTATCAGGTAGCAGGCTTCACAGGCCTCTCTGAATGTGAGCTCCCACATACTGTGGTTGTCAGGTAACCTTTCAGTACACACGCTTGCCTGTGTACTTTCTCAAATCCACATGGTGGTCAGTGTGCACGTTAACGCTTTGCGCACTGTCTGAAATCCACGTAAAGTGGTAAGTGTGCACGCAAGACTCTGCGCACTTTTTGAAATCCACGTAAAGTGGTAAGTGTGCACGCAAGACTCTGCGCACTTTCTAAAATCCTGTATGGTAAGGGTTACGCGCTCCGCTTCGTTCCCTTTCTTGGGATGATTCGCCCCGGTGTTCCTTGGGCTTCATCCAACCAGCGTGTATTTGTTATACAGCTCAAGCATCGCTTCCCTTAACATGAGGGGCTGGGTGGACTCCCACATATTGTGCCTGTCAGGTGGTAGGCTTCATCAGGCCTCCCTGATGGTGAGCTCCCACATACTGTGGTTGCCAGGTAGTAGGCCTCACCAGGCCTACCTGGAGATTTAGCTCCCACATACTGTGCGTTTCCTAAAAAGCGAGCTCCCGCGATTTGTGGTTGTCAGGTAGTAGGCCTCACCAGGCCTCCCTGGAGTTGAGTTCCATATTGCTTTCAGTTTCCACTGAGGTGGTTATCTGGTAACAGATAGTAGGCCTCTCTAGGCCTCTCTGTAGGTGAACTCCCACATATTGTGGTTATCAGGTAGCAGGCTTCACAGGCCTCTCTGAATGTGAGCTCCCACATACTGTGGTTGTCAGGAAACCTTTCAGTACACACGCTTGCCTGTGTACTTTCTCAAATCCACATGGTGGTCAGTGTGCACGTTAACGCTTTGCGCACTGTCTGAAATCCACGTAAAGTGGTAAGTGTGCACGCAAGACTCTGCGCCCTTTCTAAAATCCTGTATGGTAAGGGTTACGCGCTCCGCTTCGTTCCCTTTCTCTGGATGATTCGCCCCGGTGTTCCTTGGGCTTCATCCAACCGGTGTGTACTTATTGTACACCCCCAAGCCCCCTCAACTTGGGGGGGCTGTGTGGGCAATTCTCGGGTAGTTCAGCAGCGCTCCCCTTTTCTGAAAGGGTCACCTATGAGCATGCTGCTCGGAGCTCGGAGTCTTCCTCTCTTGGGAGACTGATTCCCGGTTCTTCAGAGTGCTCCAGTACCACATACTGTTTGAGACGCTCTGTGAGAGCAGGCATCCTGCTGAGGCAGGGGCTGAGGCCTCCAATTGCTCTGCTCCCGGGCCATTCTTCTACGAGCTGCTCTGACAGAGTCCCACGAGAACCCCTCCTTAGAACAGTATTTTAAATCCATGTTATGGTAAGTGTGCACGGGAGTCTTTGCGCACTTTCTAAAATCCACATTGTGGTAAGTTCGCACGCTAGTCTCTGCGTTCTTTCTAAAATCCCTAGATGGTAAGGGCTTCGCGCTGCTGCTTCGTGCCCTTTCTTGAGTTGGTTTAAGCCCCGTTCATCTTGGGCACCACTCCACCTAGGTATCCTCGGATACCTATCTAGAACAGGGCGCCGCTACTAGAGTGCTGTGGGGACAGCCCTTTCGGCAGGTTTTTGCGAAAGCTAGCAGTAGCCCCTGTGTGACAGGCAAAGACTTGGTAGAGGAAAGTGCCAGGCTCTTAGCCGTATCCCTTTAAAGGAATCTTTGTGATTCCAAGCCTTTAGCTCTACCCCGGGCCAGGGCCCTACAGGATAAGTTGGGTATGTAGCTTAGGCCTTTGGCCGTAAGGGATAATGTCATAAGGCAGCCGTCAGACCGTCCCAGGGGCGACTCCCGGTGAAGAGAAAAGCGGTAGAGTTGGTACTTAGTGTTTGCCATGATTCTGGTCTGCACTCCCCTCAGCATGGCGGCGTGGGTATACTGTTCCCCATAGTGTCCCCTCAGAGGACGCAGTTCGAAGTTCCCTTGAAAGGGAACGTCTCAGGTTACGAATTTAACCATGGTTCCCTGAGAGGGAATGAGACACTGCGTCCTCTAGCTCCCTGCCATGCTTCGGACGCAAGCTTCACGAAGAAGATATTGACGGGTCCTACGGGCGCGTATTTATAGTCGCGCTGGTAGTGACGTCAGAGGCTGTCGCCGGCCAACACGTTGGCGTTTTTCAAAGTATGCTTCAGACACGGGTCACGACGAGGTGTTCCCCATAGTGTCCCCTCAGAGGACGCAGTGTCTCGTTCCCTCTCAGGGAACCATGGTTACATTCGTAACCTGAGACGTTTCTGTTACATCATCAAGTTGTTCTGAGGTTTTGGATATGCTAAGGAATTTGGATACATCTTTTGTGTTAGAAGTGATGGTTCTTCCATACTTGTAACAAGAAGTAGAATTTACAATTTTGGCTATATGAATTTTGCAAAGAACTAAATAATGATCTGAAATATCATCACTTGGCTGAATAATTTCAACACCATCAACATCAATTTGATGTTGATATTTATTTAAAAATATGTATTTAAGACATTTAATTATATTATATAGTACAATAATCATTCAAGACATTTGAAAACTTACAATTAGTTTATAACTAACTGCTGCTTTACAGAAGTTTACAGATAAGGTTAACATTAGAACAAGTGGTATTAACAAAGCCGTTTCTTTACCTTTTTCCTCTCTCCATTTCCTGTACATTAAAGTACCTGTCAAAGTTTGGAAACATTTAATGATTTTGAAATAATTCACTTATGCTCACTAAGGGTAAATTTATTTAAAAGTACAGTAAAAACAAATATTGTGGCACATTTAAATTTCAAATAAGTTTTCTATTTTAATCATGTAAAAAAACTTGGACACTGTCGCGAGCGCTGCCCCTGACTCGTGCTGGTTTGGCCAGTGAATGGTTAAGCACCTCTATGATGTTATGTATAGCTAATGCAGCATCAGCACCAAGGTTTGAGCCTTGCTGCAGAATAAAGATCAGTCTGAGATCTTTGCTAAAAAAAATCTCACGCAAATAATACGCAACATCCTTGAATATATTAGGTATCATCACCTTGGAATTATAAGGTTCTCGTTCACATTTTTGTCCAAATTAATTTATTCACATTTGTATTTCATGACAACTTATTTACATTATGTGATTTTTAGGTTATAGCTACAAAGGAGTATGGTGTACATAATCTTTGAAGTTCAATATCTCTAAGCTGATCAGAAAATTACAATTCCAAGGTCGCAAAATGTTGGGTTATAAAGAGCAATCAGGGTAACGGACTGAATCAAACTTCATAACATAATACAAATACAAAACATAATAGCACTGCAGATATGTAAATAACAAACCTATCATGACAAACACTTACCAATCTAAATAAAGACCAACTGTTGCATTCTGCACAGGAATATCACTTGTTATATCTCGATTTCTCTATTTATTATATTAGTTACAACAAACTTACCTCAGGCTGCCTCGAATGTTCTGACGAGGAGGATGTTGACGACGCTCTGTGAGCCTCCCGATTACTCATCTCGAATAAGCCTATACTTAAAAAACTATAAAATATCCGTGTTTTATCATTAATGTTCTTTAATATCCTCTTATTGCCAATACATCTCCCACCATGCGCCCGCGCCACTAAAACACTACTTCCAGGTTCAATGAGCCGCCGATCAAAATCTCACGAGCCAATCAGAGCGAACCGCTGTTAAGCCCGCCCTCACGAGAGGTTTGTGTCAGAATGGCGAACGTAAATCTGCGAAGTGCAAACAAAAACTTGGAAAGCGAAAACGAAAACACTGGCAGCGCATTCAAAACTGCGTTCAGCAAACGTGAAGCTGAAAGTGAAATCAACAAAGAATGCAGTTTATTTGAAGATGCTGTTACTTTTTTGCTATTTAGTTTATTGTTTTTATTTTCATAGTGTTTTTCTCATTTATCAATGTATATTTTTTGTTCGTTTTCGCAAAAGTTGCGTTCGTTTTATTTGGCACAAATCTGATTCCATACGTTATGACAAAAAAAGAATTAGAGGAAATTTTTGCTTTGACAAATGGGCACTTTGGGCACCAAGGGGCAAAGGGGCAGGTGCTCAAGCACCCAACGCCCCCCCCCCCCCCTGCTAGTCCATATCATGTTTTGATTCAAGTGTACTGACCTACTTTTTATTTTGGCTATTTGTCCAAAATTTGGCATATTCCGTCCGCGTTAGGCTATAGGAATTCCATTTTTATGACTGGGTTCTACGAACCAGTCTGTGTTTTCCGCATTGAAATTATAGGGCTGTGTGTCTCAGTGCAATTTGGGAAATAAATCAATTAAATCTGTATGTGGATGTGTGTAAATATTCATAAGTAACTGTAATTTAATTACTTTTTTTTCTTAGTAATTGTAACTAATAATTAAATTACGTAACGCCGTTACATGTAACTAGTTACTCCCCTACATTGAACCTGCACCGGGGCCCCGCAAAACCCCAGCTATTTCCCTGCGTTTATATGTGCATTGATTTTTAAAGTTGAGTGAATGTGTGGCATTCGTTCCATGGGCTCTGTTTGTATTGCCAGCAGATGTCAGTAGAGTCTACTGTAGTATCTAAACTGAAAAAAAACGGGGACAGAAGAAGAATAGGCGGTTGCCATAGTAACAGATGTTAGCTGGAGCAAATGTGTTGTTGGCTAATTTCGGAGCTACCTGTGTTGATGCTGTTGGCGTCAGTTGTGTTAATATTTTCTGCCTTTAGGAAAAGCTAATCAAATATACACAAACGCGTTTTATTTCTGCTCTGAATCGGATCGGTAACTACATATCTTTATTATTGTCTTTACTGCTCTGACTCTTGTGTTTTGAATGACTGACAGCTTCAGGTTCACAGATTTGATGGCTCTGACACATCGTCAACCACCCGTTTTGTCAAGATTTCTTGAAATATTCTTACCATAGAAAATCTTGTAACCAGTCATTTTCAGGCCACAATGATTTTCCCCTTCTCTGTATATGGACAATGCTGTCGGTGTTTTTAGTATTATTATCATCATAGGAAATGTTTAGCATTTATTGGTTATGAAACAAGACGGACAGACGTTCTATCTTTTCATGTCGCTAAAAACCCAGTAATATTGGTTTGTAAATTTAACAGATCATTCATCTTTTCTTTCAGATTCACAGCAGTAAATTAAGTACAAATGTCTACTTCTATACAGAATATTTTTCTTTATATACAGTGTGTGTGTGTGTGTGTGTGTGTCTGTATATATATATATATATTCTTTAATCCTTTCATCTATTTGTACACTATACTCATCATCTCTGCTCTGCTAAAAAAAATATTTAAGACTATTCTAATGTTTACTATTATTACTGGCTATTATGAGAAATTCAGTCATATTTGTTTTGATAAATTTTTCTTGAGGCACTGGAAGACAGAAGATGTCAGGAGATCTTGTAGCTGTGTGGGACGTGGCTTTGAGTGATGGTGTGCACAGGATTGAATTTGAACATGGCACAACCACAGGCAAGCGGGTCATTTACATTGATGGAAAGGTGAGAATCTTAGTACAAATAGCTGGCACTCAGGCTAATACTTGTTGAAGTTCAGTCATACTTGTATAAAATACTAATGACCATTTATTTAAAAATAAATAAATAATCCAAAGCTGGAAGAAAATTAAGAAGCTGCAGTTTGTTCCCATTTGTAATATTAGAATGTAATAAAGAAAATCTGTGTAGAAAATGAGTTGCCAATTATAGACAATTATATATTGAATATATTTAGACCAAAACTAGGATGAAAATAAATGAAAATGTTGCAGTTAGTTTATGAAAATCAATGTAGAAAATCACTAGATAGGGACAATGGTCAGTTATGCAGTTTTGAATCTGTATTATTCCAGAACTGTATATTTATTTATTTATTTATCTAGTTGATGATCTTGACTAATAACTATATTGAACTAGAAATATGTGACATGAGTATTTTCATTATAATGATGGGAAAATAAGTGCTGATGCCTCACAGGTATGTTCATAACTTTCCCAGGAAGTCATTAAGAGAGATTGGATGTTCAAACTGGTTGGAAAAGAGACTTTTCATGTGGGTGATACAAATACAAAAGCCACTATTAACATAGATGCAGTGAGTGGCTTTGCATACGAGTACACTCTCGAGATTAACGGACAGAGCCTGAAGAAGTATATGGAGAATCGCTCCAAAGTTACCAGCACATGGCTCCTCAACCTTGATGGCATCGACTGCAGAGTGGTTCTGGGTAAGAAATACCTGGTCACAAGTTGCTCAAATGAATATGTGATTTGATTGGTCTATGATGAATTTTTTTTCTTGTTCCTCCAACAATACTGGTTCCTGCATTTTATTAGAATGTAGAATCCAAAAGCAAGGATTCATTTTGTGTTCATTGTTGTAAGTGGATAACAATGAACACAAAAGGTACACAATCCATTATTTTCCCCTGCAGTACAGCAGCTCTCTGACCTGCCTCACAGCAGCAGTGATTAACGATGGGATCTCTTACGAGAGTTCTCTCGTACTGCGTCTTAGCTAAGACGCTACGGGAAAAGTCTCTTTTCACGAAATACTGAAGCAAAAAATAATCCTTAATTTTTAATTTTTGTAAAGCGCATTTGCAGCAGCACACAGCCATAGGCGAGACGGCTCACTCGCTCATTGGCTGCTCTGCGGCAACTGCACAAGCCTATCGCTTCGCGCCCTTCATGCCACTTCCTGCCGAAACGGGTGTGGCCCAACCCTATAAAAGGAGCTCGAAAAGGCTGACTCACCTGATTTTTCATCTCTTCAGCGAAGCTCACGCATCGTTGGATCACAAAGGAAGCAAGCGCCATCTGATAAGCATCTCAGCGGGACGAGCCACTTCTGAAGCTGCTGGCCTTCGCCGCCTTCCACTGCCATTCCTGCTGCGCTCTCCGGCGCCTATATCCTTTTATATCCTGTGTGTGTTCGCCCTGCGACGCACACTCGTAAAAGAGCAGCGTCTTTTTAAAAATGCCCTCGTGCGGCTCGTGCAGAGCCCCGCTCAGCGAAGGAGACCGTCACGTCATCTGTGTCTCCCGCCTGGGTGAGGATCATGCAGCGCTCGCGCTCGCTGACGGCGGCTGCCCTCACTGCGAGCTACTGCCGATGGTGACTCTGAGGACTCGCCTGGCATTCTTCTCCAAGCCTGCATCCTCCGCTGCGCCACAGCGCCGTAAAAAGCGCCGCTCCCAGCGTTTACCGGAACCGCCTCCAGCTCAACCGAGCTCGCCGGTTCTCCTCGCTTCACCGGCCTCCCCTGCATCACTTCCCGATGGTCAGCGCCCGCTGTCTGCTGCCGCGTCCTCCGAGGAAGTGGATCTCAGGGCCGCGTCGGAGGAAGAGGACACGTGCTCTCTGCTAGCTTCGGGCAGTGAGGGTTGGGCGAGCTCCGCGGATCTCGCGCCTTCTGCTCAGAGGCCCAGCAGACGGGCTGATATCGAGAAAGAGCTGATGCGAGTGCTCACGCTGGCCGCGGCGAGCCTCGGCCTCGAGTGGTCTGCACCAGCGCCCCCCTCTCGTTCCCGGCTGAATGGTAGCTTTCTCCCGGATGAGCGTATTTCTCTCAGCTCGAAGCACGCCCCGTTTCTTCCGGAGCTTTATGAAGAAGTGGCGAAAGCTTGGAACGCTCCGTTCTCAGCGAGAACTCGTTTGTCTGTTTCGCCAGCATTCTCCACACTGGACGATGCTAAAAACAGAGGCTACCAGTCACTTCCGCCGGTGGAACAGGCTATAGCAACGCACCTTTGCCCGCCCTCTGCTGGACGGTGGACGAAAGCGGCCTTGCCATCGAAAGCCTGCCGCATGACGTCATCGCTGCTCTCACGGATCTTCTCCGCTGCTGGCAGGCTGCGTCTGCGCTACACACCATGGCCACGCTGCAGATCTTCCAGGGCGATCTCCTCCGCAAGCTGGATGAGATGGGACCTGAAGCGATCTGTCTCGCGGATCTGAGGAGTGCTTTGGATCTCTCCCTCCGCGCTACAAAATCCGCTGCACAGGCCATGGGACGGGTTATGGCTTCCGCTACGGTGGCTGAGAGACATTTGTGGCTAACGCTTTCGGACATGGTGGAGTCTGAGCGCACTGCGTTCCTCGACGCCCCGCTGACTCCTGCTGGCCTCTTCGGATCGTCTGTCAACGAGTTTGTCGAGAGATTCGTCGAGGATCAGAAAGCGTCACAAGCGTTTAAGCATTTCTTGCCAAAGTGCTCCGGTTCTGCAGCGAGCCGCGCTAGACCGGCCCCACAAAGCTCTCAGTCACGCCCACGTCTCCAGCTGCTTCATCGCGACAGCGTCAGCAACGCAGCTCGGGACCCCGTTCTCGCTCTTCCAGCCGTCACCCCGCGCCGCGGGAGTCACGGCTGAGGATTACGGTGCAGCCAGCAAGGGCTCGCGCCCATAAGATCGACTCGATCGACTCGCTACATAGTAAATGTGCACACTCCTCAGTGCCTACAAACACTATGTCACACACGGCGCGTGGTTTCTGTAAAAACGAAACCCGTGCACATATGCTCTGCCCAGGCAGTCAGCGAATCGAAAGCGATAAATGTGCACGCTTGCAGCCCACAGTTAGTCGCAGACATCACGAGTCCCACGGGACCCGCTCAACCCTCCCTCAATCGGTTAAGCACCGGAACGGGGTCGAGGAGGAGCGATCTGCCCATGGTGCAGCGCACTGAAGCGCCGCCGTTGCCCGGTCAACAGAGCGCGCTTCGCATCCAGCCCTTAGCCATTCATGCAGATGCATGGTCAGCGCTTCCAGGGGTTTCGGATTGGGTGCTAGGCATTATAAAGAGAGGCTACTCGCTACAGTTTTTTCGACGCCCTCCGCGCTTTTTAGCGCGCGTCAAAACTGCGGTCAAAACAGAAGTAGCACACATACTTCGGGCCGAAATATCAAAACTGTTGAGCAAAGGGGCTGTAGAGCCTGTGTCTCCAGCTCAATGTGAGGGGGGGGCTGTACAGCAGATACTTTCTAGTGCCCAAGAAAGACGGGGGTCTCAGGCCCATACTGGATCTAAGACAGCTGAACAAGGCATTGGTGAAACGCAGTTTCAGAATGCTTACGACCAGAAAACTCCTCGCGCATATTCGCAGAGGAGACTGGTTCATGTCAATAGATCTGAAGGACGCATATTTTCAAATACAGATAGCGTCAAGTCACAGGCGATATTTGAGATTCGCCTTCGAGGGCCAGGCATACCAGTTTACAGTCCTGCCGTTCGGCTTGTCCGTAGCCCCTCGCACGTTTACGAGGTGCATGGACGCAGCGCTCGCTCCTCTCAGACTCAGAGTCGTGCGAGTGCTGAACTATTTGGACGACTGGCTGATTCTGGCTCAATCTCGAGCGGAGCTCGTGGAACACGGGGCCATTTTACTCGATCACCTCGAGAAACTTGGTCTCAGTGTCAACTGGACGAAGAGTTCGATGAACTCTAGTCAGACGATACTGTTTTTGGGTATAGCTTTGGACTCAAGTTCCATGACGGCGCGGCTGTCACCACAGCGCGCGTTGGGCATTCAGCACACAGCAAGTTCTCTCCGCTGCGGCGCGACCGTTTCGCTCAGAGAATTTCAGAGGATGCTGGGTCTCATGGCCTCAGCATCTCCAGTTCTTCAGTTGGGCCTGCTCCGCATGTGCCCCCTGCAGTTCTGGCTGAAAGCGCGGGTACCTGGTCGGCTGCATCTCAGGGTCAATCAGAGCTGCGTTACAGCCCTGAAACCCTGGATAGCGAACGACTGGTACCAATCAGGTGTAAGCCTGGGGACTTCCTCGAAAGTGAAGATGGTGTCGACGGACGCCTCCACTTCGGGATGGGGAGCGCTGCTCGAGGGCAGACCGTCCTTTGGCCTGTGGTCAGAACGGGAAAAGCTCCAACATATCAACTGTCTGGAAATGCTGGCAGTGGAGAACGCGTTGACGCGCTTTTGTCCCCGAATCAAGGGGCACCACGTCTTAGTCCGTTCGGACAACATGTCTGTGGTGTCCTACATAAATCGCCAGGGCGGTCTCAGGTCCCGAAACCTGTGCAGGTTGGCGGAACGCCTCCTGGTTTGGGCTCAGCGCAACTTGCGCTCGCTGAGGGCAGTTCATGTACCTGGGCTACAGAATCTGGGTCCAGACAGGCTGTCCAGAAACAACATTCCCACGGGCGAATGGTCTCTACACCCGCGCAAACAGTCCGGCTGTTGTGGGAGAGATTTGGCAGGGCGGAGGTGGACCTCTTCGCGTCCCACGAAAACGCTCACTGCCCCGCGTTCTTTTCCAAGAACGAAAGCGCGCTGTCACGGAGATGGCCGTGCTGCCCGCTTTATGCTTTTCCCCCCCGTCTCCCTCCTTCCGCAGGTGATAGAACGGGTGAGAGAAACGAGATGTTCAATACTGCTTGTAGCACCATTTTGGAAGAACCAACCATGGTTCCCAGATTTGATGCAGTTAGCAGACACCGCCCCGTGGCCAGTGCCGTTGAGGAGGGGCCTCCTCTCGCAGGCCAGGGGCTCGATTTGGCACCCTCAACCGGAGTTGTGGTCCCTCCATGTGTGGGCGCTCAACGGTTACCCGCTGATCTCTCAGTGGGAGTGCTAAATACCATCACTCAGGCTAGAGCCCCGTCGACACGACGGCTGTATGCTTCGAAGTGGTCGGTGTTCTCCAGCTAGTGCACAGCTCGGGGATGTTCACCCCTTAGTTGTGAGGTGACGGAGGTTCTCTCCTTCCTGCAGGAGCTGTTGGATGAGGGCAGAGCCCCATCCATGCTCAAAGTTTATGTGGCGGCCATCGCAGCGTTTTCTGAGACAGCGCTCGGTCAGTCAATAGGAAGGAACGATTTGGTCATCCGCTTCCTTAGAGGAGCTAGGAGGCTGAATCCTCCCAGACCCCCGTCAGTCCCTATATGGGACCTCGCAACGGTTTTGGAGGCCATGAAGGGACCCCCTTTTGAGCCTATCCAAACGATTAGCCTCCAGCATCTGTCGTTCAAGACAGTGTTCTTTTTGGATCTCGCTTCAGTGAAGCGTGTGGGTGACCTGCACGCGCTCTCTGTGAGCCAGTCGTGCTTGGAGTTTGGGCCTAATGACTCAAGGGTCATACTCAAACCTAGGCACGGTTATGTGCCGAAATCCCTCAACACGCCGTTTTGGGCTCAGGTTATTGCCCTCTGCCCTGTCGGTGTCAGGAGGGGATGGAGACTCGAGTCTTCTTTGCCCTGTTAGGGCTTTAAGAGCTTATGTGTCTCGCTCCATTGTCTTTAGACAGACTGAGCAGCTGTTTGTCTCGTTCAGTGGATGTTCCAAGGGAATGGGTGTTTCGAGACAGACTCTATCCAGATGGATAGTTGACACCATAGCGTTAGTTTACGCTTCCAGGGGCCTTCAGTGCCCACTGGGTGTCAGAGCACACTCCACAAGGGGCGTTGCCTCGTCGTGGGCATGGTCTACGGGGATCTCCTTGCAGGATATATGTATGGCGGCAGGTTGGGCCTCGCCGTCTACATTTATCAGGTTCTATAACCTGGAGGTTCCCGCCTTGCAAGCAAGGCTGCTGTCGGTATAGTCGAATCAGGTCCCTGATTGGAACTCTGAGATCGCGAGCGTTATTCGCTGCCGACTGTTATATGGGCAGTATTGCGTAAGACCCGCATGGCCACATTGGTCAGGCCTTGCCTCGACTGTGTGATGTCATATTGCCGCATCTACGGGTGCGGCTAGATATGGGACGGAGGGTCCCCCCCCCCCCCCCCCTCCTGTCCTGGACTCTCTGTGAGTCCCTCGGGTGACTGTGCACTGTAAATCCTGGGCGTTGCTTCCAGGTTTATTGGTGTGTGATCCCTGCGCGCACAGCGCTTTACATGGGGTTCCCGTAACGTCTTAGCTAAGACGCAGTACGAGAGAACTCTCGTAAGAGAACGTACTCGGTTACTAACGTAACCTCGGTTCTCTCTAGAAGAAGAACTGCGTTCTCTGCCGTGCGTACGATTCACTCTGGTTCGCTTCGGTGATGAAATAAATCAGGTGAGTCAGCCTTTTCGAGCTCCTTTTATAGGGTTGGGCCACACCCGTTTCGGCGGGAAGTGGCATGAAGGGCGCGAAGCGCCCTTATTGGTCTGATGTTGCATCAGCCTGCGCTCGATAGGCTGTGCAGTTGCCGCAGAGCAGCCAATGAGCGAGCGAGCCGTCTCGCCTATGGCTGTGTGCTGCTGCAAATGCGCTTTACAAAAATTCAAAAGTAAGGATAATTTTTTTGCTTCAGTATTTCGTGAAAAGAAACTTTTCCCGTAGCGTCTTAGCTAAGACGCAGTACTCGTTCCCTCTTCTAGAGAGAACCGAGGTTACGTTAGTAACCGAGTACGTTACTTAACGTAAACCTGGGTTCTTTGATAACAGAGTTAGGTATTTCACTATGGCAATCGCTTTGGGCGTGACCAACTGTGGAAGCTCCTATGACACCACGTCTCTCTTTGACAGACAGGTCGATCTCTGACCAGGCTCCATCCCACCAATATCAGTCAGGTTGACCCCTGCCAAAATCATTATAGAGACATTTCTTCCCATACCTGTGCAAGAAGGGAAGTGCTGGTGAAACACTTCATTATGTTATCAAAGAACCCAGGTTTACGTTAAGTAACCCATCGTTCTTTTTCTAACTTCACTCGTTGTTTCACTATGGGAGATATAGCCACCTCCATAACAATTAAATAGGCATGGAACAACTGGCTCCCAGCACTGCATGTACTAAGGAAGGCTCAGACACAACCAGTCTATAGAACCGCACAAAAGTATGTGGTGTTCAACTTGCTGCTGAACAAATACCTTGAATTGAAATCCCTTTAAGAAAGGCCCATGTTGTAGCCATCCCCCGGGTGAAGTGGGCTCTCAAGCCCTTAGGCAGTTGAAGACCCTTGCAAATATATGCTAAAGATATAGCCTCTATGATCCAATGAGACAGCTGTTGGCAAGAAAATGGCTTCCCCTTGTGAGGAGTAGATCATGACACAAACAGCTGGCAATAAGTCCTAAAACCTGCTTTTCTTTTTACATACATGTATGTTACATAATGTAACATACATGTATGTACATAATACATACATGTATGTTACATATATGTTTAAATATCAACACGAGGCACAGGTGTTTTTATATCGCTGTATTTCTGAAGGAAGACTTGCATGTTATATGCGTGTGAGCGTACCAGCTCTGCTTTGTTTACAGCTGTTACTGGGGAAACCTCTATTTCTCGTGCTTTATGTCTATGCTTTAAAACATCTCCTGCTGGCAAAGAATGAATTTGCATTTTCATTAAGTCTGCCCTGATCCACGCAGCAAACATATTTTGTTTGTTATCAAAAAATATCTACTCTACAGGGACTTGGCTGTTGTTATTGATTCTAATTGGAAGTCTACCGGAAGTTAAGTTAGGTCCACAAAAGCGCGCATGCACAGTAACGTTTGTTTATGTTGTTGCTGTTGAAACGTCTATATGTAGAACTGCTCTGAGCAAGTTCATAGTGAGCTGTACACAGTGGGTGATACACAGTCCGCCATTGCTGCACTGACGAGAATGTCTCTCAAGTGCTTTAGGTGTTCTGTAGCTGGATGTATGAATCCACATAGCTCTCTCCGTTTACTCCTGAAATCTGAGCCGCTAAAAACAAGGTGGATTAATTTTATTTTTGAAGAAGATGCTCCCTCAACTCTACTGAAATTTGTTTATGTCTGTGCGTATCATTTACACTGTACTGCTTTGTGAATGAGAGTCAGGTTAAGTAGTTTTTGCACAAAAGTTTCACCTGAAGGATGGAGCAATGGCAATTTTTTGTGATCCAGCTACACTTCCAAAAGAAGTATCACGTGTTAGTTTTCCAAATTGCCTTTCTGAAAGACCTTGGCACTCTATAAGGCTAATGTTGCTAAATGTGCTTTTTAACTGATGCTGCCTTCACGTGCTACCAGAATGATCGTGAATATGAAAATGGGAGTTAAAATTGCATATGAAAGCAATGTGAAGACAAAAATTATACGTTTTGGCTCATACCCTGTCAATTTTAACAGGCAATAAGAAAATTATCTGTAAAGTATTTTGTGTTCCCATACACACTCTGGGGACATCAGATACTTATTTTACATATTGTGAATAGGGGTATAATAGGTCCCCTTTAAGAGAGAGAAACGTAAGACCAATTCCCTCCAATGGCTCAAAGGGGTGTTGAGAAAGGGCTTCCATGACGATGGATAAATTAAGCTCAGAGGAGGGAATGCGTAAAGAAGGACGTCTGGCCATGGGTGGGCTAGAGCATTCAAACCCAGTGGTACATTTTCATCTGCTAGAGAGAAATACATAGGACGTTGAGCACTTTCTGGCGACCATACCACTGCCATATCTGGACCACCAACTGGGGATGGATTTTCCACTACCCATTCAGTGGATTTCCCCTGGATAATAAATCTGCTCCTCTGTTTAAAATCCCTCGAATGTAAGTTGCCCTGAGGGATAAAAGCCTTGTTTCGCTCCACACAATCAGCCTCTTCGACCGCTGGTGCAGTTGAAGGGAGCGTGTAACCCCCTGTCGACTGATGTAAGCAACCATTGTGGAATTTCGGGCTTCACTAACACATGCTGCCCTCCGATAAAGCTCAGAAAATGTTTCAGTGCTAACCACACAGCTAGCAACTCTAGATAATTTATGTGTATGTAAATTAGCTGCTGAGGCCACATGCTGTTCACAGCTCTTCCCATTAGAGTCGCTCCCTAGCCCTTCAAGGACGTCCCATCTTCATGGTTTCTCTCGATGACACGAGATATATGCTCAGAGAACATAAACCGCACTAGTGGTACAAAACACACAGGTCTGTTAAGAGCAATACTTTTAATATGGACAATTTTTTTTTACACCAACAATATACTATAGGCGTTATACTTACAGAACTCGGGTGATTTTTCAAACTTGATATGCTGTTGTGTTAGGCCAGTTTCAAATTCAACATTTTTGTCTTCTATTCCAGATGAACTGAATCATGAAGTTCACTCATGGGCGATTCATATTCAAAGGCGAATCTCAAAATTGAAGATCGAATGCCAACCCACCAGACGAATAATCAAATATTCGGTGTTGATTACTACGCAAGGTTCAAAGCTTAAAAAATGGTATTCGGATCAGCCCAACAATTTTGTCCCAGAGTGCTGGGTTTGGCACTTCTGAGTCCATCTGTCACCCCAGCTCCTCCAAAATCTTCACTTGATATGCAGACAATAAAGTCAATGCGTTCAGCAAGCACACGGACTGCCCCGGGAATTTATACATCCTCTGATATATCGAAGTGTTCAACCACTCCATTTTACTGTCAACTTGCGAAGCCGAGTCGTTGGTGCTAGGAGGTCTAGACTTTTGGGCAGGGAAGAGGGACTTGTCTTCCTCCTCTTTGTCGTCCATGTCTAAATCAAAGAGATCAGAGTTAGCATCACCCTCTATGTCCTTGTCCCCGAGGTCCCCCTCCTCCTGCGTGAGCAGGCCCTCAAACAACAGAGGTGGGGTGGAGCCTTGTCACAGGTCGACCTGTTTGTCAAAGACAGATGTGGTGTCATAAAAGCATCCGCAGTTGGTCACGCCCAAAGCGATTCCCATAGTGAAACACAAATGGAAGTTAGAAAAATAACATTAGATTAAATGTTAAAGAAGGTTAAAAAAAAAACAAAAAAATATTACAAATCTCTTTAAATAATTAGTGCTTTACAATAAGAGGAGTTTCTCTTGTAATAAAAACACAAACTTCATTGGGGCTCTAGTGAGCAAATGGACATCAGGCTTTAGTGAACATTAGCAATTTTATTAGGTCTCGCCAATACAGCATATGACTCAGTTAAATAACACTTTTAACTATCAAACAGAAGCTTCCAAGGACTTTCCAGACCTTTGATTTTGTGTGTTTATATGGCTTATATCTCAGTGGTGTAGCAGCAAGTAGTGTGCGATAGGACACATTTTTTTAAGATTAGCTACTATGTTCAATTCATCAATCACAGGTCCTGCTGAAATTGACAGTATAAAGTTTGACTAAAATATCAACTTCTATTTTCGATAGGAGTGATGAGACAACAGGTTGATATATAGAGAAACTCCCCATTTTTCTGATGAAAAATTCAGTATTGTGCATTTAATTCTTCCCAGTTGGATTTATACTGTCTATTTCAGGGCACTGAAGGTGAGTCAGTGAGACTAGTATTGTGATTTATATTGTTGTTTTTCATCTTCATCACTCCTGCAACCTGCTAATTGATCACTCATAAACTCTTCCATCCTTAACAGAGAAAGATACCATGGATATATGGTGTAATGGGCAGAAAATGGAAACAGCTGTAAGTCCAGCAGTTACTATGTTCACTATTATATTATACTATACTAACTTGTTTTTCTTTTCTTTTTTTTTGTAATGCTGCTATTTGTTACCATAAGTTAATACATGAATATCATGAACTAAATTAACAATATTTTGAAGCATTTAATTTATGAAAAAAAAGTTTATAAATATGAGCCTAAACCTCTAAATGTAAAAATAATTTTTCATTGTTAGTTCAAGATACCTAAAGCATTAAGTAATGATTTGAACCTTAATGTAAAGTCTGATATATAATTTTGTTGTTGTTTAATTTTTTCTTATGTCAGAAATAATCCCCAGGTTAATACCTTAGGTCACGGCAATCTGTAGCACCTCTCAATAAACTTCTTGCTCTTTGTGTAAAAATGAGTGTGACTACAGTAAACGGTAGCTGAAGAAATTTAATTCAGTTTTAGTTTAACGGGGCTCTAGACTAACTTTTGCACAGGTTGCACTGGTGCGCCTTTCTTAGGTGCACCAGCACAAAAGTTAGTTGCACCCAAATTTCCGACCGCTTCACATTTAACACCGCAGCAATATTGACTTGTAGCCTAAATTATTAACTAACAAGCTGGTCAACATAAAGTTCTTTATTTGAAGCACAATTCTACAAGAAAGGTAACTTACCGAAAAAGTGATGATGGTTAAAGTGCTTCACTGAGCTGAAATTTTTACTTAAAACATCTCAAGATAAATGAAATAAAATTAAAATCTAAATGAAGTGTTTTAAGGGCTTCAGATTGAACATCTCATGGCTCAATGTCTTATGGACTATCTTCCATTGCAGTCGCATGCCCCTCGGATGGCCAACTCCTGTAGTTTGGCCTTCTTGATCTTTGACCTTGGCTAAACCAGCTGGCCACACTCTCTCTAGCATCAAAATCTTCCACACTTGGCCCCTCTACACTGATTCTTATCGGATCTTCCACTGTGTCAGAATGAAGGGATGCTCTAGTGTCTGATTTGAACACCTAAACAGTCCCTAAACAGCTCATACTACATAATAGTTTCAACTATTAATATAGTTCAGTTTTGTATGTAATAGCAAAGTGATTATATTTGGTTTCGTTTTTTATTAAGTTAATTTAGAAAAATGTTTGGAGCATTTTTTGTTTGTTAGATATAAGTGTTTATTTGTTTCATTTTTAATTATTTTAAGTAATGACCAAGTGGCTAGCGACAGACAGTGAGCCTATGTTTGATCAAATTAGCCTTCTCAAATCATCATGACTTGCGTAAAATAATATCTATAGATATAAAACAGTTCAAGAATATAACAATGTTTAAATGTTAAACCTAGATAAATGTGCGCTATATCCAATAGTTTGTGCAGAGACGCTTTGCAGGACATGGAGACACCAGCGGCATTTTTTTCAGTGGATACACCATAATCTTTGCTCATAAGGAAAGAGTAATACATCATTCGTAACTGCAAAGGGTCTACTTTAATTTGTGTGCACTCCCAATATCAACGAAACGTTGTGCTTTTATAAAATAAAGAAAACAAACATGATGCATTCTCTGCTCTCTCATCTTGAACAAGAGCGCTTCACAAAAAATTAACCGAAACTCAGTGAAAACATGCCTCACAGACATGATAAATATATCTATAGAAAGAGTTAAATGACTTCCGTATTTTTCGGACTATAAGTCGCACCTGAGTATAAGTCGCATCAGTCCAAAAATACGTCATAATGAGGAAAAAAACATATAAGTCGCACTGGACTATAAGTCGAATTCATTTAGAACCAAGAGAAAACATTACCGTCTACAACTGCGAGAGGGCGCTCTATGTCTTCAGTGTAGACTACAGGAGCACTGAGCAGCATAGAGCACCCTGTCGCGACTGTAGATGGTAATGTTTTCTCTTGATTCATTTTTAGTTCATTTCTCTTGGTTCATGTCAAATTAATGTTGATAAATAAGTCGCACCTGACTATAAGTCGCAGGACCAGCCAAACTATGAAAAAAAGTGCGACTTATAGTCCGGAAAATACGGTACTTAACAAAATAAAACAAGTCAAAAAACTCAATTATAATCATAATCTGTAAAGATGCACTTCTCTCTATAAGGCTCCGTCCACACGGAGATGCGTTTTGCTGTATACGCATACATCCGACGTTTTGGGAGAGTGAAACCATTATTTTTTAAAACCGGGTCCCAGATTGGATAAATTTGAAAAAGCTGCCTTTGCGTTTTCGTGCGGAGAGCGAATACGTTTATTTTCTGAAACACTGACTTCATCAGCCCATCTCTTTCCCCTAGTCAGAAACTAGTACATCACGTAGCAGCAACAAAAACATGAACAAACACTGAACGATTGTATTTTTATTAACTAACATTAACACAGATTAATAAATGTATTGTTCCATGTTCGTTTGTATACTGCACGCAAGGTTTATGCGCAGTCCAAGTCTTCTTCTTTTCATTTTTAGTGTATCTCTGTGGCAGAATTACAGCGCCATGCTGGTCTGGCATGTATACTACATCGTTTTGTGTCAGTTTTGTGGTTTCGTGTGGATGCAGATATTTCTTGAGATGAGGGAAAAAAACAGTTTTGATAGTGAAAGCTCTGGCTTCGTGTGGACGTAGCCTAAAGGCATGTCTAATGAGGAGATGGCGAGTCAGGATCGGAAACTTCAACCTTGTGACACAGACTCGGAATACACTGGTTTATTAGTAAATCATTCAAATATCTCCTTACTATTTCCCCCTGTCACATTAATGGTAATTACTTTTGCTGGTGCTTTGCGGCAAGCCTAAGTCTATTGCGTGTATTTGCGCTGCGTGTATTTGCAGCTGCGCTGTAGGCATGAACCATACTGCTGCTGGAAGGACAATGAACACTGTCGAGTCACTCTTGACAGTCGCGGTAGCATAGTCTTGTGTTGTTTCCACCTAATCACTAATCACTAATTGATGGATGTGTAAAAATATAAAAGTAAGGAGAAGTCTAAAACAGACGGGAGCCCCTCACACCTGAATTATGACATAAAAATTGTCCCGGAGCCAGTTTTAGGGGCGTTGGAAATTACCAATAATGAAATAAACAAAATAAAACTGTAAATCTATCATGTGATGCAGGTTAGATTAAGTCCCCTAACACAATCAACAGGGCAAAGATAAAAATAAAAAAGTGGATAGTTTAGAGTTTTTTGTCACTAACATTAGACAATGTCATACAGATGTTGTCACAGCCCTACTGAACATACCAGTTCCACAACATATGTGACCATCATTCATTCAAAAAAACATTCCTCTCTCTTGTTGTTTTCCCTCAGGGTGAGTTTGTTGATGAAGGCACAGAGACGCATTTCTCTCTGGGCGACCATGACTGCTGCATTAAGGCTATGAGCAGCGGCAAGAGACAAGATGGCATCATTCACACGCTGCTGGTGGATGGCATGGAAATCTCAGAGTCAGAGGGATCTGTGTGAATGAGTGTGTGAGTGTGTTTGGATTATCCATTATCCATTGAATTATACGTCATGAGAAGTGAATATACAGTCAGGTCCATATATATTTGTACATGGCACAATTTTTATTTAGCCGTTGACCAAAACATATTCAAGTTACAGGTATATAATGAATATGGGCAAAGTGCAAACTCTCAGCTTTAATTTGGGTGTATTGTCATAAAAATTGGAGGGAAGGTTCTTTGATGTGTACCACCTTTTTCAAGGGACCATAAATATTTGGACAGTTGACTCAAAAGCCATTTCATGGGCAGGTGTGGGCTATTGCTTCACTATTTCTACAACAGTTAAGAAAAGTAAAAGCAAGGTGAAAGGTCTGGAGTTGATTCTAAGTGTTCCATTTTCATTTCTAAGATGTTGCTGTGTACCTACATCATGCAGTCAAAGGAGCTCTCCATTCAAGATAAACAGACAATTGTTAGGCTTCAAGAACAAAACAAATCCATCAGAGAGATAGCAGGAACATTCAGAGTGACCAAATCAACAGTTTGTTACATTTAGAGAAAAAAAAAGAACGCATTGGTGGGCTCAGCAACATAAAAAGGCCTGGACGTCTATGCAGGACGACAGTTGTGGATGATCAGAGGATCCTCTCCATGGTAAAGAAAAGCCCTTTCACAACATCCAGCCAAGTGACTAACACTCTCCCAGGTGTAGGCGTGCCACTTTCTAAGTCTACAATAAAAAAAAAGACTTCAAATGAGCAAATACAGAGGATTCATCACAAGGTGCAAACAAGCCCAGACCACTTCTGGCAAAAAAACATTCTTTGGACGGATGAAATTAAAATCAACCTATACCTGAATGACACAAATACAAAAGTATGGAGAAGGCTTGGAACAGCTCATGATCCTAACATGGTGGAGGATGTGTGATGGCCTGAGCATGCATAGCTTCAAGTGGCACTGAGTTACTGGTGTGTATTCATGATGTGACAGAAGCAGCCGGATGAATTCTAATGTTTATAGGGATATACTGTCTGCCCAGATTCAGCCAAATGCAGCAAAGTTGATTGGATCGCACTTCAGAGTACAGCAAAAGCAACCCCAGGAGTTTGTGAAGGTAAAAAAGTGGAATATTCCTCATTGCTGCCTCATTGCATATTCTGCCATGGCCAAGTCAATCTCCTGATCTCAGCCCGACTCAGCATGCATTTTACTTTCTGAAGACAAAATTAAATAAAGACCCACAAACAACAACTGAAGTCAGCTGCAGTAAAGTCCTGGCAAAGCATCAAAAAGGAGTAAACCCAGTCTTTGGTGATGTCCATGAGTTCCAGACTTAAGCCAATCATTGCCTGCAAAGGATTCTCAACAAAATATAAAAAAATCATTCTATTTATGATTATATTTATTTGTCTAAATACTTTTGAGCCCATGAAAATGGAGGGACTGTGTATTCAAATGGTTGTAATTCCTAAGCATTTTATATTTTTGTTCAATCCTTTGAATTAAAGCTCAAAGTGCACTTCAGTTTCATCCTGGTTGATTCATTTTAATTATATTCTGGTGGCATAAAGAGCTAAAATTATGAAAATTATGTCAGTGTCCAAATATATATGGTCCTCACTGTATGGACATTGAGACATTTGTGACTACAGATCAGCTGGTTCAGTAATGTAACTTTTTTAGGCATAAGAGACAGATGTGTCTTACAAACACATAGTTTAGTTGTATTGCTACCTCACATAGTATAATTGGATAATTTTTTTAACACTATAAATTTGTTAATTTCTGAAATTTTAGGACCTTTACTGGATAGTTTGATGAAGGCTATGTCAAGTATAGACAATTTTTTTATTCTTATGTATCGTGTGTTATTGTGTGGTAGCACAATCATGTTCTCAAAAGCATAGAGTGGTCTAAATGTGAATTAAATGTAAACATGTACTTGTTTAGAGTATTCAGTCTAGAATCTGATCCGATCTGACCAGCCAGTGACTCATTAATAGGGTCAGACTACAGCAATAACATTATATTGGAAATGTACTTTTTTGTGGCTTTGTGTTTTGAGATGCTTTGGTTCAAGGCCTTGTGACAAGCAAGATTACTCTTTTGTATCATTAAGGTTTCATGTGTCTGGTGTAATTCAAGGTGATGTGATGTGTTAGACCTCTGTTGGCATCAACTTTCTACTGAAAAAATTATATGTGAAATAATTCATCATGACATTCTATATGGAACAGTGTTGAGGCTAAACTGAAAAATTATCTGAATCAAGCTATATGTGACCGTAGACAACAAAACTTAAAGGTTATCCAAATAAGATCTTAGCAATGCATATTACTAATCAAAAATTACGTTTTGATATATTTACGGTAAGAAATTTACCAAATATCTTCATTGAACATGATCTTTACTTAATATCCTAATGATTTTTGGCATAAAAGAAAAATCAATAATTTTGACACATACAATGTTTTTTTGGCTATTGCTACTGTAAAAATATACCCCAGCAACTTAAGACTGGTTTTGTGCTTCAGGGTCACATATTTCCTTAAAATTTCAAAGTTTCTTTTTGCTTAGTGGAATGAAAATTGTAATTGTATTTTGATATTAAGGCTTAATTTTTAAAATGGTGGTATCAGTATTGCAATCTCAGTATATGTGCTGTTAAAATCTTAATTTGACCCTGATGTTTTTTTATCTTATTTTATGTAGAGCAACAATGTTAAATATGCCTTGTTATATTTCTGTAATAAATATTTTATAGTCTATGAAAAGCAGTTTATACAGCTCACAATATTGGACAGATAAATTTCATCATGACAGAAACTTTTGTTGAATTTTGGCATTTATTTGAGTCAAAACATTGTAATTAAAATCACATCACATACATAGGAAGGCCTTCATTACTGATAAAATAAACAGTTAATTTGTATGGCATTAGATAAGGAATCAGTTTAAACAAAAACCTAACAGAAAACCCTCATGTGCGTTCTGTTGTAATCCGCTAATAACTATGAACTTATTACAAGAAAACAAGTGCTATTTTAATCTAACCCCAATGGTTTTAAATGTTTTTATATTAAAAACTAAATTTCAAGTAACTATGTTAAAAGTAACAAGCAACAGTAGAGTAATTCAGGTAAGACCTGCCAGGATTAGAAAGAAGCAGTTCAAAGCAAGTTAGATAAAGGTTTAGCACATAAAAAAAAAAAAAAAAACAACACTGGCATCTATTATCATCACTCATCCAGTAATGTGATTTAGACTAATTATTACAAAGACCTTTATTCCTTATTTGTGTAGTTCAGTTTTATTTGTGTGATAACTTTGTTTTAGAAGCTGATGTTTTTAAAATCTAAATTCCAATCAAAAATGTGGCTTGATTGATTCCAGTGTGCTATGTTATTTCATATTGCTTTGTGTAACTACACATTGGTTGATCTGGCACATATGATCAGGTATTCAGGTAGAGCTTGTTGACTGCTGAAGATTATATGTGTCTGTCCCATGTCAGACAAGCTATCAAAACGATCCAAAGGGTCTGCACTTAAGGGAGGGGGCAAAATCATTTGTGGAGAACCAATCGTATGTGTCCCAGTGAGGACCTGGGCCTGAATGATATAGATGAACTGCTCATGTTCCTGCTCCTTCCACAGCTTCAGGGCTCCATCCACTGTACTGCTGAAGTATATTCCACAGCCATACTTTTGCTCTAGAAATCAAGGATAAAGAATAAGAAATGTCTTCAGAAAAGAACACAAAAACCTAATTATTCTTAATGACTTCACATTTGTGTTACCTTCAGGAGGGGCAAACTCTTTCTGAAAGCCTACTCTGCAGATGAGATCACAGAACTGAGCTGACACACGCTGGTAGAGGCGCTTCGGGTTGTCTTTCACTCTCTGCATGTTCATTTTGAACAGCTGCTGTAGCGGAGTGTTCTCTAGCTTCTCCACCTGTAACGACCAGTGCAACCACATGCCTTAACATATTTTTAGTATCACAGCATCATGCTAAACTTCCTCATTGCTGCCTTTTATGTTATAGTTGAACAGAGATGAAGACAAAAAGCAAATAAAAATTACATGGACTACATTACGTTTGTTTAACTTACTGCTCTATAGAAACATGAAGAAAGCCTACACTGACGTACTCTAAGAAAAAAAAAAATAATAATAATAAATATCTATATATATATATCTATATATATATAGGGGTGCACATAAGTGGTCCGCAGGTCAGCATGCGTGACCTAAATAAAATAAAAAAATGCGTAATTTCAGAAAAATCCTGTCATACATGCACAAACTGACAGTCACCACTTATAAGCTTCAACTAAATATTGTAGAAACTTAATTTTCTGTAAAGTTGCTTTGTAACGATTTTTATTGTAAAAAAGCGCTATACAAATAAACTTGGAATTGAATTGAATTAAATTAATATAAATATGTTCTGACAGCGCATTTGCATACCGACATGGTTGACAGCTGTTAATGCACAATTACCATTTTAGATCACAAACTGTACTATATAAGTTTTATTTTCAACCTGAAAGCATAAATCTAGGCTATGCCTACCGTTTCAAAGCACAATACAAAACTGTGACATTCATCCACATGCTCTTTAATCGCTTTTTTCCAAAGCGACTTAAAATTGGGGAATACATAAAGCGATTCTTCTTAAAGAGGCAAACAAAGTAGTAGTAAATATTAGCATTTCATTTTTAAGTTTATTTACTATAAAATAAATAATTTTTGTATTATTATATATAAATAATTTGTATTTAATTCTAGGACTGCTTTTTATTTTTAATAATATTATCACACTATTATTTAGTTTATTTACTATTATTTATTTATTTTTTAAAACTAATAATATTATAACTATTATTCATTCATTTTTTTATAGTTGCATTTAATGGGTCACGCTATATGCAGTGTGAAGACCAAACCAAATCTCCAGGTTCTCTTATGAGAACCAGGCTGAAAAAATTATGTGCACACACATATATATTGTGACTGTGATCGCAGCTTACCTTTCTAATACAGAGCCCACAAGCACCGATTGCATTCCTTGTATCTTTTTCAACAAAATTATTCCTGATCACAGGTTCTCTTGAATAAAATGAATTGTTAAAGGACTTGACAGGAGCCAACAGGCCTATGTTGTAAATGAGAAAAGATTACATCAGGTCATCCAAATGTTACGATACATGAACTTAACATCAGCACTAAGAAACCTATTAATCTTATTAGACTACAATTTATTTATAGTTTTTAGTATTTGTACATACATGTCCTTTCCACATTGCTGCTTATACCATAGTCATCAACCAAAATCATGGATATCAAGTTGACTTTGTGGTTATTGAACACATAGTTTTCCATCCGTGCTAGATAAGCTTTCTCCAAAACTGCGCTGAATTCAGGTGTTTGTATCCAAGGAACATCTTTACAGCTCCAGCGAACCACAGAATACAGAATGTCACGTTCTTCAGCTTGGGCGAATTCCTCCTGGGCCTTACAAAGCATGGACTCCACCTCAATTGCTGCACAACTGACATCTGAAGGGTTTCCAGTGATGGTTATTCCACCATTACCATTCCTGAAGAACTCCTTGATGTGAACATGAAACTTTGTTTGGAGTGAGAGGAGGTTTTTATGGTCTCTTTGGTCAAGATATATGACATGGTTATTCTTTATTACCATGTTATCTGATGGGCCTAGCATTTCAAATGCCCATGATTTTGCTTCTATCAGAGCTTCGCTGGAGTTCCCGGAGATTAACTCAACAGTGGGCATTTCATTTGCCATTGTTTCTTTGGCTGCAGAACCAAAGCCTGAAAACATTTGAGTGTGGTAAAAACATTTATCTCAGTAGTTTTCATGAGTATCTATATATTATTGCAATCCAGACAAAAGTGTAAAACTATGAAAGCAGGAACATTTTTAGTAAATATTAATATTTCATATATACTTCATTATATATTTTTCTTACTTGTCATGTCATTGCGTACTTCTGGGGACATTGCCTCTCCTTTCCTCTTTTTCATCTCTTTTCCGAAAGCCTAAATATTACAGTGAAATCAAATTGCTTTTGTGCATTATTAATTTTAAAAACTGTGCTTCATAAAATATTTATGCAGTGGATGAGAATAAAACACAATGAATATAAAAATACTAAATTAAGGCTCAAACACTTAAAAGCAGAGTATATAATTAGCATACATCACCTCCATCATTTCATTGTCCTTTGTAAACACAACAAAATTTACATCTAGTTTCTTCTTTGTGTTCTGTTTTGCAAATTCTTCCACAGCCTCGGTCATAATTTTGGCAACCTCCCATTTCTTAAAGCCCAGATTACCAGTACCAATAGCTGGGAAAGATATGGACTTGTAATCTGAAGCAGCTTTCTTCAGACAATCCCATACCACACTGTAAAGAGTCTACAGACAACAACAAAAAGACATACTGTTGGAGAGACAGTTGGGACAGACCAGATTGTGTGTTGAATTACTGATAAATATCTATCTACCTGTTCAGCCTTAGACTCAGACCGATACTTGCATACAGTATGAAAAACCGCTGAGCAATCCAGATTATATCCTTTTGTCACATAGACTCTTGTCATGTTTAGGATAGTGTTTTTACTGTTAATCTCATCTTGAATCTTGCTGCCAGCTTTTTTCAGAATTGCTTGTGAAATCAACCCCTGGGTCAAATCACAGTTTGATGCTATGGTATTTACAATAACGTCAACCTGGTGATTGAAGCAGAGTGAAAAGAAACAGATGAAAAATCAATGTAAAACAGTTTTTTCCCACCATTTTTCCAATTTTCATTTGTTCCTACAATTCCATGGTTTATATCAAACAAACATTTTTAGAACTTACTCAAAATTATACAAAACCATTGTGATCTTATAAATCTGATTGAACTTCAGAGCTTTGTAATTGATCACTCTTCTTTTTTTCTATGAGTACTAGACATCTTTCATTCTTACCTTTTCGTCTTCAATAGACCCTTTTTTAAGGCACAGTGTTATGTTCCTAAACTGCAAACTGCTGCATGAAGAGGAAGTCATGGTCTGGTTTTGGCCTTTCACAGCCCCACTGTATGAAGCAGAGGTGCTGGTTGGATATAAAATCATCCTAGTGGCTCTCTCCATTTCTTGGACTGTGGGTTCATCATTATTGACCAGATGGATTTCTACATTCTTGCCTTGAAACCTTCCCTTTTCATGGAACTGTTTTATAGTATCAACAATAATGTCTGCACAGCAATTTCTCGGAAAATTGAAAAGGCCAGAACTTAGAGCAGGAATCGCAACAGAGGTAATGTTTTGACTTACAACTATTTGTAGGATACTAATGACAGTATTTTTTAACAAGGGTGTAGCTTGAGCAACCTGTTTGTGGGTTGGATTTTGAGACAATTTAGGACCCACAGCATGTATAATATGTCTACATGGGAGTTTTCCAGCAGGAGTGAGTACAGCTTCACCTGTTTTTACTCTTCCAAATTGCTGTATAATATCATCACTCCATTTCTGGATCATTGGTCCCCCACACTCACTCAGGGCTTGTGCAAGACCTCCACCATGACTTAGCTTCTCATTAGCTGCATTGACAACAGCCTCCACTTTATGACGTGTAAGATCATCTTTCCAGACTGATACTTCAACTCTGCTGGACAGCTTTTTGGAGTACCTCATCTCAGCACTCCAGTCACCACTTGTGTTTCTACCAAAGGAACCAGCCTCTTCCACATTGTGAAAAATAGCTGTGCAATTAAATTTCTCTTTAACAGCATGGCAAAAGGCAGTTTTACACTTTCCTAGAATGGCTGCCTGTCCTGTAAGCAGTGACATGAAATCCTGTTCTTTGTTACCCATGACTCGTTGCTTCCTCAGGACACAGACCTTTGTGGAAGTAAAGTATTGATCATTATACAAAAATATTTGACCACAGATCCATTAGTCAAAACATCATATTGGAATCTATACCGGATTTCTATTGTAATTTCTTAATACTAAAGCATACTAAAAAAAAAATAAGATGCTAACAGGTTAAATGATTAGTTTGTATTTATTTTTTATAGTCCTACTGAAAATTGTGTAATGATTATCAAATCCCTAATAGCTGTATTGGAATAACATCTTACTAATGGAGAGTTCAAGGACATGACACTAAGAAAAATGTTTCAATATCCTAAAATAATTTTTTTGAAATTCCTTTTAATGGCCTAGTGGCTTTTATTCATTTTGGTAATTTGAATTATTTTGTAAAGGTTCTTGACTTTGTTTTGTTCTAATACTAAGAAAAGTATTCTAATAAGCTTGCCTCCTTAAAGTGAATTGCTTGTAAGTCTCTGCATAAAAAATAAATGTAAAAACATGTCTGCTAAATGGTAACATTAACAAACATTAATAAATAACTAATGTAAACAAATGATATATTGTTAAGTGTAACCTAAAATTCTCCAGTCAACATTAACATAAATAAATAAAAGATTCAGTGAAAGTAAATGGTGACTGAGGCAGAAGAAAGATCTGAAGAAAGATGTCAAACAGGTTTATCCATTTTACCGTAACAAAACTGGACAATTCCCCATCCCCCAAAAATTGATTAACAACACACTAAAAACAAAGCAAGTAAAACTAACCTATCATATAGTTTAAGTTTGCATTGGTGTAAAGCATTTTATTCAAGGAAGCGTTAAAGATCGTGTTTGTAATGTTGAATAACGTCTTCATTGAATAACATACGACACAGGAAATCCTGATCGCTAAGAACTAAAGTTCCACAGTAAAATGTAGCCTGGTAGGCTAGCCTTGTTTTTTTAAATTACAAACAAATCTTACATTGGATTTAACAAACTTCTGCTAAGACAGGCACGTCGATGACTGCCGAAAATCACATTAAAAAGTTTGTTAAATTTGAAATCGAAAGCAAAACAGTTCTGCGACATTAATGCATTTATGCACATTATAGCTACTAAATAATTACGAGAATCGGTTCACTCACCTTTTTATTTTCTATTCTCCAATACGTCCTTAGTTTTACCAAAACAGAGATGGTTTTAAAGTTTCGAAAAGAAGAAACTTAAGCTATATAAACGGATCTCTGCTTGAAGCTGAAACTGTTTTTATGTTGTGCAAAAACCCCGCCTAATGCATGACCATTTACAGAGAAATTAAAAGTGAAAGTTAAGTCTTTACACTGAGCTCAAGAAACACCTCAGTCACAGGACAGGCGGACATGGCTACTGATGAGTTCCCATTCGCTCTCTATGTGGAGGGCAAGTGGGACCCCCACACTCCCAAACTAAAAAACAAACTTATAATCTATTTCCAAAGTAAGAAATCCGACGGAGGCGACTGTGAGGTGGAGTACGCTGGAGGACAGACAGCAACTGTTCGATTCAAATCAAAGGAAGGTAAATGCCTTAACTTCTAACCTTATACTAGGCTACATCATGTATAGCCTAAAGCGTGAAAATAAAGATGCATAATATTAGAAGTTTATTAACTATAGCTAGTTTAAACATGTTATGATTTACGGTGGGAGGAGCCAAAGAAAGGAAACTGTTCAAATTTGTTTGCATAAAAGGTGCAAATGAAAATTAGCCTAATACGTTTTTTTCACTCATGTAGTTCTTGTGTATTTAACAGTGAGACAGCGGGTTCTAAAAAAACAAACGCATGAGCTAAAGATTGGTCAAAAAACACTGAAAATCACCGTGAATCTTCCGCCATCAGAGGCTGTTCCTCAGGTGAGTATGCAAAATAACAACAGAGTAACGTGGATGGCTCATATTTAAACTTGGAGTAAAAACTCAACTTTGTTTCATTAGGAATCAACCTCTTCGGCCAGCATTATCACAGCGGGTAAGTCATCCGGCTTCTACTGCTCTCTGCTGGATACTTTGTTACGCCACACCTAGCCCCGTTAGTTAACCTAATAGTTGTTCACCATCATTAAAAGTTAACTGAACCTGGACAATTGTAAATTGATTAAATATGCCATGGCCAAAGCCAATCACAAATCCCCACTAAAATCAGACGACCTATCTTTTTCTAGATTATGACATTACAATGAAAACTGGTTGTTGTCATCCTGAAAATCCAAACCAACAAACAAAGTGCAGATCTTTTTGGTCCCAAGTCATTGGCCCTCAGTTGATTCACTTATATTTAATTTAGTAATTTTCAGATGTTTTGCTCACTTCAAAGAAATGTAAAAAGTAGATTGGTAGAATGTTATGTTTATATGGGATTATCAAAATGGCATAAATGTCTTATTTGCTATTCACCTTTTTCCGTCAATGCGGAAGTAAGCCTATGGGAGAGAATTCCAGTTCATTAGCCGCTATAGGTAAATAACGAGGAGAATAACAAAGTGCAGTAAATGGTAAAACTGATTGCACTACAAACCAATGTGCTCATAATTAAGATAATACATTTAAAAAATATATGATAAGGCACAACAACTTTTGATATCAAGCAGCAAAGCGAACTGTTTGTTCAGCTGAAAATAGCTGGACGGAGTGGATGCAGATGAGAGCGGAAGCCAGACCCATAGGATTTATAAATGGGCATGCTCATTTTTATGACAAGAAAAGGTGGATAAACATCTATTCTGTGGCTACATATTTTTTTTTTTAGGTTTTGACATCAAGCTAAAAACTCATCCACACTCTGCCATCTTTCTTGTGTGACACCAATGTTGTAGTTGAAAGAAGATTGTTCCAGCTGCGTTTGTATGAAAGTCCTCGGCGTGATATGAGGTTCTTCAGGACAGACACAGAAACCCCCAAACCTCTCAAAGCTTTGGGGCTGGCAGGCTTGCCGCATTAGTGTTCGTTGGACTTGCCGCATTAGTGTTCGTTGGACTTGCCACATTAACGTTCATTGGGCTTGCCACATTAGCGGGCAGGGAGCTTTGTTGAGCCGCAGATGGCAGCGGGCATGGTTGAGCCGCAGATGGCGGGCCTGACTTGGGAATGGCCAGCAGAAAAAACAACAGGAAAAAAAAAACAGGGAGAAAAGGCACCGTTTACTTTTGTTTTTGGTAGCCTGTTCTGTCACATTACACAGGGTCGAGGAGCAAGGAGACGCTGGAGGTTTCGCTAAAAACAGCCTAAAAAATCTCTACTTTTCATTTTCCATTGGCCTTAATACACAATGTAACTACAGAGGAGTCAAGTTTTAAATAGGAAAAATATCATCATTCCACATCTGCAGATTATTGACATTTAGTACAATAATAATGAGTTATTTTCTCTTCATTAGTACTGTACGTCACCCACAACAGGTATTCACAGATGAGTTTAGCAACAGGTTTTCGGGCCAGTCAATTTCGGTCTCATTTCTGAGCAAGATGCTTAAGGTCTAATCAGATTCAATGATCTATGCTAAGCTAAGCTAAAAGTGCTACCGCCAGACCCAGAGATCGGCTGAATGGATTAAAAAATGGTAAAACTCAACTCTTTAACTCTAGGGGAGTTTGAAAATGACCCTATTTTCAAAAATAGTGGAGTTTTCCTTTAAGAACATTAGAGTGCCGTTTACTCACACAGCTCTTACCAGCTGGCCTTCATTACAATGGCATGATCAGAATCAAGTATGCTAGGTGTAATAAAATGATTTGAAGATATGTATACATACTTTGTAAATGATATGTATACTTTGAAAAAGAACATCTTTACATCGCTACCACACACTCACCTCGCAAATGCCTTGAATATTTTCTTGCACTTAATTATTTTGTCCACAATGCAATAACACCGACCAAGACCATTATTTCAGATTTTAAACAGAAATGGAGGAGGCGAAATGAAAATAGGCACCTGCATTGATCAGCACTTGTGTGACTGGGTCAAAAGATACCCACAACTTAAACAAACTTTAAACAAACACAAAGACATTTTTTTATCGGTCATAACATCTGGATAGAAATAGCACTTAATTAACACAATAGACACTTGACAAATATTAAATATCCTACTGCATATGTTAAATGCTGTGCATCCACACACTCCATCAAATGTGTGTTCTTTTTACATCAAAACTAAAGTATACCTTTGGTTTTATTATGGTCATTTACATGATAACCTAGCACAAACATGATACCCAAGCTTAATACATGTTAAGTGTTAAATTATAATACTGAAATTAATTCAAATTGAAGTAATGCTACATATATTTGTATCAGCGTAGTTAAAATATTTCAAAGTGAATATTGTTTTTACATTCAGGTGAACCACAGAACAAAGACAAAAAAGATGAAAAGGTTGAGTCACTTGAGGAAACAGAAGAAGATACAACGCCTAAATCAGCTGTAATTGAAAACATCCAAAAGAGTGGTCGAGAGTTTCTGACAATGCTGGTGGAAAATGTGCTGAAAGGGTCTTCTGCTGAGTCAGATGACTTCAGCATTGAAATAATACCAGAAAGTAACTGTGCTGTGGTGGCATTTTCCAAAAGCAAGTGTAAGTCATGGGTTGTATCTCACAACACAATGTACTCTTCAGATGTAAATCCAAAATACTAACCTTATACTAAAGTCTTAGTGGTGATCACCATGCTCTTATTTCCTGTTACTTATATTTCATTCCATAGATGCAGAACATTTCTTTGTATCCTCTCCAAGCAATGGAATTTTTAAGAAGAAAAACATGGAAGTCAGATTGCTTGAAATTACTTCAAAGGTGAAAGCTGAAGGCCTACCTCCAAACTCAAACTCTGACTTAATCATGCTGTATTTTGACAAATTTGCAGAAGTAGATGATGACGGGGTAACATTTGAAACAGATCAGTCAGCAATAATAACTTTTAAAAATCCTGAAGGTACATGTAGTAGTTATATTTGATTTATTATTTTATTTTAATTTTGACAAGTGCATAAACTGATCAATGTGTGCTTTTTCAGATGTGCAAAAAGTCCTCAAAGAGCAACATCAGCTTAAAAAACAGCCTTTCAAAGTACTTCCATACTATGAAACTCTACAAACAGCTCTATATGGAAAAGACAGACCCACCCTGAGACTTCCAGAGGCATTTATTGAGAAGATTGATATAACTGTATGGCATCACTTAAAGGAAAACAGGAAATCTCTGGATATAGTCACGCAAGATATGTCCAGTCATTTTTGTGAGATGGATTTTCAGACCTCAGCAGTGAAGGTCAGTCCTTCTCCATCCCTACTTAACAACGGTTTGAAGACAAGAAAACTCCTTCAGACATGGAGAGAAAATGCCCTCTCTCTGTTTTCATCATTGATGTCTAAGTTTAAATCCACTGAGTTCTGCATTCAGAAGGATGCGTGGACAGAGATACAACACGAAATCCAAAATGCAATAGTGGGAGAGGCTGTCACACTGGTTCCCTATGTGGATGAAGGAACAATAACTGTAGCCGGCCTGAAAGAAGATATGAACAGGATTGAGGGAATTCTGACAGAAACCGTTGAGAGAATCACCCAAAGAATCCAAAGGGAGAAGGGCAGTGAGACGGGTGAAATTAGTATGACTCCATCCATTCACAATCTTGTTCTCCCTGATGGTTTGGAGCAGGAAATTTGTGACAAATTTCCAGAATTGAACATCACATACCATGTGCACAGCCAAAAGTTAACTTTCTATGGTCTAAAACATGAGGTGCTGGAAACAAAGAATAATATACTGCAGACTGTTCTTAATTTGATCCATAAACCAATTGAGCTCCACCAGTCTGTTTTAGATTTTCTGCTCACCAAGGATGTAGAGGAAATGACCAACAATTTGTTTTTTAACAAAGGAATCAATGTGGCATTAGAAGCTGATGGAAAGAGGGTTTCGCTTGTTGGGAAAACAGACAATGCCTTGAGTGTTGGTGAGAAGCAAATGCAGACAGATCTGGGTCATCTGAGCTTCAGTGTAGAAGATCCCAGTGTTCTAGGAAGATCCGACTGGCATGACCTAGTCTCTCACATAAAAAACACTGTCACAGATGTCACAGTACAGACAACTGTAAACCAGGTGGTGATTTCTGGCTTTGTGGATTCCATTAACGATGTTGAAAAAGTGTTATATAACTTTGTTCAAGAAAACTCTCACTTTGAGAAAACTCTGAAGTCTCACAAGACTGTTGTCACATTCATAAAGGATCATAAAAAGCATGATTGGTTTGGAGAGGTGAAAGGTAATGTGAACGTGGACTTCAAAGGTGAAGAAATTGTGATCAGTGGCTCAAGGCTTCATGTCTCTAAATGTGTGCTTCTGTTTGAGGACTTGCTAAGATCTGTGAATCATTGCACCATGAAAATAGTTAAACCAGGTGCAAAGAAGTTTTTCAAAGAGAAAGAGTTAATGTGTGTTACATGTGCCAAGACAAATATGAATTGTTTGGTTGAGTTATTAGATAAGTATGACCATCCACATGGCACAGTTCAATCACTGATAATAAAACCTGTGTATCATTATAAAACACATGAAGGAATGGATATTACAGTACATAAAGCTGACATGTGCTTGTTTCAAGTGGATGCAGTGGTCTGTGGATGCAAAGATAACCTACTACTGGATGGAGGTTTATTAAAGGCCCTCTCAGATGCTGCTGGTCCTAAATTTAAGATTGACTGTGACCAGATTGTCAAAAGACGGAAGCTGACAATAGGTGATGCTGTTCTCCTCGATGCTGGAGGGCAGCTACGGTGTAAGCATGTCATTTTAGCAATAGGACCACATTATAACTCTTCCAGACCTCAGGAGTCAGAAAAGCTCCTGAAAAAAATTGTGAAAAAGAGTCTGAATTTGGCAGATCAAGAAAGCTTCCAGTCTTTGGCAATCCCAGCCATTAGCTCTGGTGCATTTGGTTTCCCACTGGACTTTTGTGCAGAAACCATTGTGAAAGCTATAAAAGAGTTCTGTGATTTTGTTGAATGGGACAATACACTGAAGAAGATTCACCTAGTTGACAATAATGATAAAACAGTTCAAGCTTTAGAAGCAGCAGTGAAGAAGGTTTATGGGGTCAGTGCACTTACACACAGCGTGGCATCTGGAAGCAGTTCAAGCTGCCAGCTGCAAAACCAAAAGCAGGCAAGCTCTTCTCCAAGCCAACACCAGACTGCCACACTCTTTCAAGGAGCATCACAAAGTTTTCAGACAAAAGAAGGTTTAACCATCACCCTTATGAAAGGAAACATTGAGGACACAACAGTGAGTTCAGTGTTAATATACGTAATTTTATTTGGTTTCTTACTTTTTTGCTGAAGCTCATTTTCTATTTGAAATGCCAAAATGTCTAGAGATGTACTTGAGAGGGTTTTATTTATATTTGTTTTTCTCCAAAAGTTTCAAAGGTCCCTCCGCCTTTTTCATTTTGAATTCATTTTAAAGTAGAATGTTGGAATGTGATTTAAGCTGACCATCCATCTGTAATTATCTGCTTTTTTGTATAGATGGACATAGTTGTGAATACTCTCAGCAGTGACCTTAATCTCAGCGTGGGAGCTATTTCAAATGCCCTTCTCAAAGCAGCTGGTCCTCAGCTTCAGGTTCTGCTCAATCAGCAAGTCACAGGCTCTGCGAATATTGGAGATGTCTTTGAAACAGCAGGTGCAAACCTGAAGAACAAACTGGTGTTCCATGCTGTTGTACCACACTGGAATCAGGGGCAAGGAAATGATCAGAAGGTAATACGCATTGGTTGATTTTTGGTGATTCGTATAGTTAAAAAAAAAAATCTGTTTTATAGAAATGTTTTAATTCTCTTTGAGCAGGTGCTGGAGGATATCATGGATAAGTGTTTAAATCTGGCAGAGCAACGTCAGCAGGGCTCCATTTTATTTTCTGCCATTGGCACAGGAAACTTGGGATTTCCAAAGCCACTGGTGGTCTGCACTATGCTGGACTCAGCCCTCAAGTTTAGCAGTAAAAGAAGTTCAAAGCATGTGAAGGAAGTGGTAGTTGTTCTTCACCCCAAAGACACACAAACCATTCAGGTATAAGATGTATGATGTCATATCAGTCTTTTTAGATCCATGTGCAATTCCACATCTGCAGATTTTTGAAATTTAGTACAATATTAATGAGTTATTTTCTCTTCATTAATACTGTACGTCACCCACAACAGGTATTCACAGATGAGTTTAGCAAAAGGTTTTCGGGCCAGTCTGCCTCAGCAAGTAACCCCACACAGCCACAGAGCACAGGTGCCCAAAACTTTTTCTTTTCCAACACAAACACTTTTTCTTATCCAACCGTTTGTGCAATCACTTATAACTAACTGATCTCACTGTCAATGTAGTGGATGAATGAATTCAGTCGATTTCCCTTGATTATGATACATTTCCTTAATGTTATGTTGTGTTTTACAATGAAATTGCAGGCCCCTTCTCAAAGGTCATAACAAAATCTGGGATTCATGAGACTACTGTGAGAGGAGTAACACTTCAGGTCCTGAATGGTGATATTACTTTAGAGAAAACTGATGTCATTGTGAATTCCAGCAATAAAGAGTTTACACTTAAAGCAGGTAAAGTTACTAATTCTGAATTAGTAGAAGACTGTTAATGCTTTTTATTACTCATGACTTTGCCTAGAATTGCTTGATGCTTCATTTTATAAGATAATTATAATATTTGAGTTGAAACAGAGAAAATAAACTACTTTTGTCTCAAATGGTTAAGGTGTCTCAAAGGCCATTTTGGATAAGGCTGGTCCAAACGTAGAAGCTGAATGCCAGCAACTCGGTGAGAATCATGCTTTCTTTCCTAGACTAAAATATTTAATAATAATGAAATAATAATTAAAAATTAATTAAATCATTTAATAATCTTTTCACATGCTCTTAAAACTTTAGCACATCTTATAATTCTAGTTTATGTGTGTTGCCAGGGACCCAGACTAACAGTGGACTCATAATGACTCAAGCAGGAAATTTACAGTGTAAAAAGATCATCCACATTTCAGCACAAAACAATGCTGCTGTGATCCAAAAACAGATTAAAAAGGCACTGGAAATGTGTGCCAAGGAAAAGTTAACCTCCATTGCATTCCCAGCTATTGGTACAGGTGAGAACAAACTCAACATGACAAAAAAAATAAAGAAAAAAACAGGATAGTGTTGTCAATCTCAATGTTAAAAAGACAGTCCTTACATATGAATGCAATTTGTAGTTATGTTTGTTTTTCTGTTCATTTGTTTTTCCTTCTGGGGCATCAGTGAGCATTTGAACCTTCTGTAATAGTTGCATATGAGTCCCTCAGTTGTCCTCAGTGTGAAAACATTAATCTCAAAATCAAACAGTCATTGTTGGGAAGGGTTCAAATACACAAACATGCTGGAAAACCGAAGAATTTGTTGGAGCTGATGGATTTTTCTGTAGAACAGTAGGCAGTTTAACTTTTCAGGACAAACAAGGGACTATTGAACAACTATCACAAAAAGAAAAAAGGGAGAAATGTTGATCCAGGTAACAACACGGTATTAAGAATCAAGTGTATGTAATCTTTTGAATGGGGTCAGTTTTATAAAGTCAACTATTATTTTCTCTTGTGGACTACATGTAATCGTCTTTTATGTGAAATATTTTATTCAGGTCAGTAAAAAAAAAACCATAATCTCAAATTGTGGATTAGCATTATAAATAAATAAATGGTTATTATAATGTACTGTACATTATATTCGTTTTTGTATTAATTAATTTACTGTACATTCATTTTGGCCTAATTTAAACATTATGTTTATATTTTCAATGGAAAACTTTTATTATAAACATGAACATGGATTTTAGTCATGTGACTTTCTTTTTCCTAGGACAAGGAGGGTTGTCTCCGGGTCAAGTTGCAGACTCCATGTTGGATGGTATCCTGGACATGATAAGAAAAACTCCTCAGTCCACTCTCAAGCTGATCAGACTGGTTGTGTTCCAGGCCCAGATGCTCCCTGAATTCCACAAAAGCATGCAGAATCAAGAAACTGGACCTGCCAAACAAGAGCAGAGTACCTGGTCAAAAATCAAAGGTATGATATCATTCCACCTAATGTTCTATACCAAATTTATAGAAGTATAGTCTTTCATTCGTCCATTAGCATTCAATAATAAAACAGAATAGTTCAGGAATGCATTCTCATGAGGTCATTTACAACAAAGATATAAAATTGACTGAATATATTTCTCTATTCCAATTTTATGCGTTACACAGCATATGCTGCTAATGTTAAATCCTTCTTCACTGGATCATGGGAGAAAGAAATAAAACAACATGGTGGCAAAGACTTTGTCATTGAAGGTGTGCAAGTAGATCCAGTATTTTTTTCTATCTGTGGACCGTCACAAGCAGATGTGGACAAAACAAAGCGTTTCTTAGAGGACATGATCAATCAGGAACAAGTGTTCGAGTCCATCACAGACACAGCGATACTTACCTTATCAGAGAAAGACCAACAGAGAATCCAGGACCTGCAAAGCACTATAGATGTGACTATAAGGCTGGAATACAAAGCGAATAAAGGTTCAGAAGAAACCCCAGGAAAGGCCACACTTATAATACAAGGTCTCAGCCGAGATGTTCTAAAAGTCATTCATGAAATCCAAGACATGCTCAAAGCAGCCAAAGAGGAAGAAACACTACAAAAAGAAATTGAATATACAAATGAGCTTGTTGATTGGCAGTATGAACAAGGTGGGCAATATAAGAATTTTGATCAGCGTACAAATTTTGAGTTGGAAAAGGCTCTTGGTAGACAAGCTGTAGACATCAGAATTTCCTTCCAAGGCCAAACTTACCGAGTCACACTGCCTGAGGGTCCCGCAGTGTGCACCACTGGTGGAAACCAGATGAAAGTCAGACGCATTGACAAACTGAAAGGTATGTAAATGTAGTATCATTTATCTATAAGAAAAACTAAACAAATATATAAAAATTAATTAAAATGAATAAATTATTATACTTCACTAGAATTAATGTTGTAGATTTGACCATCATATTAAATAACTAGATGTTTTTCTCCATTAGCTACTGAAGATATTCCACAGCACTGGGATGCAATGGCGCATAATGAGTTGTGCAAAAAGTTTAATTTGCAACCAACCAGCCCAGAATATAAAGAAGTAACTGGGCTCTTCCAAGCATCTTGTCCTAAAAACAATGTCTTGAAGGTATGCGTTTCATTTTATTGTATGGTATTGTAAATAAATCAGCATATAAGAATGATTTTATGAAAGGATCATGTGATACTGAAGACTACAGTACTGACTGACGAAAATCCGGCTTTACATTACAAGAATAAGTTATATTTTAAAGTATTTTAAATTGCAATATAATTTCACAATATTAAACTAAATTTTTTGTCTATATTTTTGACCAAATAAATGCAGGCTTGCTGAGCATAAGAAACTTCTATTAAAAAAAATGGAGTTGAATTGCGTAATCTCAAATTCTGGATTAGCATTAGCATACAGGACTGAACATTACTAATTAAAATGCCTTTCTCTCCTATCCATTATGGGATTGTTAATTTTTAATAATTTTTTTGTAGATTGAACGAATCCAGAATCCTGGCATGTGGAGGAACTACCAGAATAACAAAAGAGTCATGGAAAAAAAGAACGGCCATCAAAATAATGAGAAAAGACTCTTTCATGGAACTAGTGAGCTGACTATCAATCACATCGAAAAGAGTGGCTTTAATCGCAGCTATGCAGGAAAAAATGGTAAAGCATTTTCTACAATCACTTTAACATTTAAACTTAACATTCCATCATTATATTTGATTTGTAGTGTTATATTTATGTGTTGTTGATTTCTTAATGTTTCTTGTTACAGCTACAGTATATGGAAAAGGCACTTACTTTGCACTCAATGCAAGCTACTCTTCATCTAACACATACTCAGTGCCTAATGCTCAGGGACATAAACACATGTACCTCTGCAGAGTCCTTACGGGTGATTATACTCCAGGAAATTCAACAATGATTGTGCCACCAGCCAAAAATGCCAACTGTGACCCATACGACACGGTTGTGGACAACCCTACTACACCGACCATTTTTGTAGTATTCAGAGATGATAATGCGTATCCTGAATATTTAATCACTTTCACTTAGTTTCTGAAGATCAATCATTTTAAACCGTGAGAACAAGGATTCGATCGCATTAGATAAAAATCAAGAATGTTTACTATAGTACCCATAACTACTTATTGAATCATTACATTTTGAAAGGGCTTCAATTACGAAAACTCCACGTGCCTTATAATGAAATAATTTTCTGCTGTTTCTATTGTTTACAAAATTGTTAATCCTGGTGATGTTTTCACTAGATATGCACAAACACCACATTCTTCAGGCAATGTGAACAAACTGCTATTCAAATAAATATCTTCAAAACTTCAAATTCTTTTATTTTAAATTCTTACACAACATAAAACTGATACTTTTGGCATTCAAAAAAGTGAAGTTAAGGCTCACTCAACAAGTATGTTTGCTATTTCACATCTTAGTTAGAAATATCAAAATAAATCAGTTACATTTCTCATTTGTCCAGTAAGTAGACATATTAAATGGAAAAATAGATCTTGTGAATCTTGAATTCCAAAATAACAACCAAAAATAATACTTGGTGTTTTAGGTTTTAAACTCATATTTGTCTTTATACTTGTCTTCATACTGTAAATTTATAAAGAAAAACTCCAAATCCAAATTATACACACTTGAACAGAAAGACTGACACATTTTGAAAGCAAGATAACCTTCTGTCATGTCAAGAATCACTACATCTCTCTCTCTCACTCACACACACACACACACACACACACAAATCTAATGAATGTAAGAAAACTGACAGTATGGCATGAGGTCAGTAACAGCAATGAGACACAAAACGTTGAGGGAATTAGGAATTATGTATTCAAATCACCAAGTCAGTGTCAAAGTGCTTAGTCTGTCTCATCGAAGTAGCTTTTAGCAGCTTTCAGCAGGTAAAAATAAAATTATGAGCAAATAAAAAATTAGCTCTGTTATTTTGTGACTAGCTGACCTCAGTTCTCCTAGTTTGTCTTCTTTAACCCAGGGAGAGTGAGTTCATACCTGTTTAATTAAAGAGAAAAAAAGTTACACATAAACATATACCATCCGCACACCTAAACGTTATTAATGCACATTTCAGCTGTGTAACAGAGTACATTAGTGCCTGCCCAGTTTTTTCAGTGGGTAGGTTATGGAAGTATTTTTTCTGTTTAATTTTTCCCATAAGGATTTTTAAAAAGGTATTAAAGCAATATAAGCCATGAACCAAACCAACCAGCCAACCAACATTCCCTGTGTTTCGTGGGAGTGGGCATTCCCTGCAAGCTCTTTTAGTGCAATTTGCTGGCCGTGGCTCTCTGACTGGTGGAATTTTTTCACAGCATCTTTGCTAATTTAGTTTTTCACCATAAATTTCACTGTTAAACATGATTTTGAATAAGAAGAAATAATGCAAACAGATGGCTTCAACAAAAGCATACACCATCAATAAACAAGCTCGAAGCTCACAACAGTCTTTAAAGCTTCATTTTCCTGTGGAGAAAATTAGTTTTTTTCTTCCAGAATCCAACTGTGGCACTCTCAAAGTCACAAAAAAATCTTAGCTGACCACATTTGCGGTCCTTACCATTCTGTGACACCCTTGATGAGATCCATTTCAGACATATCAATCAAAACCTTTTGAAAAAGAAAGGAAATAATTTTTTTAAGTGACAGTCAGGAAATGTTGACAAATGATTGACAAATCCATGTCAATCCCTGTTCTTTATCTACGTACCATTCCAATCTCCTTACGCTCTCTTTTGTGAAGCATTTTATTGTTCTTTACGGCAACATCCAAATTTCTTGTTCTCGCTTCCTCCAATGACACAGCAAACTCAAATCTGATGAAGAGTTATGTTAGGAATCTTTGAAACATTTCCAACAAAGATAACAAAATACCTGGGTTTTCAAAAGGTGAAAATATGCTCTAACGTCTCATTGAAGACAGGGTTCACGGTCTTCTTTTTAACTAAAGTGCGCCTGCGGTGCTTCCACGTCTGATCAGGCAGCAGATACATGCGGACGTAAGTATCAGAGCTGCTCTCGCTGCAGGAGAACAGATCCCTAAGTAGAATAAATCATAGTTCTTATGATTCTTTGATCTGGGATAGTTACAATGATTACAAGATAAATAAAAAGAGGGATAGGCATCTTACTTGCAGCTGCTGACGATCACAATGAGCCGCTTCCTTAAGGTGGCATAACGCAATGTGAGATGAATCTGTCCAAAGCTACCCTGATGATTCAAGATGGCCCTTCAATAAACATAAACTCATTGGTTAAATCTGGAGTTTTTTGTAGGACACAGCATTTGTAAGCAGCACCAGACTGTACCTACTCTGGATAAAAACCATTGTCCGTTAGATCGAGACGAGAAGAAATGATTGAGTTCTCCGACAACAGGCTTTGGGAATCGTAGCGATGCATTTGACTGGAAGTGGAGGGGCTTGAACGCAGCTGTTCTGAGCCCACGATAGTGCTTCGTCGGTAGGGTGTATACTCCGCTTGGAGTTCATTATAGGAGCTGACCGAAGAAGGCATAGGGGCAGGAACTGTCTGTGTTCTGGAGAGTGGGACAAATGAAACTGGCACTTTTTCTTTCAGGACGCTCTGTACAGGTTGAGCTGGAACCGGAGCTGGAGCTGGTGTTTGGGGCTCAGGGCGAGTTTGGGTAGATGAGTCTTTTTCCTCAGCCGGAGCTGGTGGAGTGGCAACATTTGGTTTCCTTTTCTCCAACGTAAGAATCTAATTGAGATGACGGGTATAATGTCATTGTTAACCATTATCCCAGCAAATATTACAACATTATAGGCATTATTATAGTAATTTGTGTCTTGATACATAAAGGAACACTTAAATATATACAAACAATAATAAGATCAGGGGTTCTAAACTGGTTGGCTGTGACTCAAACCTGGGACACAGATCTGTTCTGATTGGGTTGTGGATGGCAGGATAGCAAAATAAACAGACTTATGAACTTTTAAAATATGGGAGAACAAATATGATTGTGACACTTCACAAAAGGTTAGGTTTGTTAAAATTAGTTAATGCATTAGGTATAATGAACAAACCATTTTTACCATTTATGAATCTAGGTTATAAATATACTACTGTTCTTTAACTCATATTCATTATAAAAATATTAAATTAATGAAAATTGTAAAGTTTTATTATGAATCTAAGTTAATAAATGCTGTAAAGTTCATTGTTATTTAATGATAACTAATGCATTTAACATTAAGTTAAAGTATAAAGACTTTTTTTATGACAGTTTTAGTTGGAGCTTGTGAAATCCAGGTGCTGAAGAAAATAAAACCAGCTGCTGCAGTTCACTCACTCACCCTGAGAACAGCTTTCATCTTGATCTGGCTGTTGGTTCCGGAGCGCTCAAGCAGAAAGCGCTTGTCCAGGGTCATGTCAGGTGCATTGAGCAGCCAGACCAATGGCAGAGAGAGTTTGCCCAGCGAGGATTTCTTCTCGTGTTCTTTTACCTAAGGCCACAGGGTAAACGAAAGAGAGACATTAGTTTCTATTTATTATATAATTATACTATGAGTTTGTTATAGTTAGCAAACCTTGTGTATGGAAGAACAAGAACAATTAGTTTTTCTTTAATATTGTAAAATGGGTTATGGTTTTAAGACTGGTTTACCTCAACATTCAACACTTGGTTATTCACACTGTGCACAAAGAATGTGAAGCATTCATCAAAAGTTGGGTCTTTTGAGGCAAACACAACCTGGCAGAACAAATACAAACACAGAAAACAAATACAAAACACTCCAGCTTTTAAATTTTTGATTCATTGAGTTTGAAAACTGGGAAACAGAGCGGATTTGCTTTAGAATTACATTACAAAAAGTTACATACCTTGCTTTTTTGACTTTTTTTTGACTGATCAATGAAAAACTCCACATATGAGTTCGGATCATTAGTTCTTCTGGTAAGCTGCAGATGGAAATAAAGTGTATTAAGGTCGTAGACACATTTTGATAATGTATATTCTAGATAACCTTTAGATGTGGTTCCCAAATTTTTAACTCCCAAAATTTGTCATGGTCATGACTTTTCCTTGACCTTTCCAATCATTTGTGATTACTGGATGAAAAAATCTAAAGCATCAAAAAAAAAAACTAGCACAGATTTATATTAAATGTCAGGTACAAATCCTTGGAAATTATATATTTAAACAATTATGCGTATTCGCACAGAAATGTCTCCAGTGAGACAAAAAGAACTGATTGCAATGCAGTTCACATATGATTTAGCTAGTGGTGCAAAAAAAAAAACACACATTATGAGTCATTCTGGCAGTTGCAAAAAAAAAACTTTTAATTTTGACTGAGAATGTGTGCAGGAAATGTTTTTCATTTATATGTCATGACCAGCAGATTGCTTCACTTATGGGTCTGTGATCCACGGACATTGAGGTGATATTAGGATTATGAAACTACAACGCTATAAAAAAAAAAGACCAAAAAAAAAAAGTCCTAATGTTTCACCTTTTAATTTGCATGATGTATGTGCAGTTAACGTGATCATTTTCATAGTTGAACCAGTGGAAGAAACCAGTTGAACAGGTTGCTACAATTACAGAGAAGCAGGAAACTAAATCCTGTGCCTTGACTTTATCCTGCTTACAGCTGAAACGCTTTGATATAATCTCTGGAATGTTCTATATTCAGTGCAAGATGGCCTGAGGCAGCATTCCAAACGCATGAGATGAAGAAGAGTGAAATACCTAGATGTCTAGCTTTTTGACGAAACAACAGAAAAAGTAAGAATTTTTTTTCACCTTTTTTTTGAGGAAGCCTAATAAACAAACTTTCCAGAAAGGCTTAGAGGAATAAATCACTCAAACATTATAATTCAGTCTTCATTTACTCACTGTCGTGAAAGGGCTAAATTAATTTACATTTCAGATTTCTTCCCACACAAACCTATCATATGGCATCAGAAGACTACTTTTAGTACTGTATGTGGTATTTTGATGGTGTTTATAGTGGTGTGCACAGGGCAGGGGCCAGGGGGGGCCTCAAACCCCTGCCACTTTAAATCGCAGATGCTAAATCCGATCTAGGTGCTCTCGGACCGAGGGGCATGGCTGGACTGGCCATTGGGGATACCGGCATTTGCCCGGTGGGCCGACGTGCTTTTTGGGCCGATATCTCATACTTTTTTTTTTTTTTTTTAAACGGCCCATAAAATTTGTACATCGGCCGCCCATTCGTTTTGTTTTGCTTAATTGGCGGCGCTGGGTTTGTGCCGGTGTAATGCATTGGTCAAAGTCAGTGTTAGTTTTTTTTTCTGACAGACCAGCCCATGAAACACGTAGATCAGCGGCCCATTGGCTCTTTTCTTGATTGACACTGGGCTGGCCCAATCACAACTTTAAACGAGTGAGCGAGCGGCAGCAGTGTCAGTGTGTATCTGTAAAAAAAGATGGAGAAGAAACGCAAGGAATGTGCAGATAAATAGCGTGAAAAAATAGAACCAGGCCCTTAAAGCAGACACTGTAAACTGTGTCAAAATATATCTTTATTTTTTTGTGCATTTGTTTTACAAAATATGGCTATTACTGTCATCGGATTAATATTATAACTATTATGTATAGGTGTAATGTAAATAGACACTGTAACTAAAAGAGGTTTGAATTTTTCTTTGTTTAATTTGCACACTGAATATGGGTTGGAGCTTTTAATTTTGAACTCTCAAAGTGCACCAGATTAATGAATTTAACATTAAAATGCACAAAACTTTCTCACCGGGGGGGGGGGGGCATGCCCCCCAACCCCCCTAGAAGGACCGAGGACACACCACCATAGTTTTAACAAAAATCCTGTAAGAAACACTGGTATTGCTATGCCAGAGCCGCTTATAGCTTGTTTTAGGATTCACCGCTGTGGAGTATAGTTCAACTGTATTAATAAATATAAACTTTTGACTTATTTCATCTGTTAACTCTCACTCGTTCCTATACTCACTCATTACATGGCATTAGTGGTTTTAATAAATAGGAGTTGGTATGCATATAATTAAGGGCGTGCAAAGATGGGTGGTGTTTATGATCATATAGTGGGCCGGTCTGGGCAAAAATGCCCGGGCCGATTTTTTGTCCCAGTCCAGCCCTGCCGAGGGGGAACTACCCCACCCACCAATCACAATTTCTAGTGAGGAGGATTTCATTATGTGCTTCATTCTTTCCACATAAGATCAAGGACAATATCAGCCATTTCTTACCCGAGCTACTTTGGGTGGTTTTCCATGCTTTTCATTATGGGTGAATTCACGATGGTCTTTCTAAATGCAAAGAAAAATGGTAAGAAAGAAAGAAAAAAGAAGGAAAAAGGAGATATATCATAAAATAACACTTGGTCTTACATGCTGTGTTTGTGTTATAATAGGCGGGCAGTCTTTTAGATGTACATGTATACTCACAGGCAGATTAGAGGCACTGTCCAGGTATACTGCCAACATGGCACAAGCGAGCCCATCACTGGTCTGAAAGGTGAAATTAAATTTAAAAAAAATGCATTAAAACACCTTTATATTTCATCCAGTTTAATTTTTACAGCTTAATATAATGTTTACATCAGGGGAAAAAACTAAAACACATTTTATTAGAAAATACAGCACTTACATCACAGCAGGTATTTTAACCATCTAGCACAGTATCTCAATTATCAACACTATTATAATGCATGAAATACAAGCTTACCTCCTGCAGTAGTGCTTGGTTTGTGTGCAAAGAAAACCATTGCAATTTCATATGTATCTGACCAGACTCTATGTCCTCCAGGGTGAACCACTGAAATTCAAAGACAGAACTTGGTGAACAACTACAAAAATTATACAAGTTTTATATTATATCGAAGTATATTTTAGCACTTTTCAATCTACAGAGAAATTCCAATAAATTCTTTGTTCAGCTACAAGTTCAGGCGCACAACATTTCTGATCTTTCTAAAGCTCACCTCATCTATCTCTCTGTCTTTTTTCACATCCCCACAATCCAGACTGAACCTGTGGCAGACAATTAAACATCACACACAAAATCACATACAACAGGCAAAATAACAGCCATGATCTGAGCATACTCCTCATTACCTGCCCAAAAAGTCATCAGCATCTTTGTCTTCATCATAAAGTTCCACCTCCAACTCCTGCCCAGGAGCTTCATGAATGACAAACTATTTAAAAAACAGATATTAAAGAGATCTCGATTTCCCCATGTGAATTGACTTTATCCAGATAGACTGAGGACTTCTTAAATTTACCTCATAAACTTCATTCCAGCGTGGATTCAAATTTTCTTTGATGGTCTTCGTTTTGAATTGCTTGTTTCCGACCCTCAGCACAGTATATGGATCTGACTTGCCCTTTACAAGTCCCATCATGTGCGTGTCTTTGGCTACAAGATCACGGGCCTCCAAAACATGGACCCGTACAATACCCTAAGGATGTTCACATAGTATAACTTATTCTGCATTTTCAAAACAAACAAAAAGTTTTTCTTTTTTTTCTTTTTATAGATTTTGGCATTGGGAATCAATTATCCCAAGTCTTACTCGAGGAAGAGGAAACTTCATTTGATCAACCTTGATTTGATCAATCAAAGGGAAGCACATACGATTGGGCAGAACCATGAGAGAGGCGATGATATCCACAATGGCTGATTCTGACAGATGACTAGAGAGTAAACAGATTTAGTTTTACTTGTCAATAAACACTAAGTATCACGTTTGATTAATTCATTGAGATAAAGGAATCAGATATCCCTGGTTTTCTAAATGGCAATTACATCTGTAGGTGAAAGATTTTTACAGGTAAAATCTGTCCTGGGTGAAAGGATATATGGGTATATGACCGATTATTATAGAGATTAATCAATTAATCATAATTTCATATGTTATAAGATATTTAATATTCATGGAAAATGAGGAACAAAGACAGGCTTAACATTGTGTCAGCAACACTAAGTTTTTCTTTCTAACTTAAGCGGAAAAGGACATCTTTAATCTTCAATAATCCTGTACTATTTATTCCTCCCTGTACTGGAGGCTTTAACGTTATACACATTTGACTATATGTAAACTTGTATGACAACATTTCATGTCCTCAAGCAGTTTTGAACAGGGATGGCTAACTGGCTAGTTGTTTGGTAAACAACCAAATACAATAAATGTGCATTTCAACCGTTTATTAAGTGACAATCAAAATACTTCAAATCAATGTACATACCTTAGTCCTGGACCATCCAAAACGTTAGTCATTCCAGTCCAATTGACTTGCAGAGCCTGGAAATTTAATTTAAAATGTTCATGTTTTGCTAATGAATTCATGACACTTTTGTTATTTTTATTTTTATTTTAAACTAGCCAATTGCATGTAATATCCAAAGCATAGACTGTATAAAAACAGGTCCATACTCACGGGTCGACGAATGAAGAACATGGTGACTCCACCTACAATTGGTGCCTGGCCAATCAGAGGCTCGAGAATTACTCGTAGCATTCCCTGAAGCTGAAAGAAAAAAATAAACACATTCATAGTTCTTGTTTATTACATTTTTTAATAGATTAACTTTGCTGTGCTGTGGGGACTCAGTAATGGTCAGTAAGTTGATTTATTTTATTTCATTTTATTATTAAATTTTTTTTAAGGAAATTAATACTTTTTTTTCAGCAGGGATGCATTACGCTGATTTAAGTGACAGTAAAGACATTTATAATGTTACAAAAGATTTATATTTGAAATAAATGCTGTTCTTTTGAACATTCTGTCAGAATTCTAAAAAAGAAAAGAAAATCACTGTTTCCATGAAAATATCAAGCATCTTTTCTTTAACATTGATAATAATATGAAATGCTTCTTTAGCACTAAACCAACAAATTATAATGATTTCTGAAGGACAGTGTGACACTCAAATCTGCTTAAAATGCAGCTTTGCCATCACAGAAATAAATTACAGTTGTTTTAAATCGCAATAATATTTCACAATATTACAACTTTCATTGTATATTTGAGTGAATAAATACAGCCGTGGTGAGCATGAGCCTTTAAAGACTTCAGTCAGACCCCAAACTTTTAAACAGTATTGTGAAAATCATAAACATGACCTTGCCTGATATAAAAGGCGACTCTTAAATATCAGCTGAAGAAAATACCATCTATTGTCATTAAATTCAATTATTCCTTCACTAACCTGAAGGCCTTTGACTCCAACTTTGATGGCTGATCTAACATCTGCATCAATGTCTACATCAGCTTCATAACTACAAGAGATTAAAGGAAAGGGAGCATTAAAAAATTTCAGGAACATATATGACAGCAAATCCACACATTATATCAGTTGTATATGGGGTAGCAAATAATCTGGTGTCAAAATTAAGTTCTATGTCACAGCTCACGTAATGTTGAGGTCAAGGATGACCTCTCTTGTTTCCAGCTCATGTGTGTACACTCGTACCCCTGTAATAGTTGGAGCCTGAAATGCAAATACACAGTTGTAAGCTCTTATTTGACTGCTGAAATATTTATAATAGTAGGCTACTATATTCTATTGGCAGTTAAGGGCGCCGAGCATCAATTACAAAATCATACTGTAACGATATCAACCTTCATATTCATCCGGAAGAAGGAGGCGGGAACCGGCGGACAATCAAAAACATTTTAATAACAAAATAAACACAAAACAGCGCACCAGCCCCTCACGGACGACTGGTGCGCATAAAATAAAAACCACAACACAACTAAAAGCCCAGGCCTGGTCCTCTCTCGTCCTTCACTGTCGTCGCTCCAGTTTTATATCCTTCCATCTCCTCCATGGGCCTCGAGACCGGTGGGACGAACAGGTGTAGTTCATCTCCAATCACTCCCCCGGCCTCGCTCCCATGTCCCTCGGCCCCGCCCCACTCGTCACATACCCCCATCGCCCCTCGCAGGCCGGGGGGTACTCCCGAGACTGCGCTCTACTCCCCCCCCCCCCCCCCTCCCTCCCTCCGGGGGGGCCGCTCCCGGGGACCTGCGGGAACCTGGGGGTAGGACAGGCGAGGCGAGAGAAAAGGAGATGGAAGGAGGAGCGACAGAGACGAGAGAGGAAAAAAAAAAAAAAAAAAATTCCGGTTCCCAGACGCACCGCTGCTCGGCCCTCCACCAGCTGGGTGATCTCCTCCGCGGTGCCTGGCGGTGGCACTGGACGGCCCTCGGCGGACGGCACGACACTCCTCCGCCGCCCGGTGGACGGCGACGGCTCCTCCGGTTTTGGGCAGCCGGCAGGAGTCCCCCGTTCCCTGCTCCTCCCCGTTCCGGCGGAGGCAGCAGGCTCCGGCCACCTGGCGAACGGCGCCGACTCCTCCGCTCCCTCACGGACGGCAGCCGTCTCTCCACATCGTGGGCGGCCGGTAGCGAGCTCGCCCGTCCCCGGCAACTCGCTCCAGTCCACCGCCTCGAGCGTCCATGGCGGCACACTCCTCGCCAGCTCGATGGCACCGCGGATTCACCACAGCGGCGAGGGATCTTCAGCAGCGCGTCCCTCCTTCTCCCGGGCTTCGGCACCACTGTAACGATAAAACCTTTCATATTCATCCGGAAGAAGGAGGCGGGAACCGGCGGACAATCAACAACATTTTAATAACAAAATAAACACAAAACAGCGCACCAGCCCCTCACGGACGACTGGTGCGCATAAAATAAAAACCAAAACACAACTAAAAGCCCAGGCCTGGTCCTCTCTCGTCCTTCACTGTCGTCGCTCCAGTTTTATATCCTTCCATCTCCTCCATGGGCCTCGAGACCGGTGGGACGAACAGGTGTAGTTCATCTCCAATCACTCCCCCGGCCTCGCTCCCATGTCCCTCGGCCCCGCCCCACTCGTCACACATACCTTCTGTCCCATGTGGACTTTTGTAAAGGTGAAGGTCTTCAGATAGGGGTTGGACAATCTTACAGATGGCTGAATGTTTTCAACGAGAAGCTTTTCCATGTACATGCCAAAGAACGGCCATGCTTGCTGAAGAATCTACAAACAAGCACATTTATTATAGCCATGCATTAGAAGTGAAAATAATGAAACAGTACAATTTAAACTCCCACAGGCAGACACATTTATGATATTTGCCAGCATATGGCAGATGCAAATCAACATTTGAGAAATCTCACCTTGTTGATCCAAGCAGCCTTCTCAACATCTGTGAAGTGAATCTATCAGGGACAAAATAAAGAAAGAAAGAACAGAGACAAATAATTCATATTTCACCACAAAATTAAAGTTCACTTGTCTAGAAATCAAAAACACTTTCCTGCAATTTGCTTAAATATAATTCACAGCATATTAAATTCCATATAATTCTGTTTTCCTTTCAGCTTTTTATGAACTACGAATTAGATCAACACCTTAAAATTTCAGAGGGCTCAAGGGGCATTTTTTATTTTATTTTATGGTGTCATGATATCTGTGGCATGTAATCTATTATATCTAAATCAACTGAAGATATGTGTTTCCCAGAAGAAAGATCGTCATACAGGTTTGGGTGATTATTGATTTCAGAATTTTATTTTTAGGACAATTACCCCTTCAGGGTTATACTGGAGTTTGTAAACATGGAAATCTTGAGAATTGTAGCAACATAAAAATGGCTTACTATACAATTTAACTTTGCAGTTCAAATAATCAACATCGTCCATTTTATCTAGACATTAGTACCACATTAAAGGTCTGGGTATTTTAATTAAGAAAATCAAGCTGACACCTTTGTGTGTGATGTTCCCAAAGCAATATAACAAGAAGCATCACCTCTTACAATTCATTACCATCTAGTATTGTTTGAATATTAAGTATCTATATAATCAAGTAGCCTACAGTAGAGTGTTTTCCCAGCAACATACTAACTGGTTTACATCTTTGCAACTTCTTAAAATACATGTTGCACAGATCACTTAATTTAACTAATTATTCCAGGTCAATAAAGATGCCAAAAAAAGACCGCTCACCCAAGCTGGCATGTTCATGGCTTTGAGTTCATTCCTGATCACGTCCTTCTCGTTTTCCAAAAAGTCTATAGCTGTATCGATCCTCTGATCTTTCCACCTGCGGTTGTTTTTCCACATGGTCCACATGAGTATGCTCAGAAGAATCCAGCTGATGCTGAGTCCTAGAGAGCCGGTCAGATACACAGGATAGCACAGGACAATCGCTCTCGTTATGAACATCATGAACTCCATGATCAGCTGACTGACATCGTTTACACTGAGTCCTGGATCACCAGTAGAGATGGAGGGCTCTTGACCCCCACTGACTGCTGCACTCATTGTGACTCTGGAGCCTGGTTATTGATTTAAACGTAGAAGTAGATACTGAACTATCTGAGATCACATCCAACGGTCGAAAGAGTAAACAAGACGTTTCTCGTGACGCGCTCAGCATCCCCGGTGGTGACCCGGCGTGTTTAGTTCATCTCCATTAAACCGACTGTGTGTTTGTGGAGACTCCCTGGCAGTTTTGGTGAACTTCCGTGTTTTCTATTGGGTTTTTAGCCAGCCTGAAGACACGCCTAAATTCCTCCCTTTTTATGTTATTTCTTACCTAAATGATTGCAAACTGAAAGCGATCTGTTCATGGAAGTAGCGCATATGAAGACGAAGTCGCATTAAATAGCGGCTGAGGCAGAGTAAGTGGCCGGGGTTTATTGCAGAGCGATTTTTTTCTCTTAGATGAATTTAGTTTTTGAGTGTGATTTTAAAGAAACGCGCTTTAACAGAAAGAAGAAAAAATAATCAACATTATAATAGCTTTAAATTTTTTAATTGTATCTTTATTTAGCTAAAACAACAAGAAGAAGAAGAAGAAGACTATGCGTTCGTTAAAACTATAGTTTGGCCTAGTTTTAAAGTTATTCTTTATTTAGCTAGTTTAATATTTTCCTTTAGATGTAAAATATGTTGATATCTATGTGCACAGTCCGATTTTTCTATCTTTATAGCAAAAAATATTTTAATTTTTGTCAGACCAAACATTTAAGAGACTATATAATAAAATAAATAAAAAATTGGTAGGCTAATGTATAAATTAAAACCATTATATTTATTTCGTGACGTGCAGATAGTTTTAACATTAATATTCATTATTGTTATTTTTTATTATTATTATTATTATTAATATTATAGGGTAAATTAAAGTAGATTTTTTTTCAATATATGTCTTTGCTGTTTGTACAAATTTAATTGCCATTGTTTGTCTCGCGCCATCTCGAGGGGTTTCAAAGCCATTGCAGTCCAATACAAGAACATACTTTTATCAGGTACTTTATGTACATACTGATGAATTTACGGATAATAGCTTGACCTGGCTTGGAAGTGGAGTTGTATTTGTGTAACTGTAGGCTATTACTTATTATTGTAAGACATTCACAAAAACTGCATGTCTCTCAAAACTGATGAAAGAACAGGAGAAAGACCATTAACATTATATCCCAATGAAATATGGATAATAAAAACACTTGAAACAGGATATATATATATTATTGGAAATTTTGGGAAAGGTGGGGTTTAAAGTGGGATACATTTGCAGTGCAATGAGAAAGAAATTAGCCTACTGATATTCCGGACACTTAAATGCTGAATCTCTTAATTATAAAACATTATTCTAATTTTTTTTAACCTTACTTTGATTATAATTTGTTTTACCTCACCTTGCCTGTCTTTGGTGCATTGTACAGTTTAAACCACAATAAGACACATATTATGTAGAAATAGACACCCAGTGTCAATGAACAGTAAAAAATCTTGTCAGAAGTGGGATTCGAACCCACGCCTCCATTCGGAGACCAGAAGACCCATGTTAGATTGGGAAGGTTTTAACCTTGAGTCTGGCGCCTTAGACCACTCGGCCATCCTGACAACTTAAAATCTACAGAAAATATTCGTTAATGGCTGTTCATGACAGAAACATGCGCGTCAGTGCGAATTTTAAAAAAATACTTAGTCTAGTACACTCGACTTTCCTAAGTAAAACACGACACCAGTATATGGTAGAATCCGAATCAAATTATTTCAAATTTTCATTTATTTTCATTTATGTTTTAGAAGCTATTTAAAATAAGTGCACAGAACTACGGTTTTAACCATAGACTGTAAAAGAAAGGTTTTAACTAGGCAAAGAGCGCGTTTATCGTTTTATGATATGCGCATGCGTATTTTAACCCGCGCTTACAACACATGCAACACGTGATCTGTTACTAAACTCCACAGGGGCGTGGCTCTGATTTCCAACGTGCTAGTGTGTTATGACACCGCTCTTGGGTGTAAACCGTAGACTGTATTAAAACAGTGCAAACGAGTGAAATCGTAACGATGTCTCTTTACCGAAACACAGTTTGGTTCCTGAAGGGTCTACAAGAATATACGAAGTAAGTCAGCTTGCCTAACACTTTGATAGACGCAAACCATAAACGGTCACTTGCCATCGAAAGTTTCTACAGTGCACCGCAGTTAAAATGTCATTAACCCTCACCAGGGGCGGTTATGAGTCCGCGGCGAGGAGCTTCGTCGAGGCGGATCTGGAGGTGAGTGTGAGCGGCCGCTCGTTCATCATCACCGGAGCGAACAGCGGCATCGGGAAAGCCGCCGCCTGCGAAATCGCCAAAAGAGGTGAGAAAAACAGGGCTTTGTTCATTCAGAACAGAGACTTCTGCTTTATACAATGAGAAATTATCCTTCCGTCATTCCTGACACTTAAGTGCCGACTCTCTAAATTATAAAACATTAGTGCACAAATTTTGTCGTTTAATGAATGGTCAACTTGGAAGGTCTTGTACATTCCATCAGAACCCTGTTATGACATTTAGGTAACCCACAAAAGGGACGCAACAGTGACTCCTCCTGGCGAATGAGTTGCAATGCTGATAAAAACAGTAAGTTGATTCATTCACACGGTTTATCTGCAGGTGGGACAGTACATCTCGTGTGCAGAAATGAAGATCGTGCAAATGAGGCAAGAAAAGACGTTGTGGAACAAAGTAAAAATGAGGTATATTTTCAGAAGTACATTTATTCATGCTTGATATCATTATTTCACATGCTTCTGGTTCTGAGCTCTAGTCTAAGTTGGTCTCCCGTTTGCTTTCAGAATGTCCACGTTCACTTAGTAGACATGTCCAACCCAAGGAAAGTGTGGGAGTTTGCTAATGGATTCTCTCAGAATCACAATCTACATGTTCTGGTAAATGTATTCCCATTTTAAGTTACATCAACCTACAATAATAAGATGAAACAATAAGCCGCGAGAGGCTGTGCAAGTAAAATCACGGCATAATCATTGATTATATACAATAACAGTCATTTATTCTTCATCATTCTATATTATTCTAAATAATTTAAAAAGAAACCGATGTTTCATCTTCCCCCAAGTAATATATTTCATTAGTAACATGGCACATTTAAGATGGCATGTATAGTCATGTCTGTTTATGGTCATTTTACAACTGCTTTTATGGTGATGTACATTGTTATGCTGTCTCTGCTTGTATTGTTCAGCACTTTGTGTTTTATCTCCACGTGATTTATTACCGTAGATCAATAATGCAGGTTGCATGGTCAATCAGAGAGAACTGACTGAGGATGACCTGGAGAAAAACTTTGCGACAAACACACTAGGTAGGAAAGTTAATTCATGTTTCTCTGATCTGATGTTGATGATATGTTAAGATTTTTCAAACATGGACAACAAAGTATGAGCTTTTACTGCAATATTTTAGTTTTGCCTGTTTTATAATATTGGGTTACAAAGGTCAGAGTCCACCCCTTTGGTAGAGAATGTTTTTAGTGTCATCTCTTAAAATCAAGGGATAAGAAGAGATAAGAGTGACCATGGCGGCTCACTCATCTTGTGTGTTTTACAGGGACATATATACTGACAACAGCACTGATTCCTACACTGAAGAAGTCTGAGAATCCCAGAGTGGTGGGTGTGAAGAAATGTAAACACGTGCTGTTTGCAAAAAGGGACAGTGCCACCATATATTTCTGTGTTTCCAAACACATTTACACTCACACGTTGCATGGCTTTAGTGACACATTTATGACTCAAAACATCCCCAAAACTTTATTATTATTGTTATATTATTTTAAAATAAATCTTTTTTTTTTTTTTTTTTTCAATCATAATTTGTATTAGTAGTGAAAGTAGTTAATTATTTTATTAATGTTTTTGTTTATTTTATTTATATTAATAATTTTTTTTTCGCTTTTATTACAGATCACTGTGTCATCTGGTGGGATGCTGGTTCAGAAGTTAAATGTAGAGGACCTTCAGTTTGAGAAAGGCTCTTTTGAGGGCACCATGGCCTATGCACAGAACAAGGTACTACCATAAACAACTCACAATACAAATTAGTCCAAACATTGCAATTTTTGGCATTTTGTTTTTGATGTTTTTAGTAAAGATGCAGGAGTTATTCATTGTTAACTGTGACCTTTCTCAGAGGCAACAAGTGATCATGACCGAGCAATGGGCAGCTCAGCACAAAGACGTCCATTTCTCCTCCATGCACCCCGGCTGGGCAGACACCCCAGGTGGGCAGTGTGTGTACTGTACAGCTGCGAGTAAATCTCTTGATCGATACAAGAATTTAGCAATCTCAGTCAATGAGATATTGTTTTGTGTTTTTGTTCCATCTACAGCGGTGCGGTCATCCATGCCAGATTTCTATGCAAAAATGAAGAATAAACTCCGTACTGAAGCTCAAGGGGCCGACACAGTGGTGTGGCTGGCCATATCAGAGACTGCCAGCAGACAGCCCAGCGGCCTCTTCTTCCAAGGTCAGACATCTTTAAAATGTGAACGTGTCTCTGTAAAATAATGAAATAACGAACACATCTCTGCATAGCAGACTAAAGCTGTCTTGAACATGTAACTGACCTTTGACCCCTGTTTCTCAAACTGATTTATCTGCAGACAGGAAAGCGGTTTCCACACATCTGCCTCTGGCCTCCTCCAGGTCTTCTCCAGATGAAGACCAGAAGCTGATGAGCAAGTTGGAGGAGCTCGCTGTGAAATTCAAGTGTTAATCGGTTTGGTTCTAGATCAAATCCAAAGAAGCCATCATTCCACACACAGAATATTATATTCATTCTTCATAACGCTGAGAACTGCAGAGACGTGAAAAGCTCATGAATACTATGACAAAAAGACTAACCAAAACAACCTCAAATCTTTAAAATATTTTAAACCTATTGTTTATTCTTCAAACAAATACTCTCTTAACCATTTTTTATTATACTAGACAACTTTTGCAATATGTAGACAGCTGATTATTTTATTCTTAAATGTAAAACTGCTATTAAAAAAAAAAAGACATCAGTACTCAACAGCTAAGAACAAGCTATACAGCACTACCAATAATCAAATGTCCACTTGCTTGTTTTATCATAAAGCAAAATTGTGTCAGACAAATAATGTTGAATTGTGTTTTAACCACATTTTCTGATCCAATGAAAGAATGAAATACCAATGAATGTTTCTTTAAGTAATGAGATGTCTATAAAACACCAGCTTTAATAAGATCAAATGCAATAATATTACAACTAAGCATTGAATTTTACCCTGTGTAAACAAATACATTTGCGATTATGTGTATGTTAAATCTTCCAATTAAATTGACTGGTATTAAAATACCAGTAAAACTAAGTGCTTAGATTTAAAGAGTCCAACAGATGTCAAGCAGGGAATAGCGGAGACTGTTTTCCAATGCCAACACCGCTGATTGAAGTGCAGTTGAATATAAAACAGTTCCAGCATGCTTTGATGCAATGTCACGAGGATTCATTTGTGTTTGGGATAAGATATGAGATGATGCTGGAATAAGTGCAAAGAGTTTCACAGACAACATTAACAACACTGTTTTATGTCAATATAAACGACCTGAAATAAGCAGATTTAGACTGGACAATATTTACATATTTGTTCCCATAATCCACGTGCACATGCACAAATACATACAAATGCACATGCTCAGTTCAATGTCATGATATCCTTGAGTTTGTCCTCCATGAGATGCAGCTGCCCATGGAAAGTGACCTGAACGCTGAACGTTCTCCACAAACATATGGTTCTGGGTTCAGGTTCAGCACTGATTCTAAGTTCCTGCTTGCAGACGATACACAGGATTCTCATGATACCACTGGAGTCATGTCCCACAGCTGAATATAAACACACCACAGATATTAAAACTAGTTTGATCTCTTTATCAAACAGTACACTCACATTTGAGTGAGAAGAGTTACTGACCTTGATGATTTTGTCTGTCCCGGAGGTGAGCAGCCAGCCCCTGTTGGGTTCATACTGCATGTGTATGATGCTGTGCTTACTGTCATGAAATGTTGCAGTGGGCGCCCGTCTGGACAAAAAGAAAGCTTTAGGAGATTCTACTATTTAAGAGACTCAAAACATTGAAGAATCCAAATTTGACTTACTCGTCATCTGTAATAGAGTCGTGACAGTTGTCACAAACCCGCACCTCAAACTCAAATCCCATTAGAGGAATAGTGGAGCGTTTAGAGGAGCACTTTCCACACACGGCCTGGCCACACTTCCTACAGTGATGCTGGGAAAAAGCAAAATCAAGCTGCTTTAGCTTTATATGATATTAAAGTGTGGGCTGAGGACTAAAAGGACTGCAAACCTTCTGAAAATAATTCTTAATACATTTACAGTTTTCGTATAAATATATTTTACGGTAAGATTAAAAAAAAAATTCAGATATATTTTAAAAATTAATTCAATGTGCACTACCGAAGAAAAGTTTGGGTCAGTTAGATCAGTTGGGGTAATGGATGCTGGAAATTAAGCTTTGTCAGCAAAGAAAAAAAATTACAGTTTAAATAATAATGTAATAGAAAACAGTATTTTTTTTAACTGAAAAATGATTTTAATATTACCATTATTCTGTGTTTTTAATTAAATAAATGCAGCCTTGGTGAGCATGACATCTTTTAAAAAAGTCTTATCTTGGTGAGCATGACTCTAATAAAAGTCTTATCTTACACTAAATTTATGTTGTTTTAAAGATGTTTAGATTTTACTGTAAAACAAGACAAAATATGAATAGTTGATTAGAATTTTAATTATTTTTGCAGTGCAACATTAATGCTTTAGTGCTCTGTACCTGTCGCAGGCCAATTTTCTTACTGTCCCACATCTGTTTAAAATTCCAGAAGAACGGCTGTTCACACTTCTGACACGAGTCACTGTCAAGCCACTCAGGAGTCTGAGGCACAGAACAGATGAGGAAATGCAGAAACTATGTAACTAACATAAATACCACATGACCTGCTGACTGAGGGAATCCCTTATGTACTAGTTGCTTCATCCTCGCTCTAGATCTCGCTCACCTCTTGTCGTGTGACGTCCATGTTCCAGATAACTATTCCTCCATCTGAGCCACAGGAAATGAGTTGACGGGTATGAGAAGCGTAACACAAACCCTGCACTTTATCACTGTCACACACACACAAACATTCAAACATTAGGACCTGACAAGCATGCTTTGTTTATTCTGATATCTTTAAAACATGACGACAATTCATCTGTCCTACTTGTGTCCCTGCAGCTCAAAAGCTGTTCCTTTACGGCCTCCAATGTCCCACATGATGATTGAATGATCAGAACTTCCAGAGAATAAAACCCTTTTTACAGGATCCCAACACAGGGCTGTGACATTACCTGTACACATAAACACACATTAAAAGATTCAGGGTCAGGTACGGAATGGAATACTTGTTTCCATTATACTGTATTTTGTGGATGTATGCATGTATCCTGTGTTTATAAGCACTTAAAGGCTGCTAGGGGGGAAATTATAGTATTGTCATCCAAGCCACCAGGGGATGCCATCCACACTAGAATGACCCTTGGTACATTGAAGACTTGTTTGTTGGTTAATTTGCTTGTTTGTGCTGACCAGCCGCTTTCCCTTCTTGTTTTCTATTTGCTTATTGCAAGGATGTTTGGTTTTATGCTACCACTTTTAGTTTTTTATTTTATTTTTTTAACTGAGAAGCCTCATTAAGTATTTATTTTATTTGCCCACTTCAAGGGCCCAAATTCATGTGTGAATCTCAATAGATCACCTAATGGCAAACTGTATCTGGGCTAATGGTGAAGAGTTTATTTTACTGTTATTTGTGGTGTGCTGTTTGTAAGTTGTAATGTGCTGTTGTAAGCACCTGTGTGGCCTTTAAAGGTGGTGACCAGGCTGCAGTTGTCCTGCTCCAGCTTTAGGATTGTCACTTGACCCGAATGATCTCCAACGAAGGCATGTCTGGTCTCCACATCAAATCTTACACAGATTGTCAAGAAGCCAATGCTACAAAACTTCTGAACTCCTCCTCCTGAATCTATTTACACAATTACAGTAAGATGCACCAAAAATGTATTTTTTTTTTTGGCAACAAGGCACCTCTTAATATTTAAGCCGGACCAATATTGATACCGAAGCATAATTTTTGCCCATTGTGAAGTCACTAGATTACAATACATTTATAAACCACATTCCTGCTTTCCTACAGCATTTAAAAGTTCACCCAAAAATGAAAATTTGGTCATCATTTACCCTCATGTTCTTTCAAACCTTTGAACCAAAACACAGTTGATTTCCATTGTATGAACAGAAATACATAAATAAATACAAGACACATTTCTCAAAATAACTTTTCGAAAAAAGTCATTCAGGTCTGGAATGACATGAGGGTAAGTAAATGACAGAATGTTCATTATCCTTTTATCTAGTTACATTTGTAATATAAATTATACATAGCTAACATTTAAGTTAATTATTGGAATTCTTTTTGTTACGATTTATATATATATATATATATATATATATATATACATATATATATATATATTAAAGCAAAAGTAAATTCAGTCAAATTGAGGCAAAGCAATCTGAAAATACTGCTAGTGACAATGACTGATTTGTGACTATATTGCACATAAACTTGGAGGTTTTCAGAGATGTTTCAGATTAGGAGTGAATGGATACTGTAGTCCAGATACCCATGCTGTGGTCCGGTATGTGCCCAGCTGCTGTCCGCTCTCGGAGCAGTGCCACGTAAAGCTCTTATCCTGACCTGTGCTTAGAACCCACTCCATCTCTAAGACAAACAGCACCACAGTAACACCACCCTGATGAGCTAACACAAACAAGAGACAAGACACAATGAGCAAAGCTGGGAGGGATCACTTTACCACATTCAAAAACTCAACCAATTATGCTCTCACTTAAATAAATAAGGTAGCAGAAAGTCAAACAATCACAGAGGTTGGATTTCAGTAACAAAAGAGCAAACAACAGGACTGACTCCATATCGGTCTTGTTTATCTTCATTGGAAGCATTACGTAAGTCATGTCTTTTAAAGAAGGTTAGATAGCCATATATATATACAGTACAGACCAAAAGTTTGGACACACCTTCTCATTCAAAGAGTTTTCTTTATTTTCATGACTATGAAAATTGTAGAGTCACACTGAATGCATCAAAACTATTAATTAACACATGTGGAATTATATATGGAATTATATACATAACAAAAAAGTGTGAAACAACTGAAAATATGTCATATTGTAGGTTCTTCAAAGTAGCAACCTTTTGCTTTGATTACTGCTTTGGACACTCTTGGCATTCTCTTGATGAGCTTCAAGAGGTAGTCACCTGAAATGGTTTTCACTTCACAGGTGTGCCCTGTCAGGTTTAATAAGTGTGATTTCTTGCCTTATAAATGGTGTTGGGACCATCAGTTGTGTTGTGCAGAAGTCAGGTGAATACACAGCTGATAGTCCTACTGAATAGACTGTTAGAATTTGTATTATGGCAAGAAAAAAGCAGCTAAGTACAGGAAAACGAGTGGCCATCATTACTTTAAGAAATGAAGGTCAGTCAGTCCGAAAAATTGGGAAAACTTTGAAAGTGTCCCCAAGTGCAGTCACAAAAACCATCAAGTGCTACAAAGAAACTCGCTCGCATGTGGACTGCCCCAGGAAAGGAAGACCAAGAGTCACCTCTGCTGCAGAGGATAAGTTCATCCGAGTCACCAGCCTCAGAAATCGCAGGTTAAAAGCAGCTCATATTAGAGACCAGGTCAATGGCACCCGGAGTTCTAGCAGCAGACACATCTCTAGAACAACTGTTAAGAGGAGACTGTGTGAATCAGGCCTTCATGGTAGAATATCTGCTAGGAAACCACTGCTAAAGAAAGGCAACTAGCAGAAGAGACTTGTTTGGGCTAAAGAACACAAGGAATGGACATTAGACCAGTGGCAATCTGTGCTTTGGTCTGATGAGTTCAAATTTGAGATCTTTGGTTCCAACCACCGTGTCTTTATGCGACGCAGAAAAGGTGAACGGATGGACTCTACATGCCTGGTTCCCACCGGGAAGCATGGAGGAGGAGGTGTGATGGTGTGGGGGTGCTTTGTTGGTGACACTGTTGGGGATTTATTCAAAATTAAAGGCATACTGAACCAGCATGGCTACCACAGCATCTTGCAGCGGCATGCTATTCCATCTGGTTTGTGTTTAGTTGGACCATTTATTTTTCAACCGGACAATGACCCCAAACACACCTCCAGGCTGTGTAAGGGCTATTTGACCAAGAAGGAGAGTGATGGGGTGCTGCGCCAGATGACCTGGCCTCCACAGTCACCGAACCTGAACCCAATTGAGATGGCTTAGGGGTGAGCTGGACCACAGACAGAAGGCAAAAGGGCCAACAAGTGCTAAGCATCTCTCAGGGAACTCTTTCAAGACTGTTGGAAGATGATTTCAGGTGACTACCTCTTGAAGCTCATCAAGAGAATGCCAAGAGTGTGCAAAGCAGTAATCAAAGCAAAAGGTGGCTACTTTGAAGAACCTAGAATGACATATTTTCAGTTGTTTCACACTTTTTTTGTTACGTATATAATTCCACATGTTTATTCATAGTTTTGATGCCTTCAGTGTGAATCTACAATTTTCATAGTCCTAAAAATAAACCAAACTCCTTGAATGAGAAGGTGTGTCCAAACTTTTGGTCTGTACTGTGTGTGTATATATATTAGTTCTAAACTAGTTAGATTCACTCCAATGTCTAGTACAACCAAAAATATTATGTATAAGGAAAGTTCTCCTGCATTCTAAAAATAGTTCATCCATGTGACGAAATTCCCAAATTTACTCTCCACTAATTAGGGCCTTATGTATATAATAAAAATGCCAAATTATTTTTTTTTTCTGAAATTTATTTGAATTTTAACACACATTAGCCATTGTCATGCAAAAAACTTTTTTTTATTTACTTAAAATAGAAAGCTAAAAAAAGTTTTCCCACATTTTCCTAAAATTTTAAATGAAGTTTCGATTAATTTGATTCAAAACTTTTCCAAGGACATCAACCAATTAAAATTTTCTCGGAGTAGAAATATTTCAAATGACAAAGATAGATAGATTGTGAATCTTGAACATGTTAATATGATTTATGTAATTTGAGAAAACTAACTTAATAGTGTGAGACTGTATTTGTGGCTCACCCTGGTATGTTCGTGCAGGAGTCATTTTGTTGTAGTCCTCCGATAAGACAAACTCCTGATAAGAGGAACACCTGGCTTAAAGAAGCTTAGCAATGTCTCTGAGAACCTACTAATGACATATTACTACTTAGAAAACAGGAGTGTGTGTGTACGAATAATGTTTAATTAACATACCGTTACAGTGCCATTTTCCAACCCTACAGAGATCCTCCTTGTCTCTGGGTTAAATGACATACATGAACACGCCACTGCAACATAAGACAAAGACAGTGAGTTTGAGAACCTATCCAACAAAATCCACTGATCAGCATTTGACTATAAACAAACACCCTGAACTGAGAGCCAGTGACCTCTAGACCAGTTAACTAGAAAGCAAACAAAAAATGAGACATTACTGAGAAATGAAACTCCTGTCTGAATGGGAAAACAAACTGAAGTTCTTGCCCATACTGGTTTCACTTCACCCTTTTGCATTTGTAGTAAAATTCCTGAAGTTGTGTGGTTGCATGTCCCATAATGCTCTCAGAAAGCTGCACAGGATCAGTGTTGGATTGAGGACTCACCTGGCATTGTGTGATAGACACTGGGCCAGTACTGACCACTGTCCCTCTTCAACCACACGCGGATTGTCCTAAAACAAATTCAAATAAATACGTAAATATAATAAACAATAATCTTGATTAGAAAATTTACATGTATTTACCAGATCGTTTCTTACCAAAGTGACATGCAACACAGTGCACAAATTACCAGGACACACATCTAAGAATACTTGTCGTTCGGTAAGATAAATCCTAATCACCTTATCGCCAGATATAATAAGACCTCAAACTAAATTTGGTTGCCAAATTTAAAACACAGCCAGGTTCAGGGTAGTCAAAATCATAGGGCTGGGACAAAATGCTAGGCCATATGTATTATGGAATATATGAATGTTAAGTGAAGGAACACACATTTAAAATTACGACTTTCAAATAATTGTTGGGGCTGTTAAAAAATTATAATAATTTAACACTTAATTTTAATTTTTATTTTTTTTTCTACATTAAAACACCTTAACAAATGTATATTTATATGATAGGTAAAAATATATGTGCAACTGTGCACATAGAGAGATATTTCTGTACAGCAGTCTTTGCTCGCTCACACTTTCACCACAACAAGTATTTGCAATTTTATATTGTATATTTCCCCACAGTACTGCATAAATATGTTGGCAGTTCTCCTCCTCTCTGAATGGTGCTGGAACTCGTCATGGGTCGTGTAGTTATGGACGATGACGTGAACTCTCGTGCTCTTTCTGGGTGTTTATTTGCATGAACAGAAATAATGTGTGCTTGCAAAGCCAATCATATTTGGCTCATTACTTCAAATGACAACAGGTTCATTTCTTCTTTATTAAGGCTGCGAGCCTACAAATTTACCAAGAGACTCGTTATCTTCACAATAATTCACAGACTGTACAGTAACGTGACCCCATATCACCGAGCTGCATTGAAAACTAAACAGAAAAACCATAACAATAATAAAACTTAATTCTGAGTCTCAATAAAATACCCTAATTTTATTTTGCATTTATTATTTTGTAAACGAGATTGACTTAAATGTTCCCCATTCACGACCAACATTTTTTCGTTCATTCGCGAATGAGTCTTGTTCAGCCTCTATCAGATTTAAATCAGCGACTTTTTCTCAGTAAAGGGCGTATTTGTTCAGTAGGTTAATAATGAAATACTTATCAGTGCGGACCTGAATGCTTTCTGTTCGTTTCGTCAGTTTTTGAAGACAGGAAAAGGTAGTCACGCGGTTCAAAGCGTACGATTGAGTGAACTAAATTGATTCGTTCACCCTAAGTTACATGTTTACTTTAAAAACATCGATTTGTTCACAAGATCCGCAGGCAATGCTCACTTTACAGTACGCAGCTACGCACAAACAAAATTAATTGATAGCAGCGGCTTAAATGATCCGTGTTTGAATATTAAAGCCTCTTTATTATTATCCTCCAGTTGCACTCTCTATGTGATGATAACTGGGGATTAATGTAGGCTACTTGGTCCTCCGAACATCGTTTATTAAAAAAAAAAAGAAAAAAAAAGAGGATAAATGTGCTCATCGACTGTCACTGTGCATGTCACATGTAGGCTATTTTATATCAAAATGTATTTATTAATGTGCCAGTGCTTCTTATAACATTTCTCTACGCGTGAGGTGTTTTGAATATATTCTGCATTGCAATTGTTGTGGTTTTGTAACCGTAGGTGCGCTGACCTGTCTTGAGAAATGCTGATAACCCCGTCCTCTTTGGGGATGATCACAGCCGTGTTCACCACATCTTGGAAACCCTCGATCTTACTCAACAGCACGGGCTTTCGTGTCTGCGGACGGGGATGAATCTCTGCTGCCATTGCGCTGTAGTGTCTGCGTCACCTGGATCCTCTCACGGTGAGCGCAGGTCGATTAATAGTCCTGCAGGCGGTCAGAGATGCTGCAGGTCAGCTGATTACCTCTCACAGCCTGTACTGGGGACATTCACACACGATCTCTATGTCATGCTACCTAAAGACATGCGCGTGTTCTCCTCTCACTCTCGACGTACACAGACGATCCGACTTTTGGAAGAATCGCAGATGCATGCGTTTGCATTGTGCAGCGTTGACTCCGACGAATACCACATTTGTAGAAGCGGAAGTTGAACGTCATTTATTTTTCAATTTCATTGACATTTGTACAATGGGTCATTGCACCAAATCCTGTACAGTTGTGCATTTTGTTCAATGAAAACAATAAAATTAAACTTTTATGTTAGTTTGTCAAGTCTAGGCTATATGTTTTTTTTCGTCTACATTTTAATGACAACTTTATTCTCAACGATAAAACCACAAAGTCTAAATTGTTCAATTTATATTTAGGCCTTATCATGTGCAGACATGCATCACAGAACTATTGTAGTTTCTCTCAACTCTACAAGAAAGCCAAACTAAATGTCTGCATCCCTTATATTTTCTTTTTCCTTTAGCCTATTAGTTTTATATCCTTTGCTAGTTTTAAAATATATAATGTTGCAGTTTATATGACCAATAGACTTGTGATTTATGCACATACTCTGCTGTGGTTTTTATAACTAAGTTCCTCATATTAATTGGGAAAGTTACATGCCAGAGTGTTGATATCTATAGACCAGCTGACACATAATGCTAACTGGTAAACTATCAAATGGCAATTGGTCTTTTCCAGGTGCATTTTCTGTATATGTTTTCAAGGGCTGGTTACAACTCCTGTGAATCGTATAGGATTTAGAATTACTTGCACAGGACCTGCACAGTGATGTTGTTTTGGTTGCTTTTTTTATATATCCTCCTTTAGAACTTCTAACTTTTGATATCTTATAACTGTAGAGAAGATCAGTTGTGCAGTTGTGTATTGTGCAGTAAAAGAGTCTTTTATGCCAAGTAAACGTGTAAAGAGGACAAGATGAACAACCTAAATATTAATGCATGATCTAATGCAAGTTTGTTTCTTTATGAAAATAATATTTGCTTTCTAAGATAAATCTACTGTAACTCTGATAAATGGACAAGTGATTTGAAAAGGGCATAAATATAAACTGCACTTTCTGATTTAACTATCATTAAACTACTTTGTTATTAGTGCACTGTGGTTATGTGATGTGAGATACATGAGACGTATCAATGAAAATAGTGTCAAGACTCCTCTCATTTTCTCTCACTCTCTCATGTAGAATTTGAGAACGAAAGGTGTTTTCATTACATTTTTATACTATTTTTGACCAAATGTCAGATTCATAAAAACAAATTTACTAAAAACACAACTTTATGGTTTTGTTGATCTAAGTAAGGCTGCACAGTAGGGTGTACCCTTATACTGTTTATATATTTGGCACTTTTTGATGTTTTATTTATTTATTTTTAAGCCTAGTTATCTTGTCTTTTTTCATTTTTTTCCTGTTTTAATTTTCTATGTAATGTAGATTTGAATGTAAGTGTATAATGTTGATGTTTTTTTTCAATAAAAACATTTTTTTTTTTTTACAATATGCTAATCCCTCATTTTCAGGTGCCAATCAGTTGAGGCGTTTTGACGCACGGTACTCGGGCAGCGCTCAGGGGGCGGAGTCAAGCGCTGAACGCCGAATAAAACCACTGCAGCCCGCGAGCAGCGCTCAGAGTGAGGAGAGTCATGGACGTGAACTAAGCAGAAAGTTGTCATGATAAAAGTTAGGCATTTATTTCAAATTACAGCAACAACACCCGTTTCCCTTGTAAATCAAACAACCTTTCCCCCCAGGGTCTGAGGTTTGCTTAAGTTTACAAGGCATCGCTCTGTCAACACTAACTAACGTTACAGTTACACTCTGACAGAAAGAATGCGCGAGTCAGTTAGCATTAGCCGGCTAGCAGCGTGCTGACAGGAAGCGAACAAAAGATTGCTCTGCCTTTGTCCGCTTGCACTGACATTCGGTCCATGTAGAAGGAGTGATTACCAACACAATGCCTGTGTTACTTTTCCTGATAGACACGTCCGCCTCCATGAACCAGCGCTCCCATCTAGGCACTAGCTATCTGGACATAGCGAAGGGCGCAGTTGAGACTTTCCTGAAGGTAAATCAACACACATCTCTGCTCCACACTCTCACTTTACTGAAATCCTACAGAAAACTGTCTTTTCTTTCGCTTTTCTCCACAGCTAAGGAGCAGAGATCCGGCCAGCAGGGGAGACAGATATATGTTAGTGAGTTTCGAGGAAGCACCGGCTGGAATCAAGGTAACGTTACAAAAACACTTTTATTTCTGTCCAAACCTGATTTATTTCACTCCAGACAATCACAGTGCTCGGCTCGTCTGTTTGGGTTTCTAAACACCACGGCTGAATTTGTAGTGTGAACACATTCTGTCCAGCATGAATTTGTGTGTTTAAATATGGCCGACATTTTGTTCAGTGTGGCAGCAGAGAGCTCTTCGTGTGTGTGTGTGTGTGTGTGTGTGTGGAAAGAGATATGTGAGGCTGACCTAACTTGTCCCACCCAAAGAGTGGGAGCAAGAGAGATGACTCTTCACTGCCCTCTACATTAATACCCCAAAGAAACTTTCAGATCATTCTGTCTATCTGACGAATTTTGATGTATCTCTTAAAAGGCATTACTAATCATTTTCTCTGTTTTGGTATTTCAGGCTGGATGGAAGGACAGTCATGCCACTTTTATGACTGAGCTGAGGAACCTGCAAGCAGTTGGACTGACATCGATCGGCCAGTCTTTAAGGACCGCTTTTGATTTGCTCAATCTCAATAGATTAGTTTCGGGGATAGACAACTATGGACAGGTATGTTATAAACCAGGGACTGGTATAAAGTCTATGGCCTAGACCCATGAGCCCATCGCCAACATCTCACAGTTAAATAAGCACCCAATAGGCTCACACTGTGCCAACACAATCCCAAGACCCCCTGGTGACACACAGTAGTAATAAGTAAACTACGTCTTGGATGCCAATAAGGGTAATGACTTACTGAAGAAGCAGGTTGTGTAGTAGGACACTGGTTATGATTTGTATGCGTGCTCTAGTTGAAAATTCTTCCAGCTCTTTGTTTTTATTCTCTGGAGTTTTGTAAAGGACCGTTCTTGTATTTCTGCATGGTGAGCTGTGAAAGTACAAATGATTCAACATTACCTCTCATGGATGTAACTATAATAGTATATTATGGAGGTTATTTGTGACATCGATCACACATGGTAAATTAACTTTTATTATTAATTTAGGAGGAATTTTAACATTCACTTTTACATTTTATTTTTTAATAATTGTTTTATTATTATTATTATTAGGGCTGGGGATATAAATCGATGTATCGTGAATAGAGAAACGATTCAGCATCGATTCTGAAATTTCCTGAATGCTTCGCAATTCTTTCTCAAGTCGATTCTGAGATTAGTTTTGAACAGCAGAAGGCACTGCAGTCTTTAGAAACAGCTGTACACTGCTTGTTTCCAAATCCTTATACACACTGAACCTAAAATAATCATTCATAAAATTTGAAAAGGTTGAAGTGAATTACAAGAGTGTTCACAGTTGGCTGTTTACATTAATCTGGCATCATAGAAGCATTCTGTGAAATTACAGATTCAGCTGAATGCACAAGAACACTTCATCGCTCTTCTTTATGAGCGATTGATTGTGTGGATAAAAACTAGATTTGAGTGCCATCTGCTGTTAAAAGTATAAGCTCAGAATCGATTCCAGAGAGAATTGCGATTAGTGATGTCCGATTCGTGAACGAATCGTTCAATTTAACCGGTTCTTCTTATCAAACTGAATCGTTTGAAACGTTTTGCATCTCCAATAAGCATTAATCCACAAATGAATTAAGCTGTTAACTTTTTTTAACGTGACTGACACTCCCTCTGAGTCAGAATAAACCAATATCCCGGAGTAATTCATTTACTCAAACAGTACACTGACCCACAGAGCATCTGAACCGAACTGATTCTTTTGGTGATTGATTCTGAACTGATTCTGTGCTAATGTTATGAGCGCGGGTAAACCGAGGGCTTGAATGAAGGGCAATCTTGCGAAACGTTAGTTCATTTAATAACAAATACATCGCAATGGATTATGTATAGTAAGTGGATCATGGTTTCTGCGCTGATGACACCTAATTTATTTATATCTTCAAGACTTAAATCCTCATATGCACATTATTGCTGTTACTGTATTTGGGTGCGTTGTTGCAAAACTTAATTGTAAACTTTTCATGATTATGAGGTTTTTAACTGACTAAAGTTATGATTACTGACTTTATATATTTGAATGTATGATAGACGTGACGCCATTACGTCATCGCCTAAGATGTCATTACGTTGAACGTAAAAGAACCGGTGAACCGGTTTTTTCAACCGATTTATGATTGGCTAACAGTTGTGTATGTTTGACAGCCTGTGTCCTTCATAGATGGATACTGCTTTGATTTATGTTGAATTAGAGCCATCTTTATTGTGTGATTCTGTGTAGACCTGCGTTTGCTTCTCTTGTTATTTACACTAAATGTGTGAATCGGTGGGCGGGGCTAAACAGGAAGTCATGTAGAAGCAGGTGTTGATCTTCATCATAGGCAGTGTTTAGCCACACTATTACCTCATAAAGTGGCACTTTCCACAACCTGTCACTTTAGCAAATTGGCTTCAATCTTAGCTGTCAGACACACAGGTTTGAGTTCGGAAACTTGCAGGATGTTTTTATAGTACAGTGACCTCTTATTTGTCAAAGGATCAAGGGAAGTTTGATTTCTCAGTTCATGACCCCTTTAAAGAAGAGTACTATAGTACTGAAAAGCAATAAAAGTTTTTCAGTTAGAGTAGGGTTGGGATGGTGAGAATTTTCTCATCGGTTAATAGAACTCGGGGGGCGAGTTCATTGAGGTTTTCTCTTTTCTTTAATTTTCTTTTAAATAGCTTGTAAATACCCATGCACATTTAATTTATCTACATATATATATATATATCTTGATGTAAAAAAAAAAAAAGAAATTACAGTTTTAATAAAGTAAAAATCAGAACGTATTGTGGAACCAAATAAATAAGAAATGAAAAAATACAAATATTTACAAAATCACTTCAGATAAATGTCAAAAGCCAGCAAGCTTTTCAATTTTTCAAAATCTTGCCAATCAGCTATGCACTTTTGCATTTAGTTTCGTAACTAAATCTTAAACTAAAACCTCCATCGTCTCACCTCGCTCTTCTTGTCAGCCAGCTTGACTGTCCTCAATTGTTAAATGAAATTTGACTCCTGCTGCTGATCTGTTGTTCGAAACGCTGCACTGAGCAGCCGCGTTCAGTTTTTAATTGTAGTGTCTTTTCTCTAACTGAACTAAATTATTTTTATTATTCTAGAAAAAGATTAAAAAGGGGAGAGGGGTGTCACGGTGGGTAAGTGACGTAACCGGTGTAACACCGTCAACACAGACTATCGCAAGCCTAAGTTGGTGTTTTCAGATTATTTTCATATAAAAATGACACACAGTTGCTTCAAACAATGGTTTAAACATCAATGTAAATTGTGATAATTGTGATTTAATTATCACAATTAAGATTTCAAGGGAATAATGAGCTATGATTTTTGTCATAATCGTGCAGCCCTAATTAAATGTTATGATTTAAGCACATTATTGTGTGGCTGTAAGGGCATTGCTTTGGTGTTCTGGGTGTTTGTTTATTTGCCCAAGTCTATGCTATTCGCAGACATTATTATCTTCATTTGACAGCAGATATTGATTTATATTGAATTATATCACCTGTCATGTAACTTAATTTTTTCACAGCCCTGGTTCTGTTTCCATTCACATTTACTGCTGTTAGGTGGATTTCGCAGGTGAAATCCAGTCATTGCAATAGGAATCCACATGATCAGGAATTTTTCAGAAATTTTGTGAGTTTTTATTGTGAATACTTAGTAATGGGTCTTTCTTGGTTTCTGGTTTACATATTTGTTTCAGAAATTACTCGTCCATAATACTGCACTGTGCTAAAGATATAATTAAGTGTAATCATTGACAAAACAGTGCATTTAAATGATTGGTTATGCATTATTTTATCAGTGCATATGTGCCAAATTTTCGGTTTGTGTAATAAAGCAGTGTAACTACCGTATTGTTAACATCAAATACAGTGAGTGTATTTCAAGCTAAACCTTTCTCTAATGAGCTCCATTGGTGGTGCTCAGTCTTTTTATGGTTCTTGTTTTATAATGATTATATTGTCTTGTCTTTTGCAGGGTAGGAACCCTTTTTTCTTGGAGCCTGCTATCATTGTGGCCATAACGGATGGCAGCAAGCTGACCAGCAGTTGTGGTGTACAAGACGAGGTGGGTCGTGTGTCAGTATGGGCCGGACTTTGAGGATTTCCTCTGTGATGGCCGTCCTGTCTAGTCATGGGTTTCCCATTTAGTTTTTGTACTTGCTATTTCCTGCTTGCTCTTTCCACTTAAACTTTTCCTCTTGATAAAGTTCACTCCTTCCTTTCCATTGTTCTCTTTGACCGTATAAAACATTTTAGAATTGATCATGTTAATGTAAAAAATCTTGTGATGTAACTTGTTTGCTGTTTTTTTTATTGTATTTGTTACACTTGTATTTTTTTTAAATAGTTTTTGCCATGAGAATAGCCTTTGATGTTCACATAGCATTAAATATATTCTATGCTATCTTTGACAGTATGACTTGCAGGTCTGTAAAAGTAACTGTCTGTAGCTGATAAAATATGCAATAGTTTTAGTAATAGTTAATTAATTAATAGTTAATCAATTGTCTCCTATAGAATTTTTTTCCTGCAGGGATTTTTCCATTTCTGTGTTGACATGTGAATTAATTATTTCTATTTCTCTGCTCCAGTTACATTTGCCCCTGACAACACCGTTACCTGGCAGTGAGCTGACCAAAGAGCCCTTCCGATGGGACCAGCGACTCTTCTCTTTAATACTCCGCATTCCAGGCCACACCCCTCCTGGCCCTGAACCAATGGGTGGAGTTCCACTTGACCCGTCCCCTATTACACCCATGTGCGAGGTCACTGGGGGTGTGTATGCATTTGAACATTTTATAAGTGAAAATTTGGTACTAAAAGACATTTGTGAAATAGAAAAGCTTTTGAATGTGTTGGAAGTGAGCTCAAATGAAGTCTGCATGTATTTAGTGGTTCTAGTGCTAGATGTTTTTTTTTTTTGTTGTAATGAACAACTGTCTGACATTCAAACTCTCTGTTGAGGTTTTTGAGAAAAAGAGGGAAAATTTATGTTGCTGATGTCTTTTAATGATTGGTATAAAGTATAAGAACTAAAACGTATAGCACTGGTCTGATGGCAGCGTTTTCGAGTAAACACTAATGATGATTCTCTCTGAAGTCATGAGCTGCTAAAAGGCTACAACAGTTCTTGAGTCACCAATACACCGAACTTTGGAAACATGTCTGCACAGAACTGATGAGCTGCTGATACAAGCATGTGTTGACTGAACAAGTGGGCAAAATTTAGTTTATAAAAAGTAAAACCTAGTTTATTTTTTAGACGTGTAAATCATCTGCATTCACAATGAATGGGTGCTTTAATAATAGCATTGCATATACGTCACATGATCCTCTGAAGTCAGGGGAGTTTGGTTATATGTGTTGAGAGAGAATCGTTCATGAGCAAATATGTTTTAAGATCACAAGATTTTTTTTCTACCTCGTCTTTTTTTGTGCATTTTAAATAAAAATTTGAATTGGATATTTATAGGTTTGAGGTTATGGAGTCAATTTAGGCCGCTCTTTAAAAAGCTCTACATTCCCAGCTGAGTAAATGTGAGGTCGTACCTGTCGGGGGGTGTTTTAAGTGCCGTCAAAAGGTGTTTTGAATTGCTGATTTGTGGTTAAGGGCAGATTATGCTGGACTCTTGTGTGTGTGCGCTGACTAATGCAGCTGTGTAATAGATACGAACTGAACTTCACTATAGAGAGAGGAACGACGTCTGTCCTCTCATGCTGATAAAATAAATGTCTTTTAACGTTGTTTTTTCTCCTGTGTGTTTAGGCCGATCATACAGCGTATTTTCCCAGAGAATGCTAAACCAGTGTCTGGAGTCTCTGGTGCAGAAAATCCAGAGTGGTGTGGTCATAAATTTTGAGAAGACTGGACCTGATCCTCCACCTACTGAAGGTAAAGGACGTTTTTTGTAATTATATTTTCAGTATTTTTTTTAGTAAAGTGCATATTAATATTTAAACAGCTATTTATTAATTTTGGCTGTGACCAATATAGGTGGGGTGGATAGATGAATACTTCATAAATCCAATGTCGAAAATTGCATTTTTTAGTATTCAAACATTATTCAGCTACAGAAAACGTTATGTAATTTAATACAGTAAAAACACTTATATTGAGATTACAATTGAAAAAGCTTTCCATCTTAATATTTTTTGTAAATGTTAACTTATTCCTGTGACTATTAAAGCTGAATTTTCAGCTTTTTGTAACCATTTCTACATCTTTGTCATGTTTGATCAATTTAATTTCTTAATGAAAAAAGAAATTATTATTACTTTCCAAAAAAAAACCTTATTGATCCCAGATTTAAATGGTAGTGTGCTTTGCAAAAAACATGGCCATTAATAATGACACAACTTTCTTTGTTTTACCCAGATGGCCCAATAGAAATGAAGTATGGACCTCAATCATGGCACAGCTGTCATAAGATGATCTTTGTCCGACCCAACCCTAAAACTGGTGTTCCTGTTGGTCACTGGCCTATCCCAGAGTCCTTTTGGCCTGACCAGAACTCTCCTACTTTGGTATGAATAAACTTTTCAGTATGCTCTACCATCTGTTCAGTCTGTTTTATATCTAATGTAATGTGCATATGCTCTGTTGGTGTTTCTAGCGTAATAAAAACTTGTAATCCTTGTAAGTGTACTGTCTGCTCATTTGACTCTGTCCCTGTGCAGCCTCCACGTGCAGCTCACCCGCAGGTGAAGATTTCATGTGTTGATTCAGAGCCCATGGTGGTGGATAAAGTGCCCTTTGACAAGTACGAGCTAGAGCCTTCTCCGCTCACTCAGTACATACTGGAGAGGAAATCACCGCACACCTGCTGGCAGGTACTGCTCGTATCAGTCTTTAAGCACAGTTAAACTTGTCAGACAACAGATAGGCTGAATGTTCTCTAAGCCTGCGCTAACCTGCACTCCGGCTATGGCTGAATGTTAATCGCCATTTCATTCTCTCTCAGGTTTTTGTGTGTAACAGTGCTAAATATGGAGAACTCGGGCAGCCGTTTGGTTATCTGAAGGCCAGCACAGCTCTTAACTGTGTCAACCTGTTTGTCATGCCCTATAACTACCCTGTGGTGCTGCCTTTGCTTGGTAAGCTTCATTACTAAGGTCTGGTTTATCATATGGAGGTATGAAAGGAATTATTCGTATAAAGAATTGGTTTAGTTATTCTCTAGTTCTGCTTGCTTTTAAAATCTTGGCAAGTAAAAAAGGAGTTTTTTAGATGTTTTATTCCACCAAACTAGAACAAAACTAGCCACTATTTTTCTTTGAATGTGAATGGACATAATATTGTCATATATTACTGTTTATCATTTATAGATGACTTGATTACTGTGCATAAGTTCAAGCCTCCAGCAAAGTGGCGACAATCTTTTGAAAACTATCTTAAAACAGTCCCTCCCTACTATATCACTGTAAGTAATGGAATCAGTAATTCATTCTAACATTACAACAGTGTGATGGTATCTTCTGCAATGCATTCAGGTTATTTCATTTTTTTTTTCATCCTGATTCACCAGGCCCTGCGGAAAGCACTAAGAATGATGGGAGCTCCAAACCTGTTGGCTGACAACATGGAGTATGGACTTAGCTATAGTGTTGTGTCTCATCTCAAAAAGCTCAGTCAGCAGGTATGATCTAACATCGCTTGTTTCTATAGTGTTTATTCTTAAAAGTGCTTTATTAAGTTTTGTATTATATTGTGTATATTACAGGCAAAGATAGAGGCAGACAGAGTTTGTGCATTAGTAGGAAAAAAGGCGGCACTAGAAGGCGGGATTAAACTTAGCTGCAGAAGCTCCGCCCTCTCTCTGGCACACAGGAAAGATTTTACGCAGCTACTGCAATGTATCATGGGAGATGGACCAGCTCTGCCAATGGAGACAAACACCAAGGAGTTTGCTGGCTTTCAACTAGCTGCTCTGAATAAAGTATGTATATATTCACCACTGTAAATACAGTACACCTTATGGATGGTTCGTACCGTTTTCATGTGGTCAAAACTAGGAGATCCACAAAGAATACACACGTACAGGACATCACTCAGTTTAAATTGAGTCAGAGTGAGATTAATATTGCAATGCTTTTTTATTTTTTATTATTATTATTATTTTGAGGGCTGGAATTGAATGCAAGTGTTTTACATATGGCACATTTGCAGTTTAGAATCATGTTTTGTGTCTGACCAGCTATTCCAACAGTACTGAGCAAATGATTCATGGTCCGTTCTCACCAAATTAGATAATTTATCTGGCATTCTCCTGTTTCCTTCCATGCTCACACAGGCATTAAAACCACAAGGACTGCGGAACCCTTATGATATCCCCAGATCTCATCTGCTGGACCAGCTGAGCCGCATGAGGCGGAACCTTCTGCACGCCAGCATCTGCATTCTGAAAGGACAAGATCAAGGTAACACTGACAGCCACGAATGGTTATTGATGTTCTTAGAGCAGTTTCCTAAATATCTGGGTGATTTGCTCAGTCAGATTTAGCTTCTGATTTCCAAAAAGAATCGTGAGCCTTTTAACTGACAAGGTTATGCTCATGATGCTATTAACATGGTACATTTTGAACTTAATTTATATATTTTTCTAGATCAGATGCATAGTGTTCCTATAGCTCAGATGGGCAACTATCAGGACTACTTGAAGCATTGCCCATCCCCTTTAAGAGAAGCGGATCCCGATCAGCCTAAACGTTTGCACACCTTTGGTAACCCCTTCAAATTGGACAAGAAGGTACCTTTAGATCCATGGCTTTCAAAAACAAGCAGTATAAAGGTTTGACTTTCAGACAAATAACTGTTTTTCTCTTCTCTCCATGTTAGGCGATGATGGTAGATGAGGCAGATGAATTTGTTACTGGCACTCAAAGCAAAGGCAAACGTCCTGGAGAATCCAGTAGTCCTGCTGGAGTAGGGGCCCCTAAACGCAGGCGCTGTATGTCTCCGCTGCTTCGGCTAGGACGGGCATACATGCCTCCTAAAACACCACCCAGATGTAAGTAACCAGCACACACATGCAGAAAACCCTTTAGTTGCCGGTCTGGGAATCATTCCTTTTAATTCTGGTTTCTTATAAAAATTAAAATCCTCTCATTTACTCGCCCTGATTCTGTCCCATTTGTCACGACTGAAACTTTTGAAGCTCCAGTTTTATGCATGTTTCAACACAGCTCAAGATAGTGATCACACAGAATCGGCTGATCACATCGCCAACCATGTCGAGGCAAACTGCAACTCAGACATGGAGCCGAGTCCTGTGCCTGAGTCTGAACCGATCCAGCAGAGGAACCACCTTCAGCTGGATGAGGATGAGGACCAGCAGGACAGAGTGCAGGAGAACGGCCAGTCCAGCGATAGTGAGTTGTCTCTGGGCAGCGAGGGTGAAGAGGAGGCTCCACACCGCTACCCTTCCCCCTGCCAGCTGAAGAAGATCCTAAACCAAGAGAGCCAGGAACTGAACTCTGAACTCCGAGCGCTCATCACCAAGGAGATCAGGAAGCCTGGCAGACGTGAGTAACAGCGTACACATATATGTGCATATATCTGCTACTTGACTCTCATTTCCTCTCCTGATGCTCTTTACTGGATGGTATCCAATAAGTGAAGGAGGGGTGACCTCCACCAAACGCTTTGTCTTGGGCCTTGTGAAATCAGCTGGCCAAGCTTGCTTCATGTCCAAATCTGTAATATTACAGTTGGTTTCCATTTATTTTTTTTTATTTTTTTTTTCATAGTAATGAAAATTCCAGACTTTAGGAAATACATTTGTTCCTGTGGTTATCCAGGTTTTTTTTTGTCATTGCTCATAACACCATACATCAAATCTTTCTTCTCCCCAATGTCCTTTTGTCTTAATGCAGGTTATGAGAAAATCTTTTACCTCCTTAAGCAAATCCAGGGCAGTTTGGAAACTCGTCTAATCTTCCTGCAGAGCATAATTAAAGAGGCTGCCAGGTAAACTTCAGATTTCAGTGCAGATTTTTAAAATTAGATGCTAACTTTACATACTGGTATTTGAATGAAGGTTAAAGCCCCAAGTATACTTCCTTTTCACAGCTCTAGTCTAAAAAATGTTTTTTTGTCAACTTCTGAAGAGAAAAGAACACTGACACTGGACAAGAATCAAACTTCTTTAATTGCATTTGTGTGCTATCAAATGGAATATACTTCAGTGCGTGCTCAGCAGTACATGTATGAGCATTCTAAACCAAAGTATACTTAATGTCTTAATGTGCAAACCCAAAATTACACTTTATTTTTTTTTCCTATGTTTTCATAAGCAATGCTCCAATTACCGCATTTTCCGGACTATAAGTAGCACTTTTTTTCTTAGTTTGGCTGGTCCTGCTACTTATAGTCAGGTGCGACTTATTTATCAAAATTTATTTGACATTTACTGAGAGAAATGAACTAAGAGACATAAACCAAGGGAAAACATTACCGTCTAGAGCCAGGAGAGGGCGCTCTATGCTGCTCAGTTCTCCCGTAGTCTACACTGAAGACATAGAGCGCCCTCTCGCGGCTGTAGATGGTAATGTTTTCTCTTGGTTCTAAATAAATGCGACTTATAGTCCAGTGCGACTTATGTTTTTTTTTTCCTCATGACGTATTTTTGGACTGATGCGACTTATACTCAGGTGCGACTTATAGTCCGAAAAATATACGGTAAATTACATGCATCGTGTGTGTGTGTGTGTGTGCAGGTTTAAGAAGAGGGTCTTGATTGAACAGCTGGAGAACTTCTTAGAGGAGATTCACTTAAGAGCCAACAGCATGAATCATCTGGACGGTTTCTGAGCACTCCATCTGTCCTGCTTGAAGGACTAGTATCTGCACTATTTATGTAATGTAATTGGGGACTTGTGTGTCTCCAGTCTTTATCAGTATTGAAGCTGATTTATCAATCAGGACTTGATGGGATGTTGCTAAACCTCAGGACCAGGGAAAATGGGAAAAGTTGCTTTTTCTATAACAAATGGTCATAAGCACGCACAGCTTTTTCTATCCTTTTTTTTTTTTTTGTTTAAGGCATTTTTCCCATCTAATTGTGCCAAAGAGAACTGGTTGAATGGCACTGGCATCCTCCTCAAGCATTTGCATTTTTGTATTTCCTCCATAGTTCCCTGTGACATTTTGACACGTGGAATTGATCACTAATATAAACGTTTTACTTTCAGCTGCTTCATTCAGTGTCAGAAAAGACAGACGATTTACTGGAATCACTTTTATTAGGTTGGATCCCCCTAATAAAGCAACTAGAAATCGGCAATATTCTATCTACACCATTTAAAAGACGAGTTACCAAGCCATTCTTTACTGTTGGAGGTTTGAGTGACTTTGAGGTTTTATAATTAAAGTAAACTTGCACACTCAAAGTCATTTGTTGTTTTGTAAAATAGCTCATCTCAGGAATGATGTTGATGTAAAAGATTTGGCAGCAGAGGAACAGATTTCTGGAATTTTTGTTTTCCCAATATTATTTAAAAAAAAGCTTTTTCTCCTTTCACAAAGGTTACACAAGGTTTTTTTTATTATTTTTCTAGAAAAACAAATTTGCCACTTAGACTTTTATTTGTAAAGCACCCATCATTATTAACCATGGATTCAAGCAACTGTTTTGCCTTCAGCAAAAGATGTTCTGTACGATGTCATGTGGTTTTCAGACCACGTAATCATGACAAACCTGTGAGAAAAAGGACTTTATCGCTTCTCTGAACTATTCTTTCTTTTGACTAAAAATTGCAAATGACTGTTCTGAACAGTTTTGAATTTGGTTTACTGAAGCAACAACCAGATGTAATGAAACCCCGAAATGATGTAAAGTTAATATTTACTCATTCAGGACTGAGTTAAGAGCCACTTATTCATTGACATGAGATGTTGCTGCTAATGTATTCCTACATTACTGCCAAATATTCCGTATCCTTCAGCTTTTTTTTTTTATCTGTGTTTGTGCATCTTACCCTCTTTTAACCCTTCACCAGGGACCAAATCTTTTCCCAAAATGTTATTGATAAATACAAAGGGTTTCTTTAAAAATTTTATTATGTTGTGTATATATATATGTACATGGTGACATTGAAAATGTTATTTAAAAGAATGTTTTGGTGGAAAGCCTTTTTGTATGTATTTGAATAAAGTCTATTTTACACTGTATATACTCATGTAAATAAATTAAATTTTTCTGTCATTTTCTCAGTGGCACAATGTCATTAAAATTATTGCAAATCTTCCCATGTTCATTGTTTTCCATTCACTTAAACCCATTATTTTGCAGGGGTTAAGATGTGAAAAGTGACTCTCTATATGATATATATATATATATATATATATATATATATATATATATATATTGCTAACGACTGAACTTAAGAGAGTTCACCCAAAATTTTTAATTTCTATCATTAATTTTAATGTCATGTCATTCCAACTTTGGAACCTAAATTAAGATATTTTTGATGAAATCAACAATTTCTTCTCTGCCATGTGAGTCTTTGCCACGTGTTCAGGAGAGTACCACGACACGAGCGCTGGATGTTCTACGTCAGAACATCAGCAGCACCACACGCATGTGTGTACTAAACAAGATTCTTAATTCTGAGCTCCATGAAATCACTAACTGATGGTAACCAAACATTTCCATCAGAATTGAGAACATTTATTAAGGGCAGAGGGGGAAAATGACAACAGACGCTTTGAAGTGCAAAAACCTTGATGTAATAAAATTTTATTTACAGATATGTACAAAAGTCTTGTCCCTCTTCCTGAAGCATCAGTGGACCCTCCTAACGGTCCTCCGATATCCCTCTGACCCCCCCACCCATGAGGGAGGAGGGGTGCGTTAAGTTGGCAAAATAATGCAGATGTGTCCTGTGTGTGTGTATCATTTGAAGCAGTTGTGATTGCATGTATCATCTCAAGACATCTCGGCTGGATTCAGAACTCGACCTATAAACAGCAATGAACCTGTGGAATAAAAACCTACACATTAAACTGACTCTGTCACACAACAGATGTCATGCAGATCTGTATGCTTTCATGTACATTATTAACATAGTTTGTAATTACTTTATTAGGGAGATTTCTGCTCAATTCCTTAAATGCAATTTCCCTCTCTCCCTTGAGGTACACAAACATTTGCATTCTTTTTTTTTTAAATTCATACTTTTATTCAGCAAGGATTTATTAAATTAGACCTTCATAATGCTATTCATAATGTAACAAAATATTTTTTTCACATAAATTTGACCTTTTTTCAAATTTCTTTTGAACTTTATCAAAGAATAATGAAATAAATTATGATTTAAACAAAATCAGCAAATTAGCACATTCAGATGTTTTCTGAAGGATAATGTGACACTGAAGAGCAGAGTAATGGCTGCTTCGCCAGCACAGAGATAAATTACATTTTAAAACATATCAAGATAGAAAATCGTTTTAAATGAACCTTTTAAATAGTAATAATATTTGACAATATCCCTGTTTTGACTGTGGTTCTAAGAGACTTTTGTCGAAAGCATTAAAGAATCTTACTAACCTAAAATGTTTGGACTGTATAGGCTATGTACAATTAAATGTGTCTGTGTAGGGTAATTTCAAGAATGCATGTTATCAATTATACTAATTTAAACAATTATAGTTCTAGTGTTTACCTGTACTGATCTGTCGTAAGATAAAGAGAAATGGCCGATCTGCTTTAAAAACTGCTGAGCGCGATCTTTTCAATAGCACCATTGCTAAAAAGAAAGATAGAGGAAGAAAGCTCAGTCATTATTTCCCAGACACACACACTGCAACATTTCTCTTATTTTCAACTTCCACATGATTTTTTCAGCTAGCAAAACATGACATATACCTGTAGCTGAAGCTGCTTTAGTCCCTTCCTCTGTCACTTCTATTCTTGCCTCATGGAAAGCCTCTGATACAAAAAGCCCTTCCCCATCTGTCAACATATCAAACAGAAGGCTTAAACTTCACCGAGTGAATCATTTATTTAACTGATGGGATGTGTGATTATTTCTCAGCATCTATGACTGGTATAAACTGTTTCGGGTTTAACTTTCCTACCTGAGATGCCTCTAAGATCAGCAGCTGAGGGACTGAAGACGTCAGAGATACCGAGAGACTGTAAAACAGGCTTCAAATTGAACCTGCTCTGCATCTTAAACCTAAAATACATGTATAAATACTATTCATTTTAAATTCCGTTTGCATATAATAATATTTCACAAGTAATGCTGTTACCTGGGCAGAAATATATCTATCTTAGTGCGTCTTAATCCAGTATCCCACAGTCCCACAGCACGGGCAGTGAGCTGCTTTTCCAGCTGGGACAGAGGGGTTTTTCGGTCACTAGGTAAGGCCACCAGTAGCCTGAGTGAGCGATCCAGGTAGGGAAGCTCCAACACTGTGTACGCATGCTTTGAAGGCAGGCGGAAATGCCCTAAGACAGGTGGACAGGTAATATATACTTTTTAAACCTCCACTATGCTCTTAGCAGAACAAATAGGCTTCCATCTTGTTCCTCCCCTTACCATTATTGACTTCGGTTGACTGGTACATCATCGGGACTTTGACTGTTCTGCCGTCTGAGAGGCTGAAGGGCAAGTTTTGAGTGTCAGTGAAGAGGAATTGTTTCTGCCAGGCACCTTGAAATACCACTGTGCTCAGAAGAGCCATGTGCAGTAAACTGTGGCTGGAGGCCTCTTCCTGGGCCTCACTGGACTGAAGCTGCTCTTCTCTTGTCTGGAGATGCTCATCAGCTTTAGAAATAAATCGTACACTTAATTGTACACTACAGTAATATATCTTTCCAGGCAATATATCTGACTTGTAACTATACGAGTTTCATGTGTTTTATCATGATAAAACAATTTAAATGGACTGAAAAATATTTGGTGTAGAAACAATTTTCACAAAAAGGATTAAAAAAAAAAAATTGCATGTGACATAAAAATAACATTTTGAATTAGGAAGAATGAAACTGTATTTTCTCGTTAAAAAAAAAAAAAAAAAATATATATATATATATATATACATATATATACAGGTACTTGTTCATTTAAAACTTTTTTTTTGTGGAAATCAATATTAATTTTAAATCATGTATATTTACATATTTGCCAGTCATAACTCTATTTCAATTCAAAACAATATTATTTAGATAATATATTTACATAATTAGTCAATTATATTTAAATTCGAATCAGTATTTACTCTAACATAAAATAAATATACAAAGTTATATTTTAAATTCATAAATTCGAATCAATGTTTAATTTGACATATGCTAACATAATTATATTTTAAACTCACACTTATATTTTAGTTTAAATCAATATCTAATTTGGCACAAAACAGATTTACATAATTGTATTTTAAAGACAAAATTATATTTCAGTTTGAATCAATATTTAATTCATAATCATACAATTTTATTTGTCATCTTTTTAAATTTTAATCGATATAACATTTTTACATAGTATATATTTACAAAATTGTTTTAAATTCATCCTTAAATTTAAATTAAAATCAACATTTATTTTTACATAATTATATTTTAAAGTCATAATCATATGTAAATTCAAATCAGTATTTAATTTTACATTGTATGTACAATATGTACATAATTAACATTATAAAAATGTATGTTTATGTATATTTATGTGTATATTTGTAGACCATATCCATCACTTAAAATGACATCGTTGACTATCTAAATCTAAATGATAAATATCTAGTGGTTTTAGAGAAAGTCAATACAAGCTCACCTTTACTCTGGGAACTTGTCCATTGCTGTAGCCGACTACGAGTGTGGTTTGGATTACTGAAGTTTACACTTAGTAGACTACTGTTACCCCATTCCAAGGCATGCTGGGTAAATTCTGGCAGGAGTTTCACACCGCTCTGGACAAATAAGGCATTGGCAAGCAGAAGCCGCACCCCCTCGCTGGATTTATCCAGGTCTCCTTGTGGCCGAGACAGAATGTCCTGCACTCGAGCATCTGCGAGGAGACCATTGTACTATGATTTGTATCATCATAACCGTAATGTTAACTTTTCAAGCACTGGACAGTGACAGGTAGGCATGTTCTCAGACATGGCTATTAAGGACAACAACATACAGGTGTGTCACTAGTTTCCTCTTACCGTTCATGTCATATCCCAGAGTTCCCTCAAGTTGTGCTAGAGTGTTTCCCCTGGCTCCGAGCTGCAGAAGACCCAGACACAACGAGACACTGGCTGGAGACACGATCAGGTTGGAGTTGTTCTCCGTCTCTGTGAGTGTTTGGTAGAGGCTGACGCCAAACTGTGTGTGTAGATCATTGAGGCTGTTGCCCAAGCTACTGTTGCCATGACAGCGCTCCAGCAGCCACAGACAGATGAACACGGAGGTCACAGACAGCTGATGCATGATCAACAAATCAAAATCTGCAAACACTAAATTATTAGGAAAGCTTCTTCTAGAACAGCTCAAAAATCAACTTTCACTTAAAAAGTTTGAATCTCTCTCTCTCTCTTGGTTAAAGTTCATTTTTAAGATTAGCATCTTAATTGCACTGATGCATAGCTGCAATTCTGAATGAATGTAAAAAAATTAAAGTATAATTTTCCACAATATTTAAATTCTGTCATCATTTACTCACCCTCATGTCTTTCCAAATCACTCCTGTATGACTTTCTTTCTTCTGTGGAACACAAAAGAAGATATTTTGAAGCATGTTTGTAACCAAATAGTTGTTGTGTCCATTGATTTCCATTGTGTGTATAAAAAAAAAAAAAAAAAAAACATTGAGACAATTATCAAAATATCTTCTTTTATGTTTATCAGATGTCATGTTTGAAACAATGATGACAGAATTTTGGGGTGAACTATGCCACAGCATCCATATATCCACCTTTGCAATTATTTACACACTGTAAATCACATTTAAAATGTTAACACAAAAAAATTTAACTTCTGAACAGAAATCCTTACTACATTTATATATTGTTATTGAACACAATATATGCATTTAATTAAAATATAAAGTATAATAATAATAATAAAAAATGAATCATGAATCATAAAAATGTATGACTGAACTCCAATATTTAAGAGCTTCTGACCTGTGGCTCGTCCTCTGGATTCCTCGAGTGTCCTCTGCTCCTGATGTTCAGCTCCACTGTCACTGACACTCACGCGCTCGCCCTGATCCTCCACGCCAGGACAACTGACTGAAAGAGTTGTCGATCATGAGACCTTGTTTAAAGGGAGAGCTTCGTGTTCGTGGTCCCCGGCGGCGATGTCCGTACCACTCGGTCAGAATTCCTGCCTCCCGCCCGGCACTATAAGGAGCCAGGCAGAGGGAGGCATGCGCTCGAGCAGCAAATCCGCACTCCGCAAGTGCAGCCCCCCCCCCCCCCCCCCCCCACATACTGTGTTAGAGAGAGGAAGTCATTACACAAGCAGCTTGTTCTTGTGATAGAGCGAGCAAATGCCATCCCAGCTATAACACAGGGCAACATGCTGCATCAGCATTTCTGCATGAGATGCCATTTAATAATTAATATTCCCATGTGATCAAAGCCAAGGTGTGAACTTTACCAAACTGTTAACATCCGCATGTGCTTATTCAAATGCCTAGCCAACTCTTTTTGCAATTTTAAAATATTCCCATTTATTTCTGGGTTGTTTCAGACAACAAAATGTCCAAGACATGCCACTACCTTCAAAGGTTTTTTGATCGATTGGTTGATTGATTGAATAAATAAATGAATTAAGGCAAATATTTAGTCTTCGGTGTCACAAGATCCTACGGAAATTATTCTAAAATATTGATTTAGTACTCAATATTTTTATTTGTTATTATTATAATCACAGTTGATGGATGTGCTACTTAATATTTTTAAAGGGAAACCAGGATTCTTTTCACACTGTCAAAGTCAGATCTTCATCGTAATTGAAGTTTCCGTAAATGACCCTAATGGATTGAAGAAAGATTTTTTCCCATGGTAAACGGCAAGCGGGAAATGATCAGTAAGCATCAGGTATTTGGATCGTGCCCATCAGATGGCATGTTAATTAGTAGAACCAACTTGGCAGCAGTCAGTGGAGAAGACAGATTTTTTAATTCCAATTTTCCGTCCATGGCATTTAAATTTTTAAGATGGGAAATGATGATGGGAAAGTCACGGTCACTTGAGCAAGGACAACGAACCCAAAGGAATGCCGCCCAAAATAAACAACTCTTTCATTTTGAGTTCAGATATTTAAAAGTTGGTATAAACATACTTAGAATACTGAAGGTTTTCTTAATGGGTCAAATGTTGATGGACTAAAACATTAAAAGATTTGGACACGATTTAGTCCCCGTTACAATTGGACAGTTCTAAGTGGAGCCTGGACATACTACTGCAGGTTCAGGATTAAAGGGTTAGTTCACCCAGATAGCAAATTTATGTAATTAATAACTTATCCTCATGTTGTTTCTAACCCGTAAGACCTCCGTTTATCTTCAGAACACAGTTTAAGATATTTTAGATTTAGTCCGAGAGCTCTCAGTCCCTCCATTGAAGCTGTGTGTACGGTATACTGTCCATGTCCAGAAAGGTGAGAAAAACATCATCAAAGTAGTCCATGTGACATCAGAGGGTCAGTTAGAATTTTTTGAAGCATCGAAAATACATTTTGGTCCACAAATAGCAAAAACGACGACTTTATTCAGCATGGTCTTCTCTTCCTTGTCTGTTGTGAGAGAGAGTTCAAATCAAAGCAGCTGGATATCCGGTTCGCGAACGAATCATTCAGTTCACCAAATCGAACTGAATCGTTTTAAACGGTTCGCATCTCTAATACACATTAATCCACAAATGACTTAAGCTGTTAACTTTTTTAATGTGGCTGACACTCACTCTGAGTTCAAACAAACCAATATCCCAGAGTAATTCATGCACTCAAACAGTACACTGACTGAACTGCTGTGAAGAGAGAACTGAAGATGAACACCGAGCCGAGCCAGATAACGAACAAAACATTGACTTGTTCACGAGTCAAGAACCGTTTCTGTCAGATGCGTCCGATTTGTGAACCGAGGAGCTGATGATACTGCGCATGTGTGATTCAGCGTGAAGCAGACCGACACACAGAGCGCATGAACCGAACTGATTCTTTTGGTGATTGATTCTGAACTGATTCTGTGCTAGTGTTATGAGTGCGGGTAAACCGAAGGCTTGAATCAAGAGCAATCATCGCAAATGACGCCATTACGTAGAGCGCAAAAGAACCGGTGAACCGTTTTCTTCAACCGGTTTATTGAATCGAACTGTCCGAAAGAAGTACTGGTGATCCGAAAACCGATGCAACCGGTTCTTCACTCGTGAACGAGTCAGTCTATTGTTCGCTATCTGGCTCGGCTCGGTGTTCATCTTCAGTTCTCTCTTCACAGCAGTTCAGTCAGTGTACTGTTTGAGAGCATGCATTACTCCGGGATATTGGTTTGTTTGAACTCAGAGGGAGTGTCAGCCACATTAAAAAAGTTAACAGCTTAAGTCATTTGAGGATTAATGCGTATTAGAGATGCGAACCCTTTAAAACGATTCAGTTCGATTTGGTGAACTGAATGATTCGTTCGCGAACCGGATATCCAGCTGCTTTGTTTTGAACTCTCTCTCACAACAGACACGGAAGAGAAGACAATGCTGAATAAAGTCATCGTTTTTGCTATTTTTGGACCAAAATGTATTTTCGATGCTTCAAAAAATTCTAACTGACCCTCTGATGTCACATGGACTACTTTGATGATGTTTTTCTTACCTTTCTGGACATGGACAGTATACAGTACACATAGTTTCAATGGAGGGACTGAGAGCTCTCGGACTAAATCTAAAATATATTAAACTGTGTTCCAAAGATAAACGGAGGTCTTACGGGTTTGAAACAACATGAGGGTAAGTTATTAATTACATAAATTTGCTATCTGGGTGAACTAACCCTTTAAATTCTGCCAATTAATTATGTAGGGGGTTGCAATTTAATATGTGACCAGTCTTAAGTCGCTGGGGTATATTTTTTGCAATAGCAAAAAAAACAACAACAACATTGATCGTTTTTTTCTTTTATGCCAAAAATCAAGTAAAGATCATGTTGCATGAAGATA